>NC_143580.1:70961514-71592763 GCF_048544385.1 Mastigoproctus giganteus
TTACTTTGAAGTGCCCAAAGGCTGTGAAGTAGTTCATGAAGGTGAAGTGGATTTCGGCTGCCCAATAGCTAAAATGTAGTTTATTTACATCCCCAATGAAATGAAAATGGGCTTCTTCACTCATGATTAAACGATTGATGAAGTCCGGATCGTCCACCTTCTACATGAATAGATTGTAGAAATTCAAACGTGTATCCAAATCACGAAAAGTAATCGTTGAACTATTTGCATTTTATACAGATGGAACTTTAAATCGATATCCAATATACAGCGTACACTTCCTTCCAATATGTTAAATTCTCTTCGCCGGTGACTAACAGATGATCTGATTCTTTCAATGTTTTCTGGAGAACGCGCATTACGCGTTTCACATCTGTTACAGCAGCTATTCTTCCAAATGTATAAATCCAATGTGTCGTTCGACTTGGAACACAACCATTCCTCCTACACGGAGTGGGGTCCAAATTCACGTTGCGTACTCGGAACAGAGTGACCTGATTTAAAACAAATTTCGATTGTAAATTCACGATGTTTATTCGACCATCACTCCATTTTTACGAAATGCTTTGATGTACTCTACTCCAGCACACAAAGCATCGCCCCCAACTGCAACTACGAAAGAGAAGTAAATCTTAAAGATGCTTTTGAGATTTATTCTCCCTTTCCTGCGAAGCTTTTATGGTAATCGATAATCTTACCTCATACCAAATTTGATAATTCCAAAAGATAACGAACAAAATTTTCCCAGTCCATTTTATGTATTAATTGTTTCTTAATTCCTTTTTGGTATATATTAAGTTTCATAAATATTAACAAGGGATGTTTAAATGTCTAGCTATGCGGTAAGAACTACTTTGCATCGGAGTGTTTTTATTTTTATACACATTAAAATCCTTTTATTAGTTAAAGTGGCATCGTCTCTCGTGCAAAGTGATCTACATCAGATATAACGTCCAGAATTCCTGAACGACTTAAAAAAGCACTTCCTTTATTATATATACGTCTTTCACGCAAGACAGATCTGTTCAAGTGAAGCTGCACGAGTAAAAAATAAAATTCCGGGACCATTTAAAAAATATGGCAGCAACTTAATTTTCATAAGTGTAAAGGGAAAAAAATGGCCGCTTTACTTAAATGCACAATTTTCTTTCACGCTCTATTTGTGACGATTTAAACCTTAAAGTGGTGTTGGCAACGTGATGAAGGTTAACTGTCTAACACCCCTCTGCTTGAGTGGTGTCTTATAGGCAAAGCTGCGCACTGGGAGACCACCAGAATGCATATGACTCTGCTACCTACTCGGCACTCTATTGCGACTAATATCAATAAAAACTGTCACCCTTGTAGTCAGGAAAATTTCTCTTCCCACAATACTTGATGGTTTCAGAAATGTATGTTCTTAAAGTTTAACTTGGCTAGGAATGCAGGGATGATAAACAATCTAGTTTAAGGAAAGAATGACTTAAAAACCTCTTAGGAAAGTTTTTTGTTGTTTTAATTCGGGAAGTTTACCGTCAGATAAACCCTAAAATGTAGCGGCCATTTTATCAGAGTTGGCGTTTTAAAGAGGCGAATGCATTTTGTCGGTTAGCTGGACGTAATTCACGTGCCACTCACGTTCCCTCCTTACTTAAATGTACGTGCTTTTCTCAAGGACACTACGCGATGCTCTCTGAAGAAATTCCGAATAAAGCTGGCTTTGGGATATATGAACCTTGGGTGATACACCGCGCACGAAATCAGTAGAGAGGGGTTCAGGATGGGGTTCTAGGTGAAACGCGTGATGTTCATCACGAATACGATCTGTCCAGATTGAGCAACGGTAAATAATGTTTGATCTTAATCTTAACATTCTGTTGTTCAATAAGTTGCATAGAGAAACCGTATTTCCTCAAACAACATAAAATCTAATTTATTGTCTAGCAGTGTAGTTAAAAACAGAGGGCAAGCCATAAAAGAAGCTTGTTTTGAAGACCCTCATGCTAAAAGCCTTAGAAATGTGTAGTGGACGTTCTTGAGCTTCATCGAACTTTTCCATTGACTTCATCCAAAGATTTTCTTTTTAAAGCGTAATTTTAACAACCAGTGGTCTGGTTCCGTTTTTGAAATAACCAAATTGGCTGCTTGTTTCAAACGTTCACCTGTTTTCTGAAATATTTTACCCTCTTAGATTGTTGGAAATCATGACTGAGGGGGGGAAAAAGTGCTGTATTCTCTTTTATATCTTCGTTCTCCAAAAACGAGGGGATAAGGCCTGGATTCGAATACTTAATTCGAATTCCATAAATTACTGGAAGTGTTCTAGCCGAACCTCATACATCTTTATTTCCTAAAGTGTTCTATGCGAATGGAAAAACAAAACTGCTTTGCCTGATATTACTCTATCACACTGACCATTTCTGTCCAGTTGGCACTCGCGGGTAGCCCAGTTTTATAATCACCGCCGAGCGGAAAACAAGGGTTTGAATTCCGTCAATGACACGAGGAATTTTTATGGGTCTTTTCCACAACGTTGCAGAATTAGTCGGTCTCGGGAGAGGGTAGAATGGTTTTTCTCTTTGGTTTTTCGTCCAGCAAAAGCAATTGAATCCCAGAACACACGCAGTTTGGAAACATTATATACGATGCAATATGAACTAAGTTACTGACGCACCTAAAACTCTGCATCAACAACAACTGTCAGATGTCTACTTGGCCTGAAATTATTCCATTTCGTAACGAATTCTTCCACGACATCAGGAAAATAGTTTTTGCATTAATGCGAATGGTTCTTTTTGTGCTGCGAACGTTCAGAACCGTGCGTCAAGACTAAGCAATTATTTACATTTATTTTTCTAGTTAGGCCGATGGTACCAAAATGGTTGAGACACTTGGTACTTCTTTACATGATTCGTCAGTTGCTGAGGACATCGTTCACGATAGCCTACGATTAGCAGCAGTACTGTGCAAGAAAAGATGGAAAAGGTAATTTCCAACAGTCTTGTTTTTCAGAAAGTAATGCCAGTTGTTAACTGGATAGCATTAGTGCAATTGTACTTTTATGTTACATGAATCTACTGCGTGTGTTCTGTGGTAGATTTCCTGTTTTCTGGAAGAAAAACCCGAGTTTCCGGGAATAAAAGCCATGCTATCATCGCCTAAGACTGACTAACTCAACCACGCTGTGAAAAAGGCCCATAAAAATTCCTCACATCATCGACGGGACTCGAACTCAAATCTTTTTCACCCGGTGTTGGGGAAAACGGTGATTCCACCAACTGTACTCCCCACGAGGGAGTTACCATCATTCTACGAACAATATCCAATCATATCTGACAATCTCTCTGAAAAAGGCGCAACTGAATTATTTATAACTTACAAGAATTGAGCCGACCGGGCTAGCCGAGTGGGTCAAGTACCTGCCCGGCAACCCAAAGGTCGCGGGTTCGATTCCCGCCTCGGGCTTGGATCAAAGTACTGAAAAAACCTTGGGAGGTGCAATATGGCCATAGAAGCCGATGCGCCAACAACTACCAAATCAAATCAATCAAACAAGAATTGAATTACTTGGGTTGTGTTTCAAAACATATACTAAGCTATAAAGGCATATTTTAGCATTGTAATTCGCTATTCACTGCATTTTGGAGCATAGGGGTATGCTCAAATCGAGGTCTTTAATTGATATATCGTACACGGGATTTCAGAAACTGTATGAAAACCCCTTTGGATATAAAAAGCAATTTTGAAACTTCATAAAATTCTTGATGAGATCCAGTATACACTTTTCAGTTGAGTTGGTCCATTGAAAATACCAATCGGAAAATCCACATGACAGAAAGCCCTCACCTCAAGCACGTAATGAGACCTTAAGGCAAAATTATGTTCGGTGCGCAGAATGTGAAGAGTCTACAAATCAATATCAATTCAAGATATTATTAGAACACATAAAAGTTATTTCAGATAGGTTTTTACGAAAAAATGCTCTGAAAATGTTTGGCAATTACAGAAGGTTGCTAAATGTTAAATATCAGTCGAAGCAAAGAATTCAACTTTCATTCGACATATGAAGTTAATTTCTTTTTCTTTATTTCTTTTCGAAACATAAAAAAGTTCCAACCACTAGGCAATCTCACACCACTTAGACGACTTTTCAAATTCCTTGTCTAGTCCTCAGAAAAAGACGGCTCACTCGTTAAAACTTGAAGAATTCATTAAAATTCTCCAGCAATGCATCTCATAAATTATTTAACTTATATTACATTTTTGAAAATATGTATAAACAGGTTCTATGTTCTACTCATATAGAGGGCGTCTCAAAAATATTGATACAAACGTTTAGAGGAGGTAGGTAACATCTAAAGGAATGTGAATCGCATAGGAACCCATAACCGGAAACGTCACGGGAAAGTAGTAGCAGAGGCACAAGACATTATTTGACATAATATTAACAATGAAGTACGAGATGGATGCATTTCATGATGTTACAACAGATGCTTGAGGGTTCCACCATGAGACGCGATGCATACGTGACACCGAAGCATCATGGATTGGCGGACACTGTCGAACACACCTGGAGTTTCTTTGACAGTAGCAGCAGCGCAGACGAGTATCGCCACGAGATCCATTTCCATCTCCACAGGCGATTCATACACGATAGATTTGAGGGCCCCCCCCACAGAAAGAAATGAAGGCTCAATAAATAAGGTGAGCGTGGGGGCCAGGCAACGGGTCCACCACGGCCAATCCATCGACGCCCAAAACGCCTGTTCAAATGGTCACGAACACACCTTCCATAATGGGCAGGCGCCCCGTCATGTTAAAACCAAATGTTGCGTCTCACATTTGCTGGAACATTGTCAAGTGACCCTGGTAGAACTTGTTCAAGAAAGATCCGATATTTAGCGGAGTTCATGCGGGATGGTAACAGGGATGGGCCGACTAAGCAGTCACCGACCATACCTGCCCACATATTTATTGCGAAGCGATGTTGTACCGCATGGGGGCGCACACCGTGTGGGCCCTCTGCTAATCCATACACCCGGTGCGGTCTGCCAGCTCACAGTTCGTATATCGATGCATGCTCTTCGTGCGGCGACTACTGCTTGAATGAGTAAACCAGAAATTTTCCCTCTCCTCTCGCGAACTGATGAACAGCGCCTTATACCGACTTATAGTGACGTTTCCGGTTATGGGTTCCTATGCGATTCACATTCCTTTAGATGTTACCTACCTCCCCTAAACGTTTGTACCAATATTTTTGAGACACCCTGTATATCACCTTGGGTAGAAAAACCCGGGTTCGAATCTCGTTTGGACAAATAATCTCTGTGGTAGAATTTGGAGTTTCATAAGAAATAATTGTTCAGCGTATAGTACAATACTGATCAACCTTGTCTGTTGTTGAATCCATCTAACCCCATGCCTAATTTTCTTCCTCTGGAAGAAAAAGCAACCTACAGGAGTATTTCAGTTAACAGATATCAGGTGCATCAACAAGTTAGGTCATATTGTACTGTATATATTTTCTGTAAATTGGGTGCTTTCTGTGGTCGATTTGTCTATTTTTGATGGACAACTAACCAGAGATTCCGGGAGAAAAAGCCACGCTACCTTCGTCTAAGACCAACTACTTCAGCCACGTTGTGAAAAGGCTCATAATTCCTCACACCATCAGCAGAATTCGAACTCAGGTCATTTCCACCCGTTGTGGAGAGGACGGAAATTCTGCCAATTGTGCTACCCTCAAGCGCTAAGGGTTTCCGGATGAACTACTGCAAATCCTAATACATTTTGACTTAACTATGAATTCAAAGACAAAATCCAAAGCCGTTTATACTAGTAAATGATGTATTATCCCCTGTTTATGTTTCATTTCTCTTCGATAATGTTATTTGTGAGAAAATATAAAGCAAACCCCAGTAATTTGTTCTGCAGCAGTTTCTGTTCTTCATCTGTGGAAGAGGAAACTGAGTAGGATAATTTTTCTTCCTGTAGGGAGGAGGAAACTGAGAAGTGATTTTTCAGATGTTGACAGAATACGGTATCGATGAAAGAAAGATTTACGAAACTGCCGAGGGATAATTTATTATTCCTTCGAAGTATGATTTTATGTACGATTGGTTTAACATTATCAGAGAGAGGGACTGATTTCTGCTTGAAAAAGTTCTAAAAGAATGTGAGCGTCTTACAGTTATGAATATTTTCTACTTATAGCGATCTTAATGTTCAAATCTGATTTCTAGCTTCTTCTTGCTTATCGATTACCTCCTAAGTCTTCATCGTCGTGGGGATTTCTTTGAATGGAATAAGGAAAACAACGCTAACGGCTAGATATTCAACTTGGAATCAAATTAATCTTATAAACTTGTTTAAAGAAAATAATTTGAGATAGAACAAATCGAAGCGTTTCTCAAATAAGCAAGCTAGCGATAAACTCAATGCACGTTTAAACTAATGTCTCTCTTTAGGTAGACAAGTCTAGTAACGCATTTCTTGGAGAAGGCAGGAAGTAGACAAACTTGTCTAGACGGACAAGTTTCCTCTCGTTACTCCAACTGGCGTGGGCATTTTAAATCATGGCAGCATTGACTTTCTTAATCTGTTCACGTTTATACAGATATGCTAGTGTAGTCGCGTTTATTAAACAAAAATGACGAGTAGTGTAAATAGATGATGGTAGCTCATTCCTTCATAACCAAAAAGCAAGCATACACTACACTCCAGAAGTTTGAATTCTTTGAATTGTCATTAGGCAAGCCTTGAACCTTAACTTTTTAACCTGCAGGTCATAAACCCAATGTGGACTGTCGTCCTTAATTTACAACACTGTCCACTTATATGCATTCCATACCAGGTTACAGAACCTTAATTGTAGGTTAACCTTCTAAGCCAGCCATCATTAACTTCCACAAGTCTTCTATATGATGGCAGATGCATAACCAAATAAAGGTAAAACTGTATTCCACTGCACTATGAATTTAACACTTAAGCGATTACATTTTGAATTAATGATCTGCTACTGTCAAGTTTTATGTCCACTGAAGGTAATTAAGCAGATTTACTGATATTATTCCTATAAAATGAAGAAAGCAGAAGTTCGTGCCTCTCTATCTACTTCGAGTTCATGTTTTTGTTATTTCAAAGCTAAAACACGATAAAAAGCATCGCAGTTAGGATCTTCTTTATAGCTTGGTCAGCAGAATCTCCCCAGAAACTGCAAACTCTGGAATTACGAAGCGTTCTTTCAATAACACGAAGCACTGACATGTTCAGTATCCCTTGATAGTTCGAACTCCTATTCGATTCCCTCAAGCCACACAAAACTGGTTTCATTAAGGGATATAAATCTATTTCACGTTATTCTTGGTCAAGGACATATGTTTAGCTAGTTTTTTTTCAATTTTTCAGTCTGCGATTGTAAAGACTTGGAATTAGTACCTCTTCAGCATATTTCAACAATTCCTTGAAGTGGTATAACAATGTTGAATTTTATAAATCATAACAGAACTCATTTAAAAAGTTAATTTCTGTTACGAAATCGCTGACCATTGTTATCAACATCACCCTCCGCCAGCGAAGATAAATCTTGGATAACTATTAAACCGTTGATGCGTCTAACAATTAATATCGCTCCTATCGGATAACAAAAGTAATTTCTTCTAGCAATGACCGATCATGTGGACCAATGAAAATTACGATGTCTAACCACAAGACCACGGTATACGGAAATATCCTCTAGCTATGTTCCATCAAACTAGGACAGGAAATAACATAAGCGATGACCAACATCAATCACTTCTTTTTTTCAGACCGAAAACCAAAAGCAAAAATGCTTATGGGAATGTATTAAGCCTAAAAAAGAAAGTAAGAAAAAACAATCCAAATGAAGAATGGCTTTGAAGAGCTAATAATATTTTTATTCTTGCATGCAACCAACAGACTGTAACACGCTTATCAAAATGATAATTCTTATCACTAAAAAAAAAAGACTCAACTTATTATATAATCCAGTAATTAAGATTATTGGAGTTCGTGTAACATTCCTTCGTGACTGACAAGCAGCATTCAATAACAGGAATCCACGCTATTAATAAAACAGAATGTGCGTGCATACGCATGCGTGGCTGTTTGCATTCGGTTAAATAACAGAAGTAGATATTCGATCCTCAGCAAATGTGAGACAGACTAGGAGCAGCGATGGGGGTTCGGGTAAAATTATTTTGCTCTTTGCAATCTTCAAAAAAAAAATGGCCGCCATTTATATTTTGAGTTTACAAAATAAATACTTTGTTACTGAGTTAACAAAAGTGTTGGAACACCGAAACCGAAGAGTAAGCAATAATGTACTCGAATTATTTGAATAAAATTTAAATCGAGTTAGAATGAGTTAGAATAGAGGTATAGATGCCATTCAAGAATGATATGCTAATTGATATTAGTTTTGACTGCGTTGGTTGTTTTGATTTGCATTTTGCGCCGATGAAACGAATACCTTAAGCATTCGTTTCATTTCCTCGCTCATTTTACCGATACCCATCAGAGCTTTAGAAACTCCAGCCATTCCATCTAAGATATCTAATTGCCCAGCTTAAGAGCTCTTCTAAGCCAGTCTTCGCATGGACGTCGATTAGCACCGCTCAGGAATTTGGTTGCCCTTTTTTGAACCTTTTTAGAAGCCCTACATCCTTCTTCATGTGTGGCCTCCATACCTGAACAATAATCTAAACATGGTCTCGCCACCATCTTATGTAAGGGGACAATAGCATCCTTTTTCATACTTGCGAAGGTATATATATCATCGACTTTTCTATATATCATCGACAAAACACCATAAACCTTCCTGACCGCCTGTTCACGCTGCCTGAAAATTGTCATGTGACTGAATTTAACCCCCTAAATCTTTTTTTTTTTTTTTTTTTCGTTCTGAATCACTTTTAACTCCAACTCCTATCTTGTAAGGAACTCCCGGATTTCGTTCCCTAGGTGCAACCGCTTACATTTAGAAACATTGAACTTTGGTGTCCATATTTTAGACCTTTTATGCAACTTATCTAAAGCATTTTAAAACAAAATGGCCTGATTCAGCTTATTAACCACACTTCCTATCTTTAAATCATCTGCAAACTTTGACAAATGTCCCTGTATTCCCTCATTAATGTTATTAAGGAAGATGAGAAACAGGAGTTACCCAATATTTATCCCTGAGGAACTCCACTTGCTACACTGCTTCACTCCGAGGTATGTCAGCGAAGAGAAGAAATAATAACAAAGTTGTTTTTCTTGCATCCAAATGCTTTATGACTGAGTTATAATAATTAACTAGACAGAACAAGCAACACCTCCCGCTCACGAACCACTACTGTGATCCATTAAGGTTATCGTTTCATATCATCAAGATACCATTACCATGATTACAGATATCATTTATCATTCTATATTACATCGTTCACCACAGATTTCATGATCTTTCGCACCTGTGAAATCAACGGCACTGGTGCATAATAGTCCATCACATATCCTGCACCTTCTTTATGGATTGGGGAGACGTTATCACTTCTATAATCGAGGGAGACCATCACTGAACCTAATGATGATCCCACTGACATTCCCCAACCAATGATGCACTCATCATGCAGCCCATTTTAGTATAATACCATCCACTGCTGGAGCCTTAACGTCTCTCATCTTCTTCAATAGTTTTTTCCAAATACTCTTCTCCGGGATTGGTATTTAATTTAACGCAGTTTGACTACTTCACATTCCTTAGTTGCTAATGCTCCTAAAAACAAAAAACAACTACTTGACACTGATCCTTTGAATGGTCCTTCAACTGTACAGATTTTTGCAAAGTAGTCGGCCGTAACTTTTGCTGTTGCAGGGCTTTAGGAACATCAGCGACTTAGATCGCATTGCGCCATACATATATCTGTAAATTGCCTGTGTTTTATGGTCGATTTGCCAGTTTGCTGAACAAAAAATCCGAGTTACCTGGAGAAAAAAAAACATGGTACTTTGATTTGAGACTGAATATTTCAGTCACGTTATGAAACAGTCAATAACAATTCTTTGCATCAACAGACGGGATTTGAACTCGGGTCTTTTTCACTCTGTGTGGGGAGGATGGTGATTGCGTCAGTTGTACTACCCAATGGGTCGCCACTTCTGTTGGGTTAGCATGGCTTTTCCAGTTCGATCAAGTAACGGGCCTAATGTACCTCGAAAAGTCACCACACTCCTCCAAACTGCATACAACGGTTTAACCAGCCAGGTGCACATCCAGAACGATTTATCTGAGGAATTTACCATCCAAACTGGAGTCCGCCAAGGGGATGTAGCCTCTCCGTTGCTTTTCAACATCGTGGTCGACGCCATTATGAGGCAAGCATTCAGAAACAGACGGGGCATACAATATGACAAGGATCACTATATGACTGACCTGATGTTTGCCGATGATAGTGCTATCTTTGCTGGTAACGACTCTGAAGCCACGGACATCCTCTACGACATTGCCCGCATTGCCCGGCCGTACGGTTTGAAGATCAATGCTGATAAGACAAGGGCCTTGACAACAGATGGGTCGCAAGCCACCATCTATCTCGAAGGCGTCCAGATCGAGCAAGTGCAGGACTTTAAATACCTTGGGTCGCTGGTCAAGGAGAAGAAAGTTGCATCCACCATGGAAATCCACAGCAGAATTGGACAGGCGGCCACTGCGTTCGCCTCTCTCAAATGGTGTCTGTGGAAGGTTACCAACGTTTCCTCAAAGACTAAAATCCGATTCTTCCGGACTTTGATCCTGCCCATTCTCCTTTACGGATCAGAAACATGGATTTGTCTCAAGCTAGATTTAAACAAACTTGAGGTATTCCAAATGAGATGCCTGCGTCAGATTTTGGGCATCTCACTTCGTGACCGCATCACTAATGATACCATCCGCACCAGATGCCAATAGCAACCAACCATTGTCGACCAAATCCAGAAGCGAAGGCTTAGATGGTTTGGCCACGTATGTAGAATGGGCACGAACAGAATACCATCCACACTCCTTTGAAGACAACGACCCACCCAATGGAGCATCCAACGGACCGCGCCTAGGAAAACGTGGGCCAAGCAAGTGGAAAATGACTTGAAGAGCCGACGTCTCGACCTTAACCAGGCCAGGACTGACGCCATGGATCGTAAAGTATGGAAGAACATCACAGAGCAAGTCCGAAACCCTGCGGCACCTACAGCAGCATACTGGTTGCGTGGCCAACCGCCTCCCCCAGCTGCCAGCTGAGGACCAAGAAGAAGAAGAAAAAGAACGGGCCTATCTGATTCAATCTCTTCCTTTTTTGTATTCAAATAAGAAAAGAACTGTCCATTATAGCGGTCTTTGCTAGGTTCCTAGTACTCGGTTTTCTCCTGTCTAACTACATCACTAGTGTTGTTACAGATATGATTATAATATTTATATAAATCAGTATCTCGCAAAATTCTCAACTGTCCATTCTTTTGCTCAATTATACTCTTAACCTCTGATTATTCAGTTGAGCTTCTTTCTTTTGCGAAACTTCTCCACTGGAACAACTGCATTTCGAACAATTACCTTCCGGGATAAAGACTGAATAATTTTCATAAAGAACTCGTATGCAACAGCCAATAGTTGTCTCACTAGCAGAGCCCATGTAATATTCAAGCCGCTAAAAATCATTATGGGAATTCTATAGTTTCGAAACTTTTTACTAGACATGTTGAACAGACAACTTGTCTGTCTAAAGTGACAGATTTTGGATGCAGTCTGGATCCTTCGCAAGGACCACTGAAACTTTTTGGTAACATAGTGAACATCTGCTAGGCAATTTGGCTTCAAAATTCCTGCGATTTTGAATTTATATACTTCCTACGATTGTAAATTCAATTTTTAAATTAAATTTAATATAATCGACTTCGGATACCGAATGACCCGCAGCTGGACGACTTGAAGCCGACCAGTCGCAGGCGTTGGCTTAATGTGTCACGCGGTGTCGTATCGGAACTATGGAATCAGTTTCAAGGGAAAGGAACCATTACAAGCAGAGTTGTACAAGGCCGCCCGAGGGCTACCTGGCTCTACCAGTAAGATGGAACTCTAAAATATCCTGTCATCAACTGTTTCTTGAGGTTGCTGCGCCACAGTTGAAAACATTTCCAACAGGACTGTATTAAGAAGGCTCAATTCAAGTGGATTCTACGCAAGGAAGCCAGTGGTTTGTATCCCATTAACCCCAAACCACCGCAAGTCTAGTCAAAAATGGTACCATGAACATGTGACTTGGAGCCCTGACAAATGGAGTAGAGTTCTGTTCTCTGAGGAGACCCGTTTTAGCCTGAAAACAGATTCTAGACGTTATTTCATCTGGAGACAACGAGGAATGCGGTACCATCCCTCTAACATCAGAGAAAGGGACACTTAGGATGAAGGCGGTTTTCTCGTTTAGGTGGCAATAATGATCAACGGTGGTACCCCTTCATGTTTTTGATAGGAGTATCGTAACTGCGCAAAGGTACCGCAAATAGATCCACGAACCATATATGATTTTTAGGAGTGTGATCGGTCCAGATTTTCTTTTCATGCACGACAAGGCAACTGCAGTTGGAGCTCAAGTAGTGGAAGAATTTCTTGAAACTGAAGATTCTAACGACTGCCTTGGCCAGCACGTTCACAAGACTTAAATCCGATCGAACATGTATGGGACGCCCTTGAGTCGCATTGCACGACGACAGTCCTCGGTCACTTGGTGAGCTAAGGTCTGTACTTGTGGAAGAATGGAATTTTTTGCCACAGAACCTTATATACACTTGTATTGAGCATGTGTCACCGTTCTCAGGACTGTTTAGCCGTTGGAGGGGATCATATCCCGTACTGATGTCATGTGACCATATTTTCGAGCACTTTTGTAATATAACCTTTCTTAGTGATCCTTATGTAACACTTATAAACGTAGCTTATACCTATCCAAAGTTCCTCGCTGTCTTTTCTTTTCATCCTTATTCTATGGTACATCAAACCAAACCAAATTTTGTCCAGCTTCATTCAAGCTGCCCGAGTTCACATTTTCTACGTGTTCTGTTAATTTTGTCGAGCAGTGTATTAGTATACAACCACAATTACAATAATTGAAGATATTATTATGACCTCTAATACAACCCGAAATATTTTTGAATTTAAGTACTTTTTGTTTTATTATTTTTCTATGATTTTTGCGCTTTGCCCTTAAGTTTATCTTTCTGATATTTACATAATGAAAGAGTATGCGAAAAATATTTCTATCGAAATTTCTTCTTCTCTTGCGTACCCACGAATTCGTTTAAATGATTCAGAACCTTCTCTGTTTTTATATTTTATTTTTCTCTTATCTTAGGTGAATTGTTTTAATGCTAAAAGCCTCGAAGTATATTTTCTTTTTCCTTCATTTTTTCGCTAACCACCCAGTTTAATTCCAAATGCAGCAAATAAATTTTTTGAGAGTCTATTAGCGATAATATCTTCAAGGAGCATGCCGAAGCTGGATGCAATAAGTCAACCTAAAATTACCCGTCATCACTCTTGCAGAAAGTAAATATAAGTATTGTTTACTATACCTGGTAAAGGGAATAACTCACCTTCAGATGCGGAAGTGTAAGAAAAAAAGGGGCAAGAAATCACAAGCTGAATAGATCGTGATTACGGCCCTGCTGCAACATCCATCATGATGCCAACCTAACGGATATTTATCGTCACGGCCCAAACTCTCGTTTAAAATAAGTGTGATTTTATTGGGTCATAATTTATAAGAGGAGCTGTGGACTCTGAAGACTTCCCAAATACAACAGGGTGGAGATCAGAATGAGTAGAGAAGATGACATCCCTTTCCTCTAAAGCTAAACGGGTTTCTAATTAATGAAATATACAAATTGCGTTATTAACCTCTGGGCTACTTATAATCCTTTTCTTTTCTAACTCTTTACCATCTTTTCTATAAATTCAACCAAAATTGAACTTCCATCGTCTTCAATACGAATCCATTTCATAATTGCCTGTGAAGACCATTATAATTTTAAAGCGAGTATTCAAATCCTTTTGAAAACTGAAATGATGTCTTCAAAACAATTTAAAATAAGCGACTGACAATTGTGGCTCGTAATCATCAGAAATTTAGTGGATCGCGAAAATCCTGGGACAAACTGACCCGTCTGTTCGGCATTTTCTGACCAAGGACTAAATACTGATGCTTTCCACCCATCAAAGATTAATCTTACGATCCTACTCCCTTCCTGTAACTGCTTGTTTCCAAAGGAAACATGTTTCGTGACTCTCCATGTTCCAAACATGGGGAGTCAGGAAAAATAGCAAGAGATACTTATCAGTATCAAGAGAAACAAGTTTCAGGTTATGTTCAAAACGATGCTATTTATTTGTTTTTGTACCAAAATAAGTGGCCTCTGTGTATTAAATCCCAGGTGGAGTAGTTTGAAATATAAATACAAAATTAGGTAAGTTACATCAATCTTGAATTTTAAATGCATTCTCCCAACATTTGGGTAGCTCCCCGTATGTCTACATGTTACTATTGTCAATTTTCAGTTAATTTGTGGTATCCAAATGTTACTCCAATAGTCATCAATGGGCTGAATGTGCACCAAGAAAACACTTCCATACGATTACACCGGCACCACCACCACCTTGCACTGTTGAACACCCGGCAGGATGGGTCAATGGGCTCATGCCCTTTTGCCAATAGGCGTGGAACAGCAGGAACTAGGATTCGTCAGGTCAGACATTTCTGCAATCATTCCCTGTCCAGTGTTTTTTCTGAATCCCTCTAACCATACCTCCTTATTTTCTGACAGTAGGGAACCCGAGTTGAGCGTTCCGAATGGCCTCTTTGATTACCGCTGTGGTATCCGGTTGTTATTTGATTGGCTGTAGACTTGTTACTAGTCAACCTCCCGCGTATTAACGATTTTTTCCAGATTTTTTGGCCGCTGGCTGAATGTTATTTGATTGTTGGCCCAATCTCGATATATCCAAGACAGTCATAAGTGAAAGCCCAGCACGGTTGCAGTTTCCGAGATACCACTTCAGAAATTACTGCATCTGACATTTGTATGGCTTTAAACTAACTTAAACTGAATGCAGCACTACAATCCAATTCTTCAGGCCATTCCAAATCGGTTAAAGTTATCTGATTGGTTTTTACCGTTTCAAATTCTGCAGGACATACACTCCTTGCACAGCGACCTCTACAAGTTCGCAGTCGATAAGAAATCCAGATAGAACGTACTCAACTTCTCCAGACCACGTCACAGGACATGCTTCCGAGGGCCTGTCCATCTCTGCCATAGATCCATCGCTCAAACCTTTCTGGAGTCATAATGCTTTTTCTTTTCATCTTTATTTATTATGCCGTATAATTACTTTTACGACAACCCCTGGCTTGTAGCCGTGAAGGGAGTTGTGCCTTCTGTATACAATAAAGAGTTCTTCTATTATGGAAGGATATGCAACTTGTGGCATCATATACCCCACATTTTCTGGCTTCTTCCCCCAAATATTTGTGTACTACGTCAATAATATTTATTAAAATAAAATCCCTCCACATTTTACTTTAATGAAGTTAGAATGCGCTCACTCGTCCTAAATCCACAGAAATATTTACATTAAAACTATCAGATGACAAAGATCTTTTATTTAATATTACTTGATAATCATACCAGCTGCAAAATTTACTGTACATGCTGAAATTTCTTACTACAACAGAATAGTGAGAGTGCGCCTGCTGTACTTTCAGAAACAGACATGCGTCTTCCAGCTAAAGAAACCAAATCTTTATTCAATTACTAAACAGGCTTTTAAGTTTCGCAATTTACAATATCGACTGGAATTTCGTGCCGCAAAGTGAAAGATGGTCCATGAGGAAGAAATCCTATGAAACCCAAACACAACCACGAAACTCAGATATATCTACCTTCCAAGCGATGAGAGGTCAATAACTTCCCAACGACACGTGCATGAAGAGCAGAATAATTCATAAGAAATTTGCAGTCCTTTCTATTCATCCCAATGATCTGTGCAACATCACAACGTATTTCTTCCAAGGAGCAGCCGACGGACATTCTTGGCGTCACCGAACAAACGATTACGGATTCGAAATTCAAAGACCAATCTGTCATAAAGGTAGATCAAAAAAAAAAAACTCTTGTGCGTGGACCGTGATCGATGGATGGAGTGTGCCACGGTACATCTAACAGCGAAGCAAAAAAAAATAATATACATCCCAGGAATATATTTTACCTGAAGTAGCTTTTCTATAATAGTTGCCTTTCCCCAACCAGAACTGCACTTTCTACGGACATCAACCTTTCAAAGCGCACGAGCGTGTAGCCCGAAGAAGAAAAAAAAATAATAAAAAAAGCAGCAGCAAGGAGTATAAGGAAAGTTTGAGCGAGACATAAAGGACTTTACAAGAAGCAGACATTAGGGAACAAGAAAGCCGGATCAATGGGCATTTTATTCCCAGCAGGTGACTGCTCGGAGTCATCGCAGTCACACTGGCGACACTTGGACTTTTGGCTGCGCCTGCCAACGTTTGATCAATACCCGCGACTAGATTGGTCGACGCAAGAGATCCTGTTTGTTCATATGACCGAAGACGAAGAAGAAAAGGAAGCGAAAGGAGGGGGTGGGGAGGATATGCCCGGGGGAAGCATCCCCGAGGGAAGAAGGCGGAGAAGAAAGATGGCGATGGATGGATTTAGGTGTAGCACATGTGTCGGTATACATTGGTCAGTTACGGTATACGACGTACTGGGGCGATGGATGGATAGAAGGAAAGAAAAAAAGGGAGACTGCCAAGCGTGAGAGATAGATTAAAACTCCAGGATACACGACGACACGATCAATAGCAACCTTCATGACCGTAGTAGATGCTCTATGATGACTTCCGACTCTCAGCCCGCGAGTCAGGCGAGGGTCGACTGAGGTTCATAGCGGCGGAAGAAACGTAGCATTCCCTCTCTAATATTAGTTCTGTTCGCTCGTTCGGAACACGTAGCTAATTTCCTGTGGCCGATGACGTAGCTCACCAGTACCTTCCTGGGTCATGTGGCAGCGTCCGGAGGAAAAATAATCTCGCTGTTGAGTACGAGACAAAAGAAGAATTTGGAGTTTGTTTGTTCACAGAAAGAGCAGAGACAAAAATTGGGAAACCAAAAGAGAAGCATCACAGGATCAACATTACAAAAATGGAAAAAGAAAATTTAATACTCAGGGCTTTGAAAAATAGGATGCAAGTGCGCAGTATTTTCATGTAAACTCTGGCCTGTAATGCTGGAAAATCTCCTTCATGGGGGTGCACTACCGGTATCGATCACTAAAACTATTCAGCGATCATGAACCTACATATTAATGGATGCTCCGGTTCTAATTACTCAACTAAGTAGACAACCACTTAATATTAAATGAATCATTCACTCACAGATTCATACGAGTCAGTTGTACAGTTTGTAATCCCTAAGGGTTTTTAATCCAAAGCTTGTCGGATTTGATTTCTTTATCTAACTCCTTTCGTTGTCTCCTCTCATCCATTTTCTACGTTAAGCCAATCGTTAGATACGAGTGTTTGGCTTTACGTTGCTCTCTATTTACAGGTATTTATGCGTGTAACTTAGAAAAGGGAGACGCGCTCCGAACACGCCGCTTTGCTTTCTTTATAAACCTGTGAGTAGCCATTTTCGCAGCAACTGGTTCCCATAGTAACGCAGCATCCAGTTTTATAATAGTTGATTTTGTCGTTTCTCCTATAGAAAAGAAAGGCGATATACGACAACAGCAGCAAAAGAGCCCTTAAAAGTTTTGGGTACTTCATTGTAGAACTCGCAGAATACAAAACAGACATTCTTTGAGAACCACATGTTCCTCCATGGAATATGAACTCATATTTCAGGGACTATCGCGAAGAGTACCCAAATGCATCTTGAATGAACAATACTGTCCATAAGATAAATATAAGAAAGGTTTCTCAAATACTCCGCGACTGCCTACTTAGGAACTGACGTTTGTTTTCTTCAAGATAATTCCCCTGCACTGATGCACCCTCATCAACGTTGGTAAAGTTCACCGCTCTTCCGTTGTATACTGGAATCCTGTCAACGATGCGAGGATTTTTATGGACAATTTTTCACAATATGGCTGAGTTGGTCGGTTTCCTGGAAATTCAGGTTTTTGTTCAGCAAATAGAGAAATCGAGCACAGGATATATGCACCCTACATACAATCAGCATTTTTAATGTTGATTGTATGGCGGCTTTCAATGGCGGCTCCACCTGAGATCGTGTTCCTTTTAAAGAGTTTCAATTGTTCTTCATCTAGGATTCAAAAAATGTGCTTTCCATTACATTTACCAACCAGGATAAGACACTAAAAAGCTAAATCGATAAAATAAACAGGGTTATTTGACCCAGCCCTATCAGAATCGATAAATCCCTCGCAGAACCCTCAAAAGTAATGTCTTTTGAAGGAGTGGTAGAGAGAACGGATCTGTACAAATCCTCCTTCAAAGCAAAACAGAAAGCATTTAAAGAATGGAGAAAACCGCCTATACATAAGATTTTATACATAAGAAAATAAACAAAACAAAGGACAATCTTACTATCATCTACAGGAAACAAACCAAAACAGTCCAAAAACCTAGAATCAGGCCCTTGGTGGTAGCATACTTGATATAATCTCCTACGCCGGGAGGTAAAAACTAAAGTTTGAATTTCATCACTGAGGCGAGGAGTTTTTATGGGCTTTTTACACAACGTGGCTGAGTTAGTCGGTCTGAGGCGAGGATAGCATGGTTTTTCGCCCAGCAAACAGGAAAATCGACCACACAAAGCACGGTCAAAGCCGCTGATGCGTCTAAACTTATACAACAACAACTTATAAAATCAGATTACTTCTATACACAGCGGGGCTACTTTATTAGGTAAGCTAACTAATAGCAACTTGATTCCCTTTAGCTATCAGAACAACCTAGATTCGTATTACATGGATTCAATGACGGTTGGTTGGTTATTAGGAGTTTTATGGCGCATCAGCATCTAAGACAATTGGGCGCCAAGATTCAATGACGGTTAGAAAGGGTAAACATGGATGCTATTCTGTTTACTCAATTCCTTACTATAGTTGACGCAACTTGCATAGGTGTAGATCTCGACTCCGAAGAGCTTGTTCCATCTCATAAGTGTCCGGACTGCGATCTAAATGAGGAAGCCACCGCAGTAGGCTCATTCACTCATGTTTCTGAACTAATTTTGTTCAGTTGTAACCTTATAACGTGGCGCATTATCCATCTGGAAGAATCCATTTGTGGTAGATACATTGCAGCCACAGATTTTTGCCTCTGGTTGAAAACAATTTCCAGTTAACTTGTGGCATCCAATTGTTGCTGCACCGTTATCAAGATTCCCAAATGTACACCATGAAAAACCTTCCCACAGCTGCCACCAGCATACATCGCTGACAACTCCCAAGAGGGATCCATGGACTCACTGTTTTCGTTATGTTCTCGTCCTCTCAGCAGTAAAACACAACGGGCGCCGTCCACATTTTTAAATCCTCACTGTCTATTACTGGTTTTGCTCCAACTGTGCCTTGTTTTGTGTTTGGTTGACAAGAGTGAGAACCGGTTCGGTCGTCGGCTACGACACCCAGTCAACAAGTTATGATGAGTTGTGCCTTTTTGGTTACCACTCTTTTACTTTTTATATGACTGAGTGTAATCTTTCCGTTACCTTGCACAAGTCTCGGCAGTCTCCATTTGCCTCTCGTATTAATGAGCTGTTTCCAATCATAGGGTCGCCATTTGTGGAATGTTACCTAGTTATTGGACCAATCTGAATAACCCGAGACAGGTGCTTTGGGAAAATTTCAAGCAGGATTTCAGTTTCCAAGGATACTCATACCGGCGCCGTCTACAACACTACGTTTAAGTTATTTAAATCTTTCGTCTTGCTCACTTATGCACTGAATTGCACACGCATGCAGTATTCCTATTAATCGCCATCCTATGCGTTCTGACAAAGGTTGAGAGCACGTCCTCCACGAGTATCCAATTTATATCATTCACAGAAATGAACTTGCATTTACTGACACAGTGAGGAGAAACCAAGAACCAGTATTCCTTCACTGCCTTTCTAGACATACGGAAAACAAAACAAAACTACTATCTGCTAACATACAGACCTTCAACAGGTATTGACCTGGAACGAATTGGTGCTATGTCCGTAACATCACTCCAACCTCCTCATCCCAGAGTGGGATACCTTAGAGACCGGGTGATTTGCAGGATGGAATCCTTCTCATTGCGTACCCTTGCCCTCAGACTGGCACGGAACCTATTTTTCTCAGGGCAGCTGCCTTCTTTTTAGCTACATGTCTAGCCAAGAAGGAAAAATGCCTTCACTGGAGTGGGACCTTCGAGCTGGCAGAAGCAGCAGTGATTCTGTTGCTGTTAGTTCGAAAGTCCCATATGTTGACATGGAATCCCTTCACCATGACCTCCAAAGACTGACCTCTGCCCCAGCTGGAAGCGGGATCTTCACTGACGCCATACTATAAGTTTTTGCTGGTATAAGTTTTCCAGCCCCCTGCTAAAATCTGTCACATTAGGGCCACCCAAGAACTAACTTATATGCCTTTGTGTATTAATTCCATAAATTGTTTGTTTGTGTTCTCTGGTCGATTTGCCAGTTTTACTGAAAGGAAATACCCAAGTTTCTGGCAGGGGAAGCCTTGCTATCTACGCCTGAGATCTGGTAACTCAGTGGCGTGAAAAAGTCCAAATTTTCTCGTTTCATTCACAGGATCGAACTTAAGCCTTCTTCCACCCAGTGTGAGAGGATGGTGGTTATAACCACTATGCTACATGCGCAGATGACTCTCCTCCTGACGAAGTCACTGTGTTCAACTTTTTTGTATTTTCTTCCCAAGTTTCCAATGTTCACTAGGTTTAGACTAAGCTGAGGGGTCGCAATTAAAGTTCGAGCAGAGGGGAGACGTTGCTGTACAGTCTGATTTTGTGTTCCTTTTATCCCTTTGACTCGCAATTTCGGCAAAATAATGCGCTTCGACATATTACCTGAGAGTATCAAAACTATAGGTACTTATACCACCGTACTGAATTTTGAATAGATGGACAAATGTGACAATTCAGGTAACCAGTTTTCACAGCAGTTGGCAATGGTGAACAAGATTACCATTCTTTCGCATTAGAATTCTTTTTGCATACGTAGCCTTCTGATCTTTTAATTCTTGAACTATTGTATCTTCAGTTACATTCATCAGGTCCCATTCCACAATGACTCCTTTAAAGTAGAATACCTTCAACAGAAATTCTTCTAAAGGTGGTTAGTTCCAGCAAATATTCCGAATGAGATGAAAATATGGTTTCCACAATAAATCTCCTGCAATCTTTTTACTATCTTGGGAGCTCCAGCAGCATTTTCTAAATAGATTTGTATAAAAATGGAGATAATTTGCCCAGTTGCTTCGTGAATGAATGTATTATGAGGAAAGAAGGAAATTCTTGTTGGACATTGTCCTTTCTCATTCTCTTGGGGTGTGCAACATCATGATTGGGCTGGACCCTGATCAGGTGGAATGAGATCGGAGCTCTAGTGAAGGAAAAGTAGCGAAGTCCACATTTGCTCCTTTTGGCCTTGGGGGATTATCTTTTCCACCAAGGTTACTGACCCTGCCAGGGGTGAGCAAGAGCATTGGTGTTTGGAGGCCAAGTCTAGATGTTATTAACGGTTACTAGAGTTAATTTAAATTACAGAAAAGGGACCTTTCTTTTTTTCTCGGTTCTCCTCCTTTTGCTTTTAAGTAAGAAGAACAACTTAGGAGTTATAATTAGAAGAAAACAATCAGTCGCAGTGTAGATTGCTTGACTACGTGAACGCTTTTCACTTGGGTACAACTGACAGTGAGCAAGCCCTGTTGGAGATGATAGCCCTGGCCTACATCCACCTGGCTATGTTGGGAATTGGGAGTAGCAGCCTCACAAGTGATTGCTTATTCTGTGGTTGGAAAGTGACGAGTTAAATAACACACACATAGCACTGACGCACAATGTATTACACAACACGCATAACTGGGTTGGATAAGTAAAGTTTTGTCTCAAGGAGGCCGCGGTAGATCCGTAGGGAACCACAGAGCGTCCTAAACAGAAACACAATGCAATACAATACAACAGTCTCTACTTAATGTCCTCCTGTTTATACAGCATGGTAGGAACACATGACGTTACATACCTTTTAAACAGGTGGTAAGAAAGGAGGATCCCATTTCATAAAAGTAGGTGCAACTAACAAATTGGCCACTCCAATCTGCCTCTGACAAAATAATATTATTGGTAATTCAGTACTTATAAAATATACTAATAGCGTATTATCCATCTTCCCAAAAGTATTCGGATAGTCCTAGAACTTCGAAGAAATTAACCATACTACTATCCACATGTGTGAAAAACAGTTGGGTCGAAGCGATGAGCTTGGGGATTCAATCATGAAGTCATGGTGGAATGCCTCATTAGCAATCGGTGTTTTCTTCACACTGAAGAAAATCAAAAACATCCTAGATTAATGGTGGCTGATATAATCAAATATAAACGTCGTGGTGCTACCAGTCAGAAAGCAATTCAGTAGAGCGCAAAATCTGACAGAAAGAAGTCTACGGGTTCTCAGAAGAGTGCGATATGATGCTGTGTTTGAGTCGAGATGCTGTCGTCTGTTGAGGTTGTTTCTCGTTGTTTGAACTTAGACCAATGATCGTCGTTTCTGGAACAATAAATGCCATTGGTCATCGATACACTGACATTCTAGCCAATTCCGCTCTTCTTAACAGTATGGAGAAGGCCCTTTTCTTTTTCACCATAGCAGTGAACCATGTCCTACTGTATAGCCTGCAGTGATTTGGTTTGAAGACATGACCTCGGCAGACCAAAGGGGCAAAAGCACCTTTGGTCTACCGAGAGCATTTACCGTAATCCCACTGAACACCTTTGAGATACACTCGAACATCGGCTTCGGGCCAACCAACACTCCCGCAATCAAAAGCTGAACTGATCGTTGCGTTGAATGGAGAATTGGCCAAAATACGCCATTTATTATCAGATGGTTCCGAGTCTCCTGATGAGGATATTGTGGGTAATTAAGGCCACTTATGGGCTGACAACTTATTAGATATTGATCATTAAATAATTCTACGAAATATGCAGGTGTCCGAATACTTTTGTTTTGCAATGTAGTGTCTCTAGCCAGAAAACTATCCCATATTTTCTCCTAGGCCTTTTAACTATCCCATCTTTTCTCATAGACCTAAATCTTCGGAAACACATCATCTAGTCGCCATTCCATATATGTTAATTCCACTATTATATATAAAGAAGCAGGCAAAGCCATAGACTATACCACATTTACAAACGATACACGATTCATGGCAAAAAAACTAAACCACATATGAAATGGTAAACAGAACAAGAAACTAAAGGTCCACGCGATTTTTGGAAGCACTGTCAACATAATACATTAAAATACATAAGCATCACTTCGCGATGTGTGATGCGTGAAAATATTACAAGTTACTTCGTCATCCGATCTTCATCATCCAATCATAGAAGGCAAGTTGTTCCAGAAGTGAAAATTTACTTCTGAAGTAAAATTTCTTAAGTCCCTAATTCCAGTAGGACTCCGGAATACACATCTCTACTGAATGTTTAAACTGACTTTCAGAAAAGTTACCTAATGGCCTCATCAGTCACCAATGTGAATTTTTCATGGCCCACAATTTGCCAGATGTGCCACTCCCCGTGGAAATACGGAAGAGCGTTCCTTGCCTAGGTTCAGGCAAATCTACAAAGACGTACCTTTCTATTTTTATGGAGATAAAATGCCCAAAAATGTACACCGTATTTCAGGCCATATTATCTCCATAAAAATCAAAATTGGATTAACTGCGTTCATTTGGATTAATCACTAAGGAAATTAAGGTCATGAAGAGTAAATATGCTATTTGTAAATTGCGTATATGCCACGATCGGTTTTCCTGTTTAGTACAATAAAAATCACGACATGCATGGAGAAAATAAATAAAAAACCTACATCTCCTACTGAAACTAACTCGGCCCACCGGTTTTCAACTCCTTTACTCTTTATCAAAGATCCCAAGAAGTTCTACTTGTAAAATTAACACCCGAATATTATACCTAGTGATTGAACAATTCAATGAATGGTAAGCACTAACAACTGAACTCATTTACATCTGTAAACGTTTATAGTTACTAAAATATAGCGCTGGTGATTAAAATGTAATTAACAATTTGTTAAATATGAACAAATGATGTAATTTGTGTGTCAGTTAAATTGTTTCTGCGCCCAAAAAGATTTAAAGAACGAGATTACGGCATTTCGATTAGCCTTCTAACAGATTCATTACTGCATAATAACCACTTTAAGTAAACCAATTTTATTATAAGAAATACGCGCTTACCCTTAATTTAGCTGAACTTCTTTGTTTCTTTTTATCTTACAAAAAAAAGAGCCCGTCGAGTGCCAACCACTCGTTTCTTTCCATTCCATAGCGTACTCTAAATGAGAAGACACTGCAATCTCCGTATGAATATTCCTCCCCCTGACTGCTACGAGTTTAATGCTGAGTTAATGAGCATGCGACACTAATGTCTTTATAACTGTTTTTCCAGAAACAGTTCAAGTGTCGGAAAGAGATATACAGCGAATACTCTTCTCAAGATGAAAAGAACATCTCCCGTCAAACTACATTGCCTCGCGCTACCATTAGTAGAATCACGTTACTGTTTCTTCTCCTTTAAATGATGAATTGCTGTACCAACTCTCTTAATCACCCCCCCCCCTCTCAACGTACTGCTGCAGTTTTATTCTTGAGAGAAGCAAATTTCCCGCCATTGGCATTGGTTCAATACTGATGATTTGAGCCATCTGTACTCCAAGAGCTAGTTGGTTGATCATTTAGAATAAAGGCCAAAACTGTCAAAGTTATTGGGAAAGGATAAATTGGATCTAGGCTACGATTTGATCCGCTGCATATGTAGATGGGATTAGAGAGCATGGACAAGTTTGACAACTATACATCTGAGAGGAGATTAACTGACGTGAAAAAACCTCAATGAGATCTCCTGAGTAAAATCAATGCGGAAGGGTGTTCTCCCCTGTAAGCGACACGAGAACCAGGGAACACAAACATAAAATCTCCGGAAGACTAGATACCATGAAGTTCACCTATGGCAAAGAATTGTCGAACATTGAAATAAATTGATTCCAAATGTGGCAGAGTCATTCAATCCGAAAAAGTTCAAAGAGAAACTAATGATTCAGCTCCAGCATACATAAAACAACACAATGTTGAACACCTCATGGGAAGGAGAGCAATATGAATATTCTGTTCTATTTTATTTATTTTTGGTTGACACGGAAAACTAATTCCCTGCATAAATTGACTTTACCAATACTAAATCCAAGTTTCCAGTATGAGAAACCGTGTAACCCTTGTCAAATACCGAATAATTCGATCACGGTGTGAAAAGTCCATATGAATTCTTCCCTTGCCATGAAATTTAAACCCGGGTCTTATTTCAACAGCATCATTTGGCCTCAGTAATACTAAATAAAAATATCTAATTCAATAATATTAATAATACTAAATTTCAAAGATTTATTATTATTATTGAAGGCTAAATGAAGCTGTTGAAGTAAGACCAGAGATGATCCCATCGATAGTAGAATAACATTTTGGTAGTTTCACACCATGCCGAGTTATTTGAACTTCCCGCAAGGTTTAATACCTTTTCATCCAGGAAATTCGGATTTAGAATTAATAACACCAAATTATGCATTAAATAATTGTACACCTTCTGTCTCCCTTTGGTTTCTTTTTTCTTTCCAGCGTATTAAACGCTAAAGCAACTGTATTTTTGGTAAATTTGCTGGACGAAAAACCGAATTTTTTCATAAAAAAAAAGATAACACCAACCCCATTTTAGACCGACTAATTCAGTCATGCTGGAAAGCCCATAAAAGTTCTTCGCGTCATTGATGGGATTCAAGCTCAAGCCTTTTCCAGTCGATATGGAAGGCCGGTATTTATAACCATTGCGCCACCCACAAGCCCTCCTTTTCAGCTAAAACTATTATGGATCACATTTATTGGGAACCGTCTTTCCTGTTAGTAAAATAACCCGAGCCAAAATTTCTTCAATGGCTTTGTGATTATAAATCTGACGGCTTATACTTTCATCTTACAGCTTCCAGTAAAGTTCATAAGGAATAAATAATTAATTTCGGTGAATATGCGTTATGAAACTTCAATTAATTATCTCTTTTTCATATCTCTCGCATTCAAAGAATGCCCTGCTTGACTTTAGCTTTCTACCTTGGCGAAACTTGATATCGATTAACTATTAAGAAGATTTGCGAATTTCCCCCAAAGGAAGGAGAGTGGCAAAATTGCGATCCCCTTCGGCTGGCACTTCCCGAAAAAGAATCTGAAGCACCATCAATGATCACAACGATTTCCCGATGAATTTAAGCAAAACTCACAGAATAAATTTATGAATTACAAAATCTCTGTCACTACAAATTCACTATTACTTCTGTTACATCGCGTATAAAAAAAATACAGATTTTCGCTGGATGACAAACCCCTTAAGGTACCTAATAATGTATTAAATCTTTTACTCGCAGCAACCTCTTCTAAAATATAGATGGACTATTTAATAGTCGCCTGATTTAATATATATAATTCAATAATTAAATGGTACAAAAATAAATATGAAAAACAGTCAAAGCGGTATGCCATATTCCATCTGATGAGAGTACAAAATAATGGTGGTAAAAGATGGTATCGTTTCTCCTCGTTATAGTACTTTACCTTCCACGGTGTCAAACAGCGGTCTTTGAAGAATTCCATCGATTTTTTTTCGCCATGACTGGAATTTACTAGGAATAAAAGGAACAATTTACTTCGGTTACTGTTAGGAGAATTTCTTAATGTGAATTGAATAACATGAGGGAATTGCCAATGGAGCAGCTATTAATACAAAAGGATGAAAATTTCTTAAACGTCCGTTTATTCGGAAAAGAAAAACCTTTAAACACGAGACGATTCATAAAACTAATAATTATCATCGGCATACTACTCATTAGGCTTCCTAACACGTTAGGATAATGAGAATACTAATGCTCTTCACCATAATGTTTGGTGAAGAAAACATCGTAGAATCTTCTCAAGGAAAAGTGTCCATAGTCGAAGTTTAAGTGTTCGATACAGTCGTCATGGCTTCCAGTAAAGGCTAGTTGAATAACAAAATTGCTCAGGGTTATTAAAATGAACTGGACACGGTTTAATGTATACGAAGTCTGGGTTTTGTAACATGGTATTTCAAGAACTGCTACAGCCAATAGTCGCAGGTTTGCATCGAAGATTAACTTCGATGCATATAAGTCGTGTTCCATCTTGTTCGAACACGGATCTACCAAGGACAACACTCTGGGTTTAACCCACTTAAGTGAAAATTCGAAGTTGCTAACTGCACAGATTTGATCTTGTATAAATGTAGTCTTTAAGTTTGTCTCAAGACTTAAAGCATGAAATTCGTGGAATAGCCAGGCATCGAGCGACATCCGTGTCACTACAAATGTATAATTGACATATTGAAGAAATTTCTTGAAAATTTAGATATTTCCTCAACAGTACCATCTGGAATTTTTGGTTTTAGCTTGATTCTCGCAAGATACAAATATTTCCAAATTTCTATTCGTGGAAATTAATTGAAATACTTCCAAAAAGTAGCTTTGGAAATCTTCCACCACATATAGCCCAACAAAATAAATTTCATCAATACACTTTAATGTTGGTTTCACGAAAATTAAACACCTAAACATTCCCCGCGTTTTGTAGGATGGAAGAATTAACCAAAATTCATACTAATCAGAAAAGGTAGGGCCACTGAAATGCCTAGTTTTATAAAACACAAGCATATTTATTATATTTCTAAGAAATCTAACTTTATGAGAGATTTCAGGGTAGCGCTACCATACTTTGAGTTAGCAGATACGGCTGGTTCTCTCCACCCTCCATCTATTGTTCTCTTGCTTATTATTATATTCACCAATCTCTCATGGTTAACTTAAGCATTCCTTTCCGTGGCATGACCGCAGATTTCCTGATAGCATAGTACGCGAAGAAGTTTGGCGACAATCTATTCTAAGGAAGAATATCTATTACCTGGTGTCGTGCACTGTCATACTCAGATAGCGAAGTTTGTTAAAAATAAACTTAATGCAAAAATCCTTCGGAGCTCTCTCACAAAAGACTCAACTGCAATATTTCACCTGTTTCTTACTGCTGTCTCGGGGGATATCAAAGTGCCAACGACGGTGGACCGCCTAAAACAGCGAAGAAAGAGCATCAATGAATCATAATGAATATAAACAGGAATGATAATGCATCCGTGACTTGAACCAATTCTCAAATGAGACATGACAAAGAATTTACGCTCCAACAGCATCAGGTGCTGTCTTACAAAATGACTCCAGCTGATTATCTCTGATAGAGTTTATAAGCAAAATTAACGTGGTTATTTATTAACTTGGTAACAATCCATATTTATTCTTACTTGAGTAACTTCTTTAGAAACAATGCTCAGTCTTAATCGGTTCCCTGCTGCACACTAGATGTCGCTTAAGACTGAGACAGAAGTCCAAACGTCAGCTTCCATTCCGTGCCCTGGATATGAACTGTAGTTTTACTTATTAATATCGACAGGTATTTCTTCCTGGAATTGACAGCTGTAATAACAGCAAAGGGGCTATCACCTATACACATTATATAGGTTGTCTGCTGACAGCCCGTGCAGTCCCTCGACACACCAAGGAACGTTTAATTTTATATAGACAACCCATCCCATGTAAAAGATGCACCCACACGCACACTGGAATATGTGATCCAAGTGGAAATCAATCCGAGTTTCAGAACACGCGCAGTGAGATAGCACCGTAAGGTTCACTGGAAGCAGAATACTCTAGCGGTTTCTTTAGACTTACTGGAAGTTGAATACAAAAAAAGAAAGTTTCTCTCTGAAATTGAATAAAAAATAAAACTGGAATTCTGTTGGTGCACTAGAAACTTTGGAATTTCTTTCATTATCCAAATACCGAATTTAATGACACGTACCTGGTAAACCTTCATATCTATTTCGTCTTTCTTTGCTTGATGGAACATTATTATGCATGAATACACAATTTCCTTGTACCAGTAACAATTATAAAATTGCATCAATTGTTCCAAGAATGTTTGCCAATGGAAAAGCGTGACGTCACACTGTTCCAATAATCAACAATAACAGTGTTAATTTTCTTCCAAAAATGTTTAGTACAAAGCTTCATGTATACGAGAGCTATAAAATATTAATGTATGTGACTTTTAAACATCTATTATTTATAACTCCCATACGTCTGAAGCTTTTGTTTTAAAAGTAGTTAAGTATTCAATATCAACACCTTTTAAGTTCACTCGTTTCATGGAAATATTTTATCCCCGTATTCAGATCCTATATTATTTCAAGGTCACAGTCATTCTACCGAGTCAGCCATTTTCATGAGATAAAAGAACTACAGCAGTGCCACCTGCTTGTTCAGTGGGATTAGAAATTCGGCATAAATTATTAAATTGTGAAATCACCATTGTATAAGAGCTACCACTTCTATATAGCTGCGTAAGGCTTGGCAGATCGGCAGCTTAAATCCCTAGCCCGAATAAATGGTGAGGGTTGACGTCAGGAAGGGCATCCGGTCGTAAAAACTATGCCAAAACAAAAGGTGATTGATGGAAAGTAGATGTGTCAGGACTACCAACCAAAGGACGGGTCCGGTTAAAGAAGTTAGTTCAGCTAGAGATGAAGGAGTTGAAAAGTGTTAGAATAGGAACATTGGGACGATGAATGGAAAGAGCAGAGAGATTGTGGATTTGATGCAAAGAAGAAGAGTGAAGATCCTATGCCTACAAGGTGGAGGGGAAATAAAGCAAAAGAGCTCAGTGAAGGGTATAAGTTGTTTTTAGAGGAGTGGATGAGGGAATAAGAAATGGAGTAGGAAATGGAGTTAAAGGATGGAGTGATAGGATTATGAGCATCAAGCTGGAAGTGGGCGGGCACTTGACCACGATAGTATGCGCGTATGCCCCACAAGTAGGATGCGGGGAAGAAGAAAAGGACAGTTTTTGGATGGAAATGGATCAAGTGGTCATGGCAATACCTGAGAAAGAGGATGATCATTGGGGATGATCTAAATGGTCATTTAGGAAGAGGCAAGAGAAAAGAAGGAAGAGTGTATGGAAGGTGGAGTATTGGGGAAAGAAACAGAGAAGGGGAGAGGATAGTAGAACACGCAGCGGCATTCGACCTGGCGATAGTTAACACCTACTTCGAAAAGAAAGAAAGCCAACTGATAACATACAGGAGTGGGGAAAGGACAAGCCAGATTGACTATATCATGTGCCGTAGGGGGCATCTAAAGGAAATGAGGAACAGCAAGGGGATAAACGGAGAAAGTGTGTCTGCACAACATAGATTGCTTGTGGCCGATTTGGAGGTTGCAGTGGACAAAAGTAGGAAATATTCAGGACAGAGAGAGAAAAGGATAAAGTGGTAGAGATTGAAAGAGGAGGGTTTGAGGAAGGAGTTCAGGGAAAAGGTGCTAAAAGGAATAAAATTACCGGAAGACGTGCAAGAGTGGCGGAAAACAAATAGTTGTTTCTTAAGGAAAGTTGGTGGAGAGTTGTTGGGAAAAACATCAGGAAAGGGGACGCCGGAGAGAAAGGAGGCTTGGTGGTGGAATTAGGAAGTGCAATCGGTGATGTTTGTTTGTTATTTGGTTTTTAGGAGCAATTAGCAACTAAGGCCATATTGCTCCGGGGATATGCGGTGGTCATTCCCTGACCTTTCCGCATCCTCCGTATTGCAATCGGTGATAAAACAAAAGGAGATGAAGAAAAGATGGGATGTAACAGGTAGCCAGGAAGATAAAGAAGCATATACAATAGCAAATAAGGAGGCAAAAAGGGCTGTGGCAATAGCAAAGGCGAGGGCAGTGGACGAGGCCTATGGGGAACTGGAAAGGAAAGAGGAAGAAAGGCAACTGATGAGAATAGCCAAAGCAAGAGATAAGGCACCGAAGACTTCTCATCAATAAAACAGATAAAAGATGAGAGGGGAGTGGTTATACAGGACCCGGAGAAGGTTAAGGAAAGGTGGAAAGACTATTTTAAGTAGCTATTAAATGAGGAAAACCCAACAGCACTATGCGAGGATGGAGAGATGAATGTGAGAGTAGTGGAAGAGATAAGCAGGAAAGAAGTGGAAAGCGCACTCAGAAAAATGAAGGGAGGGAAAGCAGTAGGTGCTGATCAGATACCAGTAGAGGTATGGAGTAGTCTGGAAGAAGAAGGGATCGATATCCTATGGGACTTGATGGAAAAACTGTGGCAGCAGGAGAGAATACCCGACGACTGGAGGGAAAGTATACTTGTGCCAATCTTTAAAGGAAAGGGTGATGTGCAGGAATGTGGGAACTACAGGGGAATAAAGTTAATGTCTCAATCAATGAAGATCTGGGAAAGAATTGTGGAAGGAAGGTTAAGGCAGGAAATGGAAATAGGAGAGAAACAGTTTGGTTTCATGCCTGGAAGAGGAGCAACAGATGCGCTCTTTGCTTTAAGGCAGGCGATGGAAAGATACAGGGAGATGCAAGTAGAGTTGCACATGGTGTTTATAGACCTGGAAAAAGGATATGATAGAGTGCCCAGACAAGAGGTATGGAGATGTATGAGGGAGAAGGGTACATTGGAAAAGTATGTAAGGCTTTTGAAGGATATGTACGAGGGAGCGGTGACTCAGGTTAAGAGCAGTATGACTGTGGGGTTCTCTGTAGAAGTTGGACTGCACCAGGGATCAGCTCTCAGCCCATATCTGTTTGATCTGGTAATGGATGTGTTGGTGAGAGAAGTGAAGAGTAGAGCACCATGGAGTATGCTGTACGCGGATGATATTTTACTGTGCGAATCATCCCAAGGAAAGGCAGAGAAGAAATTGGAGGAATGAAGGAAAGAGTTGGAAGATAGAGGCATGGGGATAAATAGAACAAAGACAGAATACAAATGGTATTGAATGGGCAAGTCGAGAGTTCTATAAAACTGCAGGAGGAAAAGCCACCATCTGTTTCGAAATTTAAGTATCTAGGATCGTACGTTGAGAGGGATGGAGGATTGAGTGCAGAAATACACCATAGAGTGCAATGTGGATGGCTGAACTGGAGAAAGATGAGTAGGGTGCTGTGTGATAAGAAAGTTAATTGTACAATGAAGGGAAGAGTGTATAAAACTGTAGTTAGACCCGCATTGATGTACGGTGCTGAGACATGGGCGATTACAAGGGCCCAGGAGAAGATGGAAGTGGCGGAGATGAGGATGCTAAGATGGATGTGTGGTGTGACGAGGAAGGGCGGCTTAAGAAATGACTACATTATAGGTACGGTTAAGGTGGGGCCTCTGAGTAAAAAAATACAGGAATCTAGGTTGAGGTGGCTTGGTCATGTGGAACGAAGAAGTGAGGAGTATGTAGGGAAGAGGTGTGAAAAGCTGGAAGTGATAGGGAAGAGGAAGAGACCTAAGCTGAGATGGAAGGACAAGGTGGCAGAGGATTTGAAAGAGAGAGGATGGAGCAGAGAGGAAGCCCTTGTTAGAAAGGAATGGAGGAAGAGAATTAAGGAAGGGAATTCCGACCCTATATGAACGTGGGAAGAAGGCGAGGACAAAGAAGAAGATTCAGATCCTATATTAATGATGCCCACTTACCTATTCATCGACGGATAGTGATTTCTGAAATGGCCCTCTTGGTAGTGACACGCTGTTTTCTTGCGATTTTCATAGGCGCTAACTAAGGCCATGAGGTGTGAATACGAAACGTTTTCAAATTATGGTTTGCCTGTTTTTGACAGTGTTTTTTGACTGACAGCATCGAGGTTTTCCCCCATTGTTGCGTTTTTGCTTTGCGTAGAATACAATAATCTGTATAAGGCCAGGGTGACTGTTAGTATGTGGGTTGTGTTGTTCCTCTGGCCACTTAGCCTGGGGAAACACAACAAAACCTACAGTTTCCATTACTGCCCCGAGGAGACGGGTCAGGACACATTAGGAAAGAATAATTCTTGCGAGCGAATCCTGGGGTGGCATAGTATTTAGGGTTAGGCGCAACCTGAGGTTTCCCACATCTGCGTCGTATGTACTGTGTGATGGAATGCAGAACTACTGCATAAGCCAGAAAAAAGTGTACTATCTGGTTTATGCAGTATTGTGTTATGTTCTGTTGTGTCTCTGGCTACTTTTTTTTTTTACATAGATTTTTATAACATATATACACACACTTTCTATTTACAATCATCGCATTCTGCGTAAGAAATGCGATGTAGCTGTATAATTAAAAACAATTTTAATTATACAGCTTCAATTGCAAGCAATAAAAGATATACTATGTATGGATGTATGCGGATGCACTCGTTTTGGGTGACACCTAGACGTTTAGTCGAAGTCCACCTTGAAAAATTTGTGTTGAGAGAGAGTAACTGAGTCTACACTCTACAGCGATCAACACCCGGTCAATCACTGCCCATTTCAAAGCATGGGGAGGTGTGCCTGGTTCTATCATTTCAGCGCTGCTGCACCAATTTGTTGTCCAGTGGAAGGAGTGCAATACCAAAGGACAGGAGCCTTCAGGCTGCTCAACCCGAGGGGAATAAAATAAAAGAAAATAAATAAATAAATAGAAAAAAATAATAATAAAAAATAATAAACAAAAAAAATAAATTAAAAAAAATTCTATGTATAGTTAATACCATTTTATACATTCTATATTATTACTAATTTAAGAACACAACATTTAGTTTCTGAGTTAACAGTTGTTGTAAGGTAGAAATATAATTTCATGAATACATCCGTCAATACTACTGTCCACTTCTAGAATTAGTAAACAAGGTGCGTCTTCTTTTAAACACCTTGTCAGAAAAGGATTGGAATGCTGCAAAGTTCTTGGCATCCTGAATCAAAATATCGAGGTTGTCAGTCCTAATAGGTTAAGTGTTGTTAAATAGTTCTTGTCTGAAGTCGTCATAAGCCGGGCAATAAAGCAGAACAAGCCTCCACTCTTCTATTGCCCCACAAAAACACAAAGGGTCAGGTTCAAGTCCAAATTTACACAATTTATCCCGCAGTGAACCATGTCCAGTTATTAAATATGACGTAGTCATCGAAGGATAAAACCATCCCATAACTTTCTTATTTATAGCAAATGTTGCATCTTCAATGAACTGTCTCATTGGATTGCCATCTGTATTTCCACTTCTCAATGAATTTCGTCCAAAGATTAATTTTCTCCTGCCGAATGTCCGTGGCCGGATTACTTGCAATGTCGAGGATTTGAGTTGTCAAACCTTTAAGTTGGAAATCAAACCTCGGTATGCCACATAAAAGTTAATCGGGATACAACCTGAGATCACTTGTAAAGCATTGGTTGATGTTTTTCTGCAGCATCTGTGTGTTGCCAATATCATCTTTCTCTGCATTGATAAAAGTTTGGCCTTCACTGTGACGTGATTAACCCTAGGAAACCATATGGCAGCCGCATATACTACAATTGGCAAAAATATAGCCTTATAATATAATGCCAAAGTTTTGTGCTTTATACCCCATTCAGCTCTTGAGAGCCTAATCACATTGGCAGTAAACTTGTTAATCTTTTCAGCTAAGTTCTTTACGTGGGGGATAAAAGAAAATTTATCATCAGTTAAGAGACCAAGGTATTTATTTTGAGAAACGTAAGGAATTTTGACATTGTTGATATGAAGTTTAGGTCTGTTATAATCCAGTTTATTGTTGAAGATAATCATTTTAGTTTTTGTCTCAGAAATTTTTAATTTGTTTATTCTTGACCATTCCAGCAAATCATCCAGGATTTCTTTTCCATGTGTTTCTAGCAAAAGTCTTGACCCGCCTGGTATGCATAGCTCTAAATCGTCAGCATATGCTGTTTTATTGCAAATTTTACTTTCTTTTAGTAACCATTGATCTAAAACAGAATTCCAGAGGAGAGGCCCAAGGACCGAGCCTTGCGGGCATCCTCTGGAAAAGAATTTTGAAAATACCAAATGTTGTGAGATAACTTATCTGCCTATTTGAAAAATAAGATGTAATAACCTGATATAGTAAATCATCACATTCTGCCTCTCGAAGTGACCTGAGGGCGCTCTCCCACCAGAGTGTATCGAAAGCACCCTCAAAGTCGATAAAAACAACCATCATGTATTTCTTGTCTGTAGTTTTACATAGATTCACCAAATTCACCGTATTCTTAAAGCCGAATTGTGAATTAGAAATCATTACTTGCAGCCAAAACCTTCTGCATCCTAGGCGCTAATAACCTCTCATAAAGCTTTCCCACAAGGGATATAGGGCGATATGCCTTGGGATCCGTTGCCAATTTTCCAGGCTTTGAGCATCTTTACTAACGCATCCTTCCAAAAATATGGAAAAGTCCCCTCTAATAGACATTTGTTGAATACATTCAACAATATATGTGGAAAATGTTGGTGAAATCTTTTGATTGCCGCATTTTCAACTAAGTCCATTCGAGGACATTTTGACAGATTGATTTTAGAAAATGCAAGTGCAAGTTCATCTAGACTAAATAGTTCCGTGTCATTTGATCCCTGGTAAGATCCGTTAACGAACTTTATCTGATCTTGTTCGGTTATGTCTTGCTCTGGGTGATAATCAGGGAAAGTCTCTATAATAGCTTCAACCGTGGAGAGCCAATCAGTAGTCAGAGTTCTTTTAGTCTGGTTCTGTTATGTATATGTGCAGAAAAATCAAAGAGCGATCACGAGATCGTGAAAATAGCCAGCGAGGATAAAACACACCTTTCTCCTCCAAACCAATTCACGATAACAATTATATCACGCAGGTAAAATCGCCTGCGAATGACATTGCTGAAATTAATGATAACTACGAAGTAGCAAAAACTGACTCGAGTAAATAATACAAAGATCTTTGAAATAACAGAGGAGGAGAAAAAGCAGTATGTACTGGAACTTAAGAACAAGTTTGAGCTTCTGCAGACTGCTCAGGACCAAGATATCGACGAAGAATATTACAACTTTCTGAAAGTGATAAAGCCCAAGAAACCTATAGGGAAACAGAAATCCAAAGAAGAAAAAATTAGTCAAGAAACACTTGTCATGATGAACCAAAGACGACAAATGAAGAGCAAGAAAAACACTGACAGGGAGAAAATTGAGTATACTGAGTTATGCAAAGCCATTAGAAAGAGACTCAGAGAGGACATAAGAAGATTTAACACAAGGAAAGTAGAACAAGCATTAAGGGAAAACAAAAGATTTAAATCAGCAGCCATGAGCAGTAATACAGAAAGACAAATGATCCTGAAACTGAAGAATAGCGATGGTGTACTTATAAACAGCAGAAAAGGCATAATTCAAATAGCAGAAGACTACTATAGAGAATTATACAAGGAGCGAGGGAATGATACCAGCAGTGGGGAAGATGGATTGCAAAGTAGCAACACATACGACATACCCGATATTCTTCCTGATGAGGTAGAACATGCATTGAAGAAAATGAAGAATCGGAAAGCCCCGGGGGAAGATGAAGTTACTGCAGAGTTGTTAAAATTGGGAGGAAGAGACATAACACAAAAACTGGCAAGGCTCTTCACAAAGTGCATTAGAAAAGGTGTGACGCCTAAGCAGTGGAATAATGCAATCATAGTTTTGCTGCATAAGAAAGGAGATAAATCAGAAATTGGAAATTATAGACCAATTAGCTTGTTATCCCATATCTACAAATTGTTCACAAGGGTCATTACTAACAGATTAGAAAGAATACTTGATGAGAATCAACCGAAAGAGCAAGCTGGCTTTACAGGATTCTCAACTATGGATCACCTTCACGTAATATCACAGCTAATGGAGAAAGCAAATGAATATAAAACACCATTATGCCTGGCATTTGTGGATTATGAAAAGGCGTTTGACTCCATACAGCATAAGGCAATGTTTCGGGCACTGGAAAGACAAGGCATAGATACTCCATATATTATGATTTTGAAGAAAATATATGAGAATGCTACATCCTTTATTAGACTAGACAAAGACAGTAGCAAATTTAAAATCGAGAAAGGAGTTCGACAAGGAGACACAATATCTCCGAAGTTGTTTACTGCTGCCCTTGAGGAAGCTTTCAGAAGATTAGACTGGTCGCAGAAAGGAGTCAATGTGAACGGAGAGTACCTAAACCATTTACGATTTGCAGATGACATTGTGGTCATAAGCCACGATCCCAAAGAATTAGAGGAAAATCTTAATCAGTTATGCACAGTTAGTAAGGATTTTGGACTAAAGATGAATATGGCTAAAACAAAAGTAATGATGAACAAGTATGCCACGGAAAGGGAAATAATGATTGAAGGAGCAGTAATTGAAAAGGTGGAGTCATATACTTATCTGGGACAAGTTATTAGCTGTAATAATGATAAATGGCTGGAAGTCAAGAGAAGAATAAATTTTGGATGGATAGCATTCAGGAAATAGTCACATACTGAGGAGCAATATCCCAGTTTGTCTGAAACGTAAAATAATGAATCAATGTATACTCCCCACCATGACTTATGGAAGTGAAACTTGGGCACTCACCAAAAGAATGGAAGAGAAGCTAAGAACTACACAGCGAAGAATGGAACGAATTATATTGGGAATCAGACTGTTAGATAAGAAGAGAAACACATGGATTAGGCAGCAAACTCAAGTAAAGGACATTCTTATCAAAACTAAAGAACTAAAATGGTCTTGGGCAGGACACATAGCTCGAAGACATGATGACAGATGGACTAAGAAAATAACAGAATGGTACCCAAGAGGAGCTAGAAGAAAACCTGGAAGACAAAGGCGGAGATGGATAGATGAAATTCGTGAGTTTTTGAGTAGTAAATGGATGGCCAGTGCTCAAAACAGAAGGAACTGGAAAGTTGCTGGAGAGGCCTTCATCCTGCAGTGGATTGAAAATGGCTGATGATGATGATGATGACGAAGTAGCATCCATTAATTTAGTTACCTCAAGACAGCAAGTTTTAAATAACGGGATTAGAAGGCGACACGTCAGTGACAGTCACTTATATATCAGCCAGCTTGGTAAACAAAGCCAAGCTGAAGCTGGCACTAAGCAAGAAGAGTACTCAGTTCAGGTAAATATAAACCCCGACAATGACCCAGACAATAATGAAGATGCAAAGACAGGCCATGCCTCCAAGACGGACCGAGAGACTGAGTGCTAGTGGATTAAAAGAAGTACATGACAATCAGTGCTTACAAACGGAAAACGATGAAAAGGGGACAAAGCAAGAGTCTATCCCACCCCTGGACCCTTCACTACCAGAAGGAACAGCTCTCGAACAGATGTTTGCGCTGCACACTCAACTACAGAATTTAATGCAAACATGGCTTCTCACAGACAATTTGGATTCAAAATGGGGCACTCCACTGTGGATGCACTACACAATCTCCTTGAAGCAGTAGGAATTACCCAAAAGAAATACTTTCTGTTCGTTGCTGTCGACTTTGCCGGGGCGTTCGACTCACTTTGGTGACCGAGCGTCCTAGGCAGACTGCGCCAATAAAAGCTTCCAGTAAACCTATATAACTCAATCAAAAGCTACCTTTCCAACAGGTCAATCACTGTCAATGCTCCATATATGAAAATCACCAGACAGATCTACAAATGATGCCCACAGGGTTCGGTTCTGGGCCCATTCTTGTGGAATCTTGTCCTTGATGAATTCCTTGGTATAGACCTGGGAGAGGTCACCTCTCAGGCCTATGCAGATGATCTTATTATCACCGTTACCGACGATTCTAGGGCACGACTGGAGACTTTGGCGAATAATGCATTACAGAAGCTACAGGTCTGGGCTAAACACCACAACCTCACCATCTCTGCCACAAAAACAGATTCTATTCTTCTCAAAGGAAGTCTCAATGAAGCCAGACCGCCACAGATAAAAATCGACAACAGGACCATAAAATTCTCCCCTCAACTCAAGTATCTAGGAGTTATCCTTGACAGCAAACTAATTTTCCAGCCACATCTTAAATACCTAAGAAGAAAGATACGCAATTACACCGCCCTTGTCACCAGGGTCTCCAGACGAGACTGGGGACTCAATAGGCACACTCTGTCCTTATTCTATAAAGCGGTATTTACCCCGGTTATAACGTCGCAGCAGGCATCTGGTACCCGAAAGCCATCACTGTTAGTGGTAAGTGGTAGAAGAATCCTCGACTCTCTGCAAAGGAACATCCTGCTCGCAACTACCGTGCCTGCTGCACTGTCAGTACCCATGCTCTGCAAATCCTGGCAGGCACCATGCCACTGGACCTGGAGGTGGTCCGCTGTGGACTACTCTTCCACCTCTCCAAAGCAAATTCCAAGACCATCCTCGACTTCACAACAGACCGCGTAAACGACAGAACAGCAGAATAGAAGCGTCTCCTCATGCATCTGCAGCAGGCGTGGCAAGCGAGATGGACTACTTCCAACAAAGGCGAAATCACTAGAAAGTTCTTCCCTTACATGAACAGGGTGTTCCCCAGGTTCCCCCCCCCCTGGTTTTCACCTGGCCTTTATGCTACATACCTGTTAACTGGCCATGGATCATTAAAAGGCAAACTGACGGCCCTGGGAATCATCGATGATCCCACTCGCACCTGTGGTGGGAATAAGAGTTGGTCGCACCTTATGTACGACTGCCCTCTGTATGAGGATCTCCTCTGTACCTTCATCACTTCCTTGACCTACATACCCAAAGACCAAGAAAAACACCTGGTTGATAGTAGGGAGGAATATACAGCTTTTACACGTTTCGCACAAGAGCTCTTCATCCGAAGGAAATCCTTATCTACAGTTCCTGTACCGGCACCACAACAGTCCCAAGGAAGACAACAGACGGTTTGAGACCATGATAGACTTTCATCCGGACTAGACAGTCATGAACTTGACCGTCACACCATCAAACGGACAACTATCCGACGATTGGAGTTTGAAAGCTACCATTGGATTGAATTAAACCCGTGGATTGGACACCACCCGATATCAATGACAGAGGCGCCAAATGGCGAGCCTATCTGTGCTCCCTTGTACAGACACTTTCGACCCCATTCCTTCCCCTTTCTGCGCCTGATTGACAATGTCCATTGATTGATTGGTTGGGATGCCTTCGCCTATATCCTCTTACTTTCATTCCCCCTCTTCTTCTGTACAGCCTGTACTACTTCACTCTATCTATAGTCTTTTTTTAAAATTAATTAATTTATTTTTTTTATTTATTTTTTAAACTTGGTCTCCGCTCAGGAAGCTGAGGCGACCCTGACGGAGACTAGCCAGAGAACAATGGGCAGCCTGGCTACCTCCTAGTGCTGTGTGCGGGCAACGTCGGGTTCCACCAGGGGCCTTGCGGCCAAATGCTAGGACACACAATAGAACCCAACACAATATTACACATCCAACACACAACACTTTTCTGGCATCTACAGTAGTACTGTGTTTCTTCACAGTGTACATATGGCGCAGATGTGGGAAACCACAGGTGACGCCTGACCCCTAACACTATGACCTTGATCTCCTTGGAGGTCACAACCTGTTAATACTTGTTGTGCTGCTGTAGATGTAGTTCTACGAGCCTGAGTCATTTTTAATAACGTCAGCCGTTGTATCTGCAGGATAACGTTCCTAGTGCTGATGGACAAACGATAGAACCATACGTATGTTACTAACGGTACAAAAACAGCTGAATAAAGAAGGTGGAGAACAGGTCCCTTAAGACCCCAGTCTTTGAAGGTGAAGCGAGCAAGCATATTGATATAATTTTTGGCTTTCTCTTTCATGGACTTTAGATGTGGCATGAAAGTTCTGCCATCATCTAGAGTAACACCTAAATATTTGAATGAACGTTGATTCTTGAGTGCGTGTCCTTTATAACGAATGGTTGATGGTATCCTAGATAGATCAAAAGGCGAAGTGAATAATTACAGACCTGTGTGAGGGTGGGGGCTCGAGGGTGCCTGTTAAGCGCAAACTCAACTAAGGCGACATTAGTATTTTGTAAATAAATTGCTTTATTCTGTGGTTGATTTGGGAGTGTGTGATCCTCGCCTGGGACCGAAGAGTCATTCTTGTTGTGAAAGAAGCCTATATAAATTCACCACATCATTGACGAGATTCGAATCCAGGCCTTTTTAACGTTGTATGGAAAGGACGGTGATTATATCCACCGTGCTACCACGATGGCAACAGACCTATATGTTTAAATTCTGTGCCTGTAAAAATATTGGAGTAAGCGGTTAAAGGAGTAATGCAGGATCATCTTGATAGGACCCCCCTTTCGAAAGATAACTAAAAAACGGGTTTGTTAAGGGGCAGTTCTTGCTGAGCAGTATGATTAGCAGCTGTGAGATAGTCATAAAGAGACTGGATGCAAAAACAAATTTTGCATCATATGCTATTGGGGGCTTTGATACTGTTTCACTTAAACAAGCGCTTTACAAATTGGAGTAGTAAGGCATTAGAAGCATATAACTGCTATGGATAAAGGGATGGCAGAGTACAGTTGTTGTAGGATTTTAGAAGCATCAGAGACTAAGGCGATATTGCTCCGTGTATACTGTCTGTAAATTGCGTGTGTTCTATGGTCGATTCTATGTTTGCTGGACAAAAAAACCGAGTTTCCGGGAGAAAAAACTATGGTACAGTCGCTTGAGACCGACCAACTCAGCTACATTGTGAAAAAGGCACATAAAAATCCCACCCGGTGTAGTGAGCACGGCGATTCCAGCAACTGTGCTACCCACTCGGGCGCTAAGTACAAAGAGCAGTTCTAATGGCCACTGCTCTTCGTGGACTAATGTTATCAATGGAGACTTTAAGGTTTGGTGATGGGAAAGTTACTGTTTTCAGTATTTATTAATGATATTGAGGAAAACATTTAAAGTTTACTGTGCAGGTTTATTAATGATACAAAGGTTGGCGAGATCGTCAATAACAGTAATCAGGGTATGCTGCTCCAAGAAGATCTCGATAAATTAGGTAGACGGGATTAAAAGCTACAATTGAGGTTTAACATTCATAAATGCGAGGAATTGCATATGGACAGCAGTAATCCCAGAAAAACATACCATTGGACTAATACCACACCCAAGACACTATGAAAGGAATGACCTATAAATGTGCAGTTCGATATGAAGTTCTCTGAGAAGTTTAGAAGTGCAGATGGGCTGCTAGTACAGCTCATGGGGTTCTGACAGTAATATATACAGGAATTTCGCCAGCAATAACAAGATGATTATCCCATTATATAACACAATGGTAAGACCGCATCTAGCGTATTGTATACAGGATCAAAAGCCATATTTTAGGAAAGATATTGATCTGCTGGTACCGTATATATAATGTACCGGTACCGTTGCATATAATACTAATACTTTTCCAGACAGATGTGGAAAAGTATTAGTATTATATGCAATTATATGGCATCGCTAAAAGCATACAATTGTGTGCATCCCAAAATAAATAGCAGAATATTTCTCCTTAGTGAACAATGCCATTGAAGACAATTAATGGTAGCATCAAGACAAAGGTGGTGTTTGTAAATAAAAAAAAATAATCTGGAATTTGGTTAAGAGTTTCAAAATCCATTATAATTTATTTTAACAGGTTGTTAGATTGAAACAAGCAGAAACTAATCGGATCAATTACTGGACATTATCTTTAAATCATCCTAATCACGTTACAGCTGGTCAAAACCCTGGAGGAAGCACTAAGCCGATTGCTAACAGAAGACGCTTCTGTGGTAGCAGGAAATCCCGAAAGCGTAAGTGGCCTTCATGCACAGAGGACTCATTACAAACTTATAATCCTCTTGATAGAGCTCAGTAACAAAAGGGAAACTTCGGCGATTGACGTAGCAAATGAACACCAAATCACAGCATAAGATTTATTTTTCAATTGAAAACCGAAAATACCCACCTTTCACTCTATTGCTCTACACACAGAGAACCATCTAAACAGAAAACTTGGCCATTGCACTACAAAGATGGAATAAGGAGAGTGATAGGTTTTTCCCATACGTTTCCATGTAATAGCCTATTTACGCATTTAGAAGAGCTTTTATGTAAATTTGTTCACTCCATCATATTCTGAATGCGCATTGCATTCTTTATTTTTAAGTCACTGAATTATTTATAAAATTTCTTTTGTTGCTTAACCCTTGGTAACCAGTCAAATTCAAAAATTCGTGTAGGTTCTGAGTTAGATACATAAAGATTAACTCATTAGATAAAGGCTCCTACTGGAAACACTATTCAAACTTGGGAGGAAAACATGGTTACGCAGGCTTTTTTCTTGGACCTGAAAGCACCTTCAACTCTGTACTCATCTATCCACCACTATTTCTCTTAGAGCTCCTGTACAGATTCAAAGGTAACGCTGTCAATCTCCTTAGAAACCTGAGAATTACAATGTTCTCTCCTGAGGTTTTCTAGGGAATAACATGAGATAGCTAAGTTTCTAACATTAGTTTCTCCCGAGGGTGATCGCTATCAGTTGTCTTCGGCCAATACTCTTATAGGCTCATAAATGAATTACCAGTCTTTTTGGCTTCAGGTAGCACAAAGCGGATATCATTTTCAATATGGTGTGAGAAAAGCTTGGGTTGAACCCCAATCTAGAACGGGAAGAATTTTTATGGAATTTTCTCACACCATGGCCGAGTTATTCGGTCTCGGTAAAAGTTTATTTTTACAAAGAATTTAATTTGAAATCCGAAGCTATGTTTTCAGGGTATGATAAAGGCAGAAATTACATGATGGAAGAAATAAGCTATAAATAATCTGTGGATGATTGATTAAGCAGCGCTTTTATGCTTCAAAAAATGAAAAAACAGCAAGGACAGTATGAAACGGGCATTGTCATCATACCAAACGTATATCCTGAATCTTTGTTTCGAAGTTTTTCACACAGTATTGGCAGTTTCGTAGAGGGATAAACGTTGATGATCCCTTTTGCGTCAAAGAAAATAACAACAAACTTGAAACTATCATCAATTTCTTTGGTTCGGATAGGTGGAGAAGTTCTGTATTTTTGACAAGGGTTTACTTCGTTTAAGGACGACAGTGGAGATTTTACTAGAACTAATCTGTTTTTAAATGACATGTATTTTTATCAAAGTTCTAATGAAGACAGATTCTCTCGTATGTTACTAATAAAAATACTGACTGGGTGACAGTGTTAAGTTCTCCAATCACAGTGTTAGCAAGACAATATTAACAAAGTGTAAGGGTGTCATCATGGTGTCTGTTAACCTAAATTGCAACACTTGTTAAAGTGGCTTGATTGTATCCCACATCAAAAAGGAGGTCAAAACGTTCCATCACGATAGTCTACTCTAAGGTGACATTTAAGTTGGCGCGCTCATTCCACGAGCTTCTATTGTCTGTTACCACTGGCCAGCGTTGCGTGACCAATCTTTTCCCTGCCGAGAACCTAACCTAAGCGTCAGCACCCACGCCGAGATAGACATCTCTATTTTGCTTCCTGCTGGTGTCAAGACGAGTCGGCTACAAGAGCAGATCGTTATTGCTCGCTGCTACCATGGTAACATGCACCATTTGTGTTTCAAATGAAGAAGTCCGTCTCTGTCGGCCCTAACTTGGTGAATTGCATACATAACGATACGCCGCTACAAAACATGAAGATAAGAATTACATAAGCCATTGGCAACCAACTGCATGGACAAAGATGAGGCAGTCGGGAGGTGACGGCTGTCAAACTGCACAATATATAACCAGTTAAGAGTATTCCAGATAGAAAAACTTAGTGTCTCTCTCTCTCTCTCTCTCCCCATAGAATAGTGACCATACGGTATGGAGAAGATTCGTAGTCGATTGCCGTGGGGAAGGAACTCTTATGAGCTTTTTTCACATCACTGCAGAGTGTTTATAGCTCGGACTACAATTTTTTTATCGGCTTTTTCACAAAGCAGCTAACTTAGTTGGCCTTCAGGGAGGTGAGCATGGTTTTTTCCTCACGGAAACTCGATTTGTCATCCAGTAAACGGCAAATTGACCATAGAACACAAGCAGTTTACAGACATAATATACATGACGCAATATCGCCTAATGCGCCTAAAACTTTACAACAAACAAACCATTTGTCATTTGTATGGAATGTTTATATTGATATAAACATTCCACATCCCTGCTACTGCTCTTTTATATTGATTTTTTAAGCTTAAGGATAGAATTTTTCTTTGAACATTACTAACAAGCGTGGCTTACTTTTCTTTGGCTTTTTCAAATTGAAGCTTAAATGGATTTTGACATACGTTTTCCCTTAATGGAATAAGATTTTCATCCTTTATGTAATCATTATGATTTGTCTAAGTATTACACAAATAAATGGCACTTCTCATCTGAGAATTATTTCGTTTTTCTTCTGTACCAATTATGATAAAAAGTGTCCGTCAATTGTGGAGATTTTTTATTCGACATCTCCACTCCACCTCCATCATACAGACTTCATTTCTTGCTGATATAATTACAGCTAATTTTTAACCTTGTTAATGAAATATATGTAATGCAAAGATGCTATTTAATCTTTTACGGATATTTTAATAAATAATTCTATCTATCATATTACCTCGCTATAGAAGACAGAAGATCAATTTCAGTAAGATAGATACAAAAGAAAACAAAAGAGGAACTCGTGCAGAAGGAGCGGTATGCATTTCAAGAAAATAAAGACGTTTAACGTTATGTTCATCGCTTTCCAGATAAGTTCATACAAGAAAAAAGTTTGTTCTTAGATACTCTGGCTTGTGAATCAAGCAAAGTTGTTACCAAAGATGATTCGATTTATTCTTACTTTCCTCTATGAGATGTTTTCAAAGTTCACCTTTGTTTTTGCTGAAAAGCGAGACGATTCTCTTGCAAGTGTGACGTTGCAAGCCTTGTTTACATCCTGAAAGTTGAGTTAAAAAAGCTGACTTTGAAAGGAACGAATAATTCTAACAAAATAGCGAACAGCAGAGACAACTGGTCGCTGGTAGCGCGGTGGGCCGTGCGTTCATGCTCTTCCCTTCATTCTAAAAATAGACAACCATCAAGGGACATTACCTAACTCTCGGTACACTGGTTTGGCTCTCTGCCAACGTGAGAATTCACGTGCCGAAAGGACACCCAGATGACTGTTGCGTAATATCAAGAAAGTATCGATTTCGCTTAAAGATTTTAAATAAGGAGAAGATGATCGGCAGGTTCAAAGTTAAAAGTGGGAAATGATGCGGCACGAAGATCTCATGCGGTAAGTGGTCGTTGTCCGAGACAAGTAAACGTTAAACACAACTAATTTTTGTCTTCGAAACACGTGGGCGAACTCTTGGCGACCGAGTTTGCGGCTCAATAACTTACGGCACTGTTTAACGGAATAAGACCTTAAAAGCATTCCATTGATCCCTCTAATGCTGGGCTTGTTCCAGCAGAAAGGGTGGGAGCTGGAAAAGCAGGGGTTGAATTCTGTTTTCAAGTTGGTTGTCAACATCGATCTGACCTTTGTTGAGAATGTCCTATGTTTTGTTTCTTCCCAAAAACAGTGATGAATCAGTTAAGTCAATATGATATCGCGAAGAGTTCTCAAGGAAGTATTCTCAATAACATTTGGTATCATTAAAACAGAACTGGAGAAAGATTTATTTTCTTAAAATGTGTTGTACCGAGGCGCCAAAGAGGAGTATAATATGATAAAACCTTTGCCTAGCCTGAAGCTGGACATCTGCTTTTGACTGTGGTTGAAATGGTATTTAAAGTTCCCGACTATTAATATATGTTAACAAGTCCTATAAAACGATCACAGTTGTAAAGGACATATGTAGTTTGGGGGTAGGCAAAGGTTTTATCATATTAGACTAGTCTTTAAGCGCCTCAGTATAAAAAATTCTAAATATTGCCAAGTTTGTGTTTTTGGTATTTAGAGGGAAATATATTTAATTAAAATTTCAACAGTATAAATAAAATTAACAACAACATATTTTCTTCCACTCGTATATCAGACTAAAGCAAGTTTGAGATTCAAGTGGAAGAAAAACTAAACTCGCAGGACCGGAATTCATCTTACGATTAAAGATGACGGTAATAAATTTTACAACTGCTTATCCTTCCAAATGATAGCATGAATAAATCTGTTCTTCCCTCCTCTATATGGGCAATGATGAAAAATCACATACGCTGGACTTGGAATAAAAATTAGGCACTACTTGCGAAACTAAAGTAACATAACAGAACACGGAGTTTTGCTGATTATATTGCTACAAGTTCTATGTACAATACTGGCGCCAGAAAAATAAACAATTTGAGGAGTTAGCTTCACTCGCTTTTAATGAAGTTGGAATCCAATTGCAGAATATTTGGCTAGAAGATGAAGCAGTGATCAATGATAACGCAGTAGTGACATTTCTCAATAAATCATGTGCTTGTATCATTTAAAGCACCAAATATGGTAGTCTGCTCTGTCTTTCCAGGATAACGTGCGGCATTTACCCTGATACATATCACATTATTCACTGCACTCATGACAAATTTGAAGAACATAGAATGTGTTCACTACTTTAATGCATTAACTATAATTAATTTACGTCTGTAATAAACAATTTATTATTAGGATTCTGTTTTCTGTCCAGTTGCTTATATAACCGCACAGAAATGTTGTTACCCCTGGAAATGTGTCTTGACTGCATTACACGCAAGCCAACCAGTTGTGCTATCTTTACAAAATACAATAACTGCAATTAACTTGAATCAGGGTTCATTCTTTTCTGATAATCCTCTCTTTTTAAGTGCTTTAATTAATTACTTTTCCCAACTCAAATTTTACAGCTCTTGAATCCGATTACTTATTTTCACCTTATCCTGTGACGGTATTCGCAATTATCAGCTAGTTATTTGTTTCAAAAGGTCGGAGTTCAAATCCTTTCAAGGAACGAAGCTCTTTCTTAAGGCTATTTTCATTTATAGCTACAGTTAGCCAGGATCAGAAAAAGGCGCAGAATTCTTCCCATGCGACATTTTTGCAGACAACACACACCAACACGAGTTAGAGATTACAGTGCTCTACTTACTAATTCTAATAAACAATGATAAAATTAGCATCACTGGAGGAATGTTATAGTGGAAGGTACAATTAGGCATGCATCTGGGATGAAGGCAGATATTTCGGGTCTCTTGATTATTTGTGTAAAAATTAATTAATTATTGTGATAAAAATATACAGTCTGGATGATTCTTATTTGTCACTAAGTAGAGTAGTTTTAACCTAGGAGGTTACCAAACTTTTATGCCTTAGCGTCCTTAAAATTTTTCAATAATTTCAAGCATCCCCAAGTTCTAGAACAAGAGCAAATAAACAGATTTGACACAAAATTTAGCTATGAATATACACATGTTTAGTCTCGAAGAAATCAAATACGAATAATGAAATAAATAAAAAGTGCCTCGTGAAAACAATAAGCGCTCCCCAAGAAAAAAGTGCGCTCCTACTTTGGAACCTCTGACATAGGAAGAAAGTCTTTTCGAACCGCCATTCCATATGCCAACACGCTCCCGAAGTTTGACGGGAGCGTTGTGAATCACACTGAAAGTTCCAAGAACTCCATAAATACTTCTAGAAAATAGAGAATCGTGTCTTCCAATTTTATTCCTTCGCTTCAAACTTCTCCAGTAGCCAGCCAGAGGAAAATCCATCTTGACGATCAAAGCTCATATCCGTCCTTACTCTAAGGCACACAAAGGAACATTCCACTTTTTTGTTTGTTCCTTGCTAATACTTCAACAGATAATATCCCCTCGTGTAACGATGACGTTATTAATGCCGTGTAGTCGCCGTGAACGTGGCGCAGCAAGCAAGAGTCACAGATTCCTGGTTATATTGCATTCTGTCTCTCCAGTCTAGCAGAAGTAATTTTCATATTCCGTTACTGTCGAAGGGAAACCGAATCAATCATTAACAAATAAAATTTAGTCTTTGCCTCGAGAATAGCAAACTGATTATGGAGTGACAAGATGGATGTGGCTCGCTACTTCTGTGTATTGTTCGAGTAGGGATCTGAGAAGTTGCCTTGGCAAAGAGAAATAATTAAAATGCGCTAGAAGTAAGAACGCGTTGATAAATTAGTCAGTTTGATGAAGTGGAGTGCGTAGAAAAACAAAGAGCTCATAAACAAATGCAGAGAGAACGGGTAAATAAAATAAGAAGCACTGATAACAAAAAAGATAAATTCAAAAGCACTGCCTTTCCAAAATAAGACCATCTTTAACAACAATTGATCCGAAGAATGTACATATCAAAGAAATTTGCTCCAAAATAACCTGAAGAAATAGAGAATAGATTAAAATATGGAATTCCCATGCAAACCTCCCACCGGGAAGTCTCTCATTAGAGTGTGGAAACAGATAATTAGTTGGTATATTCTACTCTATCTTTCGGCATGCTTTGTTGAAACCTATCAGTGTTAGATCAGTTGGAGCTCATTTCCCTGAAGTCTCCTGTTCAGCGCGCATGCGTCGGTACACAGATAAGGGAGTGTGAAAATTCAGTCAGGTGAACGAACTAACTTTTTTTCCCCCGCTGAAGTTGGGAGTCGTGGGGCTAATTACCGACAATTCTGGATAATCATGAAGAAAGGCGACGCCCCATCCACTAATATCGAACTTCTAATTGCCGAAAAACTAGCGCTGCAACCACGTGACTGCGGAGATCGTGCGCCTGTCAAAGACGTCGTAAGATTATTAAAAATTCCCGATTTCAGTTTTTATTTCCCCTCTTTCAAACGCACTTCATTTAATTATTCATAGAAATCATTTTCTTCTCTCCTCTCCCTGCCAAAGCCGAAATAAAACAGTTGAATGAATGTCGAAGAAAAAGAGACCATTAGATGCCACTAAATAATATAATATTGAGATTTAGCAAATAGAAAAAAAGGAACGTGTGAAAAATTTGCATGTCAACTATAAAAATAAGTATTTCTTGAGATTTTAGAACATCACCGCGCATCACGTAAACTATCCACGCGCCTCTCCTCTCCTCTACACACATTTATCGAATTAGTGCAGCATAACCAACATAAATGCCCCCCTTCGTCCCTCTTTGTACCCAAAGTTCAGCAGAACATAAGAATCCACTGCACAAAATCCAAACAGGTAGGGATGAGAACACGAAATGGCCAGTAACGCATTATTCGATAAAATATTCATTCAACATAGACAAATTCAGTTTCCTGGCCGTTAGCTATTCAAATTCTACTAGTTGGGCATTAGGTTGTTTACGAGAACTCTCCCATCTAAACATTACCTCCTTAACAAAACGCATCTTCTTCTCACAGCAGAAGAAAAGCTAATTTTTGTTACTTCCGAAGTATCTTTCTGAGCTTACCTTTTCGTTCTAAAGCCGCCTTGGCCATCAGGGCAATTGAAATTCAGAGTAAGAGTAGAAGGGGAAAGTAGCGGGGAGGATGAACAAAGTCTTTGATCTCATGATGTTCCTGACGGCACGTGATTGATGTGGCTCCACGGCGAAAGTTGGATATGTATGGTACATTGTAACTTTGACATTCCACCCCTTTTCCGACGCTGCCTGTTAGGCAACAAAAACCCACCCGGTAAAGGGCAGACAACCATTAGTATTAAATCTAGTAGTGTAGGATTTTTCTACTCCTCGAGATAAGTAATTTGCGATGTTATTCTCCACGAGATGAAATACTCCGTAGTAGTAAAGACACTTCACCTTTTTTTTTTCTTATAACTGCAAATGATAAGTTTATCCCGATGAACAAAGTGTGCAAAGAGAAAGTTATCTCCTCATTGATACGCACCATCCAGCCAACATATCCTTTTGTATTGAAACCTTGCCCTGATTCAAAATTCAGCCCTCTTCAACACTAAAATAATAAATAGGTATTAATACAACGTCAACATCACATTAACCAGAAACGGGTTAAACATTATGCATCATATCACTATAATGGATTTAGGGAAAAACAAACATATTCCGGCTCAAGACTTTTTTTCTATTTTTTTCCTAATGTTCTGGGGATTCTTTGGTTCTCGATGGTCACTTAGGCCTTCATGAGGAATCAGTAGGTTTATATATCTCGCCTACCTGCCCTTCTATGGTTCATGCATAGTTGTCGCCCGCCTCCTTGTGGCATGGACGAGTACTGGGAAGTTTCCACCGTTTGTGTGATTGCTGTCGCCCAGTAGGAATGTGTCCAGATATAAATTAAACAACACACGCTATATAAACACAGCGTTAAAACCTGTACTGTGTTTTTTTAGGGATTAGATACCCTGACAGGGTATCTAATCCCTGCCCTGCCTAGGCAGGCTCCTCGCGCTGGTATGGTTTCTAGGGGTAGGTGGTATTCGAGGGCCCCTAAGCTAAGAAGCCAGATGAACAACAGTCTAATCGCAATAAAGTTCGAACTGGTGGAAATGCTCAATGTCGAATCTGGGCTGCAATTGCCATTTTGGACCCAACCTTAACGGCTACAAAAATATCTAGTCTTTGTACTGCACATGCTGTGTGTGTGTTTGTTTGGAGGCTTGGTTTGGACAGATATACGTAGTTTCACTGTACTGTCAGTGTTCTCAATATGAGTATTCTATACAGCCTTTTGTAGATTGTCTTGACAACTATGGATCACTTAAGGACAAACACGTTATCATAATGATGGATGCTAATTTTGAATCTACACTCTGGAACAGTGCTCATATAAATGAAAAAGGTTGATTGCTGGAAGATATTATTCTGTCTCATCGATTAACTACCTTGAACACATCAGGTCATCCTCCAACTTGTGTGACGCCATTAGGTCTCTTGTATATTGATGTCATTCTGGCAACTGCAAGTGTTGCTCCCAGACTCAGCAATTGGAATTTGCACGCAAGGTGATCAACTAGTGACCATTATGTTATAACATATAACATTTCATCTTGGAGGTGATGACTTGCGATCAAAACTGGATTCTGCAGATGTTCCTAGATTTTATACGAAAAATTTAAAATGGCAGATCTTTGATGACTATCTTAGGGAGTCTTTTACAGAGGAACAGCTGAACTCTACTTGCTGATGATCAGGTAGATTTGTACAAAAAAGTTTAAATGGCTTGTAAAATGTCAATGCATTATAGAAAACGGAAACCCTATGATGTACCCTGGTGGTCCCCTGTTCTATCTCAGTTGAAATCGTTGACCAGGTAAGCAAGGCGAGAGTATCAGACAGCAAAAAGAGATAGATCTCGTTCTTCCCTAGACAAAACTGTGTTACCGAACAGGTATAAACAGACAAGAAGGAAATATCATCAGGAGGTTTCTAAACAGAAGAAAGTCTCTTGGAAAAACTTGGCGAGTGCTCAGGGAAATGCCGATCCCTGATAACTTATTTATAAGCTGTTGAACAATAAAATTCCGCCTGGAGGGGTGTTTTCTTTGGTCAGAGCGGCTGATGATCAAGATACTTTGTTTTCAGCACCCACTATTAATAGGATCCTTGATATCATTAACAACCAGGATAATGAGGATCATGCTCATCTCGTGCAAACAGAAACCAAATGAAAAACTCAGCCTCTACTGGTTCTCCTGATGAAACCCCTTTCTCAATGGAGGAGATTGACTCTGCTATGAGATCAACGTGATCTGGAAAATACCCCGGTAATGATGGTTTGGAGGTCGATGTGATTAAACAGGTATGAAAGATTGTTCCTGCTGTTATCTTTGCTTTGTTTAACTCTTGTCTTTCGCTGTGCGTTTATCCTAGGGCATGGAATATTACTAATTTGAAGATCTTACTTAAGAATCCAGACAAGCCTGAGTCTGACCCGTCATCTTAGAGGCTTGTTGCCTTGCCCCCTATTTTGGGCAAGGCTCTTGAGGTCATTGCTGGACTTGTTTTGATGGGCTACACTAAGGACTTTCGTCTCCGGTGCAATATGGATTTACACGTGGCAAGGGTACAGAGGATGCAATTGCTTCTCTTCTAGCATCACAAGCGAAGACTACAATTGGCTTTGCCTCTGTGTGGATTTCAAAAGGGGCCTTTAACACCCTTTGGTGGCAAATTGCCCTGGAGAGGTCCTGGGAGGCCGAAGTGTCAAGACCGATATACAATCTTTGTCAAATTATTTCTCACATCGTTCCATAAACGTCAAGAAGATTTTAAGCGATCACCACGATCTCATATGCTGATGAAACTCAAGGAAATCTTTGGAAATTATGGCCAATCACGTACTTCAGGAACTTTTCACCTGGTCTGAAATACAAACCTCCAGATGTCAACGTCTAAAACATATCAGATGTTGTTAAAGGTAAGCTAAACAGGGGGCGTCCTCCATTGATCAAGTATCGAGGGCAGTCCATTAAGTATAATTCTACAATTAAGTATTTAGGAATCTATTTGATGACACTAAGTTTTCTGCCTCATGTAAAGTACACAAATGAAGTGTAAATCAATTCTAGCAAGATTGCGATTAGTAACCAGAAAGAGTGGGGTTTGAGAATTTATTCTCTCAATCTATATTACAATTGTGTCTTTTTGTTTATTATTACCTATGATGCCTGTGCTTTGAGCTACTAAGTTTGCTGTGATTAAAGAGTTGTTACAGACCCAGCATGCTGCCCTCCTGATGTCTAGGGAATTTAGGACTAGATCTGCTGAGGCCTTACGTGTTCTGTTGGGGAAAACTACCAGTACATTATGAGATCCAATACAGATACTTAAATTATCATCTGATGTTGTTATGGAGATTTAATGGCACATATGCTGCTATGGCTATAATGTGCCCATTCACTTACTATATTAAGAGATGGGAAATTTCCGTAAAGTCAGAAGAAATGCCGAAATTAGAAAAAGGCCCAGTTTGCTTGAAGTTAAAAAAAATTCAGAAATATTTGCCTCATCACCAATGAGATTTTCAAAGGTTATTGATTTACGAAGATTAACCAGTGACAGCAAGGTTGAAGTTCTGTCTTGTAGGGGCAGTCAATGAGAATGTTTAACATTCAAATTGTTAGATCAATGTGGGCACTGTGGTGGATCATCTCCTGTGAGTAAGTGAAGGTGGGTCAGATAGGTATGACCTATTCTTGCCCTTGAAAAAACTACTTCTTCTCGTCTTGATGTACGGACACTGGAGCGCCAAATTTTTGGATCTTTTTTTTAAACTGAACGAGTTTATTTTTTGTCTGAGAGTGTCAGATTGCTGTCCATTCTGATAAGCACACTGTATGAACGGTTAGGGCATAATCTGATGCTGGAACAGGGATATTGGTTAAATCTAAGGTGTTGGATTTTTTGCAGCTTTATCGGCCAGTTAATTGCCTAAAATACCGGAATGTACTGGAATCCAACAAAAAGTAACCATTTCGTGGCGTTCTTTAATTTGTAGTAATAAGCGTCTGATTTCATCAAGAACAGGGTGAACTTTATCTAAGAAATTACATAATGCGATGATTGAACTGAGGGGATCAGTGTAAATAACAGATTTTAAGGAGCAGTCAGAATAGAGTCTAAAGCTAGTTTGATTGCATGTAATTCAGCTGAGAAGATACTGAATTCGGATGGAAGGGTTGCTGAAATAATGATATTTGAGAACACTGCAGCTGCTCCAACATTTGAATTTGATTTAGAGCCATCTGTATAAATTGGGGGAAAATCAATACATCTTTGAGTGTGAACTGCATGAAGTTGTTTGACTTTTGATGCTTGCAAAATATTCTTTCTCCATTGACAGTTGACAAAGATAGATGTCACAAAAAAATTCAAATTATTATATTAGGGCCACCCGTAATCTCTTACATATACCCATATATGTATTATGACTGTAAATTGTGAGTGTTCTCTGGTCGATTTGCCTGTTTTGCTGGACGAAAAAAAACCCGGTTTCTGGGGTAAGGGAAACCTTGCTATGTACGCCTGAGACCGACTAACTCAGCCACTGAGTGAAAGAAGCCCACTAAACTTCCTCGCGTCGTTGACAGGATTCGAACCCAGGCTTTTTCCATCCGGTGTGGAGAGGACGGTGGCGATACCACTCTGTTACCCGTGCAGACAGGTATGTGTCACAGGTCGGAAGAGTAGGAGGAGCGCATGGTGGTTGAGTATAAGTTGCAACCTGTTGTACGGAATGGATGGAAACAATCCAAAAAGCTGCGCCAGTTCAAGAAGGCGAAGACCAGATAGTGTTACTATGCTAGGCTTGTTTCTATATAAGTTTTCTAATGGTGGATTTAAAAGGTATGACTGAATGGGCTGATATAGGCACAACTTTGTATCTTGACAGCATACTTCAGTAAAAGTGTTTTCCTGCGTAAAGTTAGTGGGGGCTCGTGAGCATCAATGTAGAGACTATGTGCTGGCTACGTTCTGAATGCACCAATTGCAATTCTCAAAGCACTGTGTTGAATGGGATCAAGCCAGCGTAATGCGCTCTTTCTGGCAGAATCATAGATGGGAGCACCATAATCGAGACGGGTTCTGATTAATGCCCTGTATAACCGAAGAAGGGAGGTACGATCTGCACCCCACGTTTGGGCGGATAAAGCTCCGAGTATGTTTAACTTTTTTAGACAGGAAGTCCCTATATTTTTAATATGATCTAGGAAATTTAGCTTTTTGTCAAGAGTTAATCCTAGAAGTCTGATGTTACTGGTGATTGGGACGGAGACATTAGAAATTTGAAGTTCAGGATCCGGATGAAGTTTGCGTTGTCTACAAAATTGGATAGCAATTGTTTTCTGCTGAGAGAGTCGATGGCCGTTAAGGCTCGCCCACTGTTGTATTTCATTAAGTGATATCTGAAGTTGTCTTTCAATAGATTTCATATTTTGGGAATGACAGATGGAAAGGTCATCTGCATAAAGGTAAGTCTCAACTGTATTAAGAGCAAAAAGAGTGGTATCAGTACTGATCCCTGCGGAACACCTTCCTGAAAGAAGGTTGCAGACAGGGTATCGAACTTGAAATGATCTACTATGTAGAAAGTTCTGAACAAACATAGGAAGGTTGCCCCGTAGTCCAAGAAAGTAAAGATCACCAAGTATACCATGCCGCCAAGTGGTATCAAAAGCTTTCTCTATATCTATTGAAACCATTACTAGATATTCATGTTTAACGAAAGCATTACGAATGGAAATTCAGCCTTCACCACAAGATCTAAGCATGACCTGTTTTGACGAAAGCCATATTGACTATGGCTCATTAGCTGTTCCGACTCAATTATCCAGACGAGCCTTCTGTGGATAATTTTCTCAAGGGTTTTGCTGAGGAAGCTTGAGAGAAATATGGGTGTATAGCTATTGTGGGTTGGATGGATCTATCCCAGGCTTCAGGAATGCCAAAACTGTAGAGTGATGCCAAGAAGCTGGAAAAACATTTTCTAAAAATATGATTGTAAAAGACCAGGAGAAGGCGCAAAGCTTTGTTATCAAGATTTTGTAGCATGATATAATAAATCCCACCTGGCTCTGCATCACCATTGCGGGCTGTTCTAATGGCATGCAAAAGTTCAGAATATTGCAAAGGTTTGTTATATGGGAGAAGGCGGGCAGTCCGAAAATTAATAGCATGTTTCTCTTTAGCGTTTTTAATTCTTTGGTATGAGGTAGTATAGCGTGATGCTGCTGAGATGTCAGCAAAGGTATTGCCCAAAAGCATTAGCTATATCTAAGGGATTAGATAGATCTTGGCCATTCTAGGAGAGGATTGGAGAAGGTGTGGTAGGAAACTTACCAGACAGCTGTCTAATTTTTTTCCATATTATTTTTGGATCTTTTTCTGTTGCTTGCTTTTGCATTAAACGTGCTTTTCCCTTAATTTCTTATAATTAATGAGATTGACTGTGCTCGAACATTGCCGAAATAAATTCCAGGCTTATAAGGCTTTCGGTCCGGGAATTTGATAGTGATATTGTGCCTTTAGCCACATTTATCAGATGCAACGCGATGTAATCTGTCACATTATCAATATGCTGGAGGCGGATTTTTTCCTCATCACTGGCGATTGATGATTGAACTTTTACCCAGTCTGCTCGGACAAATTTCCATTTTCTGCAGGGTTGAGTTGAAGGAGTCTGTGATTTCAGAAAGTTGCATACTATTGGGAAGTGGTCACTGCCCATAGGATCATTTATTACATACCACTCTATGGTCGGGACCAGTACTGGTGAACAGATTGAGAGATCTATTGCTGAGGTGTGTCCTGTTGGGAGCTGTACGTGAGAGAAGTGTTATTGCACTATGGAGAGTTATACGAACAGCAACAGCCTCTTTTCAGTTTGAAGTGGGATATGTTTAATTGGGATCTTTGAATTTACTAAGATTTCCACACCACCATGAGCAGCATTAGCTGTATTTCGATCTCTTCGATAAAGGCAATAGTTCTTTATCGAAGGAGATATTTGAGAGGTTAGGTAATTTTCCTGTAAACAAAGGGCAACTGGAGAATATCAGTTAATTAGGTATTGAATATCGTCAGTGTTGCTACGAAAAACTTTGCAATTCCATTGTAAGATGCTGTGGTTCATTTAGGTTTAGCTGAGGATGATTCATCTGACTGTTTTTTTTTGTTTAAGGAGCATTTTTCCGTCTTTTTTTGGGAAGATGGGGCGTCCGGTATCCATAGAGTCGTTTGCGTGAAGTTCTAGTACAGGTTCCTCATGATTTGAGTGTACCTCTACTTCCATACTATTGGTGGATGATTTGGGTTTCTTGTTGTCTTTAGTAGTTTTTAATTTTTCTTTGTCATGCGTAACGATCCGAGTATCAATTGGGATACTGATTGGAGTGTTGGTCGCTTTACTGGTTTTAGTTTGATGCGTGTCTTTTCTAGACTTTGATAATGTATTTTTAAACCAGTTAGCTAGAGATGTGTTGGGTGGTATTGCTACATCTGTTTGATCTGTTGTTGAATGGAAGCTGCGAGCGTGAGATGCATATGAACGACTGGGCATGGTCAACATAACCTGTATGCGTGCCTCAGGGCATGCGACGTTGTGCTCTATTTTATATTTTTGGATTTTCTTCCTTGTTATCCATATTTCACAAGATTTGGAAAAGGCTGGGTGGCAAACGGGACTTGAAGCTGAACAGTCTGCTTGTGTATGCTCCTTGGAACCACAAATGGCATCACCTCTACATGCTTGTTGGGAGTGTCCATATTTTTGGCATTTAAAACAACGAATGGGATTAGAGATGCAAGGCCGAATTCGGCAGTTTAAATAGCCAGCTTTTACTGAGGATGGCAAATCTAGGGTGCTGAAGGTTAAAATTATGGATCGAGTTGGAACGAGATTTCCATTTTTTTTTTTTTTTTTGTCTTTATATGTTTTGCACTAATTACTTTTTGGTTGCTCATTTCCTGCACTAATTCCTCTTCAGATACTGTAATCAGGTCCCACTCTGTGATGACACCTTTGGACGAATTTAACGTATTGTGTGGCGTGATTGATACCGATGGCCCAGCAAATCTTGTTTTGAGCAGCCACTCAATGTTTTGAGGAAGCTTTTTCGATTAGCAGAGCTCCGGATTGCAGTCGTTTAACCATTTTGGTGTTCCAGCAATGGATTTCAAATATCTTTGGATAACAAATGGTGATAACTTGCCGACAGGAAGTTGGAAGGACAGTGTATCACCAAGAAGTTTGGCATCTCATTGAACTGCACTTCTCTTTGGAGCCTGTTAGGTTGGTTCAGGTCATCATCATTTGGTTTGTCTGGCCTTGAATTTGAAGGCTCTATAGGTGGGTAGTCGTTTATGTCCATGGTTACTCTTTTTTGCCCTGGGGGATAACTTTTCCGCAGGGTTACCGGCCCCGCCACGGGGAGGCAGGAGCAGTACCGCTCGAAGGACAAACGGTTGAAATGTTAGTTAATTAATAAAAATATAAATTTTACTAATAATTTAGAACAAAATTTTGTTTTGTTTAGAGTGCTTGTTTATCTGAAAACCAAGGAATTAACTTAGGAATTGCAGCAATAGAAACATGTACCACACATTCTTCTGTTTATTCACGAACTTCTTGCTACAATAAATGCCTTTCAAGAAATTTTCACAAAGGTAATAACAAGAGTTAAGTAGTCATTATAGCAAAGCATGGTTGATTATTTATTCATATTTTAGCATCGCATTAACCGCAAAAAGCTTTTAGAGTGCGTAATTATTACTGGCGTTAAAATTTTGTTGTTTATGAATCCCTCCTTCCTCATGGCCATTTTATATTTTATTGGTTTCTCATCTTAAAATTCTTCTTAGATAACTTTATTCTCCTCCCCTTTTTCTTTAAAAGTAGATAATGGGTTCTCTAGGTATTCGTACTTCGTAATGCAGGGGTTAACTTCTTTTAATGGAAAAAAAAACACTTAACAGCTGGTTTCTCAAAAGAATATATGGAGCTAATTAAATAAAATCGATACATGGAATGAGACCTGCACCAAAAAACAATTTTCCATATTTATAACTTAGGAACGGAGCAGCAGTATTTGAAAACGTGGAAATTATGGGAAAACAGGTGTTCTCGTATTTCTTCAAGTAAAAAAAAAAAAATACATACACCACACAACACAAAATACGTTACTTTATACTCCGGGGCGGTTTTATAGGTCCAGAGAAGTTTGATACTGTACTTATAAAAATTTGTTTTATATATACACTCATCACTTTGACTTGCACGACCATAGATGCAAATTACCACTGCTCTAGCGTAGGAAGCTGTTCAAAGCGTGGTCATAATTCAGATCACTGAATTATGACCACGTTCTGGACCACCGTGGCAAATTATGACCCATTTCCTTCAACGTGAATTGGTGAGAAGGCTTCCATCCAGCAGTGGATTGATAGTGGCTGCTGCTTAAACGTTTACCTTACCTTTATATCAACATGTCACTTGTAAGACTTAATACACAGAAACCAGCTATTTGAACATAGTTGAAAGGGGGTCTGAAATTCTTTTTTCTTAATACTGCCAAATATTTCCTTCGATCTTTGCTAAATCTCCAAAGCATCATTAAATCACTTAATTTTGACTTTCTCTTTCATCTTTGGAAACCATTTTTTTTAATCATAAGGTTCTAACGCATTCATAAAAAAATTCAGTTAATGTAAAGCAAATCCCAAGATGATCAACTCTACGATGAATTCCATTAGTCCAGAATTTACAGTGGATAGATTTCTTGACAGAATCCTTAGTTCAATTTACTGCAACACTACTGAAATCCCTAACGAGAAGAAAGCTAACTTTCCTAATTTTATAGTTAGACAGTAGGTGGCACCTCCGTTTATGTTACCTTGGTTGCACTTCAGCTTTCCTTGGGCTTCTCAAGGTAATCCACTGCAGCAAGCTGAGTGCATTTTCAGACCAAACGTTAAAGTTTTTCGTCAATCTCAAGCACATTTTATCAGGTCACCTAGAAAATTCCGTTTTTATGGCAAGCAGTGAATGCAATAAAACTGAAGGCGGAACAATCTTTACTACGCACAATGTTCCAATAAAATCGCCAATTAGAGCAATCAAACCTCCGAAATGGATAAGGAACTTGAAACGCGCAGAACTGAGGAGACAAATACTACAGAAACTTTCAAATATGAAAGATAACTCTTGATTGAACCTCACTGAAAACATTGCGGTTGATCACCATTTGGATAAAGAGAGAAAGAATAAGAATAAAAGGGAAAGAAATAGAATTGAGCGGAAAAGGAGAAGCTAGATAATGGCGCTCTCTCTCTGGGTAAACACCATTTAACGAAGAATGGATACTCATTAGTAAAAATCCTTTAATGACAGCCCCCTCCATTGAACCCAACTCGTTGACACCTCTCTACAATGAGACCCAAGACTAATGTCTTAAGTTCGGAACTGCGCAATTCCCATTATTCCAAGTCTTAGCCAACGACCGAAGAAATTTGTTTTTCTTCAGTCCTGCCTCAACCTCCGAGCGACGATAACTATTCCAGACTTCAATTCCCCCCTTAACCTTCGAGTAATGCCGTCGACCGTGACGTTTTAATAAATATTTATTCGAGAGTCCGGCTTGATAAGCTTCATTAGCTTTATTACCTAAAAGCCGTTAATGACATCAACCCGTCAACAATGGTGATGAAAATGCCATCTACACTTTACAGCTCTTAGCGGCACATTACTCACCGTCCGCGTGTCACGTGCTAATGGCCTCTCCCGTGAACTGTGAAATACTCTTGTCACCAGTGATTAGCTGAGCTATGTTCATTGACTTTCACGCCGGCAAGCTGTTAGCGAAGATCTTTCTTCGCCTCCAAGAGGTCGTCACAATTACCTTTTCAATTTTAAATACCTCGACGGTGTCCTTATTAAAAACTGAGATCGGAAGAGGGATGGAATTCGTATAAAAGTTTTGTTTTATTGTACATTGTCTCAGGTACAAGCTTATCAAAGAACAGGCTGCAAAGTATTACATTCAATTACCCAACACCGAGAGAAAATTAGCGAGGTGACAATGCTCTCGCAGTCAATTATCACGAAACTGTAAGATTCTTCTGAGCACAAAAATAAGAAACCACCCGGGAATTCTGGCTTGAAACCGCAGATCGTAAGAGAACAGCGCTGCGAATTGCCTGTCGCTTAATATAAACGATTTCTGTATTGTCATGTGAGCAATATCTTACGTTGCAAATGATGGAACATATTAAGGGCTGACCTTTAACGCGCCAGTAGAAAATTCGACGTGTCACTTGTTCCAGTTGATGGAATGACAAGATACGCAGTCTGGAATTTTGTATTCAGTTTCTCCCATTACTTCGCTTGCTTCCACCCGCCTTGGGGATAAACTGATGATGCTAATGTAATCCTTAAAGGTTATCATCGCATTGGTAGAGAACTAATTAAGTAAAGACGCTGTCTACAGTGGTGTACAAAAGATAAGACCACATTTTTCACTTATTGCACGAAATTTGATTTTACTTTATGTTAGTTAACGTCATTTTACCTCCATGATACAGATTGTATTTACTCTTTTGGGGTGGTAGATGGATGCGACTCTCCTACCATCGTTCTTCCTTAATAGTAGAATGACGACGGGATAGTCGCACGGCAAGGTGGCCAAGAATTGCAATTCCAGCGTTAGGACACCCGCATTAAATGCCAGAAGAGAAGAAGAAAATCTTTATTGTACAGTAAAGATACAATAATGTGCCCGCCACAGCCAGGAGGCCAGGGGCTTGACAATGATATAGAAATATAAAAATATGTACAGTATAAAAATTTGTGCAGTATAAAATATTACATAACAATTAAAAACGTAGCATTAGCCATTCAATAGGTATGAGTATGTACATAGTTGTGAGGCAGACAGTACACCAAGGTATGTACACGTTCATATGTACAAAGCACATATTTAAGCATATTCACACAAGTCAGAAAATTTCACAGTGCCAAATTATTGTTCGGTATTGCATTTTCTTGTGAAGACAGTTCGTCGATTTGCCTGCGACGTGCCGTTATGCACCTCATAGGAGATAGCAGATGGAGATATCAGTATGAGTCGACATCAGGGGCCAAACAAAAGGGGAACAAGTTCGGCCAACGAGCGCCTGTAATTGCGATCAGAAGCGAATTTCTGGAGGTCAGCTCCGATCATTAGCAGGGCTTGTACTGTAGGAAGTACTTGTCCAGGTAGGAATCTGTCACTGATCTTCAGCCTGTTCCGTTGTAGCTGAAGAAGAGGGGTGGCTCGTAAGGACGGAAGTGGAACATGCCACTGGCATATATCCCAGAAGTCAGGGGAGTTGATTTTGCCAACCAGCATTTTGACTGTGGTCACAGTTCTCCTCATGCTGATTATTTGAGGCAGCCGCGGGATTTGGAGTTGGTCGGCCATGCTGGTGGTCCTCTGCTGAGGGGGTAGTCGATGTTTGTGGGTTGCCCACTTCAATATCCAGTATTCACTGGCGAAGATGGGCTTCATGAGAGAAGGTACTGTGGATGCCCATATTTCAGAGGCATACAGAAAGGTAGGATACACAATGGTTTCCAGATATCTGATTGTGGTTCTTGCGTCTGTGTTATGAAGAAGATGTTGACGGGCAATCCAGCGCATTCGGTTGATCTTGCGTAGAACACATTCGATGTGACAGTTGAACCTAAGGTTTGGGTCGAAGGTTACACCGAGATCTTTGTGTTTAGTAACACTTGGAATAACTGCACCCTGCAGTGAGGGTTGTATGGATGTGGGACACTTCTTCAGAGAAAAAACCATAATAACGGATTTTTGGGGGTTCAGTTTGAGACCGAAATGGTTGAGATGGCTAGAGAAAGCTGTGATCTTATTACAGATTTCCGATGTGATCACTCCCCTGTCGGCTGATGGTGGTATTTCCGTTAGGAACTTTATATCGTCGGCGTAGGTAATGACATCATCTCTGTTACACAAGAGGTGTCGCGAAGTTCAAAGTTGTTAATAGTTACAAAATTTTAGGATGAAGGTTTTCCTGCCCTAACAGCGAACCATGGAGATGACATTCCAGCAGCTATCTCAATCACTCAGCGACGACAAGAATGGCAGTTTCAATGCGAATTGTATAGAGAAGATTACACAAAAGGGGACTCTATGCTAGTCGGCTCTAAGCTTCCGTCCACTTACCTTCTCCCAGAGGATATCCCACCCGATTTACCATCGATGGATCCAAGACCAACAGGACAATATTCTCTTTAAATGTACGTTGAGACTTCGTCTGGAAATTGATTCTTGGTGTGTTTTCTTCTGCCAGAGAACGTGGAACAGCCTGCCATTAGCTCTAATATCATAGAAAGGGACCTCTAATTCAGAATGATCTGGACAGACATCGTAATCATTAAATCCTATGCACTACTTTTTCAGATGTGCTATAATCCCATTAATAATAATAATCCCCCAAACAGCTCAAGTGACTGATGAATTCTTTCAAAGTGAAGACGTTTTCCCGATGGAGGGGTAAATCAGATCTCGGATCTGAATTTTATTGAACGTATCTATGATGCTTTATGGGAAGCAGACCTTCAAGGTTTGATAATTCCATCAAGTACCTCTTATTATTTCAAATACTTTTGGAACTCACTTACCTTTTCATACAGATAGTGACGTTTTTTAATTAATATAATGACGTACAAAACTTTTAAATTCTAATAAAAATAAACAGAACAAATAACAACAAAGTTTTTCTTAATAAATTTGGGTTATTGGTAATGCCAGTTGCTGTTCTTACTAATAACTTTTGATAAAAAGCATTGATAATTTTAAAGTACCGTTTAGTATTACTTTCTTAAAAGGTACTTTGATCGAAAAAAGGCGACAGTTTTCTAAGACACGATGACTTATCATCGTGGACAGATGTACAGCACGTGTTGCCCTGTGTGCAATATTTCACTATTGTATCGATCGACATAGGCTGTTGCAAGTGACTGAAGGCCACATTGACCTAGCACTGGTAACTTGATTAATTTATTACAACTAATGAAGAGATCGCATTACGTCTTCGCTGGAATATATTTTACATATTTTTAAACCAATAGGTCACCGAGTATAATCCGTACCATGGAGTATATGTGGTCTAGAACTTCTAAACAAAATGCTGTTGCGCATTAACTGAGCTTGTACCTCTTGGTAATTCCAAACTTTAGCATTTAACTTGAGAAATCTCAGTATACATAAAGTTAATGGGTGGAAAAACTCCATTGTGCAGTAACTGAGCATAAATGTTGTACGCCAAGGTATTGTGGATCACGCTATCACACCACTACATTAGTGGTTTCGCATTGTTCCATCCTCCGTGGCTCTTTTCTACTAAGTATGAGGGACGCGTGATATAATTTTTCTTCGTAAACCATCACGAACATAGAAGGGCCTTTAGTTCCAGGCACATTCACATACATTTGGATTTCCCATCACCTGCACGCTTCTGAGAGAGTCTATTGTTGCGGTATAGAAATTGTGTATAGAATAGCCAAAAGGATAGTGATTTATGAGAATAAAAAGCGGTGGAGCTGTTTTATCTGATGAGGTTGCAAGCTCTTTAATTAAACTTCGAATTATTTTGAGTTCATCGAGGAAGACGACGTCCGTGAGACGAACTATCTGGATTTCTGTTTCATTTGTTTCCAACCAGCGGTCAATTTACACGGGGCTGTTTGAAGCAAATGCCATTGACAGTTCACCGATGCCGCTACTAAAAATTCTAGTGATGAAAGCGGTGGCGTCAGCGTTTTCAGTTTAAGGGGTAGAGCGGGAGGATTAGATAGCATGCGGATGGAAGGTTAGATGATGCCATAAGGCATCAGTATATTTCATCTATAAACGTGCCTTCTATGGATAGTTACTACTCTTTGGATGAAAAACCCGATTTCTTTGTGTTATCTCACTAGAAACATGCTAACTTGGCCAAAACGCGAATGGGGCCCAAAATATTTCCTCTAGTTCATCGAACCCGGGTTCGACTAGCTATCTTAAACATTGTGGTGACCATGAAAGGTTAAGATAAGTCGAATAAGTACTTGGTGTACTTATCTGCCACAACTTTTCATTAAGTGATGGTGGGAAAACAACTCGATTTTCCAAAACTCTTTCAGCTTCGGAAGAGTAAACAGATTCCTATATTAGTTACTGTATAGAGCTTGAGTGTACATTTAGGATGAGCTTTGTGCTAGTATGAAATAAAAGATGCAGTGATTAAACAGCAAGAGACTATAAATGAAATCCTTCCCCACAGGAATCCATGGAATGAGAATATAGAGAGAAGAGAGATCTATGTTTGGTTATTTTACTAAAGGATCAAGGCAATTAAGGTAATAAGACATTCGCATGTTTAAAATTCTTCGTGTAAGACTATTCCAGACCAGCGTTTACGACTTTATTCTGATTGAACAATACTAAACTAGTAGATTCTCATAACATAACTGCTGTCATTAATTTCAATTATAAGAGGCCATTTTACTCCACCGAACTTGTTTTATGCCTGTAGAGTTGGTATGGTGTAGAACAAGAGCAAGATGTATAGAAAAGCCACAGGATCAAGGTAAGTGCTCGACAAGCTTTAAGGACTCGCATGTAAAGCATTAGGAAGATTAAAATCTATGCAGTTAACGGGTGTGGAAGCGATGCAACCAGGCATACCACTACTGTTTCCAGGCGGAGAAAAACATCAATTGTGACAGACAAGGGAGATAAATATATATGATGCTAAGTATTTGGTTTCGTTCCATTTATTTTAATATTAATAGCAATATTTTAGATGGAGTTATCACAGTAAGAAAATCAGTCGTGGTTGTTTGTGACAATAAATCCTAACAAGGACTTATGACATTTTTAATCTTGAATCAAACTGTTAAAGATGCCAGGAGATTTAGGGGGAAAACTGGAATGGCTATATTCCATAATGCCATAGGGGGTAGGGTAGGGTTATGGCTGACTTCACCTCCGTAGCCGAGTGGTCATTAGCGAGAGTACAGTTTGAGTAGACCGGGGTTCAAGCCCCTCACTGCTAAATACGGTCCATCTACCAACCCACACTGGACCAGCGTGGCAGATTATTGTCCATTTCCCTCACGAGAATCGTTGAGGTTTCCATCCTGCAGTTGATTGATAATGGCTGCAGTTTACCTTTATCTCCAATGTTTCGCCTTTCTCTCCTCAAATGCAAAACTCCTAGATGAAAGATGTACTTGAAGTAAAAGATTTTTCCACTGTATAAGACTAAGTTATGAAATTAAAAACATTTCTTGGTGTTTTTTATACACTTTATAAGAAAACACTTTCTCTTAATCCACATGGCGTCCAACATAACTAAAAGACTAAATTCCTCCGCTGACACAGTCATCTAATGAGGTGGCGTTTCCTTTAAAATAAAGAAGACACGCGAGCTTAGACAAAGATACATATTTTAATCCTGATTACAATTACATTGTCTCCAGTACAAAAATAGCGAAGATCCAATTCTTCTAGTGGTTCTTATAGAAAGCAGAGCGTGCGCACAATTAGCTACAACTTTTATGTTTCCGAATTCAATATTATTAAAAATAATGCCCCAATTAAACACTGCTTTTTGCAGATTCGCACTGCCTCAAACCCGATTTCAATTTTTCGAAGAGCTCTGATGTGAAATGCCACATCGAAGTACATTATTCATTCAAACACGATAATAGTGCTGCTGCTTTTTTTTATTTATTTATCTCCAAGTATTTGTTTAAACACGCATTCGGTATTTCTCAAAAAATGCTTTCTAATCACCAAGAAAGAGAATTTTTATAAACGTCAAAAAACGCCTAAAAATTCTTAATCATTTAAATGCGGAATATTTTATTCATAGATGCAAACAAATACTTTCTCTTTCACCAATTTTTTTTAAAAGATAAAATAAAGGTAGAATGAAAACTGTATGAGATCTAAAATATGCCAAAAGTTCAAAAGCAGAAGCCTATTTTTTTTCTGGCTTTTTCTCCCCCCTTTTTTTTTGTTCACAGAAACACAACAAAATACTGCAAAAGCGAAACAAAGAAATTTTCCACTCGGAAAAAGAAAATTTTCTTTTGCCGAAGACTACAATCATCTAAGGAAAAAACAGCTGTCACGCATGATAAATTAAGATCACCCCAAAAGCTTACGTTGACACTTTTATTGATTACTGAGTAATTTGTTGGAGAGCGATACAAAATAGCTCACATACCGATGCAGCGTTGAAGTTTGAATAAGTACCACTATCATTATGTAAGGCTATGCCAGTGAACGCCTAATTGCAACTTAATTATTACTTCGAAGGCAACACCCTGCTCAACTGATGTTTCCGCTTCGTTTTTCTTCATTAATTCGGATCATCCTTTTCTGGATGATGGAAATAATATCTCGAGAAATTCTCTTGTTAATGCGAGGGTGTAAAATGGAGATTTCTTTGCTGGTTTTAACATAATCAGAGGTTGGTTTGCAACTTAACTTTTATCCTTTCTTATGCATATTGCATTATACGTAAATAATTTCAGGGGGTGGGTAGGGGGAGATCGATGCTTTTAGTGTGTGTGCCATCTGCTGGAGAAGGAAAGGAAGAATAAATAAATATTCAACGCCCAGTCAACGTACAACAGGAATAGCTTTATACGAGGAGTTTCTTGAAGATACCCAATATTTTATAAATTTTAGAAAAATAGTTTTTGTTTCATTTGCATATTTTTTGGCGTTAAATTTTGTGTTAATAAAATTACGCTGTTTAATTGCACGGATGAGAATTCTGGAAAGTTAAGGGGTAGAAAGAATTGCTTAGAGGGTGGTAAAATTGGAAGTTGTGTACGGTGCGTTGACAAAAAAGGGGGCACCCACTAACTGATCAATCATATCTTTCTACTATAAGATTGTTTGGTTATTTGTCTTTGCGACTAAGGATATGAGGCGTAAGTGAATGGTTTCTATAAACTGAGTGTATCCTGTGATTGATTTATGGATGAAAAACCAGAGGTTTTGAGGAGAGGGAAACTTTTCTAACCACTGTGGCAGCCGTGGTGGTACCTACAAATGAATAGACAGCACACCTCCATATTCACCAGGGAAGTTCTCCCCTCTAATGACAGCTGCAGCGTACAACCAATGCTCAGAACCCTTTACTGTGATGAATGTTGATATGCTCCAAACCATAATACTACTCTGCAATACCTAAGTGAACTGTCGAAGTCCTTGGTTTTGGCGATGTAAATTTTAATTGCATCGTATTATAATTCAATATTTCTTTAATTATTCTAATTTATTAATATATAAAGGTAGAAGTACAATCCATTTTGCTCATTCTGTCGCTCTAATCGATTCGTTTTTTGGGGGAACAGTAAGTAACTTTTAGGCGAGTTAGCAAATATGCTTATGTCCGTACGTCTACCCGCATGTAATAACTCGACTGGTAATTGATGAATTCGGATGAAATTTTATATTTTGGTCTTTTAGAGAGACATGCCGAATTACTCCAAATTTCATTAAAATCGGACTGATAGAAATCGGGTAATTAGCATTTCCTTTTCTGTTCGTCCGTCCTCATGTAATTACTCAACTTTTACTGGATCGATTTTCAATGAATTTTATATCTGGCACTTTTAGAACCATTTTTCGAGCCTTTCCAAATTCCATCTGTAGAAATCTGGCAGTTATTTCGGATACTGTTTATTGTAGCTGAAGCATTACATATTATGTTTTTCTTTCCGTGCACTGATTGGAGGAATAAGAGGACGGATGCAGAGAAACTTGGAGTCTTTTTTTTATTGAACTAAAGCGTGCATGATATATAGTTTGTTATTATATCGTACTAATAAAAAGCTACTATGAAAAATTACTTAAATATAAGGGCGAGTTATATTTCTTTAAGTACATGTTTCTTGATATACTCATTTCCCCAAAATGCTGATTTTACTTTTTGTTCCACGGAACAAGAGTCTCCAGAAGAAAAACATTCAAGTCCTGTGTTGAACCATAGATAAAAAAACAAAAACTGCAGAGCTAAAAATCAATTGGAAAGTAGTGGAAATCAGAGAAAAAATACAAGTGGGATTGCCTGAAGATGTACATTTTATATCGGAAACGTCATTTAAAGGGCTCTGAGACAAAAGGTATGTAATTGACTTTGATTGTCCCACAAAATCCATCTGAGCGAACAGTACGGATGTGTTTGCCACTCCACATCACAAATTTCCACTTCTACAGATCGCTGCTTTGTGTATTCACCTGATTCCATAGAAATATAACGCCCTGCCACACTCCGGGGATGGCAGAGACGAACAAAGTAGTTATTCCACAATCTAATCGCCGTAACCGATACTGTGCAAATGCAACACCTGATCTGTTCGCTCTCTCCAGTCAGTTGTATTGGGTTATCTGATCAATTAGTTCACACTCCAGTTACCCATTACTAAGAGACCCTATATGAGCTTCTATTCTGTTTTACATATTCATGCATACATTAAAATCGAATTACGTTCGGTATGGAAGCCACTTACCTCGAACATTGAATACACATCACGAACGCACGGTATCAATGGATGGCGCATTGCACACGTCATCGCAGTTCCTGGATTAATTTTATTTCTGGTCGCAATGCCTCTCTCTCTGCTTCGATGTCCACTTTGTTTTAACACAACGCGGATTTTTAAAGTACGCTGTCCAAAAATTTCTTTATATAACGATTATTACACCTATACATTCATTTCAATTATAATTTTATGTAACATAATTCCACAGATATTTATCACTGTTCTGTCGAATCAACAGGATCAAACAATGATGGCAGGACATAGCTCTAAGTTAATCCTGGACAATTCCAGGATCCCTGGATGTGGCAGTTCCTTGTTACAGAGCAATTTACAATAAGAAGAAAATCAGCGTGGTTCAAGATTTTTAATATCAATTAATGTTATAATAATTATACTAACAGTATCACTGTTAATATAACTAGAAGCACTGTGGATTTATAGGTTGGCATAGTTCAGTTATGCATGGGCAATGTTAACAAATGCCAATCTTTCTCCTGTACTTTAAAAAAAAAACCAAACATTTGTTTTTTCAAAGACAAGTTCTTTCTTTTCTGCATGGATGTAGCAATCTTTCTAAAGGCTTCAACTGGCAGATCATTTAGAAAATTAACATAGTAAAATATTGCTTCTTTTTTGTATCCTATCATATAAAGAGTCGCGTAAGATAAAAAAACACAAATTGATTTGCTTAATTTGGTTAGGTGGAAACTGTTTCAACCGCGAGATGGCAATATCCCTCCCAAAATGAAAAAAAAAAGAAAATAAACCCAGTTATCTGACACATATGATGAATGAAGAGCTGTACCCAGCTCACAGTTGACACTTTTATTGATTAGCAAGCAATATGGGAGCGAGAACTCCAAAATGGTGTATGTACACAAAGTTCTCTGCAAATTACAGAGATTACTATCTGGGTAGTTGACGTAATGAAGAATTAATTAGCGACATTAAAATTTATGCGATCGTAGTGAGCAGAGATGACCCCGTGATGAGAGTTTATTTCCTTTGTTTGCCCATATGACTGGAGCAGACGATTACCCGCGGTATGATGCTCCCACGTGGTGACATAATTGTTAACAATTAATAAACAGATTTAACTGTTGCGCAACACTCAAATGGTGCGCTAATTGTATTTGTCATTTCTAATTACCAAACGATCAGTGCATTATTACGCAACAATTACAGGTGAAATATCTCGAAAATTAGGGTTAAATAACTGCGTATTTTATACGAGGTCTAATGCGACCTATTCACATTCAGGTAATCGCACGTATTAACGAAGTTGGCTATTTAAAAAGTCATTAGGGAATGGACAGAGGGAAGATTGCAGAGGGTCCTAAAAAGATGTTATCGCGGTCCTTATTTGTCGTCAGTAATGAAGGTATTGAAGTGAAAAGATTGCTTTTAATAGGCTTAACAACATCCCTAAAAACATCCTTTAGAAATTCTTTCGCTGCATCGCGCCGATGTTTGCCCAATTATCAGTTTTCATTACATTTTTATCCTTCTAATAATTTTGCTAGTCAGTACATTATCGCGTATCAACAAAGTTTGCTCACTTAATTTACGAGCTGTCGGTAACATTATTTCGTGTTGTATCCAATTAACTTTTTCTCCGGCCCGCAAGCTTTTGCAAATGAGGCAACTTGCAGACGATAAATAAAACTTTTCGCGATATTTTTACGTCGCTTCGGCGACCGAACAGATCCATAACACCTTTTAAAAGTTTCCCAGTACGAAACCCACTAAGAGGATTTCTTTCTGTCGATACACGTCTTTTCCCCCCAGCTGGCAACAGCGCCACCAAACGCTAAGTCCAAAGGCACGAGTGCTCCCGTTTGTTCAAGTAGCTTACGTTACCACCACAGACTTCAGAGCTGCTCGGGCGACAAGCTCAGTTCACCGCGCGCGTGGTCCTACGAACAGCACACCAGCCCCATGCTCCTTGGAGGGAAAGATGTTTGTTGACTTTCGCGGGATTTTTTTCCTCTCTCCTCTTCTGTCTCTCCTCCTTACTTTTCTGCCCTACACTCCGCAGAAGAATTCCCTGAACATCATGTTTCGGAGAAAAGGACAAGGTACAGCGCTGCGGGGCCGTAGTTTTCTCTAGCTCCCGGTGGATTTCTTCGGCCTAACGAAACCTGGGAGCAAACAGGATGTGTTAAGTGTGTAAGACACGTGAGGGCCTTGCCGAGTCGATAGTGGCGCGCGCCAAAGAGAGAACGACAGAACGCGAGAGAGGTGTCAAAGGGATCTGTTGAAGAACTGATGCGGTTGATAACGTCTACCCGCAACTATCCGTACGGGAAACCCAAAGGTGCGTACGACAGACGGCAAATCTCTTAAAAGTTCATGAACCCCTGACTGTGCGCACTTCGTGCATCGTAGAATTGCTCACGTGACGTCGATGTACCCATTGACTACGTCCTCCCGTCGGGTGTCCAGAGCCTCTAACAACAGGTGTCAACGGAACGTTAATTGTAAAATCGTGCGTTCTCTTCTGGGAACACTTAAGAAAGTTCTGAGAAACTGTGACTGACTCTTCCGCGGACCCGAGGATCACAGGATGTGATTTTTAGTTGCCAGTGGTTTTGTGTTTTGTTTTTTTTTTATATATATCCGTCGTGCGTTGTCTCCGATGTTCCAGTAGTTCCGTGATAATTGTCAGGAGGAGTAATAACTGTTGCCATGGTTATGATTCTGGTGATTGTTATGTTGGTTCATCTGCACGGTAAGTGGACTTCATTTAATGGTATTTAGTTGACAGAAAATAAGTTTCTGCCACGTGTGGTTCAAATATATACTGATGGCAATAAAACTGGCATGCCTTTTGAGGAGCTTTACCATTTACTGGTTTATGTCACGCGATGAATCTCTAAGTGTGGTAATCACCTTGGATAGAACGTCTCTTCTGATTTCCGATGCACTGACTTTACTGATGGATGCAAAGATAGATTTCTGAGATATTTCCACACTGCCTTTAATATACGTACAGTCAGCGGAAATTAAAATCACAATCTTTTGTTGCGTCTGCGTATGAATGGGTGTTACTTGAATGGGTGAAGACATCCAAGCTATCTGTTGTCTCTAGAGAAGTCACTACAATAGTTTCCGCTAAAATGGATCCTGCTATTAATCGAAAAGCAAACTGTAATGTCTCGAAAGAGGTTAATTCACAATATGCAAAAGAGTTTCTTACTCACAACCAGCTGACAGGTTTGGATGCTCTGTAACATTCTGTTTGGATCGTGCAGAAGCTTGCTGCATGGTTCAGGTCACGCTCCTTTAAACAATCCAGTAAAAAACAGTCATAGGAGTTCAGACTAGATGAGCTGCCATTATGATAAATTTATCAAAACATCTCCTTGAGCAGTTCTTGACAGCTGTGCTGATATGAGGGGGATCGCCATTTTGTATCATGAGAGTATTCAAAAGCAAGGACGTTCCACTGAAGGATTTACCTGAGGAGATCATGGGCAATGTTTCTTCTAAGTGCAATAATTTGTGGAGAGTTATATCACGCAGTTACATATCACACGGTGAAGAACCGCTAATGGCTTGCACTTGGGGATGTTTGGCACGCATCTGCAGTCCCTAATGCTCCGTGCACCACCGAAATGGAAATAAAGCTTCCTTAGATCATATAAAATCCTCGGTGGCTAACAATATCAGTAAAATAAAGTGAAGAATGTGTTTCAATGTGCTGAAAGTAGCACTTTAAAAGGGATGAATTCTGCATGTACAGTACCCATCTTTTCTGAGGCTGATCTCATCGCGGTTTTTGATAAACGTCGTCTATTGCGCAATAGCTCGTGAATTTCAGTTGCAATGTGCATTGCCCATCGGTTACTGCGGTCGTTATACGTATGCACGCAGGTTGATCGTTTAATTTGTGGAACACACCTACCTTAATTTTAATCTTCTTTGCTGAAGTCTGCCGATGCGTTCTCCTTTTCGAAGTAATCTCCTTCGAATTATAGACACTTACCATTGATCAACCGACTCGTAAAAGCACACACGGAAGCCATTTCTTGATAAATCTTTCGGAGTGGTTCTTTTGACCACAGATTCTCGACCTTCTTTACTGCGCATGCATGCAGCTCACAAAATGGTTCACAGTAACGGCGTGTGACTTAGGCAACTTTGCAAGTACCAGACAACATGTCAGAACTTGCAACTGTGTCAGAGTATTCTTGGATATAAATCTTCTAGCCGTCTGTCGGAAATTCGGCAAAACTTCAGTAGTTGCACGGTGGTGCTCCATTTCGCAATTTAATTGATCAGCCTACGCGTTTATGCATTAAAGCAGTATATATTCAAGAAGCATAGTTCGTCACACCTGTGGCACGTTGCAGAATGAATGCTTATGTGAATAATTTTCTTTTGCATGCTATGAATAATCTGTCACTCTCCAAAGATACTTTGTTTCTTCAATGACCGATTTGCTCTACAAGGTAGAGGACAGCGCTTTAAGTTTGGCCACCTTCTTAAGCTTTTAACTTAAAGATTATTCTGAAGTACGCCTTGCACACATAGTGGATCCGAGGTAGATCTTTTCTTTTGGGTTGCTGCCACAATTTATCACAAAATGAAAATAATACACTAGCCGTGTTATCGCAATAATTACAGCAAATGAATAACGTAGTACTTTTCATACTTTTCAGTGAAGCCGATTAATAAAAGATGATTTTTGTCCCAAGAACCCACAGTAACTTCGTATTTTCCAGATATTAATTTTCAACACAATACAGTTGAATAATGAGTTAATTTCATATTTCTAAACCTCATTCATCTTGACCACAATGTAGTAGCTATCGAATATTATCATTTTACTTTTTGAATTTCGTTATTTAAATAGCTAAGGGAATGCATTGAGCGGAAAACTTATTAGTAATATCAATCTATTACAGTTTAAGAATTATCATACTTCTGGAATCGTTCTGCACACGATGCAGTTTCAATATTGCGTCACCCTCTCCCGTAAAGTATCGGGGATCAGTATCTCCTAAAGAAACATGATTCGCTCCTCAGCACACTGAATTCAGTCTTCAATGTCCACTACACGATATAGTCCATTCCTTATGGATGTCAAAGACCAGAATGTTTTTTTTTTATATTCTGGTGTTGATATCACCATGATGGATTTGGAACTGGAGTTTATAGGAGCCGAGGACTAACAGTCCTCCGAAGTCTACTCAAGGAGATCTCTGGCCCATTGCAAATGTTTGCTTATGTACAGATGCTATACTGATCTGTTATTCGCAATTTCCATATATTAAATTTCAACACAAGACAGTTCAGTACTGACCCATTAATGGGTTAACTTCATATTTTCAGACCTCATTCATCTTGGCTACATTTTAGTAACTACTAAATGATAACAGTTGGTTTCATTTGCTAGAGTAGGATGTGGTGTCTCCAACATATTGCCGACTCAGTATATACACAGAGGAAAAATGTGGAGAGCACAGAGAGTAATTCCCTTTGGACTTCATAATTGATGAAACTCGATGAAAGATAAGCTATTGTCTTGTCTAGACTCTGATGCCACTCTGGTCTTTTGTCTCATGGTTCGCATCAATAGTGAACGGTAAATATAAGAGCAAGTTTGGAACACGCCTCTCGCTTAAAGATTTTATAAACACACTAAGTATCCATTCAATTTTTATCAAACTTCTTTAGTCATTCTAAATTTTAATTTAACATCAGCTGATCTTCATTCGTCAACTTACTCAGTTAAGTTTCTTTCTCGTCCAATAGCCTTATATGTTCCTGGAGATTTATAAGCAATTGTACTAATCGTGTAAATTCGGTTATTGCTATATACTGACTTTAAACTGTCTGACAGTAATGCTCTTTAAGCCTCCTTCGTAAAACTTATCTTTTCCATTACTTTTATCGCTAAAACAAACCTAATTACTGTAGTCTGGAAATAATACCAGAGAACTACTTTACTCACCAACGTAATCCCCACAACTGTTAAGACATTAAAAGAAGACATACTTTTCTTGTTGCATTAAGCCTGCAGATGTATAAATGATAAACCCCAGGATGCTGCACAGTCTGCTTAGTATAAAATATGTAAAAGATAATTTAAATTCGGGAACTCTAATTTTTTTTAAGATTTGGTTTGGTAACTTCATAAATCGAAAATGTAAATTATAATTTCCAATTCTGAAATTATAATTGGCATAAGGCTGTGATTTTTAATAATTTTCTCATTCCCTATAGGCTTTATAGATTCTTTAAACATTGGCTAGACAGCCGGATAGATTCAGCTCCAAAGAGGAATAATATTTATTGGGACAACGGGCAATTAAACTAAATTGTGGTGACAATTATAAGTTATACATTCAGAGGAATTTGTACTCTTCACCTAAAGATATTTAATAACAGTCCGGCTGAAGGAACAGTACCATGAAAAATATAAACGATTTTAAGTGATCAACGCAGCAAGATGAAGTTATTTAGGTGTGGACGGAGGTCATTCAACTCCAAATTGACAGGAAATCAGAAAGGAGTTTGTCCCATGTGTTCAACATGACCAACCTTGGTTTCCGTCTGACTAAATTTGTATTGGGCATGAAGGGAAAACATTATTTCTTTCTATCACAGGGAGAAACCCTATTTCTCTCACCTGTTCTAGTTAACTGCAGCAAGGATTGAAGAGGCCTTTAAAGAAATCTCCAATCTCCGATGGAACTTAAACTAAACCATAAGATATTTATTTGAACAAAGACCAAGCTCTATAATTCCATCAGAAAATAAAGTGTTTGGAGAACGGTTTAGAAAATTCTCCACTGCACGTTTAAAATTCGAATTGGACTCGTTCTTAGTAGTCTTTTCGAGTAAGAAACCATCGTCCTATTGCAAGATATAGCCAGACCGTGAAAATACAACTAAGTTAGACGCTGGGTATTCGAATCTACGAGAAAACACAAAATTCAATAATTCCGATATAATTTTTGTATTTTTAACGCCCCTGGTTCTATTTTTGTAGTCTTGGACTTTTTTATAATTTACAACAGAATATTTATTTTGTTATTATTTTTTAAAATAAATCAGAATATTCCAGGCCACTTGTACACGCTTTTTGGATCACAGGCTTTTAACATTCAACAGCGGTGCAATCTGAAAGAGGAGAGGAGCCATTTTGAAAAGAGAATTAGAGCAAATCGTTTCCAACTTTGTCTCTCTCGAACATCATATTATAACACGCAGAAATGAAAGATATGTAGTAATAAATAGACTAATGCATAATTGGTATATACGCTATTTAAAAATAAAAATTCCACTTTTTGACTTGCCCTTCGTACGTGCCCCTTCTCGCCAAAAATAGCAAGGTCCTAATGAGGTTTCAGGAGTGTTTTCCTTGACTTGTGTTGGCACTAACCAGAGAACTGATACACGACTGGAAAAAAAACAGAAAGGTGGATTCCATCAACAGTAGCTGAATATTCAAGTGGATTACGTTCCCCAAATGATAATCTACCATAAAGAGGAGTATGTCAATTTCCATTGCAGAAGGCATACATTGTTCCATTATAAACCTATTAGTGGCTTGTGTATATTCAGATGGTGGACAGCCTTTGGCAGTTTGAATAGAAATTCACCGAGCGTGGCTCGGTCCTGTGAGTGACATCTCTCTCTCTAGAGCGCACGCACACATGCACGTCAGCTAATGGATTTACGGAAATAAATAATCAGCTGCAAATTATTCAAACCACTTCGCCAAATTTCGCATCCTGCAAACACACATTATTATTGCGTTAATGAAAGGGACTTTAATATTTGCGGCGCAGAGAATGTCAGTCCACTGTTGCCCATCTTGACGAGTGCTTTTGCCTCGCGGTTTATCACGTTCTTCGAAAATGAAAACCTTCTTCCAATTGACGCTAGGGGACGAATTACGCAGGTCTCGGAGTATAAATTAGATTAGCTCGCTACGTGAAATTTTAAAACTATGATCGGATGAAGCAGTACGGAGAGAAATGATTATTTGGGGCAAAGTTTCTTTAACAACAGAGATGAAAGGAAATACGTCAATTCTCCCAGTTAACGAGATATATGCAAATAAGTTGTTAGATTGGCCGTGTGGCTTTTTCTTCTTAATTAAATTTAAAAAAAAAAAGAATATCTGCGAGAGTGTAAATCGACAGTAATCAAACTTAAAATATACTGCTTTAATGAATTTCGTATTCCTTTCATTAAAACAGGAGCGAAGAAAATCTAAGTCAGCCAATCATATCGAAGTCTTCTGATGACATCGGTTTTCCTAATTTACTATAAGACATCGATAGAAACTACGTGTGATCTGAATAAGTTTGTATCTACTTAAATGCGCTTGCCATTAGCGAGTGTGCCTTTTAATCAAAAGGCTTCAACTATCAGGCGCGAAGTAGCACGTAAGACAATCAAAGATGATCAAAAAATTATCGAGATTGAATGCTTAACTCTGATAAAGCTTGCCGCACGGGGGCACCTGACTCAGTTTGTTTTTAGGGTTTTTTTTTATAACAAAACTAAGGCTAAGATAAATTGTGTGTGCTCTATGGTAGTTTTTGTTTTTTTCTTGAAGAAAAACCTCGAGTTCCCGGGATGAAAAGCCATGCTACCCTCGACTAATCGTTTTAAGATTGGTGCCATGTTGACTCCACCGGAAATCTTACTGAATATTTATACGTATTAAGAGGTTATTCAACTGATTATGCTGTTCATGGTCAGCGTTTGAAGTTCGAGTTTCTTTGAAATACGTAAGATTTAACTGTCTGAAAGTACAAAACCAGATATGCGCATTATTTAATTTTCTGTTGAAATTGAAAAGATGGCAATTGATACCACTCAGTTGATGACACTGGTATTCAGAGATTCAACAGTGATACAAAAGTTTTTGATCGTTTCCTCATTTTAAGACAGGGGGAACGTTTGTTAAAAGCAAGGGGTGTTCCGGATTCCTTTCAGCCATTGCAAACGATGAATCGAAGATAAATTGCTTAAGTTAGTACTAATTGATGGAAGACAACTATTCGTGATGGTACTGAAGAGGCAAGGAGCTCTTATGGAACATGTCAGAGATTTTTAAATTGAAAGCGATAATGGGAATAAGACACCTCGCAAGTAGGTTCGTTCCACAGCTACTGACAATTCCACCCAATTTGCGCGGCATTTTTTATTTTAAAAGTATTGCACAAATCAGGTAAGAAATTACCATGGAGTTACTGTCACAGTACGAGTTTATTCTGTTCCATAAAATAGTCTTTAAAAGCAAAAGGTTTCTTGCGTGGGAGCAATTTTCAAAAAATTGAGATGAAATAGCTTTGAGCGACTCCGAGGTGCATCTAGCATTAGCTTTAACTGTGGAATAAAGGCGCATGCTGAAGGAGCATACTCAGAAGGATTTTATCCTCCCATTCCTGTAGGTACATTATCTTATTTTTAAGTATCGACTGATCAAAAAGTATCGATTCAGTCGATACTCTTTGATCAACTTCGTATATGACCCATTTGGAAATCAGAATCCGAGGGGTTTACAAATATAAAGAATACAAGAACATTGTTGTATTTAGCAGTAACGTGAGCTAGAATTACGATTAACACAAAAAAGATTTCTTTGAATTTCTTTAAATAAATACATATTTTGTTGGTACCTACAAAGTATTCCATGGTTTCTGCTGGACAACGTGCATGCAAAGATTCAAAAGAGAGCCTTAAAATTGGAAGAAACATCAGTCGGTGATGCCGTTATGTGTATTATCCAATAAGTACGAAATCAGTTCGCTTTTAAAGAGTATAAACCTCCGTTCTCCAATAAAAAAAACTAATATCGCACAAATACTAACAAAGCACTTGATGAATATTTGTAGAAAGTATTCCAATTAGCAAAATTCGAACCATGCGTCATTTAGAAAGCAAGCATATCCAGGAGAAAAGTGGATGCATAATGAAATGGGACGAGCTAGGAGAAACAGGGAGGAAAAGTGAAGAATAAATCGTGTCGGGATCAAAAGGAATTAATGGAATTCAAACACTGGTTAGATAAATAAAGTTGGAAAACGTATAAACAGAATTTCCACTTGTACTGCGATGGAAATCGGTTTTAAGGTGATTCTCCGCTACAGCCATTCAATAAGTGCACTGAAATGGAGATATACGAGATTATAATGAATATCGCGAGGATAAAATAACTTAGTCTGCAAGATATCCAAATAGGCAATACAAAAATATTCATTAGAGCAGCTTCCCTCGGCTCAAGATGCGATATTGTTAACGATGTCCCATGCCGTTATGCAAATAGACGCATCACTCAGTAAAATCAGCATTATTTGCGCAGCACTCAATTTGCCAGTGGCTTTCCACTGAGAGCTCTATTACTTTTAAGCGTAAACACGTTGCAGTTTGTTAACCGATGGTTTAAATCTACATCTTGTAAACATCGTCGGCATCCTCCAAGTAGGGACGCGTGTGTGTAAACCCCATTTCGTCCATTTCATTATTTTTCTGCGCAGCATTAACGATTCAAAAATGCCAATGCTCTTACGAACTCGTGGCGTTTATTGGATGAACGGGTGATTGAAATTTCCATCATTTGCTGAAGCACCAAATGTAAATTTGCCATAATGCAATTTCGTGTATCTTCGGCAGTTACGGATCAGCGGTATTCTTAAGTTACCTCGCTCTTAAACCCACCCGTGAACTAATAATGCGTCCGTTTCATGCAATCCGATGCCATCCTGAGCGTGCGTGTTCTCATAAGCATGCTGTATGGCGATACTTTATTATTGCCATAAAATCATGGCTAAGTTCGGGCAGGCATAAAATCCAGGGCAGTTTCTGCGATACACACAATCTACAGGTAATTTGTTTAGGAATCTGCAATCGCCCAATTCCGTTTTTATCTTTAAACTTAAATTTTATCAACTGCCTTGTTATTTCCGGCCAGTGAAAACTGAGATGAGTTTCTTAAACTCGAGTTCCTGAGACGGTATTTATTCTTTGAAGATATAACGCGATCGTAGGAAGAAGAAGAAAAAAAAAATTGTAAGAGAAACAAATTACAAAAACATATGAATAAGAAGCGGATGGAAACAAAGAAAGTACGAATTTTAAAAAAAAAAATTCTAAAAAAATTTTCTGAATTCAATTCAAATTTCACGAACAGTTTCTGTTGCTTGGTACTAGAACCATCTTGTTTGAAGTCTTGAAACAAGATGGCCGCTTTTGCAATCTTGTTTCAAGAAGAGGGATCGAAATAACCCCCCTCCTCCTCCTCCATTAGGATACTCTAATACTCCCTCATATATACCCTAAACTTCAATAATAATAACTGGTGAAACCTATGGACCAGTGAAATTAGCCATAACAACCGTGTACCCTAGACAGACCTAAAAAGGAAGAAATCCAAGAACATCAGGAAGTCCCACAACTGGCGAACCCCAGGGATAGATAACAACCACAGTTGCTGGAACAAGAAGTTCAACTGCACAAATAGGCACATAATGGAGCAATTCACCTAGAATCCTAGATGATAAGGCACCTTGAGACAGTCCCAGAGGCCATCTTGAAACAAGATGGCAAAACGCCAACTTGTTCCAAGACGGATCAAAATAATCCCCCTCTTTATTAGGGTATTCTAATAATCCCTCATATATACCCTAAACTTCAATAATTCCTTTATAAAAAAAATTAAAACTTCAATTGGCAGCTAAAAATCCTTCTGAATTACAAACACCAAGACTCCAATTCAAACATATCATTCCCGATAGCAGGAAATGAAGATATTTTCAAGTCAAGCGAGGCTCTATTAGGACAAATAAGTAATCAGTAGTGTTAATTAAGACAAGTACTCTGCATGATTGTTTCAAACAGCAAGTCACTGCCTAAGAAGACTTAAGTTACCTTTGAGTAAGTTGAATGGTAAGACACCTCGCAATTTGTCTGTCGGCATAATTACCTCACTACACTATGCAAATTGTCCCTAATTACTTCAAAGCACTTTAACGAACAGAAGATCGCATTGGAAAACAGTGGATTTATCAGTTTTCCTGAATATTCATGAAGGATGCAACACCTATGGATGAAAATCCTAGACACGAGGAAACTGCCTAGTCTTTAAGACTCCATTTTTTTTTCTTCTTGCAGAAACCGCCCGAGGAATAAAGAACTCATTCTCGCTTAATAATACATTGCGAACGGCAATGATCCACTTTTCCAACCCCTCACCTTAGCTCCACAGGGAAAATTATCAATTCTGAGAACGAAAAGAGTATTGTACTTGAGACAGCTTAGCAGGCTGGCTTAACCATCGGCTTGGAGCAAAATTTATTCGTTCTAAAGAAGAAAAATTTGATACTTCAGTTTCATATTCATTGCCTTTCTAGTGGGATGTGGAGAATACTGAGCAAATAACTTCATATAAAATACAGCATAAGAGATTCAATGGATAGTCAAAGTATAGCTCATCTTATACAGATCCAGAACATGTTAAAATAGAAAAATAAAATGTATTGATTTAATCGAAAACTGCCTGTAGGTTTTTAAGATACATTTTCCACTTAAAGGATAAAAAAAAAAAAAAAAAGGTTTTCTTTAATGATCTGAAGCGAAATAAATTCCTTACATTGTCCGAAAGAGTGTTTTTACCAATTCCGAAAGATTTTATTGTTTTTTTTATTTTGTTCCTTTGAAGAGTCATTGGCTATGGTAAACTTCCTTAAACACGTGTTCGAGGGATGCACCTTAACCATTGTAGGGTGGAGCTGGTGAAGATAAATGAGGTACTTTAGTGGAGAATAATAGGTTTGCGGTGACCTTATTTTCAAGATTTCCTTCGCGCGCGTGTATGTGTGTGTGTGTGTGTGTGTGTGTGTGTGTGTGTGTGTGTGTGTGTGCATGCGCCAGTGAAGGCTGAAAGAGGCATATTCCTTTCGAGTGCTGTATGGATCTGTATTAGTATTAACAAGGAAGCCACACGCTTTTGTTGCAATAGCTAAATGAATAAAAAATAGAAATTAATAAACAACTTATATGATAGCTTTCTATCCAGATGACTTTGAATTTCTTCAAGCTGTCAGTCTCTTCTATTCAAGGAGGTAACTTATTCCAGTAATTAACAACTCGAGGGCTTAAAAAAAAAAAAACTTCCGACCGTTCACTGTAAAGCTGTTCTATCGTAATTTGAATTTATGGCCCCTAGTTCTGGAATCACTTGGAAAATTTCGCCTTCACTTATTCTACTGCTCCCTTCCACAGTCTTATATACCCCATTGGGGTTCCCCTCTAGGGCCTAGGTAACATATTTGTAGTCTTTCCTCGTACGGTTGACTTTTGTCGGATCTCACACGTATGAGATGACCTTTTCCAGATCTTAGAAAGTGGGTTGCCCGACTTTGGAACCTTTAGGAAGCTCGATATCATTTTTAGGATATCATATCGATATCATTTTTGTGGATTCCTTCTGAATCACATAAGATCACATAATCTGAGCTTAATGACCTTCATCAGCGATCTAGAGTTGCCAAAGAATAAGGCAGAGCTTTTGACCTCGATGCTACAATAGTGCAGTCTTCTAGAATCTAGATCTTTCTGTGAAAGTGACATTTCGTACTCAAAATAAAGATTATGATAAATTCTATCAAACAGAGGGTGAACTCATTATTTGTAAAGATATTGATGGTCTAATAGCAGCAAGGAACACGAGATTCATTACCGAAGAATGGCGACTATTTATAGACGCTTCTGAGTTTAGCCTTAAGGCTGTTATTACACAATGGAAATAGGCTGCCTTCAATACCTCTTGTGCATGCCGTCCACAAAAAATAAACATAATCAAACATGGAGAACATCCTCTTAGGTGTACAATATCAGAAGAATGAGTAGCAGATGTGGGTGATTTAAAGGTAATCACCATTTTATTAGGACTACAAAAGAGTTACACTAAGTATTATTGCTTTCTCTGCGAGTGAGACAGTCGTGCCAAGGATATGCACTACGAGAAGAGCTGGCCTTAACGAAAATCATTAAGACCTGGAATGAAGAACGTAGCATTCGAACCTCTGGTAGATCCGAATAAAGTTTTATTTCCACCGCTCCACATCAAAATTTCGGGCTCATGAAAAATTTCGTGAAGGCTTTGGAAGTGAACGGTCCTTGATTGCAAGAGAAATTGCCAAGACTTAGTACAGAGATGATTAAGGCAGGCGTTTTTCATTGATCCACAAATAAGGCAACTTTTCAAAGACAAACAGTTCGAATGTGTCTTTAGTGATAGGAAATGTTAAAGCCGGCAACTTGTGGAAGATCTCATTACACGTTACGAAAAACTGGGATGGAACATGTCATTGAATATGCATTTCTTGCACTCAACATCTGGATTTCTTCCCATCAAACTGTGGCGCCTTCAGCGACGTGAGGTGAGCGTTTCCATCAAGACATTTCAGCGATGGACCAAAGATACAAAAAGCAAATGGAGTGCCGCCATGTTAGAAGATGGTTTTTGGATGATGAAAAGGGGTGCTCCCGAAACTGAATAAAAGCAAATGGCGAAAATGACCCGTGTTTGATACAGTATGTTCGTAGCTACATCGTACTGCCATATAAATAAAAAATACCTTGTATAAATATAAAAAAAAACGTTTTTTCGAAAAAAAGAGAGCCAGTCTGCCATTTTAAGCACTATTTCAGTGTTTAGCACCCCAAAAGCTTTAAAGTAAACTTACTTTCATGCCCATAACAAGATATGGCTCAAAATTTGTTGTTCAGTGTTATTTACATGTGTGGAAACAACTTACTTGCTTTGTACTGTATGTACAGTTGAAACAAAGAGGAGGAAAATGGCTGGAAGTCTCTTTGAACCTCAATGCATTTATCGATATTTCTTTTTCATCGTGGTTGAAATTCCCAGTCGGGCCAGTCCATTAACCTCTGCTCTGATGCTCCTTCCAAGACTGAAGTGATTATTCGTAAATATCACATAACACTTGAAACCGTGGCGAGGAAAAGAATCTGTGATTTATATTCGAGTGCAGGATTTCGTAGCAATCGATGTTATGATTACCAGTAGCGACCTAAAGAACTAACTGACAAAAGGAGAGATCCTCACCAATAAAATCACTCTTATTCTCATAAAAAACGATTTCCCGCTTCAAATATCATGTATTAGGCAGGAGCATGTTGAAGACAGGCTTTCGTGACAGTCGTGTCAAAGATAGAAGTCCATCTTATCTGAATTCCATTAAAATAAAGGAAACTGTTTCAGTGTTATGAAAAATTAAAATATCCTCGGATGAAAGAGAAATCTGAAGTTCAAATGATCTTTTGAAATCGCAAAAGAGCTTTTGAAGACCAGATTTTTTCGGTGTATAAATGATTCTGTCTGTTCTTTAATGCATGGGTAAGTGCTCAATATGCTGCGGGTCTGACTTCTCAGATTTTATCATACAAGGTTCTTCGTCGATAGATTTCAAAAACTGGGTCGCTTCTATCTAAATTAATTTTCACAAGACAGTATAATATAATAATAGTTACCCTTTTAGAAATTATTGTAGCTTCTTGGACATGAGCTTATCGATCGACAATAAACATTTATTCAAACAAACAAAACGTTGTCGTCTCAAAGAGTTGTGTAGGAATCAATGTTACTGCTTAATACTACATATTCAAGGACAAGGCAGCTATCAAGTTTTTCCAAAGATCGCAATACAAAAAACAGGTTAGAACGAAAACAGTTTGGTATACATTTTTATCGCATCCCAAACAATGAATATTACTAATTGACACCTAGTTTCGGACTAGTTTGTGTGAGAGCGAGACAGAGAGACATGGAATTCGGGATGCAAAATTCAAAATAGTGCTCATGCAGTTATCTATAGAAAACAGATGCAGTAGAAAATAAATCTCCGCGTGATGGGAAGTAGGGAGACTGTATGATGAGAAGTACTGATCAACCTGACTGCACCCTTTTTCGACAGAGATGTGAGAAGGAAATACAGAGAGAGAGAATTATTTCACATCAGAATGGATTTAAGATTTGTGCAGAGTTAAAGCTGCTGGTATATTTAGATTATAACCAACACAATACACTACGATCGATCAGAAATGGAAAAATGATTTCTTGGTGTATTTCTTTATCTTTTTTAAGAGTTTTTGTATGAGTTTGCATATGATCAAGGTAGCGACAAATATTATCTTGATTTATACACCGAGTGGCCACTTCATTGGGTATACCTATCTTATTAGTGTGTAGGTTGCATTTAGCTCTTAGAACAATCTGGATTCGTCATCGAATGGAGTAAGTGAAGAACTGTAAAGCGATCCAGAGGGACGCTGGTTCGTGTTGACTCAACTTCTTTCCACAGTTATTATAAATTGGATTGTTGCGGATTACTTTAAGATCTCATCCACAGGTACTCAACTGCATTAAGATCTGATGACAGGGAAGCTATGGTCAGACCAATTACGTACAGTTCTAGCTTTGGGACATGACACATGTTAGAAAAACCTATTCACGATAAAGAGATTTATAACACTGCATCCAAAATGAATATGAATGGTAGAAGACATTCTATAAATATCTTATCGGAATGTTCCTCAACTGGTATCAAGGAGCCCAATGTGTACCATAAAAACACTAAGTACACCATTACAACACAAGCAGCCTGCTCTGTAAAAACTCGTAGGATGGGTCCATGGGCTCACGCTATTTTTTTCTATATTCTTGTCCTCCTATCAGGCTGAAACAGTATAAATCCAGATTCGTTCAGAACAAGGAATGCTTTTGCAGTTCTCCGTTCTCCAATTTTGGTGTTCCTGAATCCACTATAACCTATAATTACGTTCTTCGAAAGTCCCCTTTCACCTTTCTCATCCATGAGCTGTTTCCGACCACTGGATCGCCGTTGGCTGGATGTAATTTGGTTACTGGATCAATTTGGATACACCTGAGACAAGTGTATCTGAAAACCCCAGGATTGCAGTTTCAGAGATATGCATAATGGCGCGTCCTGCACAGCTGCCATTTCATATTTAAAGTCAATTAAATCTTTCGTCTTGCCCTGAATTGTACACAGCGCATCTTTACTTTTCTATACACTTGCTTTATATCGCATTTTTGAGGACTAAAGATAGAATATTGTTTTTAGAAGGTATAAAGTTAATAATTACATTTCCCACTGACCTGCATATCGGCGCATAAGGAACTTATAATATGGTTTGATCAAAGCAAAATCTATCAGACTGGAATGTTGAATGCAATGTATTCTTACCAGCAAAACTGTACCCGAGATGTCTATTCCGCGGAAGATTAGTACTGTTAAAGAGGAAAAAAGGTAGGCGAAAGAAGAGAACTAGAAATTCACCAACATTAGATGACGTGTTTTACAATATCTGTGGTCACACGCAGTGAATGGGCAAAGGAAAAAAAAATAGCCAATCAATCACAAAATTCAGGAGATAAACCATATGATGAGAATCTGTGTAAAGAACTCTGTTCCAAAAATGATCGAGCGTCTTCGAAGTATCTAAGGCAATAGAGCTTGGGTTTCTAGATTTCTTCCAAGGAATTTCTCCAAACGTTAGTGGCATACAACAAGAATACCTGCGGATCGATAAAGAAAAAGATCCAACTTGAAGAGAAATCAGTTGGTTGGTTTCTAAAATTATGTAACAATTTGGACAGTAGAAATTTCTCCCGTTTGGTAGTAGTAGTAGTAGCACATGATGCAAGAAAGCAAGTGTAGGAGCTTATGCAGCATCAGCCAAAAAAAAAAAAAAAAATCACACCATTCCCTCCAAATGCCTGTCCAGTTCCTCCTTAAATTTATTTAACCTATCAACTTCCACAACGACAGATGGAAGTTTGTTCCAGCAATTAACCACCCGCTGGCTAAAGGCAAATTTCCGCACATCTATTCTATATCTGTCCTTTCTTAATTTGAACTTATGTCCCCGTAGGTTGGTAATCTAAACAAGTGGAAGGATCCCATCAGAATTCAGCGTGCTCAACCCATTCAAGGCCTTATAGACCTCAATCAGATCACCGCGCAGGTGCCTAGTCTCCAGCCACTGCAATTTGCAGAACTTAAGCCTCTCTTGGTAAGAGAATCCCTTCATTCCCCTCACCAGTCGTGGTAATGGGCACGTTTCCAGAAAAAGGAAATGCATTAATGAAATAAGACTATGACAACGCAATACAGTTAACTCTGGAACACTGGTTTTAAGAATAACTTGAGAAGTACGTTACTACCTGCCGATCTGCTGGCATCATTTCAAATTTTGAGACAAAGATCCATATATTCATTTCCAACACTGACGAAGTACGTGTTTTGTCATAATTCGAAATACGGGGGAACCAGAGGCATTGTGAACTTAAACTTCACTCCTTTCTGGCAGTTATAGCAAAGAGTGTGTGACTGAGATGTTTCTAAAGGATATAAAAGACCATGGAGACGTTTTCCACCGTGTAATGGACATCGTTTGATTTAATCATTCAGTTTAAAAAAGAATCATGGGGGTTGAAAAGTTAAAAAGAAGAAAGGTTATTAAGTGAAAAACGCAATGATTTGTATTAAAAGAAGAGCGTTCCAATTAAATTTTTCAGGATCTCTAAACCAGCTTAGATGGGATTAAAATTCAATTCTTCCGAATTACTCTAAAGAAAACTCTGTCAAATCGATTGTCGCGGCTCAGCGAGGACTATTTTTATCGAGCTGAAAAGTGTATTTTAAACAGTGTTTACGTTTTTAAAAATTTCTAAGAAACATGTTCCAGACTATTTCAGGATTTTTTTTTTTTCCACGAACAATACTGTAACGTTGAAGAGGTGACTTCAGGGCAATATAAATTCTGAATTATTACAAATGCTCAACTTAAATTTTAGGAATTATTGTGTATGTGTGTGGCGACCATTAAAATTAAATATATAAAGGCAATAGCCAATAAAATCAAATAAAACCTAATGGACTGGAATGTAGTGACCACTGACGAGCCTGACTACATTTCCGAGACCGTGAACTACCACAGGTTTCAAACAGTAAAACCAAACATAAAATGCAAGAATCTGTGGTAAAAAAAAATTCGACACGGTAAAGGAAAAAGCATATATCGTGGATAAAATAATTTAAAAGATTAAAAAGACCAGAACTGGCACAATAAGGCAATATATATATACCTTAATGAAGAAATTTTTCCAGCTACAACGATATATTAGGACCAAGAAGCATTGATGTAAGACAAAGTCGAAACAGGGAACCATGGAGGTCATCCAACGGTGAAAACTGAAAACGACTGTCAGCCATGGATATATTCTCTTCAGAAAGCTGCGATAACTGGTTGTTTTCAGACATGTCTTTCCTTTCTGTAGTATTTCAGCTTCAACAAGTTATCAATGCACTTGTTTGATCGGGCTTCGAAATACTGTTTGTTAGGTATGATTACAAATAGACGCTGGAAAATATCAGTTGATTATCATTTTAAAAACTAGATTAAAACTGGAAACCTTGGAACTGGACTATTTCCAGATTTTAAAAAGGAAAATTTTAACTTATACAGTTATGCATATGTTCTTGTACTACACTCCATGTTCAAACTGAGGAAAGGCATTGTTGATTCCAGTTTTTCGTCAGAATATGATGCAGGAAAATCAACACTGACATTATTACAGAGTGAGAAGTTTTCCAAAGTGAATCCTCCCGTTTACCCTAAGAAATTAACGTCATTCGTCACTCCAAAATGATTCAAATATCGCATGCCCAGTATAGTTGCAAAAATTATGTGATCATCATCTCTGTACGCAATCCTGAACCATTTCAGAATTCATAGGAGGCAGAAACGATCGATAGACACGGTTCTGCATGAGTAAGAAGATATTTTAGGCAACTGCCCTAAAGAGGTTTTCTGTGAAAACTGAAGGACTTAAAATTACTGTCAAAGAAATAGACAGAATCAGATATACTATGACATTCTACTCCTTTTTAGATTTTCAAATGGGTGGAAACGTTAGGAAACTCTGGCCTTATGCTCCAATTTTCCCTTAAAATATTGAAAGTAGTTGATAATTCCATTAATAAAGAATGAAACACTTCAGTAAGAAAAGACGATTGAATCATTTACAGTAATAAATATTCAAATTCGAGCCATTCAAACAAAACGCAACTGTACAATGGGCAAAGATAAAACCTTTATGTTCCTTCTGGAAAACCGTTTAAACAACACTACAGAATCCATATACGATAACTCCAGACATGGAAACCAGGCTGCGCTATGTCTACAATCAAAACCGAGATACCCTGATCACTCCTTGAATTACCAAAATGTATCGCGATCAAAAGAGAAAAGAAAACGTGTAAGTAAATCAACAACCGTACATCCAACTCCTATTTGTACCTTAATGGGGGCTAAAATAGTCTCATTTGCACAATTCGCAAATAAACATAAGCATTCATCATTTATTCTGCCAAATGTCTCTTTTACCAACTCACTTTAAGGTAACGGACATTCATATCTTCAATGGACCAGCGCTACCTACCAACATGATTATTTGAAAAGATTTACGGGCATCGGCATTGCAGAAAGATACTTCATTGTAATTTGCCTCTCCTCCCATTTCATGACTACGAGTTCCCTACATATGCAATAGATGAGATTTTTTTTAGTGCCAGATCTCTCTGCTCAACGACACTCGAGATAGTTCATCCTTCTGTATCCCATCTCCACCGACAGACAGGGCTTTTGAGATTACATTTGTAGTTCTTTCATTAAAACTGGAGATGTTCCCCAACATCATTACTGGAATGGCTTCATCTTAAATTCGTTTTACGTCACTTCAAAATAGATTTTTCCTTTCTATTTCTTCTCTCTTTCTCTGTCCAGATCTATTCGACCTCTGCTGCTGACCACGTATTTAAAATAGACAATCCCACATTCCCTCAAAATAGAATATCCCGCCGTTCACCTTACGCTTGTCTCCAATAAAACTGAAATATATAAGAAGCACGCCTTTAAAGTTACTTATTGATCGGAAATTGCTCAGAGAATGCGGAAAGAAACAAATGGGGAGCTCCTCCGAACAGAAAACCACTGATGGGAGCGACATGATTTCATACACGTGGCATAAACTTATCTCCAACCAAGTGGATCTTTATGGCTTCCTCTAATACAAACATAGCTCAACGACCTCTATTACTCGCCATTTCCGCAGCGAAAGGGATGCTGCGTCCAAAAGATGTTCCTTGTGTTCCACGGGGTCTAACGCTCCATGTATTTATGATGCTCTGCACCTCCGTGCGTAACTAAAAGAAAACGTGATTGGGAGCAACAAGTCTTTCTGGAATAACGGATCGCAGGGGTAAGGCGTGTCATGTTCCAGGAAAATGCCGGGGGAAGCATGTTGCGCGTATGGTATTTATTTACAGCGTGTGTAATCACGTCTCACGGTTGAAAACTTCATTGCCAAAGTTTCCGAGAATTTCATTGGCATTATGTTTATGCTGCGAGGTACCACAGGAGCGTCTGTTAATTTTTTTTGATAAAGAACACACAGCGAACGTATGTGCATCGTGCTTGAGATGTTTTATCTATTCATGTACTGCCTACTCATCCAGATCTAGATTCTGCTCGCCATGCTGACCATAGAACAGATCATTCTGTGCTGGTAATTAGTAATTATAGCGCAAGAAGCACCTGGCTTTTGCTGTACCAGCCAAAAGATAAATAAATAATAACAATAAATTAAGGTTTCAGTCTTTAACCCCTTTCAAGAAACACGGTATTTTTTTTTAGGTGTAGTGTCGTACTTGAACACAATACTCCAAGTGTGGTCTTACAATTGCCTTGTACAGTGGGATTAAGGCCATTATCTCTACAATGAAATGTACGATAAATCATCGAGGGCATCAAGGGCCTTCCTCGTACCTTGTCTATACTTACAAAAGCACATGTGACACTCCAATTGATACCTTACTAGATCAAATCGATTGACTCAGTGTTATTTGTGCTTCGAAATGCACAGATGAATAATCGCATATTCAACGGCTTCTACATAATCTTGTGAAAATGATAGCCTTGCAAAAACAACAGAACTTCTTTGACCAACTGATATTCCTTCTCCCTCTCCTATCTGCCTAAGGCCACGTAATTTCTTAAACTGTCCTTTTCTGAAATTAAAACTTATGCCTCTGCGTTTAATCAGTGGAGCCTCTCTCCTCAGCATGCACATCTTACACCATGGTCACTGTGCTAATGCTGCCTATACTGTCATCTAGTTCATGTAATCTAGTTTGTGGGTAATGATCAAGTCTAAAATTTTCTTTCCTTCGGTATCCCTACCATGCTAATACAAATAATCTAGTAAAGTGTTCTCAAACTTTGCGATACGACCACCCTCATAAATGAATCTGTGCAACTCCCCATGAATAAAAGTAATGACTTCATTTTGGTTAGAGTTGGCCTCGAAATAAATAAATATACCATCTACTTTTGATAATTAAATTTAAATTATAAATCAAACAAAACAATGACAGAACCTTAGTATTTTATAAAAATTAAAAGGCTAGTAAAAGTAAAAAGGTTGTTGCCTGGTTTCAGCACGTGTTCGGACCGTTCTGGAAGAGAGCGGGAATTATAGAAGCCAATTCAGAAGAACAGCGCCCATGGAAGTATCTGTAAAAAAGGCATGCAGCAGAAACAGTACGTTAATGAGACAGAGAGTGGAGAGACTCTGTTAGAGAGGAGTCATTAATTAACCTAACTGCCCAATCTTTTAAACGGAATCTAGAAGCCCGGGAAAGGTTTTGTGAGCACTGCTTCATATGTTGGAACAACGTTGCACTGTAGGACACATTTCTGATTTGTGCAGAGGCTTTTTGGAAAAAACATAACGCCGAGAGCGAAAGAGAAAACCCAATTTTGTAGATGCAGAGGAAGTAATATTTGTGATGTGCTTATACCAAGAGAGAATACAATTTGCAATGCTGGTAGAAGGTATTTATAGGACCATTACAACGTGTAAGTTTAACAGATTAATCTATCACCAGGATAACATGTAAGCTTATTTACAATCCCAAATCCAGCTAGGAATTACATAGTTTTAAAGACTGTTTATACGGAATTCTCACTAATACTTCTGAAAGCGCAATGGAAGCTTCACCATGTAGTTAATACTGATAGTCTGCCAGTCAGTGTGTTCTAAGTTTTGATGAAAAGCTGGCCCTAACAATTAAGGGGAACCTGCCCCACATTAGAGATAGGTGCCGTGTTATATATCAATGAACTGGCAGCTGTTCCTGAGTGCGTGATTTCTGTAGCTTTTGCCATCACAAAATTTGAAGGGATCCATGTCGAGAGCATTACAGAGAACTATTGTTTTATATGGGAACATGTTCTCGAGACACAATTAATTGTTGATGGAAGGCCGCAGTGACGATCCCTCGAGTCGACATGCTCGTCTCTCTAAGTTTGATATGTTTGAGATCAATTGGGTGTTTATCTTGCCTGCTGTTGTTGAGTTTTTAGGAGCATCAGCGACTAAGGCCATATTGCTCCGTGTTTGTTGTCTGTAAATTGCGTGTGTTCCGAGGTCGATTTTCTTTTTGCTAGACGAAAACCCAGAGTTTCCGGAAGAAAAAACCCATGCTACTCTTGTCTGAGACCGACTAGCCAAGTTTGAAAAATGCCATAAAATTCTTCCCGTCATTCACAGGACTCGAACTCAGGTCTTTTCTATCCTGTGTAGGGAGGATGGCGATCTTACCAGCTATACTACCTACGAGGCATCTTTCCTGTGACACGTTTTTCCAGCAACCAAATATTATTAGTTGCGTCCTGTATTTTCCATGGGGTTAGGCAGAAGTTGGTATGGAGGACCGATTTTGAGATCGTGAACCACCGTTCAGCTAGCCACTTCACCCACCACGGAATCCAATATCCGAGCCCATAGAATCTGCTAAACTGTATTTGAGGTACTGAAGACCAAATAACAGAAGCACAGAGCGGGATCGGTAAGAGGCATCTTTTTATGTACTATGTCATTAGGGTGGGGGTCTCTTGCACCCATTAACTCCTACCTAATCGTCAAAATAACTCTATTTCATGGTCTTCATAGTGTTAAAGTGCCGCTCAAAAGATAGCCCTTCATTGCTATTGGCGCTAAGATCCGTGTGGGAAGAAACCTTCTTGACTAGGATGCCATCTATTCGGATATCAAATGTTGTTTACCTTTCTTTTTTGGTCTCTACTAGCTGGGTTAATTCGATAGGGTTAAGCTCAGGACCTATTGACTTAACTAATTTTGAAGCATCTGTATTTAATGATTGGACAGCAAATTACTGTCCATACAGCAATGGACAGTAGTTTTGTCCATTGCTATATGGAATTTTCTCAGCATATTTTGAGGTTATGAAGCATTTCATTTCGTCTCGCAAGAAGCGAAGTTTGGAGATATTGCCAAGAAACGTTCTAGCACAGCTTCAAATAGCGTAGCCGATAGGACCTCCCCCCCCCTCCTGGGATACCCCTCTAGTAACTGTGTATGACGCTCGAAGATTTTTATCGGTGACAAAGAGGTGCCTAGTCCAAATGATTGCCTTATTGACGTCCAGTATTTTCCCATCTATGTGAAAATATCCTCCGAGAATAAAGAAGGTATTGCCAAATTAAGCAGCTTTTATATCCAGGAATATATCCCGGATGTGCAATTGCGATTTACTGTTGAGTGCATGTTGAATTCGTAGCAAGGTACCCAACAAGTTGGTGGTGGATCTGCCACTGACAACTGTGGGAGGTCGGTGCTGGTAACAGTGCTGAGCTAGACTTGATTGTGCTGTTTTCTCAAATATTTTTAGGAGGGCGCAACATATGGATATGGGCCTAAAGTCTTTAAATTCCTTTGGATTATTCAATTTGAACACTGGTCTCACATAGTAGAGGTTCCATATCATTGGTATGGTTACCACTTTCATGATATAGTTAAAGAGATGCAGGAGAGGGTAATGGATAAACGTGCTGCTTAACTTTACAATCTGTAATCCATGCTTTTTCGTTGGTACATTCCGACCATTTTTGTACATTCCATGTACAAAAATGGAATATCCGGCGTCATGTTCCATTTCATCTCTTATTAAAGATCCAAGGGAAGAACTGGAAGGTCGAATGAGGGACAGAACAAAGCTCCTCCCCATCCACAGCTTAAGTGCTCATTATTCTGCAGGAGGATTGGAAGATTATATCCATTCGTTTTAGTTCTATTGTTCTTTGATGAAAAACCTACTCAAGAGGATAAAGTGTGTTACATCAACCAAAGGAAACCGACACGATGTGTGCAGATACTTTTTGTGGGGCATTTGCTAATATAATACAGTATCTGCACTTAAGAAAACGACTTTGGAATCTAAAGATGTGTTTCGTTCCAATGGACACTCAAACGAAACTAACCATAGTTTATTACGCCAGTTGTATATATAATTACTAAGAATTCCAGTGACACCAGAAGCGAATATTCCAAATCTTCAATATCCAAGAAGATTGAGAGGATTCGGCTGGCATCTAACAACCAATTCATCCCAAATTCCTTAATTCGCCACCTAGTGTAGCTAATACAAAACCTCACATATCTAATATCACATATCTATATATTATAGTGATCGCGATTTTCATCTAAGACTTTATAGTATCATAAGGCACTATTGAATCTTAAGAGTTTAGAGTCTTATTGGTTATTTTTTAAGAAATCAGACGTGCAATTTTCCTACAAAACTCGCAGCATGATTGAGCCAGTGTACATTTCTACATAATCAGTTATAAAATGGTTGATGAACTCTGCGAATGTTTTAGGAGAACCGGCACGTGTGAGTAACACTGACTTTATCCACCTTTATGCTATTCGCTGCCCAAAAACTTCGCAGAAGAGCAGGTCTCGCAATTGTGATAAAAATCGGGCCATTACTGAAACCAAACTCACGGAACAGGATGGCTATACGCGTCTGTTTTGTATAACAAGGATGCCCATGACAGCAATATTCACCGCAGCCATTTCAGTTTGCGCATGTTTTGCCTTAGATGATTCTGTACGCTTCCTTCTTCACTGTTGATGTGTCAGATCCACTTCAAGATTTACGCATCAGACATTCCGGATTATTCTCCAACCAGTAATTACACCCGGAAACTTTTAAAAAACATATTATAGCGATAATTTGCTGTCTGACAGGTCTGCCGACTAGTAACACCCTAATTATTGTGAATATCTAAGTCTGAATTTAAAAATGTGGTATGTGTACAAACCACGTAGCATTAAAAAAAGCCAGGCTAAAGTGTAGATAAAAATATCGCTAGCATTATCGATTTGATTTTTATTAACCAAAATTTTTTTCATGGTTTTAAGCCACCAGTTACAAATATTAACTCGTTTTTAAAAATTGAAATAATCCATTTTATTTTAACAGGATTCACCGGGAAATTGAGGTATTAAAAAAAGTAAAACTGATTTAAATTATATTAGGGAAAAATATCATAAAAAATATCTCCGTGCACGTTTTCTTAAACGTTTCGAAATCTGAATGTTTATCAAAAAGATATTTTTGAAGTTCAGTTTATTCATAAATTTTTATTTTCGCATTAATTCAATTCTTTTTATTGAAATCCGTTTATTTTAAAATAAAGAAGTAGACTTCTGTTAGCACAGTACGAACATTATTATGTGATGAAATATTTGTTTCTTCGATCATTTTCCTGTCGTAAAATGCGCATTAAAAGAATTGAGAACTTTGAACACAATCGCGAAATTATAATTCTTCAAATATCTTCGGAATTCTTTACTGAAATTATCATTATTCTTTTCTCGGAGCTACATTATGCGCTCTCGTATAAAGTTTTATGATTTTAATGTATACTTTATCGATGGAGAAATATTCGCAGATATTTAAAAAGGTTTTAAACTTTTCTGGTTGTTGCATTTAAATGCTAGTAGGCAATAAATTTTACATTTTTCTCATTACAGTTAAGTGACTTCTATCAGAGATAAAATAAAACTTACCACGATAACAGAAACAGCAAAACTAGTTAATTACTGGAAACCAATCTCAAATTTCCTGTCTCGAGGGGTAAGAGTTTTCCATAAAAACAGCAAGATTAAATTATGAAGTATTTCTGTGATTATTATTAACGATATACCAAGAGACACATCAAGGTCTATCAGCCGTCTTGAAACAAGATGGATTCTGAATACAAGCGCCATCCATGTCGAAATTGTTCCAATGAAACCTATTGCATTATTATACAATACTTTTAAAACTGAAAAGCCGTACTTAAGACAGCATTCCATAGATTACTGGAATCTATTTAGTTAGGACAGCCTAGAGGCTGCCTTAACTAGACAAACAAGGTTTCTTTCTTGGGATACTCCAGCTCTACAAATATTGTCAGGACATCTCTGCCCGCATTTACTTTACTCTTCGCCCTGGCTGGTAACATTAACTCCTTATCACGCTAAAGCGTAGGTTTCTGACGCTCGGTTGATCTCCACTATGGTTTGGATCTTGCCTTCTGCAGAACATTGGCCGAATACTGGTCATGTAATGTTGCTGACTTATTCGCCCAGATTTTTTTTTTACCTCTGAGCTGCTACCTCCAGAGATGGGACAATTCTCTCAGAGACTGCTCCGCAGTTTCCTTCCTTATGGTATGAGTTGCAAAGTACTATTCTTGGCATTCTCCTCACCACATTATTTTCTGTTCCCCTAGAAATGAGAATCCTGATATAATAGCACGGATGTATGTCCAGAAGTGCTAATGAAAAAAAGGCGAATATGTGGTACATGAAACCGCGTAAATGGAGCAAAGGGAATTGAAAACAGGTAAGAGAGAAGCCGAAATCAGTAAATGCAAATAAAAAAAACTGGAGTGACTAGGAATATTAATGAGAAATTAGTCAGTGAATGCAGGTATGTGGATGGCAAGCTGCAAAAACTAAAAACAAATTCGCGAACGCTGGTGTCATACCGAACGAATCAATAAATACGAGAATCTCAGTGGGCGAGTGAAGGGATCAAAGAGTGAAATAAATTAGTGAAAATCGGTAAAACAGTATATGAAACCAATGTATGCAATAAATGGATTGATCGGAAATATGAGAAAACAGTTAGTGGGTGCACTTGTCCTGCATGAACTAGACAGCACGAAAGCAAGAAACGTTGGTGCAATCAGAATGAATGAATTGATCTAAATGAGAGAATCCTGAATGTGCGCTAGATCTGACGGCGAATATGGTGATTATTTGGCTGGTGGTGGGGCACATGCATAACGCCGCATCATGGCACCCTAAGCCCTGCTGGTTTCTCATACTTGTTAGACCGGAACGCGTAGTCAGCAAAGTGAAACATTGCACTCTGCTCCGGCTCCCGTGCTCTCCTGCACTGGGCTGCCCTTCAATCTCAACGATCCTTTGGCATCATTTAACGGCAGCGACCAATAAATTAGTGACTCTATATGGCCATAGGAATTGAAGGTGCCGAACGATATTCAATCGCGCCTCCACCCTGTGATTCCCTAGTTAATGCAGATTGGGCTCTCTGGGCCCGCGGGGGGAGCGCTGCTAAGTCCTAACGTAACCGGCAGCTAGGCTAATGGTGTAGATTAAACTTCGCCCAGCATTCCATGGAGTCAGTTTTAGACTGACACTCGCTCTTTTGGTGTGGAAAAAGAATTTCTCTTCTCTCCAACCTTACTATGGAGGATAGACCACTCGTTCCATCCTCGTCCCCACCTCCGTGTTCCCCAAACTCCTTGCTGACACCCCTTTTTCGGGCATACGATAAATACATTTCTCTCTCCCAACTCTATCCTTTACCCATCTCCATACATCCCTATCTGATTATGGGCCTCAAAATTCCTGGGCTCTGGAATGCAGACATATCTGAATCCATGTCAACGTACAGGCATATAATGCAGAACACACTATTACACCAAGAGGTGAACGTAGAGCATGAAATGCAACGGTGCTGCCACCACAACCAATTGTGTGTATGGGTCCTAACCCTCTCCCCATCTTTTTTTTTTTTTTTTTCAGCTCGCCCTGTCCACCTGCTATTGTCTCGAGCTCGCATAACATGCTTCATCGGTTTGTCTTGGACTTTCTTTCCTTATTATCCATCTTTCTCACCCAACTACTTTCAACCTTATCTTTTGCGCTGTAAACCCCAGAACCCTTCAATTTCCATTTAGACAGAGGACACATAAACTCAGAGTCCCGATCGAAACTAAATTTACAATACATGGGAACAAGCCATTTGAGTTAACAATATATGGAAGGAAATCTTAGGGTTATAACTTCTTATTTGTCTTAAAAAGTCTTCTGGATGCTAAAGAATGCGATATTTAGAAATATATATTTGTATTTCAGTGACTTTTAATCCATGGCATACATTTTAAATGACTGCTAAATTTGGAAATCGACTCCATACCACTTCCAAATTTAGTAATTCATTAATCGAAAGAGTGTCCTATGAAGAAATAATCTGTAAACTGAAGATTCCCTTTAAATTGAACAGAAACGAAACAAAGTATGCAAATAAGTGGACGCAATTTATTCCTTGCGAAGCTAGGCCGTTTCATTTCCTAGATATTGTTCCCTTAGTAACGATTGGCATCAACAAAAGATCCCGCATCAAAGATAGGCTTACAGCTATATTTTGTCCGTTTGTATTAGTGCAAGTTAAATGCTAGCGAGCAAAATTTCTATAGGAACTCACTTCATTAAACGAAGCCAATTTGGAATTAAGTGTTGGTATTGCTAATGAATGCAAATAACGTTCTATAATGACAAAACTCCCAAAGCGTAATTTCTTAAGTAGCGCTTCCATCTAAGTGCGATCCTCGATTGTTTCTATAAATTAGTCCTTTTCACTTCGGTCCTCGTAATTAGCACGATGCATTGAAGGTTAAAGGTGAACCACGAATTGACAGAACACACACCATCGCAGAAATTGACTGCGACTGATGTTGAGAGTCTCCATTAAATTTCAAAACATTTTCTACTTAATAAAAATATACAGACGGATGCCGAATCTGTGAATTGAGAAGTTTATGGAGTTGACGTGTTCAGAGGAAACAAATGGAATGAATCACTCCACTCTGAGAACGCGACCCCTGAAATGCACCACGTACTCGGAGTTATCTGCTAATTGAAACGGTGCATATCACGGCCAACTACATTAGCATTTCCAACCTTCTTTCTGATTTATTGAGATAATTTTAGGACCTTGTTGACAAATTGCAACACCATCCAAGAACACAGCTCTCTCTCTCCGCATTGTTCTTAATTGTGATTTGTGTCAGTAGCGTGTTCCATCTGGATAGATTTCGAGAGCTCTTTATGACCGCGACTTATCAGCGACTTTCAAATAATCAGCGCCATGCGTACCCTCCCACATTCGTGACCAGAAATATGCAAATGTCACAATTTTCTCCTTAGTCATGGCCCGGATCTCCTTAATGTGCCAAATTGACACACAACTTTAAATTAACGTTTCCTCTTCGTATTAATGACCGCTCCAAGTTGAAGTCGCTTCTAGTTTATCTTGATGAATTATGAATCCGATATCTAGGAGCCTGCTTCACGTACCACACTGCATAATTTCTTAAGCGCATAAGGCGTTTTTGAATCAGAATAAATGAGAAATATTATCTAATGGAATATTGGACTTCACCAGACATTACGTGGCGCGTATACTTTTGCATGTAGAGTGCCTGGCAATTGGAATTCTTTCTTAATACGGTTTGTTATAAACGCAGATTAAATTTCCACTTACAGAAACTGCCTGCCCAGTGATTCTCTGGTAAGATTTAAAATACGACATAGAATTATTAAGATTTGCAACTTCAAATTGAAATAATCAATTACAAAATCCAGGTTTTTTTGAGTTCCGTTTTCTCTACAAAAAGGTTAAACTGCAGCCATTATCAATCCACTGCAGGATGGAAGCCTCCTCAATAATTCACGTTGAGGGAAATGGACCATAATCTGCCACGCTGGTTCAGTGCGGGTTGGCAGATCAACCGTATTTAGCAGTCAAGGGCTTGAACACAGGTCTACTCAAAGAGCGTGTGCTACTGCACTCCTGTTTCTGACCACTTGGCTACAGAGACCTCTGTTTTCTCTATATAAGCGTACAAATTCATTTTTAAATAATTATTAATGAAGGATTATTTATAATATAACTTATTCATCAGAGTTTATAAGATAAATCGTTGTTTCTTATCTCTGATTTTCTTCTCTTGAAGTCTGGCTGACTGTCCTTTTTCATTTTGACTAAAGACAAAAACCGTTTAAGTTTCTCGTAAGGGAAACTTAACGAAAAGCAATGCGAAACAATTCAGTTTACATCTAGACAATTTAAACTCGCGTGTCACCATTCATCTTAGTCGAAGAAAAGTAGGAACAACGAACTACATTACTTCGGCATTTACTGGTGAAAACTAAAAAATAAAATAAGCAATCCTCCTTAATGTTCCTTTTTTCAACTTCTTGGATTAAGTGGATAATCTCTTCGTAAAATACTCGGTAAATTATAGGGCAACCTTCAGAGAGCGTTGAGGTCTGACACTTCGTTTCCTTGAGAAGGGTAAAAGCCGAATTAAAGAATTTCTTAAGTGAACTTGAAGTCAGAACTTCTTTGGCGAAAATAGTTTTTCCAGTGTTTCAGTTGCTAATGGATTTGGGGTTGCCAAAACAGTGGTCAGAATTACTATTTGCTAAGTCAGCGCCCACAACAGTGCTGCAATCTTCTTAAAGATGAATCAAAATCAGAACTATGCAAATAAATGACGATCACTCTTTAGGGGTGTAATGAAATAGCATTTTTAACACTAACGGTTCTGAGAATGCGGGGGCTTAAGAATCCCTTAATCAAGCTTCTGTTAGTGTATTTATAATTTTTAAATAGGTGCCCAAAAAGAAAGTATTGCATAAACAGAAAAAAAGTGGTTGATACTTTTTTTCCTTTGAAGATTCACGACCTTTTTTGTATTTGCCTTGGGGAGTTCCTTGGTAAATCAACTACATCAATGATGGTTCGTTAGTTTGTATCTTTTATATTCTGTTATACTGTGTAATACGTTCATAGGCCGAATTCGCTGACATGACTAGAAGGAATACAGTCTTCAAGGGAGCATCGGTGTTTGTACTAAAACAAATATCAAACAGATCAAATTGGATCAAAACAACATGGCAATTATGTTTTTATGGACACAAAGTTTCGTTATTTGGAGGGACATATTTTCAGCAGGTTTGAAAAGTTCCACTGGGAAATTTGCAAACAAAAGCGCCTGTGAACAGAAATACTTCGTAAAATTCCAGATTTCTTAAGCTACTTTTAACTATCTTTGAAAAATTACACATACAAAGCTGATAACGTGCTTTCATTCGTTAAGTTTTTGTTTGGAATTTTTGCGTATAAATACATTAATCGACTTTAATTACAGATTACACAGTTTTCTGAAAAGTTAGTTTTTGTTTGAGTGCCACCGCTGTGCGCTTAGCATATACAAGAATTCTGCATAAAAGCTTTGAATGGATAAGACTTATTTCATTTTATTTGCGTATAAAATAAAGTACTTTTTCTATAACAGTAATTTCTAATACGTTTCATGTTTAGGAGTTTCAAAAAAAAAATGGAAAGAAACCCAGGAATAATGCAAAATAAACCAATTTCAAACGCTCATGATGAACGAGATTTTTCTTTGGATGAGGGCTTTACTTAACGCGATGTATAAAGTGTACAATCCATTAAGCCATTAAAGCCTGTTTCTTTAACTAATTCTGAAAACCCCCAGTGTATTCATCTTTAAACTGACCAAAAAGATTCAGAAATGTAAACACTAAAAACTGCCACGTCTCTTAAGTCAATAACATCTTCAAGGCAGGGATTAATAGAACATCTGGAAGTTCCGATCGCAACAAAAAAATTTAACCTTTTTTTACAAAATTGGCTCTCATTTCTCATTAACTCTTAATTGGAAGACATAAATCTACCCGCATTATTCTCTGTTAGAAACAATGCGGGTTACATCTTCACTTTTCTAGAAGCACTCCACAATGATTTTATTTCTTTCAGAACTGCGTGCATCTTTTACGGGGTTATCGTAACATTATTTTAAGAGGTCAATTTGGGCATTTAGGATTAACTTCCCGAAAAATGGTATTGGCGGAATCTGGCTCGATTTTAATCAACAATCTTTCCAGGTAACATGCTATTCAAGGACCAATAAAGATTTGAAATGATACATCATTAATATTAAATTGAATGCAAAATATATATTTCAAAAACCATTGCGTCTTCACTTATGTACACTCGTTGTCATCTACATATTGTAGAATTCATAGTAGTTCTAGCATTTCACTGTTGGTTCAGAAATATTTTGAGCAAGATTCAGATATAGTTCTGTCTCCTTTTTCTTCCTCACTCTGGAGACTTGTTAGTGACTAGCAGGGCTGTAAACTTCAAATGGGGTCAATGGATTGCATTGTACTTGAGAAAGAGTTCATGGAAGAATTGCTAGATTAAATCCATTCTATTGATGTTCATTAAATCGAAATATTTTGAGTTTTTGGGTGCTGCATCATTCGAAGATACATTCCTAAGGACTTATCTGTCGAACCAGTAATATCACGAGGCGATACTATGCATTGCCTATCTTTGTACATCTGGGTATCACAGTCGTTGCCCGTCTTTTGTTCTCAACTTAGCGCTGCTCGATGGCAAGAGCAAAGCAAACTAAGCTGATTACGAGCTGAATATCGCATTTGTTTCGTTGTTAATTACAAACGTTGGTGTCGCTTGTAAACGAACATAATACTTGGCGTTGATTTAGTTTTCTTTTTTTTTTTTTGGGCACTGAATTGCACGGTAATGAGTCTAATTTCTTGATGAAGTCATGTGCAAAGAAAGAACGAACTACCAAAAAATAAATAATTAGCTTTTATCTTTACATCCATGATATGCCAGCTAATATCGACTGATCTTGATGCATATGTTCAAGAAACGCGGATGTACTAGCACCTCTTTTTAATGGGCATTACATCTTTTTTTTTTTTTACATTTAATGTTATGTTTTGAACATTATATCTCAAAACTATATGCTCTATTAACCAATCAAATCGTGTTTGTATTAATTGTGGCATATGATCCAAGGAGCAAGCTTGTACATCACCTGCCAAAACAAAACTAATAACGTCTGTCCATCCCTTCTATTAATTTGTCTAATTCTTCCTTCAATTCATTCAAACTACCCACTTCCTCTACACTAGACTGTGTACAGGAAGTGGGTAGTTTGAATCAAGTACTCTCTGGCTAAAAGAAAATTTTCGCAAATCTATCCTGCGACAATCTTTTCTCAATTTAAATTTGTTTCCTTATGTGTCGTCCGAGAAAAAGGAAAGATTCCATCAGCATTTAGTTTGCCCTGTCCGTTCAAAGCCCCTTAAAAACTTCATTCAGATTTGCTTGCAAATGGAGTTTCCAAGCACGGCAATTTGTAGAATCTCTTTGGAGACTCTCTTAGACATGAGGACAATGGCAAATTACGATTTGCGCGTACAGTTCTTCGCAGAATTATCTTGTCCCATTCTGTTAGGTTTCGGGGTTCACCAGGCCGTTTTTTTGGCAGATTCAGTCCCATTCCTCTACCATTTGCATATGGCGTCACTAACCGTTGACCTAGAGATGAGATCCCCAGACGGACTGCGATGTCTCGTACAGAACGCTTGTTTTATGTGGCATCCTACTATCATTGCACGTTGGAAGTCTTAATTCTGTTGAACATGTCATCTTGCATGCCCACCTTTGCAATTGTCTATTCGAAGCCCAGTGTGCATATTTATAGCAGGTTCTGTGACGCGTTGCATGCATAGAACCTGTTTCCCCATCCATGGAGGGGTGCCGGATATTAATGGTAGGGCAGTGTACATCCTTCCTAAAAGAAGGCTTCGAGGCCTAATAATTGCCACATACAACTGGATAACCACTTCTTATCCTACTGGTTTGTTTGTTATTTGGTTTTTAGGAGCATTAGCAACTAAGGCCATATTGCTCCGGAATATGCGGTGGTCATTCCTTGACCTTTCCGCATACTCCGTATTTGGTGGTGACGGGCTCGAACCCCGGTCTAATCAAGAAGCATGTGCTACGCACTGCTGCTCCTTCCCACCTGGCTACGGAGGCGCCCTTATCCTACTGGAAAAGTCCGCTACTGTGAGAATATATTCCTGCCTATGACTGGAAGAATTACTGAAGTCCTCTTCAATCGAAATTATAGTTCGTCGATCTCAGGCGGAGTGAGTAGATTACTTCCCCGTAAGTTATTCTGGGTTTTTCGGCCTGTGCAACGTGCCAATTGGCCATGAACATACACTTATACTGACATAACACGCAAAGGCACAATATGGTCTAAGTCGCTGATGCGCCTAAAGCCTTACAACAATTGCTGCTGGCAAAAGTTCTGTATATCAGTTACAGAACTCGTGAGTTGTCATAGCAGCCTGTCTGCACTGCTCAAAGAACTCCATATCGGCCTTTTCCATTACCTCTAGGTCTCTTTCATTCTTCACCACCGTGAAAGTGATATCACCTAAATAGCATGTCGTTCTCGGATTGCTGCTGCCCATATGCAATACCCTGCATTTCTCAACTGCCACTGCTCAGTCCATCGTCCTTATTTCTCTAGGTCTTTGTGCAGTACCATACCATGATTCCTGTCATTACCTTAAACTTTATACGCCTTCCTTAATAAAAGTTGAAAGCAATTAAGAACGAAGTGAATCCTGAGGAACTCCACCAATAACATTACTCCACAAAGAGCAGCCTCCATTTATAACCAATCTTTCTCCAACGCAGCCATCCCTTTATCCTTTGCAGTAACTTGCCCTTAATGTTCTCCAATCTGTACAAGCAGTAGTCCACGTGCAACAGCATCAAATGCTTTACTGAAATCTAAGTATATGACGATGCCAGAATTATTTTTTGCATTCGGCTTCTTTGTTACTGCATCATCAGATTGATGAGACAAAATCCTCTCCTTAAAAAATCCATGCTGCGGTTCTATCTATTGTGGAACTGAGCGTAAGTGCCACAATAGATTCAAAATACCTGCGCAGAGGTAACTAAGCTGTTAGTATAACCTCTCGACATTTTCACACTCCTTTTTCGTTTTAAGCGCAATTTATAAATGAAAAAATAATTAATTTTTTTATTAATTATCCACTATCAGAGCTGGTGGGATTATTGGGTTATTGTTGTCAAGACTGCAAACGGGTATCTCTGCCAAATGCACAACAACTTTGGATGAAAAATAACACTTCCAAAGAATTAATTTCAGTTGAACATAACGCAATTTATTCAAAAAGGTCTTCGGATACAAGTTTCAATCTTCAAGATATATCAATAAACAATCCATAAATTAATAAAATTCTAGCAATTTCTTCACTGAAAAAAATTTTCCCGGACCTCATGAGCATATTCGTTAGATACTTGAGGAAAATTAAATTATAAAATGAGAGCAGATCCGCCTGCATATTCTCTTTCCGCAGTGCAGTTTCTATCAAACCAACGAGTGTATATTTTACTACCATTAATTTTTCGGTGCCTTAATTTTCATAAATTTCGAGCTCTCCACTCTGCATACGAATGCGAGACATGTTCAGGTCACACTTCCTTATAATTAATTGTCCGCTATTTGAATTCCGGTTTCTCCTCGCGTCTGTTAATCTCTTTGTTTGGACGGCAACCCAAATTAGCAATATTTTGTGTTACTCGCCTAAAGCGAAGATATTTGGATTTTTCCAGTCGCTTTTAAAAATAGAAGTATCGATTGAGCATCAAAATACTGAAAGTGAACCATTTTCAGGCCAGTGCGAAAATTAATATTTTTAACGAGCGACACAGAGAGAGATAAACAGATGGAGGTTGGGGGGTGCACGAGTGACGCAGCACGGAAAAGGGAGACGAAGTGGAACAATTCATCACCCAACTCCAGAATTTATGTGTCGCAACAATTGAGGTCAAGGACAAGTGACAATCTCAATAAAAGCGAAAAGGCTATCTCAATGTGCAGAATACTAATATTATTGCGCTATAAAACACCATCTCTCTTTCTATTGTAACAACAGGAGGGATACTCAAGTTCCAGCACTTCCTATTGTACACCAAGATCAATCTCCGCCGGTTGACAGCCACCTGCACCCTAAAACTGTATTTTGGCTGTCCTGTTCGGGTGCCTGTAAAATGCAGTACGATCATATGAAGCCCATAGGGTCATGTGACTGAATGGCACGTTCTATTTCCTATTTTTCAGCCACACTATTTTCAGGGAAAGATAAAAAATAAAACCCCAGAATATGTTCTTTTCTGCACTTAGGTATTCACAATTCCTCAGCTTCGTAACTGACTGTCTGTAGGTTTTTAATGACCCGAACTCGGAGTTAAACTAGCATTATGATTGTGGAGACGAAGTGTTTGTCACATGACCCTATGGCAGATGAGAAAAACAAGTAAATTGCTTTTCTTCACCGCTGGTTTGATCATCTCTGGCGCCCGCTCTGATTGCGTTTCTACGCGTACGAAAGAGTAGCTAAAAATAATACGTTTTATAATAAATTACGAAAGATACACTCTCTCAAATCTTCTCATCCTAAATTTTCTTCTTAAAAATCTGATGTAATTTATTTGTCTTCTATTCTTGCATGCATTAGTCTTACGGGTCCGCCGAAAACAACAGACAGATGGCGTTAATATACTCCTCCAATCCATTATCACCCTTGCTTATCAACACAAAATAATATTGTTAAAAAACAGAAGAAATAAGATTTTAGTAAGGTACCATTTTAATACGTCATGTACACATCTTCAAAGGGATTTTCGATGTCAGAAATCTCTTTTTAAGAAAAATATAGATTATTTTCAAGAAAACTTGATATATATAATAAATTACAGCTCATCTGGAGTCCACGAAGATCAATCTTTTAAAGTAACCTCAAAGACGAAGGTTACTGGATTTTTCCATAGTTTCAAAACCACAGAACACTGATACAATAAGCCCCCAGTTGTATGTATATCCTATATTTATATCGCCACATAACATTACCCCTCCTATGTAATATTAGGAGAGTTGATCGTGGTTCTAACCCACGTGACAGCTAAATGTAGTGATGTTCTTGTGTAGTATACATAAATTTTATTTTTCCTTTTTTTTTTTATACACGTTAGGGCTGTTTGTAAAGTAAGGCGATTTTCTCTTTTTAAAAGGCATTTTATCACAGAATAATGAAGGCACAGTACATTGCTTTGCGACTTAGTTGCCAATCATTCCTGGACACTTCTCCCCTGTATCATGAGTATATTCGTATCAAATTTCAGAAGACTATTCGCATTCAAGCGGATTTCAACCATATAACCATCTAACTACACAGGCCTGAACAAATCACTTCCCCATCCAAATGTTTTCGTAAAGTTCCCAAGAGATGAAGGTCATAAGAGAACGTTGTCGGGATGGATAGCTCAACATCTATCCGTTCATCAATTTTATAAATAGTGTGGAGATCGCGATGCACACGTTGCTCGAACTGATTCCACCAAAAACAGACCTGTTTCTTGGTCATTTCTGTTGAACATACACAACTACCAGACGCTGATAAATGTCTGTGGAGATGTCCCTCTGACATGAAGAAATTGGATAAATGTGTACACTTCATTTTTCCCAGTTTCGATTAGGGCAGACATTTTGGTTTGCTATCCAAAAAAAAAGCGCCTGTTATCTCTTTAAAAACGTCCCTCGTATATGACCAATACGAAATAGGCATATTACCTATACCTACTGGAAAACCAACTGAACACGTTATTACTGTCTCTTCCGTGAATACCAACGAACCACTCGAAAAGACCTACACAAGCACCTCCAAATCCACAACTTTCTGATCGAGTGGCAAGTATAGCAAAACCCTTGCTTATTACTTTTGGTAGAGGTGCATGTATCGAAGAATGGGTTTATTTGAACAACATCCCATATACTATAATGAAGTTTAAGCACTGATGTGAAATCAATTGGCCTCTGCCTTATTAATATTCGATTTCAACAGTATAAACTCCAACAATCCATCTTCGATTCGATCAACCTTGTCTAAATTACCTACATTCTTATCTTGAAAGAAACACTCTAGGAATTTCTTTTTAAGTCATCGCTAATTCTAAATGAACTATTGAAGATCTATAAGAAGTCATTGTTTTAATTAAGCCACCAGAAGCTACAATTCATTATTGTCGACCCACTGTAGCGTCTTTCGGGTTGAAACCAACTAAAATTTATGACCCGTACCATACTTAAATTGTCCATAAAATTGAATTAGCCTACTTATCGACTCTACTATAGTGAGAGATGTAGTTTAACTCAATAAAATAACCTCAAAATCGAAAGAAGCGTTGGTTCATCTTAAAATTCGTCTCCAAACTTCAACGGAAAGTGATAGACAACTTACAAATATTCCAGACATGTTAATTCATGTTCTTAATAACAGCGCAGTGCACGCAAATTCGACAAATGCTGCTTCCGTCACACGAATCAACGTCACGTGATGTGAGCGGATAGGGAGCGTGGTCTACATCTCCACAAGCACTCAGCAGACTCCGTTCCAATCACTGCTCTCTTCAGCTTTATAAACTTGTCAGAAACTATTTTGCTGATCGCACCGTCACCGTCATCACTAAAAGCACGAAGATTAACAGATCTGTCTCCCGTGGTTGCCCCCAAGGATCTATTTTAGGTCCCTTGATTTGGAACCTAGTTCTCGATGATTGGCTGCTTAGGACTCCTGAATTTCAAAATGTGCGACAACTTGCGTATGCAGATGACATTATCATTTTAGTGAATGGAAACTCAAGATCTGAATTAGAACTCTATGCCAATAAAGTACTCTTTGAACTATCGTCCTGGTCCTCTAAGAACAAATTAAAATTATCCCCAACAAAATCGAAGATCATGATTTTTAAACACAAATTAGACTATCGCAGACCACCAGTTGTAAAACTTGACAAGAAATCACTTCCACTTGTCCGAAGCACCAAATTTTTAGGAGTCATCATCGACGACCGCTTTTCCTTTACTGAGCATATTCAACATCTGTCTGTCAAAGTTAAGAGTTTTACCGCGATGCTGCTCCAAATTACCAGACATGACTGGGGACTGAACACTAAAACCCTACATCTATTTTACAATGCTGCCATAATCCCAATTACAACCTACGCTGCCAGCCTTTGGTTTAGACGTACTGCACTCAAAACAGTACAAACCAAGTTATCCACTATTCAACGTTGCTTTCTCCTCAGCCTACTTCACGTTTGCCGAACAGTATCAACTCCAGCTTTACAGACTCTTGCAGGCACCATACCACTTGACTTGCATGTGGTGTTTAGAGGGCTTTGCTTTTACATCCGCAAAGGCATTTCTGTGGAATTTCAGGGAATCATTGTTAACCCTCAGACTGATCCCAAAACTGAGCGAACCAGATGCTGGAATTTGTTAGTGAATACCTGGCAGAATAGATGGAATTCTACCGAAAAAGGAGCTATCACCAAAAACTTCGTTCCCGACGTAACTGCACTACTTGCATCATCCACCAGAAAATGGTTTTCACCCTCACTGTTTACCTCCTACATACTAACTGGGCATGGTTCGCTTAACGCAAAACTCTACCAATTCAGACTTTCCAATACAGTCTCCTGTCGATGTGGGCTACCGGAAGACTCTCCTCACGTACTTTTTGAATGCTCCATTTACGATGATCTAAGATCGGCTCTTAAGGCAACAGTACCAAACTTGTGTCCCGGAGGTGAGAAGATACTCATTTCTGTCAACAATTTCCAGGCCCTTCAAACCTTCTGCAATGCTGCTTTTAATCGCAGGAAGGCTCTCAACCTCAATGTTAATTCAAGAAATGAAACTGAAAATGCATCATAAATCATAATACAACTGTGCGCTGCCTCGTCGTCCTGATGACGTCATATACAAAATTGTTGTGGCTTTCAAGAACACACAAAGATTTTGACAGATGCTGCACTTCTCTGACTCATCCTTTATCAAGACTCTCTTCAACTAAACCTCTGCTCAGTGATACCGTCATCTACCAGAGACTTCTGACACCACTCCAGATTAACAGAATTCAGAATTATATCTAGAACTAGTTCCTGCCGATCATGATTGAATGACATTACAACTTCTGTTTGACAATACACCTTTTCTCTTTGTGGACCACTTTGGGCAGCACTGCATACAGATGTGGGCAAGAAATGGATAAAGATTTTATTTTATTTTTATTTTTTTTTTACTTTATGCTATTCTCATCCTTATTTCTTCGTCTTCTGCTGTCCTTTCTCCTGGGAGAGAGTGTGTGTGTGTGTGTGTGTGTGTGTGTGTGTGTGTGTGTGTGTGTGCGCGCGCGCGCGCGCGCGCGCTGTTGCCGGCTTGCTGGCGCGGGGTTCTTTTGAATGGCTCCAAATCCTCTTTGGACATTCAGTACGTGACTGTTGAGGTTGGCCATGGTTCTTGCGCAGTTGTGGCCTACCTCCCCGTGGTGTAGACGGACACTGGGCAGGCTTTCCAGGTGATCGCCTGCCTGGTGACAAAACGGCCAGAAACAACTAAACAACACAACAACACACACACTGCACGAACATAACGTTACACACATTTCTGGCCTGTTACAGTGCTTTCTGTAACCATCACAGTGTACAAAGACGGAGTTGAACTTTCGTTCAGGTGCCGTCCTACATAAGATACTATACTATACTATACTATACATACTATCTCCACAAGCACCTGCTAATTTTCCTAATTCCATCTGCAGATCGTGCGTCGAGATATTCCACCTACAGAAAGCAATTTTAATCAGATCATTCGTTGTCTGGAAACAAGTTTCTTGCGACCGGTTCGTTTACTCTGCCAACCCCAAAAAACGCATTATTCTTCCAAATACTTCGTAAACTGGGTGGGTGGAGCACACCTCCGGTTTCGAACTGCGCTCCGACGCGGCGTTGTTATGGTAACGGCGTTTTCCCTGTAAGTTGAGTTGTCTCTCGTACATCAAGACAGGAGGGTTGTTCGAACGGCTTAGGTCACCTGCTTCGGATTACGCGTCTCAATTTGTAGTAAGATGAAGTGCAGGCGTTTCCAGCATGCCGACATCTTCGGGGAAACATTGAGTTATTCTCAAAGAGCATCAACTGAGAGGGTAGAAAACTAATTCTCGCGAGATTATTACCGTCTGAGATTAACGGCGTTTATTAAGCATGGCGACCTCGATAGCATTCATCAACGCTTATGATATTCGCGTTATCTTCCCTAAAATAAAAAAACAAACAATATTATTTTAATATAAACTCTGTTGCGTAATATTCAGCTAATATCAGCTACTTTGAAGAGCCCATCAAGTTGGACTCTTCAAAATGCTAGGTTGGCTAGAGGCATACCATCTTAAGCGTATATGTGTAATCCTTGCTGTTAAGAATAATTGCGAATATACGATCACGTAGCCTGATTTTATAGTACTCTTCCTTACTAATTAACGTCTGTGGGGGGGGACCTCTAACTAATTAAATCTAGAGGGCACAAGAACTTTCGCGCGAAAGGTGCAAGCACCAGAGATCAACCCGATTGAACCTCTCACAGATTATCAGTAGGTACCACGAAGTGATCACTTGATTTCCATTGACTTCCCATGTAAAAATGAGAAGTAGAGGGCATACATAGGATTGAATCTACTGATTTTATTGGCGTGCGTTGGCAGGCGAAGTGCGCATTCGATTAATCAACAAGGAAAGATTTTGTAGATACGACAACGAGCTGATTATGTGGCGATGTCTCTACCCAGTGGACTGTCCATTTAGTGTGGTGGTAGTAATCTGCAATACGAGAATTGCAAAGATTCATACACTCTCGAAAGAGAGTATCAGCTGGCCTTGCTAGACTAGGATGTGCGAGCTCAAAACAGCGAATCCCTTGGCGTTGTCCTCGTGGGGTAGCACAGCTGGTGTAATCACCATCCTCCCCTACTGAATGGAAACGACCAGAGTTTAAATTCCGTCAATGAGGCGAGGAATTTATTATTCCGTCTCAGATGAGTGTAGCATGGTTTTTCTCCCAGAAATGCAGCTTTTTTTTCCTAACAGACAGCAAGTGGACTACAGAACACACGCAATTTACGGATCCTACAACAATAATTCGTTGCGCGTTATTTCTTCGCTTATTCCATCTTTTATAAAATTTTGCGTTCGTTTGGTTTCAGGGTGTTTTCTGTTGACAGAGACATATCGGTACTGAGTTAAGAGGTGATCACGCCATCCACATTGTTACAGTACTGTCAACACTTCCAGTGTATGATATTATCGATCATTTAGCATTCGTTGTCCCTTCGTCTTGTTTTCAAAGATCTCGTGTGTTTATGCTTGCATCATTCTTTTTTGGAATATTTCTAATACAGATTAATCCCTTGCGTCTTTCTTTTAGATCTCTTATCTGTTCTTTGAAGATTATCTTCTTATATTCATTACCTTCCTCACTGTTTATTCTCTAATTAGAAATTTATGGGGAAATATTGTAATCAGCCTTGGTTTTTGTGGCTTGTTTAAAAGATGTCGAGCAGATGTTCATTTTTCAAGAAATAAAATAGTTTTTCACTTCTGTGGTACATTGCTGTGGTAATTTGCGCACATCATCGTTTATTTATGGATTCTTTTTGCCACTTGGTAAGTTGTGCTCTTTTCTGTCTCCTACTTCAGATTCTTTGAGCAGGCAGTATGTTTTCTTTTACGATTTGTACATTTAAGTATGATAGTTGAGCTGTAGCTTCTTGCTCTCTTTGAATCCGCAATTTGAGCAGGTAGACGCACTTCTGTCCTCCCTCAGTGAAGGACAGTTTTTGGAATTTAACATATCGGAGTGTATTTGGTGTAAACTTTTATATATCCTCACTTGACCGTTCAGGTATCCAGCTGTTCAGTTTGATAATTACTGAAGTGCTTCTACTGGTTATTCTCTGCGCTCTTGATGTCATTGAGGTGGGGGTTTCCCCTTCCAGAATGCCAGTCCCGGCAAGTGGATGCAAAAATGTATTTATAATAATGAACCCTTAAAGATAAACCCTTGGAAAAGCGCTGTGGTTTCTTGGCACTCGAGACCACAACAGTTGGTCAGTGGTCGTATTAATCTATAAAATTAAATTCAGGCGTGCCAAATCACTCCATTCTTCTTTCAGTTATTTCGCCAACACTTACGAGAGTATTATCTCAACCAACTTTTTGCTTTCTCCATTCTCATCACGATTTTCTTCATAAATATTGAGCAAACTTGGGCAAACTGCATTTCTGAGTTTGTAGTCTATTTGTAACAGACGGCGATTATGAAAAGTTCTTCCTCCGGCTCATAATGGCGAATCCCTTGTCATATTCCTTAAAGCTCTCGGAATATCGAAGAATATTGCCATTTGCGTGGAAGCATCTCCCTCGTTAGCGTACGCCTTTGAATGCCCTTTATTCCATCGCTGGGAGTTGCATCATTATTAATATGGATGTTATTAATGGCATTTGACGCACACTGTTACGAGAGATCAATCGAAAAGCTGTTAGGAGAACTATAAACCGTGCATTCTTCGAAAAATCATTTGATGCTCCGAGAAACTGTTTAGAACTAATGTGCCTGCAATATGCAGACCCTAAATATATCCTCTGGAACGAGGATGCATAAAAAGAAAAGCAGAAAGTGCGATGGTCTCTAGTAGATGCTTCGAGGAATTATAATGACGTATGCTTTTCTTTTATTTGTTTTTTCTTTTGTACAAAATCGTACCCGGGCGATATACCGCAATAATTCACGAGGGGAAAATAAATAATGTAAAATGGCAAACTAATAGTGGTAGGAGTGGTACCAACACAGCGTTGTCTGTTGCCACAGGAAGATACCGCTCGCGTTTACACGGCGTATTAAACTTATAAATGACTGCGGGTTTGCCGATACATGATATTTGTTGTAAGAGGAATGCATGTCAACCATGCTAATAGTAATCAAACCGTTAAATAATGGCTTATGTCTCTTTCCTTCCCCCCTCTTCTGTTGTTCAAATATTGGAAGCCTTTCTAGGACCTCAACTGCACGCGATTCGTATGTAGCGTTCATAAACATCGTTTTTCCGCACGAATATTTTATTCCCATTACGACTGCAACGCGTACGTATTTCATATATTTATAAGGATCCACACTGCACTCGAATGTATTCTCCAAAGTTGGGTTTCGTGTAATAACAGGTAGTTTTTGGAACGCCTCGTGTGTGTGTGTGTCCACTACTGGAAATGTAAATCAACCGCGCGAATGCTCGTAATATCCAAACTGATAACACCCATCCTTACACTGCCCTGCTCTTATTGGAATTCTATAAAAAAAAAAAACAAACGCTTCAGAAGTCGCCATAAGCAATAAAACGTCATAATAATATCTTTTTTGTTTATTTTATTCCTTTTCTTTGCTTTTATCTGTTAGTTATTTGTTTTATCATTATTTCTGCGAAATTAACCTAACTGGTCGCCAACTGGCTATTATGAAAGATTGTAAGGGTCGTCTATGAATTCATTAATGCATCTAATTTAAATAAATCATTATTATAATTCGCTTTTGTTTGATGTATATAAACTGTCCAGCCAAAATATTATGACCACCAACATAATAGCGTGTAATAGTATGTCGTCCTCCCCCTCCTCTCGCCGCTAGTACCACCACGGAGCATGGACTCAGACCTCTGAATGTTGCAGAAGGTATGCTGTACAATGTCGCCAGTATTGCGTCCCGTAGATCTACAATAGTCCGTGGTGCAAGGTCCAAATGCGTGATCTGCCGATCCACGTAATCCTAGAGATGTTCTATGGAATCCATATCCGGAGAATTCGGCTGCCACGGTAGCACCTGGAAGTCACTTTCCTGTTCAGCGAACCACTCGCCAACAATATCGGCAACGTGGCAGAGCGCATTGTCCTACTGAAACACAGTCACCATGAAGGGGTTACCTGATCAGCCATAACGCATAGGTAGTTTTCAGCATTCAGAGTATAATTTAGAGTTATGAGGTCTTCAAGGGATTCCCAGTAAAACACCCTCCATACCAAAACGCTACCGCCACTTGCCTGTTTCTGTTGGACCAGAACATCCGAGTAATTCCTCTCTGTAGCTTGTCGCCGTACCCTCCATCTACCATCCACACAGAATAGCAAAAAAAAAGGTGATTCATCGGAAATGGCAACATTTCCAGTCGTCATTTGTCCAATGATGCCGTTCAGACGTAAACTTGAGGCCTCGTTGGCGATGAGTGACTGTAAGCATACGTACCTGGATCGGACGCCAAATGCCCATTGGAATGAGGGTTCTTTACGTTGGATCACGGTCTTGGAAATATCGTTGGTCGTCTCCTGGTTAAGTCCATAATCAGCCGTTCCACCGTTTTCACTCTATTGCCTCGCACAAGGCGCAACAACTTACGTTCACCGCGATCATCGGTGAGGCGTGGTCACCCACTATTGACCTAGCTCTGTCCACACACTCCTGGAACACCTTGACAACAGCACTAGGAAAAACAGCCCACAAGATTCAGTTTTCATAACACTGCCACTCTTCAGCAAATACGAGAAAATTGTCCCTTTTTCGAGGTCCGACAGACCACGTTCCTTGTCCATCAATGATTCTGCATTTCACTGCAGAAGCATTATTAAAGAAAAATATTTTATTCAGCTATATTGTTAGGTGGTTAATAAATCAGAAACAGTGAAGTGTACAAAACTTCCAATTATTATTTAAATTACCATCGAAAATCTCTTTAAAAAATATTCCAGATTAGACATCAATAAGCTTATCCTGGTTTTATATTCATTCCCTGAGATATAAAAACACATTTCTTTTTATTCTCCAAATTATTCAATAATTGGCCTTACAGTTCAAAAACTAAGCTAATCTCAGTCGCACGGCAACATCAATTGTTCCATGGCAAATGTATACACATTTTTTCTAATTATATTGTAATTAGTCTTCTTCATCCATGCGAGTCATTATTCCTCACGTTTGGTAAGAAAGACTGCACTTTGCAAACATGAACTGAATTATGTGAGATTATCTCTCTAATTATTTTTAAATCGGTTTATTATTAACAAAAAAGCGCATCGAAACGTAAGATTTCAATATTACGAAGGTTGTTCATAAAGTAGTGGAACTGTATAGTGAACATGCACTTGAGCAGGGTTCAGTGGAATACCTACGTATAAAATAAGACGGCTGTACAAGAAACAGCTCATTCGATAGCGTCCGCGAATGTGAAAGTTGTTTTGCAGGAACAAAAAATTGTAAGTGCGTGCTGAAGGTGCTCTGAGTGACGTTTACGAATTAATATCAATGATACAGGTTCTTCCAATTTCTACCCACTGTTCATCTTTTTTGATTAATTTGAAAAACTATCGGATATAGTTTTTAGTGATGAACGAAAGTAGGATTAATAGCATAGCGATGAATAACGGTGTCTAAGGACTGGTGTGCCTTCCCCTTAACTACAAAATTACAAATTTAGAGCTCGCGTTTGCAATACCAGGGTCTTTTAGATATAACTTCGTTCCTCATCAAAAGTAATGCCTCATACGTATTTTGCCAAAGGCATAACACCGATTTCATAACAAGAAACCACCACTAAAAAGGGTTCTGCAGTGGGGAAAAAAGTCGATACTCATATGAATCTTTGCTGAGCTAGCAAATCACATACTCGTTTATCGGACTACATATTAAAACGATTTACGACCACCATTCTCAGTCATAATAATGCGTCTTGCTCAGAAAGGATACTATTACTATGCGGTACGCCATCTATTCTGCTGAATAAAGCTGCAGTGTACTGCCTGGAATTAGATGAAATTGGTCAGAACGAAAAATCGAAACTAGCGTGTCTAGCAGCTTGCCTGGTTCATCGGTCTGAAACGAAATTATTCGGTCGATTACAGAGATGGGGCCGCTCGTGGAAAGAAATCCCCCCCCTCACAATAAGGGGTTTGCAGAGGACAGCTATCGGCAACCCATGGTACAATACGAGTATAATTAATAACTGCGGTAAATTTAATGATTGGCTAAAGCCGGTACTACGAGTACGTAACATTCAGAAAACTAAGTTTGCTGCTTAATGCATTGATCTCATATTGTGCAGACACCTTCACCACGAGTTGCCTTCGTATTGCACTCCTCTAAATACAACGCACTGCTCCAGCGGGATAGTATATTGGCAAAGGTGCTCCACAACTCGGTCACCACTTAAAATAATGTAACTGCGGTAAAATAATTACCGTAATACTCTGAATATAGGATAATCCTGATCCTCCGAAAGAAATTCTCTTCTTGATGGTGTCCAGTTACTGCATAAATGTTTAGGATGCTTCGACATTATTCAATTAAAAAAAAGAAAACTCGGATCTACAAGAAAATTTGGTAAATCTTAGTCTTTAAAGTCAGCACCAGCGAAAGACCATTTTATAGTTGCATTTGCGATTTATTTTCCATTGTCCAGTTGAAGTACTGTATATTAGGCGCTCCGAATATACAGTGATCACTGAATTATGACTACCTACCTAATAGCGTGTTAGCCCACCATTCGCACAGATAGCAGCCGCTATTCACCTAGACATTGACTCCACTAGATGTCTGTTGACGTCCTTGGGAATCTGCTGCCATTGCTTCCTGCAAGGCTTTCTTCAGAATTGAAATAGATGAAGGTTGCGTGTCCATACGCTTCGCTTTCTAGTTCAAAAAAGTTGGAAGTCAATCAAGATGGATGATATCTTCACTGTGTTTCTCGAAACCTCGTGCACAGTGTCGGCCCGATGAGATGGCGAATTACCATCTTGGAAGATCCCGTTTCTGTTCGGGGAAAAAAATGCAACATGACAGGATGGACATGATCTTCTAAGAGCTACCGGTAGACTTCACCAATCAAATGTTGATCCATGCGCAACAGGGATCGTAGTTCTTGCCAGCAAAACATTCCCAATTATTAAGCAACCACCACCACCTACCTGCATATCCAGACAGGTGGTAGTATGTAAGTGTGTTTTTAGGGTCAAGCGGCACCAGGGGTTTTCCCCATCTCCGCGTAGTTTACGTTGTGGTGTATTACAGTACACTGTAAATGCCAGAGCTTTAAAAGTGTATGGATTTTGGATTATATACCGTTGTTCTTCTGGCCATTTAGCCGCTGGACCCCTGTTGGGATCCAACGTTGCCCCACTTACGCCCCGTGGAGGCAGGCCAGGAACTCAGTAGACTTAGTTTACTCTGGCAGGTCCTGCCGCTTAGTTTCCTGAAATTTCGGCGGCTAGGACCAAAAAAATATAAATTAATACATAAAATAGTGATTTTTATTATTTGCGTTGACGTGGGGGTATTACAGGTGGTGATAGTTGGTTCCATGTATCCCAATTACCATGGTTTATTGATGGGTCCATAGATTCGTGTTTCTTGCGCCACACACGAAGGCGTCCGCCGGAGTGATGAACCAGGTATTTGGACTCATCCGACCAGCACACCTGTTTCCAGTCCTCTAGTGTCTAGCCAGCGTGTTTTGGACACCACACCATCCGCTGTTGGCGAGGACCAGCTCTGAGAAGTGGGCATGTCTGGGGTCATCTGTTGTGGAACCCCATCCTTCTGAGCGTGCGGCGTATCGTCATTTGGGATATTGTTCTTGCATTCCCCCAATTGTATTGCAATGTCACCTGTCCCACAGTGACCTGCCATTGAGCCCGCATAACGCACTGCACCCTTCATTCACCAATAATATCCACCTAAAGTAATCCTTTATGGTTTTGTTTGCGAGAAGTGGTTTGATCCGTTGGACACTATTCTTTGTGTACACCGTAACCACAATGGGCCGTGAGCAACCCACAGCACATGCCGTTTCCGATATGGACCTGACGCACGAGTTCCCACAAATCATTCTCTTGTGAAACTCCATGATATCGTTACCTATGTTCCATATGTTACTTTATCTCTTTGACTTACACGACCAGATGTAAATTACCTCTGCTGTAGCATAGGAAGCTGTTCGGCGTTTTATACTGTGAGCTATGCACCACAGTCCATTATGGATCGGGTGGTCATAATTCAGTGATCCCCAAGTGTATAGTGAATATGTTACCCAGGTAACATTTTTGTGGCCTCTGCCAGTAAGCTCAAGCGACCCTGGTAGAGGTGGGCCTGGCCCACCTCCCAGTGTCCTTCTAACGAGCTCCCGATCCCCGGACTTATCATACTTTATCTTACCTCCAGCTTTTAACTATACTATACACTTCATTTTTATTTCTCCGAAATTATTAGATTTATAAGGTGGAGGAGAAACGTTTGTTTTCTAAGTATACTACTATCTTTTCGCTTTCATTCGATTCAGAGTCTTTCTTTCCTACCCAGTCGGCCATTTTCATGACTATACTATCGCTGTTTCATTATGCATGAACTTCATACATCATATTCATGCAAAGTATTATACATTTTGCCATGTCCAACACAGGGGTCGCCACTAATTAGCTTCAATAGTCTTTGAAGCACCAAATTCCTTGTGAATCACATCCCGTTTGCGTAAACGAAACTCTTTGGGCCTTGGTCATGATTTTGAAGTCCACTGCATGCTCTGACGCTTTGTCTCGGGGTCGTACTGAAACAACCAACGTTCATCTCCGGTCAAAATACAGTCGAGGAAATTAGGTTGGTTGGTGTAGGGATTTATTAGGCGCATCGGCAACTATGGCCATAGTGCGCCAGAGGAAATTAGGACTGTCTTGGAAAGCCTGGATAAAGTCTTCGCTCATATGACACTCTTCATTGCTTCTGCTCATCCGTGAGGCTGTGCGACACATTTTTCACAGACTTTCCTTCTCCCTAAATCTTCATGCAGAATTTGACGAATCATCTACTCATTCATATCCAACTCATCAGCCATCATTGTAAAGGTCATCATTTCCTTTATCCTCATTTCGAGCGGTCGACGGTTTATTTAGCCATAGCAAGTGGAACAATCATATTATTATTTTTGTTATTCCATACATCACAGTATAAAGAATAACAAAAAAACAACGCTTCGTAATATTTCAGTTAAAATAATGCTAATACAAAAAAAATCATCCCGGATATTAAAGAATCCCCATCAAGTCAGCAGTTCCTCTCATGAAATATAGTGAAAAACACCAACATAGTTTAACTTACGAAGAATCTGCAATGGTCTGCTATCTAGCGTCAAACTTTTGAACGTTAGTCCAGGTGAAATTTCACCGACAGCAGAACTTGAGGGTTAAATATACTGTGCCTATTAGAAATTAATTATATTCCAAATATAACTCAAGAAGGAAAAGTTACATGGACACCAACTTCAGCGTATGCTTTGTTGTTCTCGAAGAAAGTTTGAAATCCATTTGCTGGCCCACTCCAATCCCCAGTTTTCCCTTACAGAAACACTACTATAAATTTCGGACAGTCGCTCCGATCTGAATTTCAAGATTCATTTAGAATATTCTTCTGGAGCTCTGTTTGAAATGCTACGTTGATTGGTTAGTCATTGTGCAGAATTTCCCCTTCTCGTCCTTAACAGCGACTGCTACACAAATCCTGCCTTGGGCTACTCAACACGTGACCATCAAAGTTTTGATAAACATTTTTAACGATATATGTTATATCTTTTGATAATCCCAAGAACTGGAAATGTAACTCAATGCCAACTTACATTGCGTAAGTTCTTTTTTCCACCATTTCACTGATAATATATTAAATCTCTGCTTGCATCTCCAAATAATAATTTCATACAAAGGATAAACAAAAAATAGTTGAAAATCAAGCCAAGAGTCACCCGATCCAGCTAAACCAGATTAGTCCCCGTTCACTTTAATAGCTAAAATCGCATGTGATGCGAGTTAATCTCATTTGTAAACTCATATCCAAATATTATATTAAATGTAACGCAAAAATTCTTTTGTTTGAAACATTGCCCCCTTTTTAAGAGAGTACACAGCGAAGTATGAAATATTAATTTTTCTAGCAGCCAGAATTTTTCTGGAGTTTGTAAAGTCCATAAGAATGTAGCGTATAAACATTAAATATTAATCGCTAGGTTTAAAAGTCAAAAATACATACGCTTGGTTAGTACGAGATTCAAAATGCTGCTTCCAAATGCATTAACTTTAATGGATACTCCACCCCAACCCCTCTTCTAATACAGTTCAAACTTGAAAAACAACAGAACCACTAAACTCGAATGCATGCAACGCGTGTAAATGAGTTTACAGAATCGCGTGCTTAATATATGCGAGCACGTTCAATGAATTCCAGTAGCACACATGAAACATGGAAGTAGCCAACGTAGGCAGAATGACCCAATGTAAACAATGCTGTAAGGAAACTTTAAAAAAGGTGAATTATTTTGCACACGCTACACAACTGGGGAGGCTGGTTTTACTTAACCAAACTAGCCTACAGGCCAGCGTGTTTCGGAACTTAAAACTGAAAGAATAAGGTAGAAAACAAGCGACATAAAATGCAATTTTATGCAATATAAACGCGAAATTATACTAAAATTGCATCACTTTGAATATAACTTTAATAGATAAGAGGCAGGACATTGAGCTACCATTCAGAATGTCTCACTAGGTAGCGCAAAAATGCTGCTGCTGTTGTAATACGATTTTAGGAGTATCAACAACTAAGGCCATATTGCTCCGCATATACTGTCTGTAAATTGAGTGTGTTCTGTGGTCGATTTTCTGTTTACTGGATAAAAACAATACTGTCCTTGTCCGAGATCGACTAACTCGGCCACGTTGTGAAAAAGGTCCATAAAAATTCCTCACGTCATTGATGGGACTGGAACTCTGGTATTTTCCACCCGGTGTGTGTGGAGGATGGCGATTCTACCAAATATGCTACCCACGAGGGCTAGCGCAATGAGCCAGCATTCAGTTGCAGCTTGTTTGACTTTGTGTTAGGGCAGTTAGGGCTTTGATAGTCCTAAACTAAGTTAATTCTCTACCCAATTAGCCAAAAATATCCTTGGAAATATTTATGCCCGCTCTCATAATCTGCAATAATGCGTGGGTATATCATCATTAATACATAAGAATAAAATAAAAAGCTAAAGGGATGACGTCATTGATTTGCGAGTCCTATCTTGCCATTTCAAAATGGTTGGACATCCTTCAGTAAATCGATACTAAATTGGATAAACATGGAGGGTTGATGACAGCCATAGTTGCCATCCATATTTATCGAGCTCCCGTTTTTCTTTCTATAATCTTTTGTATCTCACTACACGTTGGTTTTCTCACCAATCAAATTCCAGTGCAGCCAGATGGCGCCAGCAGTGTCTCAAAATGACTAGTCTCCTATCAAAAGCTTAAATTTCAAGTTATTGTCTCTGTTATCCGCAGTTATACTTCTGCTACCATCCACGGAATTGTAAAGATGGCTGTACAGTCCGGGCTGGAACTTTAAGGCTTTAAAGTTTGTCATCGTAAAAGATGTATGAGATAATCTATACACCAGGCTACACTTTCCACATAGTTGGCGTCGCTGCTGTCTCTAATAACTCTTCGGCAAAGGCCAAAGGAATAAAATCGCCTCTCTTCTTCTCCTTACCTTTATCAAACGATCGGTGCCTTGATAAAGAGAACTTTCTCCTTCCCAGAGGCGCGTTGTGACAACGAATATTGTAAGAAAACATCAAATATGCAGACAATACAATACCTACAAAAACTTTTCTATCCCTCTCCCACCGCTGCGAAAGGCTGCTTTGAAAGGGAGAAGACAAAAATTCGTAAAGAAAAGGATTCCTTAGATGCCGTAGATATTTTACGTAAAAACCTTGGGAGACATCTATTCTTCATCTCTGTCACATCGCGAAGGCTGGTAATTTTTCATTCGTAAGCTTCTGCACACACCAAAACATCCCTTTCTCTGTTCCCCGGTGATTTATTTGCTTTAGCCTAACACCTAGTCTAAAATATTGACACAACACAAGATACGTTGTTTCCCATTCTATAGTGCGTCTCATAGCTGGGATTCGGCTTCAGATTAATGTGCGCGTGCGTACGCGCACACACCAGTCGCATACTCTGATCCGTTTAATACAGATCGGGTGACAGTTCTATTAAACTTTAGAAATAAAACGATGAAAGCGAACCGGCAATTCTGAAGTATTAAAGTGTAGTCAACTGCCATTGGCCTGTGCCTGCTCAAACAAACGAGGTCGAAATTTCCAATTAACATTTTGTCTTTCCTTAACTTTCTCAGACATTTTTATTAAGGACACTGGATTTGACTAATGCTTTCGTTGCTGTAACAGTGGAGCCCCCAGAGTGGTCGTTCTGATTAGTAGTGCCTTAGGCCAGCCTTGACAGTTTTCATATATTATGGAAACAATGAGAATCTATAACTAATTTTTTTTTTCTAAAATTGTTAATTATGCTAGTCCCTTTGGGAAGTTTTTTTCTTCTTTTCTTTTAGCTAGTCCTTCGTGGTCAGGATTCGCTGGTCTCCAGTTTATTAGATACGGGATTTTCACCTGCTTGTACCCAGATTTGGGCTTTCTGGGTAAGGGAACTGCTGGCATCCGCTGCTATTACACTTCCTTCAGTGAATGCCAGATTCTTTGCAGTATTCACCACCGCACGGTGATTATAGGAGATTGCTGCACCCATAGGACTTGCGCCCCATAGGACTTACCATAATATTACGTTTAGTACGTGTATAGTTGGGCCCACCTCCTCGTGGCGTGTACGGGTACCGGGAAGCAGCATTCCTGGTAGTAAAGCGACCAAAAACAACTAAACGACACACACAACTCAAATATAGCACTACACTCATTTTTGGCCATTGTACAGAGTTCTGTATATCATCACAGAGAACCATGGCGAAGACGAACTAACCACTGTCCACCCCGACACCGCGTGGAAAAGGCTCTGGTCCGAAACTCCGTCAATGACGCAAAAACTTATTGCTTTTTTTTTTTTTTTTTTATTCCGTTGCTGAATCAGCCGGTCTCAGAAGAGGGTAGCAATGTTCTCTCCCCCAAAACCCGAGTTTTTCATCCACCAAAACAGGCAAATGAACCATAATGCATACAATTTACAGACATCATACCCAAGTGTAAATGAGGTAATACTCGTATGCAATATACACACACAATAAAACCTTATCGCTGGAAAACTCGACATCCAAACTGCATCATTCACTGGCAAAGTCATCACCAACGTTGAGGCCTGTATTGTAGAATGAGTATAGCTTGAAAGTCACTTCAAGTTTATGATATTGAAAGACTCATGCGATTCAGCCTTCCTTGTTCCCTTCAATTATAATGGAAATTGACGAGAGCACAATATATGATTTATACCAGGTTTCTGGCCCAAGAAAGTGTCCAGGCAACCATGGTGCATTTATAGATATTCTGTTGCATTCGCCTTATAATCGCATGGCTGCGCATTTTGGAACGTGGATAACTGCACATGCTTTGTCTAACTGCAATGTATAGTGGAACTTTTCCTTAAATACTGCACGTCGACGAGTTTCGAAACCACATAAGTCAAAACAATTTGGTATCCAATCTTGTATTAACAGCTGAAAGGAAAAGAATAGAAGGAACACTTAAGTCCACACCCCATTGTCCCACCAACATGGAAAACGCTTATATCATTACCCGAAACCCTTTTTAAAACGCTATCATTCATCATTTCTCTGCAATATTTGAAATATAAATCGGTGTATTCGTTCACTTCCAACTTTCTGCTTGATCATTCAGAAAAATCAATCCTAGCATTCCAACCTGTTAAACATAAAAACTACAACAGTTTTTATAAATGAATTTTTTCAATTCATCCACCTCAGTTGCTTCTACAGCCGAGCAACTCGTCTTGATAACGGAATCCCAAAATGGATCCGAAACGTCTATATTAATGTAATTCTATTTATTAAATTGAACGTGCCTTTGTTGTTTAGTGGGATTTTAGGAGCATCGGCGACCAAGGCCATATTGCTCCGTGTATGTTGTCTGTAAATTGTGCGCGTTCTGAGGTCGATTTGCTGTTTGCTGGATGAAAAACCCGAGTGGCCGGGAGAAAAAGCCACTACCTTATCCTGAGACCGATTAACTCAGTCACGTTGTGAAAAAGGCCTGTTCATTGATTAATCTGCTCCTTGTTTATCTACTGGTATTCTGATAATGGTTTATTCAAAGTCGACCGAAACGTTGCCACCACAAAGGACGCTAACTCAATAATTAATTAACCCTTTCGGGGTATTTATTCAGCTCGCGGTACACGCAGCTGTACAACAGCCAAGTGGTAGTGTTGGGGTCGACTACCTCATCGTCTTTGCATCTGAGATTCGTCATTTCTTTACCGTTTCTATACTTCAATTTTTTTTTATCGATTTCTTGTCCTTGTTCTTCCAAAAGAAAAGAAAAAAATAAAGTAGAAACTTCCACAAGCTCCAGTTCGACACTAATCAATATGTCGTAAGCTGTCAATTGAAAATCGCTTGTGTAGCAGCAATTTGCCATTGGAAAGAAAGCAAAGAAATGCGCGACATATTTACGATTTCCACATTAAAAAACGAAAGATAAAACGCATTTAATTTATGAAAAAACAGAAGAAAGAAATGAAAATACAATAAGATTTTAAAAAAAAAGAAAAGACAAGATGTAATAAGAATTTTGTTTTTCTTAATCTTATTTCGGTGTCTGTTGAAATGGAAAATATCTTTTTGTACACCAAAATGGCGAGAAGCTTCAACGCCACATCGATTATTTCGGAGAGTAAGAAGAGAGAAAAAGAGACGTAGATCACTTAGTCCGGGGTGGAATATCTATAATCTCTGACACGAGGCGGACAAGCGCAACACATGAGGGATGAGGTATAAACAGAGAATTAGATTGATTGAAGGGATGCGAAAATTGTTCTTCCCCGACACTAATATCACAAGTTCGAGGAAAGGGTGGTTCTAGTTGGTCGTTATTCTTCCAGTAGCGGAGGTCGTGTGCACAACTAGAGCTTGGCACTGCTGTTGTTTCCACCCGGTTACAAGCCACGAAGACAATAAAAACTTTCTCTTTTTTTAGCTGCAATTTCTCTTTCTAATAAGCCTCGCTTTGCTACCTTGAAAATAATCATGTCTATAAGATCGATGGAAGAAACGAAGGTAACGTTTTTTTTTTAAAGAATCACTGCGAACCTACAGTTCGGAGCGATTTGTCAAGTTAAAATGGAAACAGCTTAAATAAAAAAGTTTTTTTACATTTATTCTGATTTGCTGCAATATTCCATGGAAATTTTGTAAATATATAAAAAGAAATCATTTGGAATTTTAAAAAAAGGAATTGGATGGAACCTCTGGTAATTAATAACGAGCAGACGACAAATTCTTTAAAATTATTAATTAATAACTCGGTTTAAACGAAAAAAAATCTTCAAAATAGTTTTTTTGTGTATGCAGAAATCAAATTTATGCTAATTTCCATCTGTTGGTAGTTCGACAATGGAAAACGGACTGCGATTGTTGAAATGGTACTTGTTGCAGTTATTAAAAAAAAAAAAAAAAAGAGCAGATTTTCAACAATTGAAGTTTAACAAACAATGGCTGAACTAAATAATGAGCATAGTCATGCATGAATTGAACAATCCAAAGTCATTGTCATTGTTTAAATTGTGGAACGAACTTAGCTTTTTTTTATCGCATGGTAATTTTAAGCAACAGACTCGCTTTTTTTTTTTCTTTTTTTGCGATGCTCCCCAATAGTGAATACGTTATTATGTGAACCTTGCTGTAAAAACTCAGTGTAATTACTGCTCCGGCTTGTTAATCCCTAAATTCAACATTTAAATTCTTCTCATGTACAGTTAATAACTCTGCGCTTCTCTTTTGGACTAACTCGATCATCAGTGCTATCGACTTCTCGCTAGCAAGAGTATGAATGCCTGAGCAAACTAAATGAGTCGTTGCCTGGTAACAGTGGAACATTGTTGAAAACACACTGCTTGTGCCATGTTGCGCTATAAGGACTTCAAAAGCTTTTGTGTCCCCAATAAAACAAATGGGAATTTCGGGAGGCAAATTGCCTGCAGCACTCAATGAAACTCCAGAAAGGCTTGTTTACAAAAGAGTCGTGCTTGTTGATTTCGGTCTTCTATTTTTTTTCCAATTATACCGACTCTTGCATCGCTTCTTTTATCTGCATAGTTTGGAGATATCCTTTGCCTCTGTAATTGGATTTTCATAAAAGAAAAAAAAAAAGGACCGGAGGAATGTATTCATACGAGTGTGGATGGTTTAATTGAACCGTTGCGCTACTAAAATTGCGCGGAATATTACAATAAAGTTATTGGTTCGATTACGCACCCTAAGAACGCTAGCTGTGTGCGCGCATGCGCACATCTAATGAACTGTACTGAAAGAAAATCTTACGATAACCTTGCTCTTTATAGTGAACGAGGAACTGTTGAAGTTTTCAGTTCCGGTTATTGTGAACACGGATAGTACGATTATATCAATATCAGGGTGCTTGGTATCTTACACTTTTGCCTCGGGTAAGTCCCAAATAATAGACTTCGCAACAACAAAAATAGCATTTTTTTTTAGCGAATTCCCTTTTTAGTCTACTCATGGCAAGGATTAAGATCACTCATTGATAGAATTCACGTGAGTAACACCTTTGGTAGGCTGTTATAAAGCGTCGGTAGGCGTGAAAGCTATGAAAAGATAATAAATTAAAAATGAGCCCGCGGTTAATTCTATGGCGTGTGCTGCAGACTTCCTTTGTCATTGAACTATAATGAGTCTTTGAGAAAGATATGAAGGATGGTATCTACGAGCAGTGTGTTCGCTGCTCGGGACCACGGGAGGCTGTGGAATTGTCGGCCCCACAAGAAATTAACCGTTGGGATTTAATATCTAAAACAGAACTCCAATATTAACAGGTATTAAGGATAATAATAATTTAATACGTGTTAGAGCTCCATACGTACATTGGAGTACATACGTATATATACGTATGTTGGGGTTCCGTACATACATTGGAGTATATATGTATGTTGGGGCTCCATACGTGTATTGTATAATTAATATTGGAAGTTCGATACGTATTTAAAATCCTGAAGTTCACATATTCCGCACAAAATCCATGTCAATGGTTGTTGCAGTCGTAATGAGATCATTTTTGTTATAAAAGATATTCGACGATGAATGGAATGACCTCATGAGTACGACATATGAGGTCAAAGGAGTTCCACAGGGGAATGTGTCTTGTCCTTCACTCTTTGCGGTAGTATTATACCCTTTCTTAACACAGAACTGCAAACATTTCGTCACTTATCATCAATGTGGGGAGGACGGTAACGATATCACTCTACTACCGCACAGACTTACTGTTTTTATAAGACTGCATATGTATAAGGAGACCGAAGCACTAATGCTCGCCATACAAGACCAGATAATCAACACCAGGAACTACAGCCATACATTGCAAAGCGCTCCAGTGTGATAGGCGCCTCATGTCGACGATCCCATATTGCTGAAAAAATTCCAGCACATCACCACGGGATGCTGATTGATCACCTAGACGAAGCACACTCACTGGTACGACTAAGTCGCCAGGATAATACAGAAGCTAGCGAAGAAATACCACTTGATCAAAGAAACTATACCTCATTACAAATAGGAACCCCAGGCCGTACTAAAGACCCCGACCTACAAGTTGTACTGGACCCGTGCCATAAGAATGGACATAGTCTTAATTGGCAAGAAGGAAAAGTACCTACCTCATCGACATAGCGGTGCCCAACACTGGCAACCTCCAGAAAACCCACGAAGAAAGGATCAAGAAGTCAGAGAGATGTGACATATGGAACAAATAACGACCATCCCGATCACCATTTCATCCAATGAACAGAACAGAAATTACGCGAGTGCGCGAGTAGTGGCATACAGTGTCCGTTTATGTTCTTGATATTTATTTAGTTTTAGATAGTTATACTTAACTTTAAAGAATGATTCGCCCCCCCCCCAGTGAATTCCTCTTCTGAAGCCTGATGTGGTATCATCTTCATGATATAATGAACGGGTATTTCTAATTTTTAAATATCCCTGCTCACTTTTGAATCCCTCCATTACATTGTATGCATAGCGCTTTACCCTTCATGAACCAGGAAAACGCCCCATTACCCTAAAGGCTTAAGATGACAATGCATCAACCTTGACCAAGTCACAAAGCAACGCATTACCAAGATCCCTAGGGAAATTTTCCCTCTCTTCAATCTATTGTTAAGTATACCTGTCTGAACCATTTAAGCTTTCTTGTGTTCTCACAGTCATCACTGTGGAAGGCGAATATAAAAGCTGCAAGCTTAATAGTGACAGAGGGAAAAAACTACTAGGGATTAAAGACTAATTCCTAAAAGTGAGCATTGCTTACTGTTTCCAAGTGATTTTAAGACCCGAAATCAGGCATTTCACGAAAAACAGAATAATTTGCAACAATCTGTCTGCATAGCCTGCCGCGACGGGAAGGAACCAACCATTCGATGTCATGTATGCAAATTAACCTTTTGTGTCCACTCGGTTAAAACAGCCAACACATCTTTCCAAATAACGTCGGAGAAGGTTCACATGTGAGGATGCCTTGGAGATGTCTCAGAAATATCTGAACTTCCTCTCCACAAGACTGAAACTAGCCCTAGCGACCAGACAATCACTGATCCAAGTCAATATTCTCAGTCAAATACTGGTTTGCCTGAACCTTCACTCATGACCATCGCATGTGATGAAGCAGTGTGCAACGTAAAGTCACCTGATGGCACTGCCAATCACGTTATATGCAGCACTAATCAACCCAATTTTCCATCATCAGAGAATAATGATCAAAATTGTGACTTGAACGCTAACGTACTCTCCACCTCAAGCCAATCACTATTCACAACATGCTTTCCAAGACTAAGGTAATTCTCCAAGAATTAATGCCTAAATTACAGTGTCCACGCCTCCTCTACAGCCAGAGAGTGCAGATTTCTTGGTCCACCTAATTTACAATTGAGGTCCCAAACTGAGGATTTGAAAGATGAGGTCTACTCACTGAGGAACCAAAATAAGCATATCACTCATATGGCCTCGGACCTCTGTTGTTTGGCCAGCCAAAATGGCAAGCTGACATCTCAGCCACCAATGACACCCAAAATAACAAAAATTACTCATCCAGTAAAGCCTCTTAGCCTTATAAAGCCTGGCTCCCCACTCAAATCCACTCAAGACAATTACTAGAGAGATCTGCAGACACTCGGACTGAGCACGTTAGTAGGATCGGTGCCTGCTAACACAGCTGCATGCTATTCAAGAAGTATCGCAACCAGAGAACCGACCAGGAAATAACAAAGACTCCCTACAGGCTCAAGAACTAAACAATAATTTAACTAATGTCCATCAATTGCCTCTCCCTTCCTGAAATGCCTCGAAAAGTGCATTTATAATGATGTAGCACTCGCAATCTTTGCGCATAGGCCCGAACGTACCCATTATGCAATGCCTAATAGATCTACTGTAACCTGCCTACAGTCCTTATCACACAAAATACTTCACGCCTGGAATGACAACGAAGAATTTCACACCATTTTTCTGGACATGAAATCTGCGTTCGACTCAGTCCAACTCACGCCCCCTTTTTTGCTTTACTTGAAAGATTCTACTGGATATCCAGAAATATGCTCGAGATCTTCATAATCTGAAAACTAGGATAATGCTTCACTTCACAGGCAATGGCATTACAGTCTGTAAAAGCGTCCAAGTAGGGATCCCACAAGGCGGTTCCTCTCAGCCTTGGTATTTGCAGCAATATTCGTTCCACTAATGGATCAAATTCCAGCTTTCCTATCGTATGCTAATGAGATTGTATGCTACTTGCCATGCAAACGCCATGTCGGTGACTCACAAGAATGACAAGCCTCCTCTAAATCTGTTAACAACTACCTAAATACATTCTGTAAGTATGCCAATTTTTTTGGCCTGTCGGTCAATCCAGAGAAGTCAAACTATCTCATCTTTACGCCAAGTCAGATGACTTCTGCTGATACTGAATCTTCTCTACGTCCGGAATTGGCAGGAAATGTTCTGACTCCCACAGACAGTGACAAATTCCTAGGAGTAATCCTTGATGCCAACCTCACCTATAAAAAACAAATCCAAGCTCAGTATTCCAAAGCCCTGACAGCCTTCTGGGGAATGAAAATTGATCTGTGCAAAACGCGCAATAAGCAAATAATCAAGAAATACCTTGCAATTTACTTCTGTAGTGTGTTCTCCTATGCCGTGGAAGTTTGATCGGCGGCACCACCCACCAGCCTCAGGAAACTGTGGGCCTCGAATTTTGGGTGCTGAAGTAACAGCTTCCAAAACTCTTCTGACACCAGCCGAGAAATATATCTCCGTCGTTCCCACCAATGCCAAGATCTTCGACTCCAGATTTGGACCTAGAAGAACATCTCCTGAATCTATTAGCAGAATGTTTATTAAGGAACATGACCTCTCAGTTCAGGTTAAACGGCTTAAAAGTCTGCAAACATGCTATGCCTCCTTCCTTATGTGTTCACCCGCTGTCTACCAAAAGGTAGTAGATCCTGCCTCCTGACCCCAATAAATATATATCAGAACCTTTTCTGAGGAAAATAGACCCCATCAACAATCTCAACTAATCCACCCTCCTCGATAGCAATCAAGGCCTCAAGGAAACAAGTATGAATGCTCCACGCTCCAGGTATTGTCTCAAAATGTCCGCAGCATAAGTCGCAATTATACTGATGGTGAAACACATCAGCATCATCAAACTGATTCCATCAGCCTCCAATCACCAATGATAAACAGTTCGGGAATGCTCATTCCAACCTGGGTCACGTATCGACAAAATCGAAAGCCTGCTTTCAATAAAAGCACTAGAGGTATGTGCAATAAAAAGATCCCCAAATTCTCCTTGCCAATGATATCGATATCCTCTATGTCAAGACCTGGCTTAATAGAGCCCAAGAATTTTTTTTATATCCTGTGTTCCAGCTGGAAAGAAATCTGCTTTCACTTCTAGAGTTGGGCAAAGAGGAGGCGATATTACAATTTTCTTTAAGAGCTCAAAGACCTCACTTATTCATCAAGTCTCTAGCCAAACAGCAGCATACGAAGCTTTTGCTATTATTCTCAGCTACCATAGAGTCCTCATAGATGTAGTTGTTATATATATCTCAGCACCTTCTTATGAAGCCATGCATGAAACATCTAACTGGATCATCAACCAGCTTCATCCTTGCACTTTGTCTGTGGAGACTTTAATCTTCCTCCCCAGTTAGCTAACCTTCAGCCAATGCTCCTATCAAACTTATCTTGTACAGCTTTACAAATGATCAACGATCTCCCGACCAGAGGTAACAGCCAATTACATCTCACCCTTGCTTCTTTTCTTCGCACACCTGATTACCTGCCAGAGACTTATTTCAATTCGGACCAATTGTTGTTCTTTTACACATAACTGCTCCAAACTTAAATGTTGTGAATTCGACTAATACCAAAGTAATAGTAAGTCCCAGGTTTTTGAGTATTTCTAAATGTGTTCAGCCTGCCTCTGTCATCCCATGGACAGTCATAAAAATTTGTGATCTCGAAATTGCAGTGAATTTGCTTACTTACTATCTTAAGACTGTTGCGACCTTTGCAGAATCAAAGAGAACTTCCATCATGCCTCAGTCCAGAGCATGGTGGACTCCCCATCTTAATGTAAGCTTCAAGTTAAAGCAGCATCTGCACAAAATGTGGAAGCAGTCGCAAAGTGTCAAAGACAGGATAGCCTATTCCAGAGCCCGCGTAATATTTAATTAGCAGAAATCTCAAGCAATTAAACATTACATGGATAGAATTCTTCGTAGAGGAAAATGCCCCTACTCTGAGCGGCCTTCTGATTTCACTCTAAATCTTGAACCTGACCAGTGGCTTGACTTCATATCTAGATTTGACTCGAACAGGGAACAGCGTCCTGATCATACACCAACAACTAGAATCCCGCCTGACACTGTCTGCAGTATCAATCCCCAGGGAACAGCTTATTGCTGCCATTAATTCTACATCAGCTTCTGCTACGGCAGGTGCGGATGGAATCCCCCAATTCATTATGAAATGTCTTAGCCCATATATTTTGGATCCCCTTTTAACTATTTTTAATGCTGTTTTGTCAAGCCATTTCTCTCCCCAGCAGTGGAACATCTACCTTGTGAAGCCTGTTCCCAAAATTTAATCTCCTACACTTCTTAAGCATTGCTGGCTAATCTCCAATGCCTCAAGTCTTCTAAAGCTCCTTGAGAAGGTACTTCTCCCCGTTCTAACTAAACAACTTCTTCCACATCAGTCTCCTCAAATCCATTACTCCCTTCCTCATAGATCCACTGTGACTAACCTCTTAGCCACCACCACCAGCTCTATCCTATCTGCGTTTGAATCCCAAGCAGAGCTTGCAGTCACCTATGTAGACCTTTCGACTCTAAACGTCCCTGCAATGCCGAGGCTACTTTCAGACCACTACCGGATCAAGGGAGACAGTCTACAGTTCCTCACGTCACTCCTTCAAAACAGAATAATCCAGATTACTGTCTATAGGTACATATACGAGCGAAGTATCTCTTCAGGAGTGTCACGGGTGGCGTCTTATCTGGGCTCTTGTTTACAGCACTTATCTCTCCACTTGTTGAGTCCAAGTATGAGACTTTGTTATGCAGATGATATAAAGCTCCTCACACCGATTTCTCCATATGATGGTCTTCTCGTGATAACAGCATCAATTAATAATACACTCACGGAAATTGTAAACTACCTCGACCAGTTCGGATTAAAAATTAACCCAGGAAAACCTGAATTTATATTCTTTTTAAAGAAAACGCCCTCTTATATTCAGCCAATTCTGTATAATTCTCCTATCCCCATCGTCAATAAGCATACTGATATCGGGGTTGTGTTTGATCCTAAGCTCTGATTCAGTTACCACATAGACAAGCTCCTCACCCTGACAGCTCGACTCCGATGGATTGCCAAACAGCATTTACGTTATATTAATGAAGTCACAACTACTAGAAAATATATAAAAACCACAGTATACTCTCCTCTTTTATATGCGGCAGAGGTATGGGCATCAGCTGCCACTAGCATAACCAGGCTACTTTTTTCTGTTGAGTTTTGGCTCTTAAAATGGGCCATAAACAAACAAACTTCCTCCACAGCTAAGGACAACTGAAATGGCCAGTTTGATTGAAATTCACAGGCTCTCCAAGCTAATTATAGCGAAAAGTCTTACCACGACTATCAACAATGATGGTTGGCTAGATTTTAGCACCATCATTCTGGGTCCTGTGCTCATGGAGAGTCCCTCAGCCTTCCCTCAAAGCGACTCCAACTCCATACCCACATCTCAGCAGTCTCCATCTATCCGATAGGTTCCTGCCTTTTCAGCTGCTTTCATGTGCCCGGGCCTTCTATGCTGACAGGGAATACAGACGTCTCATCCTTGAATTGTACTTCCCTGTCCCTGATTCTTCTCCTCGAAGCTCGTCTTAATGCCACAAGCCAACAATACCATCTGATATGAAGATGGTTTACTAACTTTTCAGTATGACAGTGCGTAATGAACTAAATACTTCTGTACAGTGCAAAGAACGTTTCCTGTTTATATTACTATATGTACATGAAATTATGTTTCCGCCAATATCTTCTTTATATATTGTACTGTAAATAACTGTATTATACTTGGAGTTTTAAGCTGTACTTCCACATACGCATCTCCTTATGTTTGATATATTAATGCTCTCTATTTATTATTATATTCTATTATTACTGTTAAACCCTGGCCTGATGGCCGTGAAGGGCAACATTGCAATGTATCGAATTGTCATCATCGAATTACCATTATTGCAATAAAGATTTCTTAAACTTAAGAACCTAGGCCTCTCAGAGAAACCTTACATGGAACTCCCGAAAGCCGCCATCCTAAACACCTGTAGGACAGTCAGAGTTCCTCAACCAATAATAGTAACTGGACAGAACAGCCTCCCCATGCTTCTAGTACTGGAACCAGCACCAGAAAGAGATTATGATATGTTTTCAAGAAGTGATAAAAACTGACTAGCAATTTTTGCTTAACCAACAGAGGTACAGAAAAAATATTCAGGAGATCGGGTTTTGCTCAACACTGTTTCCGAACTAGAAACTTAGTTACAATTAAACTCGCCTCGCTTTGACACAATTGCTCTACGTTACATTTTTCAGATTAATGACACATAGTGCCTTAGAGGAAAGCGTTTCCTCTGGCCACTCTGCTCTAATCTGGAGCAGAGTGGCCAGTGGAAATCCATCTTTCCATTCATCCGTTCAAGGTCGATGGAAGCTTTTCTTCGTTCACGTTATATCAGCATAATCATCATCAGGTGTCCTCCGAGGCTCCTCTTTCAATCCTTCGCTATTTGCCATTTATCATAATGAAAAGAGATTGCAGAAATAATCAAAGATTGTCACTAATGCAACCAAATTAAAATATTTAAAACTGCAAACACTTAAATTATATTAATTCAAACTGTTTTTCCTTTGAAGATCAGAAACAGTTACCAAATAATCAAAAAACGCAACACTACTTCTTGCCCGTACTTATTCTGATTCCAGTGAATGTTGCTTTTGTTGCTGTTCTGACGCTTCAGGTTTCATCTGATAAATAACCCAGCGTAACTTGTCCAATATCAATGAATGCCTTCCATTGAAGGCCCTACTTAATACGAAATCCTTATCCCGTCCATATTTTTTTAAAAAATGGCGTACAACACTGGGAAAGTCCGTCTTAGATACGTTTCAATAGTAATTGAGAAATTATAAATGGATGTCTTCTTGAACGCTGAACATATTTTTGATATTGAATTATTTATCTTGTTGGAGTTAATATTAATAAATCATACGTAAGGGTCTCTTGTTTTTGACGACACGTGGATCCGGGCTTGAATTATGTGAGTTGTTTCATTTCCACATTAAATGGCACAGACTACAACAGTCCTTGTGAGTTCAAGACCAGCATAAGCATCACCTCTCCAGTGCTTCCAGAAGACAACTTTGGCAGCAGCGCCATGATGCGTTATAAGTACCCCCACCATGGTTTCATTCTCAGTCACTATGCGATCCAAGTTATTTCTTTACTCTTCGATCACTCCAGTCTCCACAGATGCAATCCTATCCACAAATGTTTCCGTTAATCTTTGAAGACACTTGGAATTCACTTGAGACACTTTCCTCAACTGCAATCTGATATGACTGATAACCACATTATCAACTTTCGTACATCGATCCGTCCTGATGACAGTATCCACCACGGCAACATTTTCTGTGTCAAACTTGTGAGCTTGGCCTCGCAAGGATCATCCTTCAAGGTAAGAATTGGCGTAATTAATACATACAATTGTCAACGTGCATCTTTCGAGGAATTTCAAAAACTTCAAACCGAAAAAAACCACGCTACCTTCGCCTAAGGCCGACTAACTCAGCCACGTTGTGAAAACGGCCCATAAGAATTCCTCACATCATCGAAGAGACTAACACGGGTCTTTTCCCAACTGCACTACCCACGAGGTCTTATTTGTATGATAAAATCCAAACAGCGTCAAAGTATTCCCTGATATTCTTGTTATACAAAAAACCCCTTTGAAAAATTCAGAAACAAAAAGCAACGCCCTCATTACATTTAATAGGATACGTAAATATGGCACTTCAAAACAATAAAAACTTTTAGTGGCTGCCCGCTGAGTTATGGCTTCTTTTTTCGTTGTTTTTATTTTAATATTTAACGCTGGCATCACTCCTTCCATTCGCATTTCTTTAGCGTCTACCAGTCGCGAGATAATGTTTCTAAAAATATCTCTTAAACGTCATATTTAAATATTCTGAAACCTGGAAAGAGAGAGAGAAAAAAAGGAAAAATAAAAACACTAAGCAGTTGTCATCTTCAATTTGTATCGCGCTTCAAATTATCCGGCACGTGAAGTAGCATCAACCAGATAAACAGATGTGTTGTTTCCTGTCAAAAGATTCTAGAAAAAAAAAAAAAAAACAATGTTGTCATTTTTACCAACAATAGTCTAACAATGAGCTCAGTCATCACATCTTGTTTTGCACGTGTCCAACAAAGCTATTATTTTTCTTGTCGTCTGACAGCAGAAATAACGTTTGGTAAACAAAAACTTGATATGCTGGAGTTAAAACTTTCTTTAGAGTTTTCTACGCGATTTAAGATGCATTGCAACTGCATAAATAGAACAAAAGTAACATTTAGCAACTGGAATTTATGAATATCAGTATTTCGATTAATGTACGTGAATGTATTAAGATATAAATTTCAGCAGGCATAACCAGTGATTGTCACGTACATTGAAACTTGTATTCATTGGGGAGCTTTACTAATGTGGCGTTATTAATCTGTTATTATATATGATAAATTTGAAAACTACACAAATTTCTCCAGGAAGAGTATTTGCATCACAAAATTAGTTCTCTATTGACTCATCACCAGATACATTACGTTCGAATAATATTTTAATAGTTCAAGCATATATAATCCAGTGTCAGATAATTAGTCTTTAAGCGAGTTTTCATACAAATTTTAAATACTTTGTGCGTCTACGGACAGGAAGTGTTCTCTGAACAGGACAGGGTCCTTTCAGAGCAACAGATAATGAAAAGCAGAGCATATACAAATAGTCAAAGGATTCTACGAATTCAAATGTCACATTGTCAAATTAATTACTAGCATTTCGGAGGTTTGTTTCTTCTTTTAGTATCTTATATTTCGATTTATTAAAAATTAATTTATTTTCACATGCCATTCTTTAAGTTTAATTGAGGATGGTGTGGATCTCTGTCCGTTGTGTGGATTGTAGTATCATTAGCATATGTCACAAAGTGCATTGTTGTCAAATCATAGGTCGTTGGTAGAAACAAAGAATTGGTCCTAAGGACGAGCCTTGGAGGTCTTCTCTAGGCCTTTTAAATCCATACTGTGCAGCTTGTTCAGAAGGCTGTGTTTAATACAGTTAAGTCTTAGATAAATGTAGAAAATGGGAAATGGCAGGGTCACCCTCTTACAGTGATTTGGAATGGGCACCGGAGGTATTATAAATCAACAAGTGCTAAACCAGTACACCCCTTAGAACTACCTTAGAAATTTTCACAGGGTGAGAAATCCGATTTTCATTAATATATTATCTGCTTCTGCTTTAAATAACTTTTCTTTTAATTTTATAAATGACGAACGGATGGAAATTTAAAATAAAATACTTGAGAGCTTAAGTGGGTAGATAATTCGTAGATGTCTCTGCTGTAGTATCGTTGTCCCTCTATAATACAAGAGCTTCAGCAAACACAAGAAAAGAAAAGCTACTGTAAATGACCGGAGAAGGATTGAATGCCGATTCTGTTACACAGATGATACCCCCCAGCGATAATAAACAGTGTTCTTATTGTGCGCCATATTGTGGCTCACTCTTTTGCTAATTGTATAATCCAATTTCAAATTGTCATGGGCGTGATGATATCTTCTCACCTTTTGCTTTATCTTCTCATCTTCTCACCGCATGACTCAGTAAATTATTCAAAGATGCTTCGGCTTTGAAATGAGTTATTTTAAGGCATTTTCTTCAATGCCAGTTGGGATTAAATTGAAAGTGTCTGCAATACGGCCAGAAGAGATTGTGCAAGACTCGGAGAATTTTTCAAAGAACTTTCCCAGCATGATCTTTTCCTATTCTTAAGGTTAGTAACCATAACACTAGGAAACCAACTGCAAATTCTAAACAGGAATAGTTCAAGGAAGTAATAATATAGAAATGAATAAGCTTTTTATATAAATAAAAAGTACTGTTCAAGGTTTAGACCTAAATGAATGTCAGATGAACTGATGAGACTCTTGACTGAGAAGAAAAACTCGTGGAATAATTAGAAATTACAAAGGGATATAAACACCTACAGTAAGTATAAACTAGTCTCCAATTAAGTCATTAAGAGGGATTAAAGAAGCTAAGCCAGATTATAAACCTTTATCTAAAAATCTGAAGAACAGTAACAAAGACTTGTTTATGTTAACACTAGAAGGACAGAGATGAGCAATATTTTTCCAGAGATTTGATGATCCTGTTCAGGTTCCTGGAAAAGTGAATAAATATTTTTTAAAACTACATTCACGCGTGAACAAGTTTTCAACGATGAGGATACACTACGTACACTAATTTACAACTGATAGCTAAATCATTTTGTTATGATCAAAACGAAAAATTGTTAAAGCTAAAAATAAAGGAACATGAGGTTAACGGAATTTATCGAATTATATTAAAGGAAGCAGCAAAAAAAGCTCAGAGAATCTTTGGCCATCATTATAAGAGCATTCTTTGGTTAAGAGGAGGTCCCAAAAAAGTTGTAAATGTGGAAATCTCTCTCCAGTTCACAAAGAAGATTCGAAAGGGCGAAGTGAATAATTAGAGACCTGTAGGCTTCTGTTCCAGGGAAAATAATGACGTCATTGGTTAAAAAGAAGGAATTCAGCAATACGATAATGACAACATGAATTTGTTAAGGAGAAATCTTCTCTGACCAATAATTGAGACATCTTTTACTTAGATTTCAGCAAAGCTTTGGGCTTTGTACAGCAGTCTCACTTGGTACGGGGACAAGTTACTGTGTAAGATCCGAAAATCTTACAAAAAAGGAAAAAAAAAATAAATAAATAATTTTTTTATAAAGACTTTAGAAATGGGTTTTTCCTTTTTTTGGATCCTGCCGCTAGTAGAATAAGGTGGTAACATCGCAAACAGAAATAAGAATTATTCTGGAAGGAGTTATAAAAAAATTAAGTAGCAGTAGAAATGAGGGTAGTGTCAAGCCTTAACTTCCGTTATACTAGGGTATATACAAGGATAAACTATGGCAAACCTGCATGGGGTCTATAGCAAACAAACAACTTAAGGTTTATGAGGGGTCACACACCGGAAACGTATTCTGAACAGCACACACACTAGTTTCTAAAAATAGACGCTATGGTATCCAGTGTCACGTTTTGTGGTTTTTTTTGAGTGCAATAGAGACAAGCTGTTATGAGACAGGAAGAGTTGTTTTGGAGTATTCGGCCGACATCAAAGAACACAACGGATGTCAACAGGTTGTAAAGAAAGGGGTATAGAGAATCACGTGCTACGGGGCAGGCTGAACTAGGCCTTCCAACAAATGAAAAGAGAAAAATGAAAAAGAAAGAGTGATTGGAAGAAAACACTGTGGGGAGGCGTGGAAAACTCGGGGAGAAAATTGTGGATGGATACGGACACAAGAGGAGGGAGAGTGAAAAAAGGAAGAGAAGGAGAGGGGAGAGAACTTTTTGAGCTGTGCTAGTGAAAGGGTGAGTCGGGAAGAGTTGCTTGAAAGATGAAGAAATAGCCGACGAAAAAAATCGAAGTGAGGTTATCAGTAATGTAAGTGAGTGAGAAATTAGGAGATGAACGTGAAGGGGGTAGTTAAAGGGAGTTCTGCAAACAGTGAGAATGAGAAAGGAAGATTCCCTTAGAAGACCCAGTCCACCGAGGAAGGCGATAACATCCTGAAATAGTCTTGAAAGGCAAAGTAACAACCCTGGAACAGAAGGTAGCCGTCCTTACAGGCAAAGTAGCAGATCCTGAAAGCGGAGTAGCAGTTGCGAACGCCATATGATGATGCCCTGGAAGCTGTAAGATGTTGCCCTGGATGGCGGAAGATAGCAGCTCTGGATAAGGATAGGATAGAAGGCCCTTATGCAGACACCTGACCATAGAAATTAAGTAAGTGAAAGTTAATTTGAGAATACTGTAAGTTAACTGCTAGAGAAAGGACTGTAGTGAGATATTTGGGGAATTCAATGATAAGAGAAAGTTATTTTGAAAATACTGTAAGTTAAATACTAGTGAAAGGACTGTAATACGATATTGGGGAATTTAATGATAAAGATAAGATTAGATGGGTGAACCAAATAGGAGCAAAATCTACTCTAAGGCAATTATGGTTGGTTTACGCAGTAATTTGGAATAAGGAGGATAGTAATGTAGATGAGAAAGAGAACGGAAGGAATTGTAGTAAAAAATAGAAATATTAAATGTGTGGAGATAAAATTTATGTATATTGACAACCCTTAAAGGTGTGTTTGAATGTAACATTGTATTTTGGTGATCAAGTTCTGTAACTGACAATGGTTAAAGAAATATATAAGAAAGAGGAATAGGGAATTAAAGAATAAATTGGTAGTTATGATGATACATAAAAGTAATATGATCAATGATATATTTAACTTTAATGATAAAAAAAATGTTATTGACACCTATGAGGTATGATTTGATTGTGTTGTAATAGGAGCAGAAATAAGGTGAGCATATAAAGAGTGTAACTATTTAACCTGTGTATGCGTAATGAGAAAGGTGAGATAAAAAAAAAGGGTCTGTAAAGGAGCCTGTTAGATAGGAAGAGACTGGATATGTTGTAAGTACCTTGGTGTTGAAACAGTGAAATTCTATTCTCAATGAGATTTGTTATGATTTAACTGTACATATGCATAATAAACTTGTTTTTATGTATAACATTTGTGTAATTATTTGTTGTACTGGACACAAGCCCATCCGAAGGGAACAATATACATCTAGAAGTTTCCCCCCCCAAAACCTGAAGTCTTCTGTGAAGTTGAAAGTCAGACACGCAAGTGGGGAGTAATAAATAGGGGAATAAATCTAAATATAAATTATATATATATATATATACAACATTTAAACCCCCCCCACAACTGGAATGGATAAGGGAATGATGGATTGGAAGACAGAGGTTATTAATAAGCACCTCTCTTCTTGGACTATTGTTATTAATAGAGTCCCAACAGAGTTAAGTTCCTGGATCCCTTATTGTTTTCAACATTTATTATCGATCTTAATGAAGGCATATCGGATTTAACATCTACCTTTGCTGTAATACAAAGATTGGCAGGGTAGTTAATGACAGGAATAAGATTACATTTCTGCAGAAAGACCTAGAGAAATTAGACTAATTGAAGTTTAACATATAACTGCTGCCTATATGAAGGTATTGAATATGGGCAGCAGAAATCACTCAATAACATACCAATTCGGCAGTGTCACGCTCAAGGCGGTGGAGTATTACTCAGATGGAAATAACTTCCATCTGGTTTTGAGCAAGTTGGTAACCCGAAAAATTTTAAACAGGGATTAAGCAAATTATTTGTGAGGATGAACAGATTATATAGTTTTATTTTTAGTTTGGCTCATGCTGTACAAACTTTCTTCTTCGTATCATCGGCCACTACTAATATTAAAAGTTGATCTTCTTTATTTACAACGGTTCGCAGATTATATTCTGTTATCCGGTTGAGGCTGGAATGAAAGTGAGCACTTTGAAATAGTGTGAAAAAAAAAATCTCTCCCAGTTGTAAAGCTGAGAAAACCATTAAATATATAAACGCGAAAACCAAATATATGTAGCATTTAGTAACCGTCAGCATAACAATGAGGCCAGCAACGAGAACTAAATATATACGTTGTAAGATAAGCTTTGAAATGGTGGGCGGAATACAGAAATATATGCGCAAGGCTGTTCTAATTAAAGTGTGTCACTTTGGAGGTGTGGTGGCAGAAAACGAATGATGATATAGCCATGAAATATCGAATTAGCCATACCCAGACGATGCAGTCATTAGTGTGAGAGAGAGAGAGAGAGAGAGAGAGAGAGAGAGAGAGAGAGAGAGAGACAAGTTCAAAGAAGTGCAACCAGGTGGAATCAAGTACATGCGGGATTAACAACAAGAATGTAGACATAGCCCGTTTGTTAAGCGGTTCCTGTGGTTCCCCCATAAATCCGCGTTGAGTACTTTGTGGTGCAGCACAATTTTACAAAACCAGTTGGTTTGAGTAGTGTAGGTTATGTGAGTAATGTGTTGCTCGACTGGTCACTTAGTTAACGGGAGGCACGATCACCAGGAAGGGTCCCCTCCTAGCATCTTTCCACAGCATGGTACATAAACCTTTTACAGATAGAACTTTCCGGCTACCAACACTCTGGCCAGGGTGAGACTGAAGGTGACGTGAGCGAAAAGGAATTTGGGTAAAGCTTAAGGGTTGGATAACAGGAGAATGCAAGGAGGGGGATATTACAGAAGATATCTCCAGGCAAAACGGAGCAAAGAAACCTAAAGAAGGAGGGAGGCCCCCGTAAGAAAGCACAATGCTCACAAATGAGCAGGAGTGAAGTAAAGAGAAAGAACGTACTTGTGCTGTCAAGCTTAGAGCACTCGGAAACCACGGAAAAGCGAGTAATGTAAAAATTCTTGAATTAAGTAAACACGAAACTTGATCTGAAATACTGTATACTGTTGATACGACAAATAAAAAGCAACACAACCACACTTCATGAATACTACAGCCTGAAAATAATGCGAAGGGGGAATGACCCGTTGCTTCTCCGCAAAAAAGTCGATTTGATATCAAGAAATATAGGGCAACTAGTGAGTTCCCTACCGCCCATCACAGCGAATGATCACCAGTAGCAGTGAGTAGTTATAATACAGAAGTCGAAGAAATATGGAAACATCTGTGGCCAGACGATACTCATTTGCAGCTGAATTTCCAGTGAATGACCATAAATTTGGATATGAAGAAGGCCATCACCTTGACATGTCCTCGAAGTGTCAGTAAGTGCTGGATGGCGTGAGTTCGCAGCTACTTTAATCATTGGAACATTTTTTGTGAAGGTAGTTCGCTGCCATGGTGTCGATGAGTCTTCTCTTCAGACAGTGGGATGCTCGGCGACAAGATTTACCGCCCATTCGCATCAAGTAGGAAGTTGCCTACACACACCTATCTTTATGCAGAGGGTAACCACCGTATATCGATCCCCAAGTGACGCAACAGCTTTATGGTGTATTCCATAATTTCTTAGACGCTTGTGCGACTTTTATAACTTAAGGGCGGATGTAACAGGAAAATACTGAAACTCTGACCGACTTATATGACAGCATCACAAAATCTATTATCAATATTGCAGGGAATATAGTGCAAACAACCACTGATAACGCACTTCTTTATCTCCTGTATATTGTGGAACCTGTTGGTGGTCATAGAAGCAATTTGATTGGTATAACGTTGACTTTCTTTAATAAACATCTCATTACTGAGCTGTAATCCGTTGGATTGTATTAAATCCAACAGAATTGCGCCGTGCATTGCCAACAGATCAAGTTTTGCTCCAATTACATCTTACTATCCCTCTTTTTTGAATTCTTTTTCTTGGTCACTTGTATCAAAGTGGTTTGAACATCATTTATTCAAGTTTCATCGATGTCCTCTTACCAGATCTCTCTGTAGACCTGAAAAGTAACTAAATTATTAGATCCATCTCGGATCTAATTAATTGAGTAACCCTACCCATTTGACAATGTCCCTCATTGTCAAATGGGTAGGATTTTTAAGAAAGAAAAACGGCTTCACTTAAAATCTCTACTTCCAAAAAAAACATTTGAAACCTCTGCTGCTTACTACAGACCCTGAACTTTTGTTCTTAAAGTAATTTCGATACCGTTCATCATTTCAAAACGACTTCGGAGAAATAATTAACAGCATTGTAAGTGTGCCTGTATTACAAGCCACTGTGATTCCATTAAGAAAACGCCGTTCTGAACACTCAACTTTTTTTTTCTTTCTTACAAGTAAGTAGGACATGTTTTATAAAAAAAAAATCCGTCAAAGGAATAAAAGCGAAGAGAAAATTAATTTCTGCAGATGTCTATAACATCAAGACACTCAGGTACTTAAGGAAAACTTTTCGTCTTGGATTGTTACAAATGACGACAGCACAAAGAGCCAAGAAAAGAAAAAGTCAAATGGAGCAGATCCTACGTAATTATCGTCTCTGCAAAACGACGGAAGGAGTCCGCTTTTCTTATACGACACTGGGGGTGTCAAAAAGTTGGCAAAATCCCCGCAAACAGTTAATCAATAGTGTCTCGGGTCAAGGTGACGAACTCGCGAATAAAAGTGAGCAGTTGGCGCTTTGGTCCTCTTACTGGGTCAAGTACACACGACAGATTGCTGCAACTAATGTTTATCATTCAAGTTCAAGACACTTCTAACAAAAGACATCACGCAAAACCCATTTGTTTGAATTATTATTTTATGTTCTGCTGTAATTAGTCCATTTCGGTGGTAATGTTTTTAAACATATCTTCTTTAAATGGAGTCACGCAAGCCTAGTAGATATTATACGACTGTACATGCAATTATCTACTTAAATTAAGAGTTAATTAATTTAGGCCAAACAGTTAATTCCATTTAAATTAATGCTAGTTTAAAATGCACTTTTGGTTTAAACAAAAGCTGAAGAGAAAGTTTCATATCTCTCATATTGGGAGTTAAATCGTAAATTTATGTTCAAATGCTGCACTGATAGATGCTTATCAATCTACCTATAAGGGGAAAGAAAGAAGAGAAATAACCCTCGAAATAATCAAACTGGTGGTGACAATTGTTACAAATAACCAGTTTTAGATTTCTTGTTTGCGAAACTATTTCTCAGTGGTTCAATACTTAGCAATAACTTCAAAAAATGACAAACTGAGCAAGGGACTGGACCGTAACTGGAACCAGCAAATTCCACCGAAACTGGCCATAGATCAGCAACCCTGACAACGACCGACAACCTTCTGTGACAAAGGCACAAAGAATAAGGATAAAACAGCTTTTTCTCTCCTCACTCCTGAAATCTTAGCAGACAATGTCATTCCCAGATGCAACTTGGCCCTGAAGGTTGGTTGATTTGGTTTTTAATGGCACATTGGCAGCTAAGGCCATAATTGGCCCTGAAGGAACCTGACCACTGCACTTGATATGAAACCTGGTATTGTCACCTCTACTACCTGGACAGGACTTGACCAATAGTCACAAACTACCAGACTTGACATTTATCAACACTGGATTTCACTGAACCTGGTCCCATGAATATCCCAAATGGGAACACCAATACGACTGAAGACTAACTGCAGCTTTCTGCTGGCTATCTTGGCTCTCAAACCATACTCCCTTGTCTGGCTCTCTTTTCCCCCTCCCCGCCACTTCTCTGTTCGCTGGTGGGGCATGTGCCTGCCCCACTGATCATCTGGGGTCGTCTTCTCTATCGTCCCCATATTTCTATATTTCCCTCCCCAACCTTCTAATACGTATACCCCACACAAGTTGCAAATTTTAATAACGACTAAATTTAATTGCGTTCACAGTAACCCCATTTGGCTTTTCTACTCAATTTTCGTAACCCCCACAGAGCGAGAATTTTTGTTTTTTAGGTCCTAGCCACAGAAATCTCAGGAAATTAGGTGGCAGGACCTGCCAGAGTAAAACTGCTAGGTACCTGGTCTGCCTCCACGGGGCCAAGTGTGGGCAACGTTGAGCCCCACAGGGATCCAGCGGCTAAATGGCCAGATGAACAACGATACACAACACTACACATATATAATATTCATACACTTTAAAACCTCTGGCCTTTGCAGTGAACTGTACTACACCCACAATGAAAGTAACGCGGAGATGGGGGAAACCCCTTGTGCCGTTTGACACGAACGCACTTTACACTTATGAAAGATAAAGCGATTATGTTAATACTCTTTCCATAATCGTTTTAATGTCCTGGATATAAAATACTTAAATTGCTCTGTATCTTACAGAAATACGCTACAAACGTTTAAAGCCCCGAATGCAACTTTTCACGTTCAGTGTCATAAGAATAAGTAATATCGATGAAATAGAATTTATGGTTAAACAATAATCAAAATATGGTGGAACAACCACACCTAAAAACTAAAGGCACCAACTTCAACTACAAGAGTGGCGTTAACTGCGGACGATGTTAATTGGGTGCTCTGCAAGTTGGTTTGGTTTTTGTTAGAGGTTAGTTGTGGAATAAGTTCAACCAAAGGGAGAGTTGGAGGTACTTGAGCGCCATGACTTCTGTTATTACTTTTTTATTCTTTGATTGAATCGATACATTTTTGTAATCAGTTATTCCTATCTACATTTAAAAGAGACGGTCCAGCCTTGCAAGTCAATTCTACTGACAGACTTCCAGAAGGAAAGTGGTTAGCGTCATGGCATGTTGTTTTCGGAAAAAAAATCCTTTTGGGTTGAGCCTATTCAATAAAATGCGATATCTAACTCGCTGTACGTGGACTATATCCATCCATCAAAGAAACTGATTCACAACTGTGGCAATATTTCACCTTGTCTTCTCAATTTGCTTTGATTTTCAATTTCAAATTATGTATATTAAAGTGCGACTTCTAATAGCGCTAATATTTAAAAAAAAAATCCACCCAAGCAAATAAGTTGGCCATCGCTGTGAAGAGCAAAACATTTAGCAACAGCAGCCAAAGGTCAAGCTAATAAATCTAATATAATACTCAATATGTACAGGAGATAATGGTTGCATATCACCTTCAGTTGATAAACTCGGAAGCTCCAGTTCTGACACTTTTAATCTCAAAGTTTATGTACCATTATATCCTGATTATTATTTTATTTTAATTTATAATAATTTAAATTTATTATTTTAATAGCGCTGGAAGAATATAGAATACAGTTGACGTCTGTAATTTACCTTTCTGCAATAATAAAACAGATTCTCCAAAGCTAAGGAACAGGAACAAAAACAAGGCAGGAAACCAAAAATCCATGATGAGATTATGGAAAAACGTACGTTAGACAGTTTTAATGCATCTTATTAATGACCAAAGACAGGGTAAATTTCGCATTGAAATTAGAGTTACACAAAGGAGTTCATGAACCACTCAAAATGGCTACTAGATAATCCATGGAGACACGCCACAATAAAATATGCCATCTCAGTGAATAGAAATACATTCCTGATATTGACTGCTCATGCTAAGAACGAGACAGTTAATTAGTGTTAGAGATATCAATGTCCATTCTTACATAAGGGTTGACGCAAGCCATGGTCTGTTAGATTGAGGTATGGATGCCTGACTGGCCATAAGGAATATACTTTCCCACTTGAAAATAATGGTTCATTAGAAGAGTTCTGTAATGACATGCGCTATCATTCATCAAAAGATATTCTGGATCACTTACTCTTGCAAAAATGAGAACATAAGCGGTAAGGATCCAATCTCGATTCTGCGAACGCCTTAATTCCTTTAGGCGTTCTTGTGGAGCACAAATATCTGTATGTCCACTGATAGTAATGTGATTCAAACCACAAATTTCAAGGTTCGGTCGACATGCTGTCGGCACCAATTTAAATGGACCTTTTTCTGTATCGGCGTCAAGGGAATTCACACAGCTAGTCCTCGTGCCAAAAGAACTCTCCATGCAGCCTTCTGTAGCCTAGACAATTCTGCATATAGATCCATCCATTGTGAAACAAGTCATGGTTCTGTGAAATCTCTATGATGCCTCGCAATTAGATCAGAAAAGTCATCTGGTATGGGGATAAGGAAGGTCTAGTACAGGTCTTCAACAGCACCATTAATTTTGAACAGTTCCACAGTCTGTTTATGATGCTGCGAGTTATCTTCAGCCACCTGGCCATTTCGACTTGACATTTTCCTGCCCCCATCTTCCTATTTCTCTCCAATTCCAAGTATCATCCAAACTATGTTTTTGTGACATTTGCTCGAGTATGGCTACCTTGAAATCGATAATCAAGCAATCAACGAGAAACAGAGGTCCCGAAAACATGCTGTTTTAATCTGTTTATCTGATTTCCAAGTGGTAACACATTGTGCACAATTTGTATTTCTTAAATAACGAATATTTTCTATATTTTATTGTATTCATATTTTGTGCTTGTTCCTTAGTTTTTGAGCACCAGTGCAGTTAAAAATTTAATTTCGTGTTTTTACTGTCTTCTATTTTATCTTTGTTCATCTGAGATATGGTGGGGAGTTAACATTGTCCTTCGTATCCCTGTTCCAGACAGTTCGATATCTTAATTACACTTTGTATCCATTTCTTATTATTCTTAAGACGGCCAGTCCGAGTAACATATGCTGACACCATCATGAGCTTCCTGACCTTTCCTTCAATGCGTTTTTTCATCCTTCTCCTGATTATTACTTAATTACGGCGCATCTAGCAAATACATCTTCCTCCTCCAAAGTCCCCTCCTCTTAGTGATGACTTAGCTGTCATCCACGGCAGTTCTTTAATCAGGGCGTAATCAATACACACACGGAGCGGATAATAAATAATTTGTTCGTGCAGGCGATTTTACTGTCCCAACTCGTATTTGATTAGTTTCTGATTTTTCCAACAGGTAGAGGAATGGTAAATTGCTCTCCAACGTAGATATTGTCTTAGATGATGTATATTTCTCTTAGAAAATTTGCAGCCAAGCAAATTGGGATGGATGAAAAATAATAGCGTCATTTCTTTGCAATGTATGTAAGGCTCTCTTGATTTATCAGCTTGTCCCGCTAATGCTATCCGTGTAGATTGTTCTGGTCCATTTATGCGAGGATGTGCATTTCGGAGAATTAATGGTGGGTCAAGTAGAAGATATATCAAGATCCATAAACAGCGTTTATTCTTTAATAATTGGGATTTTTTAAAATTTTGTGTTGTGCGGTTGGTTTTCATGATTCGTGGGATGAGAAATCCATGCAATCCTCTCCCGAAAGCGACTAACTCGGCCATTATCTAAAAAAAAAGCTAGAATGACGATTATTAAAAAGAATTTTGTATAATATTTTGATAATTTTTTTTAAATCAACTGGACTAAGTATAATCGCTTTAAGCAATGGAGGCAGGAAATCGCCTCAGACAAATTCCATCTAGAACAATAATAAAACCCCTTGAACGACGTATAAAACCCTCTTGTATAAATTACAAAAATTCTTCCAACAAGAGAAACACGGACACGAAAAGCGTATGAAATCTCGCACATCACCTCATTTCCGAAGTCTTCTATCCAGGAAAATTCCACCAATCCAATAGTTGCTTAATTGAAAGAGACAAGATCACCCAGCAAGGGCTGTGCAAACTCTGACACTCGTGCAGCGCCGATAGACAGTCAGTAATAGTCTCCCGGGTACTGTAAAAGGGGCTGACGCTGAAAGTGCCACTCTGGAATCGAGTAACATCTCCTGAATGCACTAAGTCTGTTAACTATCAGACATCTCTTGATTCCAAGTGCACTTCCCGCTTTTGTTGGCTTAGAAAAACGGATTAGCTTCTTCGCCAAACATAAAACATAATTTAGCCAATGTCATGTCTGAAGCTAACGAAGTACTGGCGAAGACATTCTCTGATGTTACTTCATTATATTGATCGTTAGTGCTTTAATAAATGCCGGGCTGGTGAGAATCTACTTTGAATTAAATGCTAGTGGGACGTTAGCTGAATTCCATTTAATATGGAACTCGCTAGGTGAAAAGTAAATACTGAAACCTCTACTGAAAATTTATCGCGTGCTGCACAAACATATTTAAACGCAAAATAAATCTTGTTTAAAACAAAAAACGCATGAGAAACAAGATCTCCTAAAAGAATCTGGGAACCAGCATCTTGAATCATTAACAGAAATAAGCGAGTTGTCGAAATACCCCAACTACTCTGCTTGAGTTGATATAAAACCTCATTCCAGCTATTCCTGGACTGGTCCAGGAATGCCTGGAATCCATGAGAGTTGATTTCTATTGTTTATGCATGTATAATACTTGGCTGCAGTAACGATAGAAGGTAGATAAACTATTCTACCGATGCCTTCTTATCTGGAGATATTTCAAAGTCCCTAGCTGCATCATGGGAAATAAAAAAGGCACTTAAGTACTTTGGAAAAGTTTGCAACAATTTCTTGGCGGGTTACCAAAAATCTCTGCATCTGCACGAGAGTAAATTACATCCGATAGTGGTTTCAACATAACCCGCATCATGGAGGCACCGTCGGCAAAGAAAAAGGAGATAAAAATCAACCGAACTTCAGAATCTGTTCATCATCTACTTCTCAGAACTGAGCGAGTCGACGCCAAAAAGTAGACACACCTGTTAAGCTGATAACGACCCTTCCACCGGTTCTTTTTGTTGTTAAACTTCCCGCTCGACAGCTTTCATCCGGTCACTATGTAAACAAACAGTCAGATCGGAGTGCTCGCCTTCGGTAATCACTCCCGTTCCAAATGAAAACGAAGAAAGAAACGGAACAGAAATCGTCCCAATTGCAGCATCTTCGTAAAAGACACCGGAACGGGTCGTTAAAGCGGTGGAAATGAGTTCGGCAGTCATAAAAGCGGTCCACTGGCCCTGCGAAATGTTTTCCGTTTTGCCAGACATCTGTTGTGCAGCGGGGCCTCCGCCGTTGACAGCACGTGCGAATTGTTTCTCCATAAGCGAGCGTCTCTTTCGTTCGACGCGGATCAATACATCATCAAGCGGCTTCCTCGTGAGTAGAAATTCGCTCCGTTATTTTATCAGATCATAGCGTAGACTCGCAAGTGATCCGCGAGATCTGATCGTGCTTTGTAGCGTTTCCTAAACAAAAGTCCAAGCCATCTCGCATCTGTTCCGCTTGATTTCATTGTTTGCATTGCATCCCACACATATCTGAGAAATCTCTGCGTGAATAGACTGTTTCGCGCTCTTACTTACTGAATATTCTTATGAAATAAACTAAAGATAAAGGCTTTCATCTCCTTAAAATTCTGTTCAGTAAGCCAATTAAATGTCTTTTCAGAACTCCGGGAAAGTAACTTGAAGAGGGAGCTAATTAAGTGCGGATGTACAAACAGAGAGAGATGCTAAAAATAAAGTTGATTCACTTTGTTTTCCAGAAACTTGATGGTATTTGGATTTATGCTCTGTTGCCTCGGTGCTAACACTCAACAACTGTTAATGCTACAGTTTGAAGACATTCATTCCGAATACACAGAGCTCAAACAAACTTTAACGTAATATTTGTTTAATGTATATTTTTGTGTTGATATAGTATATTTCGGATGCGCCCTCCGTGTCTCAACGACCCAAATATATATTTAATTATGAATAAAGCTGTTTGGTGTACTGTATTGTCAGCGAAGCGAATTTGCATAAAATAAACCTTAATAATCAGTTGTTTGTGTCGTGTGAATAAGGAATTTATTAGAGAACAGTCAACAGTTGTTTACTTCTAAAACAATCTGTCAGTTAAAGATACTTCAAAAGGAGAAACTCGGTGCCAAAGCGAATCATTGAAGACTGGTTTAATCCATCCTTCGATGTAGAGTATGGTCCACAATAAAGCCGTTCGAAGGATGGACAATCATTTCAGTTGGGAATTTTGGGAGAATTCTGTGGTCTCCAAAACATGATTCTGAGTTAGTCGGTCTTGGGCGAGGACTCCCTGATTTCATCTCCCGAAAACGGACCTTAGAATGCACGCACTTTAAACAGAATACATTTACGTCTCATGGCCTTAGTGGTTTTGGCTCTTAACACATGAAACACCCACAGTCTCCAAAACAAGTCGGTACCTTTTCAAGAAAGAACTTCACCCCAATGAATGGTGCTTATGCCAGTTTTTTGCGCATATCGAATCCAAGTGGCTCATTAATTACGTGACCATGTCAAGAAAGTTATTTCTCAAGATGAATGCTAGAGATGCACCACAAATGTCAGAGGTGTTTTTTAAAACATCTGATTTCCAAAGAATGTCGCGTGCATTATGAAACATTGACGAACAAACGCGTTTCCTTGATTTTCAGCGACCAAATGAACTTGCTGGGAGGTCCTGTAGTAGTGAAAGTGTGGCGCATTTTATTCATTTCGATATTATAATTGCAGTATATGTTAATACACACACTGCCCAAACGAAAAATACGAACCTTTGTATTAAGACTTATTTCAGAATGCAGTGCTTCAAGAACGTTGTCATTGGACAGCGGAACAATGGGAGAAAGTAATGTGGTCACACGAATCCCGATACACTTTGTTTTTCAGCGGCGATAAAGCACTGCAAAACAAAGTGTGGTATGGGGAATATTTCGTTGTCACGGACTGGATCCGTTGATACTGGCGTAAGATCGAATGCCATTCAGGAAGTACCTAAATTTTGTATCTTATCTACTGCACCTTGTAATATTACTCTTATTCCGAAAGTGATGGCCCCTTCATGGATGACAATTCAACAGAGCATCGTGCCAGAATCTTGCAATAATGGTTCGAAGAATATGACATGGATTTCCACCATCTTCCCTGGCTTACACATTTATACCATATCAATCCCATTGAGAATGTGTGGGATATGTTAGTTAGAGCTATTCGACAACGAATTCCTATTCCTTCGACTTGGTCCCATCTACGCGATATTGTACTGGAAGAATGGTTACAATTAGACTAAAATACATTGAAGAATCCATGACATGCCGCGCTGCACACTTGCTGTTATTCGAAATAAAGGCGATCTGATTCGATATTGAATAAGGTTCGCATGTTCTTGGCCAGTGTGTGTATTTTACGACTGCTTTTTTCTGGAACATACTGTATTATAAACTAATTTCGATATCTAACTGATAGTAGCGACAATTTCTGGACTGTGGTAGGACTAATAGTATAAACTACAGCTGTCTGTTGTTGTTGTTGTTATTATTTAGCTTAACGACACAAGGGCTACTGAGGCCAAATTGTGTCTGTTCATAGTTTATTTAGTCGAAATATAGCACTGTTGGTGTTAAATTAAATACTCCTATATAGTCCAATACGTTTTAAAAATATTACAAGTTCATTTATGTTTGCTTCATTTCCCAGGATATGAGTTAAATCATGTGAGAGGTTCAACCTAGAGACTGACTGAAAAGTGTTTGACCGTATGGTTGAATATAGGGGACAATCGAAGAGGAAATGCCTAACAGTAAGTTGACTGTCACAGGATGAACACTGGGGTGGATCTTCTCCCAGTAGCAGGAACAGATGAGTATGATGAGTGTGTCCAATTCTGAGTCTTGCCAGTACTACTTCCTCTCGTCTGTTTTGTCGAAAGCCTGAGAGCCACAGCTTTGGTTCTTGCTTTATCTGGTAAAGTTTATTGTTGGTGTTACTTTTCCAGATCTGTGACCAATTGTCGTAACTTGCTTTGCGAATAACAGGCTTATAATCAGTGTAAGGAACCTGAAGATGTTCTGGGCCAGCTGGATGAGGATTTTTAGCTGCAAGATCCGCACTTTCATTTCCCGGAATACCAGAATGGCCAGGGATCCAGCAAAAACTGATTGATTGATTAGACACACTGCAGGAAAATAGCTGAGAATGAATGTGTTTCAAGGTAGGATGAGAAGATGAAAAATTCTTCCTTATGGCAGAAACAGCACTGAGCGAGTCAGTGTAAATTATGACAGGTGAGATGGAAAGTTCAATAATTTTACTGAGTGCTAATTTGATGGCATATAATTCGGCTGTGAAGACGCTGCAGACTAAAGGTAGTGAAGCTGTAACCGTTAGAGAAGGAAAAACTGCAGCTGCACCAACCGCAGTAGCTGTTTTGGATCCGTCAGTATAGACTTTACAGGCATGGGAGTTCAGAGTAGTGTGAGCTAAGTGCAACTGCCTGATATTAAAGGAAGGTACAGTATTCTTTCCCCACTCCAAAAAATGTGTATCGTGGGAGGAAGAAACGTATGTCCAAGGTGGAACAGGAGCAGTTGTGTTCTGAAAAATATCGCTTAAATTGATATTCCAACTCTGAGAAAGCTCTTTAATCCTTAGTGAAGCAGGTCTGTTTTCATTTGGCTTGCTGTCATATATCAAATCCCACCGAGTATTATAAAGATACTCCCAACTGGGGTGAGATGGAAGACTCTGGATCTTAGCAGCATAGTGGAGCAATAATGATTTCCTACGAAGATGTAATGGAGGATCGTGTGCTTCGATATAGAGACTCTGGATTGGAGAAGTCTTAAAAGCGCCCAACGCAGTCCTGAGAGCACTGTGCTGGACAATATTTAGACGTTGTAAAGTAGTGCTCCTGGCAGAGTCATACACCGGACAACAATAATCTAGCCGTGACCGGATTAAAGTTCTATAAAGGTGCAATAGTGTATACCGATCAGCGCCCCATGACATAGCCGAGACTGATCGCAGTATATTCAGATGCTTTAGACATGTATTTCTTAAATGAGAGATGTGAGCTTGAAAATTCAGCTTGCTATCTAATATCACTCCAAGGAATTGAATGGTACTTACAAGCGGGATTGGAATATTGTTTATTTGTAATTCCGGATCGGGATGGAGAGTTCGTTTCTTGCAAAAGTGGGTGAGAGTGCATTTCTTTTCTGATAGTTTGTAGCCATTCCGTGAAGTCCACGATTGTATTTTGGTAATAGCAAGTTGGAGCTGCCGTTCGATGGTGTTCATACTTTGAGATCGACAAGAAATTGTAAGGTCATCTGCGTACATGTAAGTTTCAACAGTTTTTGGGATGTCTCGTGTTATGCTGCTAACTCGGATTGAAAATAGTGTTGGACTAAGTATCGATCCCTGCGGGACTCCTTCTTCCTGAATGTGAGATGCAGAGAGTACATTTTTATATCGGACCTGAAAAGAACGCAATCGCAGAAAATTTTGAATTATTTTCGGCAAATGGCCCCTAAGCCCCAAGTGGTAAAGGTCCATAATAATCCCATGACGCCATGTAGTGTCAAATGCCTTTTCAAGATCTAGGTTGACCATGACAAGATGTTGTTTCATGACAAAGGCATTGCGGATATGAGATTCGGCTTTGATAAGCACGTCCAGCGTTGATCTATTCTTCCGAAAGCCATACTGATGATCTGGAAGGAGATTTTGTGACTCCAGGATGTAAGTAAGCCTAGTGTGAACCATTCTTTCGAAAACTTTACCCAGGCAGCTCGTAAGAGATATTGGCCTATAGTTTTCAACACAGGAATGATCTTTTCCTGGTTTTGGTAAAGCAATAATGAAAGAATGACGCCAGGAGGAAGGATAGGCATTTTCGGAGAATATCCGATTATAAAAGATTAACATGGTACTCAAATCTTCTTGAATTAAATGTTTCAGCATAACATAATGAACTCCATCTGGGCCTGCAGCACTGTTTGAAGATCTGTTTAACGATTCTTGAAGTTCTATGAATGTAAAGGGTTGGTTGTACGGGAAAGAACGGTTCGTGAAAAAGTTGATTTTATATCGTTCTGCACTAGTTTTGATGTTCTGAAATGTGGACCCATAGGAGGCAGAAGCAGAGATTGTAGCAAATGATTCAGCAAGTGCATTAGCAACTTCTTCAGCTGTAGATAGGTCTTTCCCTTTCCAATGAAGTATTGGAGAGGGCATACGAGCGAATTTCCCATTTAGTGCCTGTATTTTTTTCCAAATGAGGCGTGTGTCGGTGTCTTTTGTGATTGTTGAGGCAAAAGCGATCCACGAGTCTCGTTTCGCTTTCCGTCTAATTTGCCTTGCTTTTGCTTTAAACCTTTTATAAGCAATGAGGTTATTAGTGGTGGGATTCTTACGGAAATTATTCCAAGCTCGGTTTTTTTCCTGTTTGGCAGTGAAGCAATCTGCATTCCACCAGTGATTTCGGTGATTGTGATATGTCTTGGATTTTGGAATGTAAGTATTTGCTGCAGTCAGAATCTGATTGGTGATGTAAGTATTTACATCATCAATAGGTTCTTTTTTAACGTAAGATCTGTCTAGAAGTATTTGAGCAGAATAGCCATCCCAGTTCGCCTTTTTAAACTTCCAAGAGGATCGTTTATCAGGATTTGGTGTTACTCCTGTTTGTAAGGAGCAAATGATCGGAAAGTGGTCACTGCTAAAAGGATCAGTTAATACAGACCATGTCATGATTGGAAAGATGGAAGGTGAGCAAACTGACAAATCAATTTGAGAAGTAGATCCTGTAGGTAGGTGGATGTAGGTAGGAGATCCAGAGTTTAATAAATTTAGGTCATTATTATATATAAATTCCTCGATCAACTTGCCTCTTCTGTCCATTGTAGCTGATCCCCACAATGGATGGTGGCCATTAAAGTCACCGAAAAGACAAATTGGAGTTGGAAGTTGTGCGATGAGGTTGTCAAGTTCTGATTGGGCCAGTGATAGAGATGGTGGAATGTAAATCGAAACAATGGTAACTGAAATACCAACTGCAATCCGAGCTGCCAGCTTCTAGGCTGGTTCTTAATTGGATCGGTCTGGACGGTATGTTAGTATTTACAAGAATGGCTACTCCTCCACGGGCAGGAGACTCTGGGCTTCTGTCTCGTCTATATATCATAAAATTTGAGAATTTCGGCGAAACTTGGGGTGACAAGAATGTTTCCTGTAGGCATATACCTATTGGGTTAAACTGAGAGATTAAATCTCTTATGTCATCCGAATGGCTGCTTAGTCCTCTACAATTCCACTGTATGATGTTAGGCATTATTTTGGTTTGGCTGAAGATGATTCATCTGACTGTTTTTTATGTGCAGGGCATTTTTTTCGGTCTTTTTTTGGGAATAATGGACGTCCAGTATCCATAGTGTCATTGGCATGGAGTTCTAGAATAGGGTCTTCATCATTTTGGTGTATATCCACTTCCATAGTGTTGGTTGGTGGATCAGTTTCCTTAGAGTCTTTATTGGGTTTCAATCTTTCTGCATCATTTGAGACTGTCACAGTATCAGTTGGGATACTAATTGGGGTGTTGGTGGCATGGCTGGTTTTTGTTTTAGAATTTTCTTTTCCAGTGGTTGATAAGGTTGTTTTAACCCAATTAGCTAGCGAGACGTTGGGCGGTATTGAGACATCTGTTTGAATTGCAGTTGTATGAAAACTGCGAGTTCGAGAGGCATATGATGGACTTGGCATGGTCAACATTATTTGTCTGCGTGCCTCAGGATATGTGACTTTATGTTCTACTTTGTATTTTTGGATTGTCCTACCTGTTTTCCACATCTCACATGATTTAGAAAAGGCGGGGTGATTGCCTTTGCAGTTGGGGCAAATGGGAATTGCGGCTGGACAATCTGCCTGTGTATGATCTTTTGCTCCACAAATAGGACAGATGGCGTCACCTCTGCATGCCTGCTGTGAATGGCCATATTTTTGGCATTTGAAACAGCGAAGAGGATTTGGGATGTATGGACGAATTCGACAATTTAAATATCCAGCTTTTACTGAGGAAGGCAAATCAGGAGTACTAAAAGTTAAAATGATGGAACGAGTTGGAATGAGATTTCCATCTTTTTTTGTCATAATTCTTTTAGCAGCGATTACCTTTTGATGGCTAAGTTCTTGGACTAATTCCTCCTCAGACACTGTAATTAAGTCCCATTCTGTGATGACTCCTTTAGATGAATTTAAGGTATTGTGAGGAGTGACAGACACTGGTAATCCACCAAATGTAGTTGTTTTTAATAGCCACTCAGAATGTTTGGATGTGGCTGTTTCAACCAGGAGATCTCCTGATTGTAGTCGCTTCACCATTTTTGGAGATCCTGCAATAGATTCTAGATGTCTTTGAATCATAAATGGTGATAACTTGCCCACGGGCTGCGTGGACAGAGAGTGTATCACAAGAAAATTAGGGATGTCTGGACGCTGTGCTTCAGTTCGAAGCCTTTTTGGTTGATTAATATCATGAGAGGATTCATGTCTTGAGCTTGAAGGCTCTAAGGGTGGAAAATTGTTTGAATCCATGATAGCTCCTTTTGGCCCTGGGGGTTTATCTTTACCGCCCAGGTTTCCGGCCCCGCCACGGGGAGGCAGGAGCAGTGCCACGAGGTGACCAAGCGGCTGAGTTAGTAAGTTAGTACTAATAGAAAAAAACAGAAAGGTGGTTTCCCTTTCTGGGCTTCTGCCTACTTCTTGTAGTGCGAGAGAGCTACTATGCAATAGAAATCAAGAAAACGGTTTTTCAAACTAAAATAGAAACTGTTCGCTCAAATGTTCTCTGTAGAAAAACGCTTTGGAAAACGCACTAGAATCGCTTGGCCACGGAACGCTTGGCACCCGGGGCCTACAGCTGTCTGAAGTTAGGCATTGAACAGCTGTCTGTTCAATGCCTCGAAGCACCCTGGGTTTACAAAAAAAAAATTCCTATTTTAGGCAAAGTTTCCATTATCATTTTCGTTAGAACAAGAGGAGCTTTAGTGCATATAACCGGCTGCGGAAAAACTGACTAATTGTAGCGCAAGCGGTCTTCCTTTCAATTAGCAAAGGAAAAAAAGCAAGATGCAGCAGTCCTTTCCAGCGAGTTAAAGTTGAAAAAAATCGTGGTAGCAGCCGGTACACAAAACCCTGGTGTCTAATTCAAGTCTGGGAGGAAAAGGGTGTGCTGAGATTAGCGGAGAGGTCATTACGTGATTTTCTAAACAGCTGTTTAAAGTAAGGTTTGGAGTTGTCCAGATGCCAACATCGGTTGTAAATCCACAACTGAACGTACTGAGACAAATTCGCAATTAATATGTTCGAAGAATTAAATAAAGGACGGACGATTTTAAGAAATCGATTTTAGGCTAAAGAGGTCACGCGACCATTTCGATATCTAGAGGGGTCCTACTGCTGTAACAGTGCATTCCATTTGGCTCAACCAAGCAGAAAATAGCGGTTGTCTCTGCTAAGAGAACAAGTTCGATATGCCATTTTAACAGAATGAAAGCAAACAAACCGAATGCTGGACGATCAATTTCCAGTTTCCGATTAAACTGGCAAACTAAAGGCCACCTCAGCCAACTTCCGCTGTATAAATACTGCAGCCAGAGTTCGAAGACTTTGAGGTTGAGAATAAAATACTGAAATTCTAAAATCAGGTCGCCTTCAGAGGGTCATATTTTAGGGAAGTTGCGTAGAAAATAAAAGTTTTGTAAATGAAAAACAGAAATTAAAAAGAATCAAAGAATTTCCCGAGTAGTTAATACAAGGAAACTGCTACATAGTGTTAGGGGCAGGCGCCACCTGTGATTTCCCACATCTACACTGTGAAGAAATACAATAAATGCCAAGAAAGTGTTGTGTTGAACGTGCAGTATTATGTTGGGTTCTGTTCTGTGTCCTGGCATCTGGCAGCAGGTCCCTGGTGGGATCCTATTACCCTCACACACCACTAGGAGGTAGTCAGGCTGCCCATTATTCTCTGACGGGTCTCTGTCAGGGTTGCCTGAGCTTCGGGGTGGGGGGGGTAAGAGTAAGAGGATGTAGGTGAAAGCATCCCCTAAGTTGACAGTGGAGCGTTTGCCCCACCAGGCGAAAGGGGGAGATAACACCAGTAAGAGTAGAAAAGCCACGCAGCAAGAGTGCTGAATGTGAGTACTGGAGTGGTATAGACCAGGGGAACATACTCAACCATGTGGCTGCGTTAGCAAATAATCCTACCCAGGATGTTCCAGGATTAGCAAGTCGATGTTGGTAAAAGAAGAGATTTTATTTCCGATTTGGGCAAGTGCCTCACGGGTTTCTATCCCTAGCTTGAGTTGGTTGTAGAGTCCTGCGCCTAGCAAGGAGGCTCTGCGCGACTCAGTTAGTAATTTGTAATATTGTTCTTCGGAAATGAACAGGTGCTCCTGTCCTTCAGGTATGTGTGGGAGTCCAGTGCATAGTGTTCCTCGAAGATCATCATAAATTAGTCTTATATAAAAAAGTCAGTTATAAAAAAGATGGTCCTAATATGCAATTTATCCACAAATAACAGCAGGGGGTTATTAATGATTCCCAAGGTAATAAACATACGATTAAAAGAGCCATGTCCAGTTATAATATATGTACAGTAAAGGCCTGGAGAGAACCAAGGCAGTGACTTCGGATAAACAAATTTGACGTCCGGGATGAATTTTAGTAATTAGGCCCTTGTCAATCTTTTCCCTTCTTGTCTGCCAGATTTGTAATAGAATGGCAGCTAGTTTCTTCTTTTCTTGCTTACAGTCATTGTGGGAGTCGATGGCATGTCCAAAGATGGGAGCAGTAGTGCAATCCTCGGCGGATAACCTCTAAGTCAAGGGGGAGGACACCCGCAAGAAACTGAAGGGCCGGAGAGTTTACTGTGCTGAAGACCCTGGTAGTGGCGAGCAAGGTACTCCGCTGAATTGTTTCCAGTTTGCGTTTATCGCGAACAATTATTGCTCTATGATACCAAATTCCGGATCCGTATGTAATAACAGGGAAGAATATAGTTTTGTACAGGAGTATGAATATTCTCCTGTTCATTCTCCAGTCACACCTGCTCACTCGGTCGATTAAGGCTGCATCATTTCTGATTTTGACTTGAAGGCATGAGAGGTGCGGGAAGAAAGAGAGCTTCGAATCCGGGATAATAACCAAGTGTTTTAGTGAGGCTTGGATGGTAACACGGCCCAGATTCAGGCCAAGTAATTCATCGACGACGATGTTCCAGAGTAACGGTCCTCGGCCCGTTCCTCTGGAATATCGTCGTCGATAAAAGGTAACTTTGTATACATTTTGTATGCATGCCAGTCATAGCCCGCAAAAAGTGTTTGGCCACCAGAACATGTCAAAGGCCCCGGCAAAGTCGAAGATTATGAGGAGAAAGTACTTGTGATTATTGTTGGCTGCAACTTGGGTTATTTGGTAAAGAGCGGTCTCTGTGCAGCGTCCTGGGCTAAATCCATACTGCGAATTGAATTGTAAGCCAGCTTCCGTTTAGTATGTTAGGAGTCTGGTATGGCGGAGACGTTCAAGTAGCTCAGTGTTGGCAGAAGGGCAATGGGCCGGTATGAGTTAGGCTGTTCTGGAGGCTTCGATGGGTTTTTGAGTATCAACTTTAGTTCCTATTTTCCAGCTTTCTGGGAAAGATCCCCGGGTTAAGCATTTATTGAACAGGTTAAGCAGAAATTGTGGATTTACCTGGGCGGCCTTTTTTAGTATTTCTGGTTCAATCCGATACGGTCCTGGGGATTTTTTTTTTCCTTCATTTTTTATAAGGCTTGCTGCAGTTCTTCAGTGTTAAATTCTTCCTCCACAGAGTCAATGTGGTAATTGTGATTATCTAGACAAATTTGCTTCTGTTCTGTTGTGAGATGATCGGCGTCGCTGATAAAGAGTATCCAAGATATTCATCATTGATTGTTCCCATGACGTTATCATGATTCCTTGGGGTGTTACTGTGGAATGGACTACTTGGTAGTAACTTTGTACATCACTTCCCACGGGTCCGAGTTACCAGTGGCGATAACCAGCCGCTCCCATGTGGTTCTTTTTCGCTGCTGATCACGGAAGTGTATTGGTTTCTGATCCTCTTTAGGCTGAAAAAACTGCTTCATCGTACCGAGCTGAAACTTGTTGCCAAATGTCCGTTGACCCATCTAGACATAGCAGCAAATAAGTTGTGACATGATTTGCGATTCGCCTGGGAATTGAAACGCACAAATCACCCGTTTATCTGCAATCATTCTGAATTATCGTGTTCATCGCATTTTAGAATTTGTGGTTTTACTGAGCAGAAATTTTAGCAAATTAGGGAAATAAGAGAAATCCGGAAAGTGTTCGAAACAGCTTTCAGAGAATTTGCTGTGAGCAAGCTCGAAGACTTTTCAGCTTGTTTGTCGAAGATGATACTCGCTCTCGACACCCTTCGACTTCAGAAACCAATGATTCAATCTGTCGTGTTTGTGATCTGATTAGGCATAATCGACCTTTAACCATCTTCAAAGATTCTAATGAAACTGGTATTTCTTATGTGTCAATTAACTTTAATTCAAGATTTGACCTATCACAAGATGTGTCGGGATTCTGCCAAGGTTGTGCCTCCATTATCACAAAGGGTGGAGTGTTCTCTCATGTCAGGATTTCCGAAAACATGCTGCTGACCCACACTTTGTTTCTTTCATCACTTCTGTTGATGAATCTTGAATGTATGGCTCACTCAGAAACATAGGCCCAGTCCCACCAATGGAATATTTCGTGATCCAAGGTCCATTATCAATAAAATGTGAAGATCACGCTTTATCGTGTTTTTGAGTCACCTTATTCATCAGGATTTATCCTGCATGATGAAACAGTGAACCAGAAATACTATAAAACATGCATACTCAGCGCCTTCCGTTCACTCACTGTAGTCCCCCATCTACTATACTCGCCGGATGGGATTCTGATTTATTTTTTATTCCCAAGTTTAAAGCACCATTGTCTGGTCATAGATTTACAAATACTGAAGCCATTATTCAGAAAGCGACACAGGAACTATTATCAGTTCCAAAATAAGCCTGTCAGGAATTCGTCTATCAGTTGCAAAACCGTTGGAATCAGTGCAAACCGGTTCAAAGAGAACTACTTCGAAGGAGATCCAGTCTAATAGAAGCGGTACGCTCCATTACCTAAAGTTCAATCACCAAACTTTTTGATCGTACCTTGTAAAAGCTAAATGCCAAGTTCACTCATCATTTCTGTATATAATACTGATGTTTCATAGTATCTACCAATTCCTCAAATTCAGAATATTAAATATTCAAATACATATTCTCATTCCAGTTTGTCTGAAACGTAAAATAATGAACCAATATATACTCCCCACCATGACTTATGGAAGTGAAACTTGGGCACTCACCAAAAGAATAGAAGAAAGATGAGAACTACACAGCGAAGAATGGAACGAATTATATTGGGAATCAGACTGTTAGATAAGAAGAGAAACACATGGATTAGGCAGCAAACTCAAGTAAAGGACATTCTTATCAAAAGTAAAGAACTAAAATGGTCTCTTGGGCAGGACATATAGCTCGAAGACATGATGACAGATGGACTAAGAAAATAACAGAATGGTACCCAAGAGGAGCTAGAAGAAAACGGAGATGGATAGATGAAATTCATGAGTGTTTGGGTAGTAAATGGATGGCCAGTGCTCAAAACAGAAGGAACTGGAAAGTTGCTGGAGAGGCCTTCATCCTGCAGTGGATTGAAAATGGCTGATGATGATGAATTCTACAGGGCTCAAGCACTTTTTACACGACAGTGCTTCTGAATCCTACCGGTATATAAAAAAAAACTGTATAAGTTGTTATTCGCAGTACTATCAATGTGTTAATATGTAGTTCACTATCAGAGTGCTAATATTTGCACCAGCATTTCTCTAACCGGTATGGAATAGTCCTGAGTAGCTGCACATTGTTCCTAGAACAAGGAGGCAGATGAGAAAGAATATTTCTTTAGAGGAATAAACCCTTGAAATACAGAACAACAGCTACTTCATCTGATGAAGGTAAACTTTTACAGATATACGAGAGATTAGTTCGCACTTGCCAAAACATCCCCGAGTAGTTCCTCTGTTAGAATAATCTTTTTGGTACCTCTGTTTGCGACATTATTTAGCACGCTCTTGAGAGAGAGAAAGAAAAATCCATACTGTTATTGAGATTATCTATTGGGTAACCTAGGTAACGTCACTGTCTCGGTTGCTTCGGTAGAAGTGGCTCGTGGGACAATAAGAATCTTCTATCTATCCGACTGTTATATCTTACAGCTTGTCCGTCTCTCACCCATACATCATCAGTGAGTGCCTTCGAGCATCTCCACTGTTCTTCTCTATTGGCTTCTCTTAATCATCGTCACGGACGATGTGCAACGCTACTGGTAACGCAACATATGATAGGGAAATTTGATTTGTACTGTCCATAGATTGGGACAGTATAAACCGTAATATATGACTAATTTATGCTTACGATTTTTCCCGAAGGCTTTTGAACACTACATTATAAAAACAACACAAATTCTATTTTTATCAGTACAGAGACGAGACAATTTCCTAGTTCTACTCGTGCGAAACACTTAAGGGGAAAATATTTGCGAATTGGCAGGCAGAGTCGGAAATTATTTTACTGCAAGGGTTGCAGGCCGCATCCTCCTCCTCCTCTCGAGGGGCTGTTTATGTTTTTAGGATAGATTTACAACCCTGAGAAGAGTCGCGATCAGTTAATACTCGGAAAACCTTGGCACAGCCTAGAAAAATCCTCACCAAAAACGCTAAGAGCCACCCTCTGGACAGCAGTAGCTAGGGGGAGGGGGATGTATGTTTACATTCAGATGTTAAGGCAGGGATATGTGTTCGGTGGTTACATGGAGCACACGTATTCTTAACCTGAAACGTACAGAAATTGAGTGTTTTTTATTTTACATACTTTAAAATTGTGGAATACTGGAGAGTCCCAAATTAAGGGTATTAATTTATCAAAAAGTGCTGTAAAAGAACTTGAGAAATATGTACAAAAATATAAAGGATTGAGACAGTCCATCATCGGTTGTTGCTCGCAGTAACTCTTCAATCTTGACCGTCTTAGCGCTCACTGCCAGGAGTCTTTGGAGTAACAGATGCCAAGGGAACCAGTGACGGCTTCATTTTATTTCATTTTGCATTTATCATGTCATGGGAAGCATTGTCGTGGCAATTTTCCTTCTGGTGGTGGTGTGCTTGTGTCGTAACGATAGATTTGTATGTGTCCGTTAGCTTCTGGAGTCTGTATATATGCTGTCGGCAGAATTTATACAGATCGATGGCTAGATTGTTGATCAAATCTACCGTGTTTCCTGGGACATGCGTCTCAAGCCTTTGAGGTTGTTGAAACAGTTTCTGAGTGAGCCTTAGGTCCACTTGATTTGTTCCCGTAATGCGGGGAGTTTATCAGGTCAGTGATATCAGAGGCGTCAAGTCGGCCTGTGATCAGTATCGTCAATGCAAGAAGGTTAGCGTCCACAATCCGTTGTTTACATGGGATAACTTAGAGATTAATGTATAGTTGGGCCCTAGAAATAGTGTACTGGTTTCCAGTCCGCCAGTTGAGCCATTTAAGAGCCAATATTCTACGCTGAGGAACTTGCTAAAGTGTGTTGTGGGGGCAGAGGACCAAATAGTTGCTGCATAAAGAGGTATAGTGTGTTCGTGTCTAACGGCACCAGGGGTTTCCCCCATCTCCGCGTTGCTTTCATTGTAGGTGTACCAGTTCACTGGAAAGGCCAGAGATTTAAGAGTGTATGAATTTTGTAAGTGTAGTGTCGTGTACCGTTGTTCTTCTGGCCATTTAGCCGCTAGACCTCTGCTGGGGCCGAACGTTATCCACACTATGCCTCGTGGAGGCAGACCAGGTACCCAGTAATTTCACGTTTTCACTCTGGCAGGTCCTGCCACCTAATTTCCTGAGATTTCAGTGGCAAGGATCTAAAAAAAAAAAAAAAAAAAAAAAAAAATGTTAATTACTTCTCCATCTTTCAGTATTTTCTATTAATTATTTTTAAATCTTATTATATTTTTGTATCCTGTTTCTGCAGCCTTGCGCATTCAGGTACATTTATTTCTCTTTCTTTTCTCTTACATTTCATACATAGTATATATAAAAAGTAAAAAAATAAAAAAATAAATAAAAATAATAATTTAAGTAGTCGCTGAAAGGTTAGGCAGAAAGGGGCGTTCGATGGTGTTTAGGCAGAGTAGGGGAAGATACTGAAGACAGGGGGAAGTCAGAAATATGGAGGCAATAGGGAAGGCGACCCCAGGTCAAAGTTTTAAATTTGTATTTAGACTGTGTGGGATTACGCTGTGAAAGTGAACAGAGTAGGGGAGAGACTGTAGTCTGGGGGGAGGAAATAGGAAGTAAGGGGTCGATAGAGGAGGTGACCCCTGTGGTCAGTGGGGCAGGCCCATGTCCCACCAGGAGGAAGGCGAGGAGGGGAAGAGACAGTGAAACCATCTCCTCCCCTCCCCAGGGAAGTGAAAAGAAAGTACCGTGCAAGAGAGCACAGATATAGGATCTTCTGTGGCATTGGCAGCAAAGCTGCAATGAGGTCAAGTCCATGGTAGCTCTTCTATTTACCGTATTTCCCCATGTATAAGACGCACCTTTTTTCGAAAAATTTGGGGTTTAAAAACAACTGGGTGCGTCTTATACAGTGGTTGTAGATTTTTTTTACTTGCATTTCCCGCTTTTTCGCGCTTGTTGTCTTTGCGCTCATTGTTTCACACTTGTTACCAGTATATTAGGTTACGTTTGGCCACGTACTGCCCAGAAATGGCTCAGAAAAGATTTTCGTACAGTGCTGAATTCAAGTTATGAGGAGTTGTATGAATTTTATGATGAATAAAACTTGAGTTCAATAACTTTATGTAATACATTTTTTTTATTTTTTTCAAATTTCGGGCCCCAAAATTAAGGTGCGTCTTATACATGGGGAAATACGGTAAGTTCTATTTCTTCTAAAAGAGATGTCAACTTCTAGGTCATTCCTAGGACAAGTCCCGTACTTGCAGTTCAGGTTGTTGAGTGGCATTTCCTATTTTCCTCAGTGTATGGCAATTTGCACCCTTCTCGCGAAGAGGTCCTGGGCGAATCGTGATAATGCTTTATAATCTTCTTCCGTTTCAAGGAGGAGAAATTCTTGTCCTCTTGGAAGATATCTCACTTTTGTAATTAGAATACATCTTAGATCTTCGTAGATGGGACAGTCAAACATAAGATGGTTCCTGTCTTCTATTTCTCCACAAGTGCAATGTGGATTGTCTGAGTCTGAAGCCAGCGAGCTTTGAATTGAAGGGGCTATGCCCTGTTATTAAGTACGTTGTATGAAGTCCTGGGAAGAACCATGATGGTGATTTCGGGTATACTCTTTTTCTGTGGAAAAAACTTGCGGGTGATCTCTCCTTTGGTGGTACCGGCCCATCTATTTTGCCACTCCTGTAGCAGGTGGTTCTGTAGGCGTACTTTTTCTGCCTTCCTATTATTAGTGGGATCAGTTGTAAAATTCAGGATGGTAACTGGGACTCCTTTGGAAAGGTATTAGAGCATTCCAGTTCTAATCATAAAGACGTATGGGACAGATACATCAAAGAACATATTTCTTTACCAATTCGGCGTCAGGAATCCCTGTTAGTTCTGGCGGATCGCTTACATAGCGGAGTATATTTTTGTTTTCTGGAGGTGAGCCTGGAAAGTCAGCCCCTCATCCAATACTAATCCGAGAACCTTGTGTGCTTTAACTTTTTGAATGGTTGATCCATTGATGGAAAGATTGAGGCCTGACGTAGCCGAGTGGTCAGGAGCGAGAGTGCATAGCACGCGTTCCTTGAGTGGACCGGGGTTCAAGCCCATGACTACTGAATACGATAAATACAATACTTGTATTGACCATTTATTGTAAACTCTACTGACTTGGTTGTCGTGCCGGAGTATAAACAGAAAATTTATTTATTTCATTGCGTGACTTCTTCCATTTGAAAGACATTTGAGTTGTCTTTGCTTGGTTAATCTGTAATCCGATTGAGGCCAAATATTGTTCAAGGTGATGGGTCTTTTTATTTTCCTGCAAGGAGTGCTAAGAACCTGATTTTGGTCAGAAGATGTGATGCAAAGTTTCAGGTCATCAGCTTATGATTGTAAGTCAGTATGGGATGCCAGGAAGGGCTCCAGCGCTGCGGAAAATAGAGTTGATGAGACGCCGACTCCTTGTGTGACACCCCTATCAATAATGCATGTTGTCCGAAAGCTACGATGTGAGATGAGATGTCTATCCTCCAGGATTGATTTAATAATCCTGAGAGTTTCTCCTGTGACGTTGAAGTAATGCTGGAGAATGGTGATTAAAGCTGCTATGTCTATTTTGTCATAGGCCGGTTTTATATCAAAGAAAATAAAGCTGCGTACTGTCGTTGAAGGCTTTCTGGATTCTAATAAGGATGTCCAGGAGGTGGCTATTAATAGATCTCCTCCCCCTTAGTCACGGTATGGAGATACTGCGGCCTGTGATTGAAACAGTGGTCTGCAATGGAGGGCTGAATTTTTTTAAAATATCTTAAGGAACCCACAGCTGATGGCACTGGGCCTGAAATCTTACGGCTCTTTGGGACCCTTCCACTTTCTAAGATTTTATTGAAAATATGGACTAGGAGGTCTATAATATATGTACTACAGATTTAATTAGGAACAGAGGAAATCGGTCTAGTTTTTTATATTATCGTCAGACTAACTGCAGTGCGCATTATTAGAGTCTTTAAGTAATAGAGGTCAGATTAAAATAGAGATTATTATTGATAAGAAATAATTAAGGAAACTAAAAGTTTAAACGTTTATCTTAAATCCGGATCGTATCCATTTATTCTGATATGAGCTTATTACGCACTCAGTTATCATCCACACGTGAATCCTCCTCCAACAATTGTTCAAAATGGACTGATCCAGCGTAATAAAATCTCACGAATTAATGATTTTAATGTTAAGCGTGTATATAAACTTAACGATAAACTTCTGAAGATAGAAAGAAAACTCGATTTTTACACACGGAGTTTACTTCAGTTGTACTGAGAACTGATGAAATAAGAAATTTCTGGTTACTGTGATTTAGATGGGTTGTAATATCCATGTTATGAACTGATAAGTTTGCTTTGTTGATCCCTTATAAAACTTCTTTGTTTCTTTTTAATTCCTTCTAGTGTGCAGCTCAACTGTGGGTATGGAAGAGGCGCGTGAACTGAGGTTCGCGAGGGAACCACCGCACAAAGTTGAATTCTCCAACAATACTGGCACGGAGGTTCGGTGCACCGCCGAAGGAAATCCAACCCCTCACGTGACCTGGAAGACGAAAGAAGGAACTGTTGCGACCGATGTATCGGGGTTGAGGTTCCTGCGTCCTGACGGAACGATAGTGTTTCCTCCATTCCCCGCTGATGAGTACCGACAGGAGATCCACGACACGTTCTACTTTTGTGTGGCCACCAATGCCATCGGCAGCATTGTCAGCAGAGACGTTCAAGTACGCGGAGGTAAGAAACACGAGAAATAAGAATGCATTGTGTGTGTGTGTGTGTGTGTGTGTGTGTGTGTGTGTGTGTGTGTGTGTGGACGCGCGCCCTCGCACGAACGCTCTTCTCCTATGCTGGATTCGGAATCGATATGTCCCATTGTACAAAGAAAGGAGACTGACTTGGATGGCTGCAGGTAATTTTTCACTCTTCAATATCGAAGCTCGCACCATTGCTATTGTTAGCCGGTTTTGCGCACAATGTTGTTGTTGCAGACACCAGAGCAACTGGCATTTAATATCGCTTTAGGCCTTTCATTATTAGATGGATGTACGCAATACGGTTTTTATTCTATTTATCTATTATGGGACCTGATTATTACCAACACGGCGAGTTTAATCTCCTCGGGGCTTAATAAATTCTCTTTCGCCAGCTGTACTGCGTCTGTTTGGAGCGTCAGGAAGAAACACAAAGATTAATAAAATGGAATTTATTTGTATAACAGGCTGGAATAAAATAATATCCTTGTTATGAACTGATAAAAATTTTAAAAAGTGGAAACGGACCTTGTAATGGAAATATGGTCTTTGGGACACGTAGAGCAGCCGTATATTAATCAGCATATTTAGAGCGCTTATCGTGGGAGCCGAACAACCAATTATACTACCATTTCAGGGTTTGATAGAGTTTTCACAACCAGCATCTCCAATAACTACAATATTGGAGAAATCATTTTCTTATTTAAATTATTCTAACAATACTTGAATGGGAAACTAGCTTGGGAATTTCGCATATTCTCGTTTAAATAAAAGAAATATTTAAAATTCAATATGAACTTTTCAATATCAGGGGAAAGTTATAATTAATTATTTATTCTGGTTGAAAGTAATTCGGTATTAGACACGCTTAAAGTAGGGTTGCTTATCTCGTATTTTCCCTTTAGAATATGGCGAATATCTTAATATTCTTTTCAGGTTTCCCGAGTTTGTTTCCTTTGTCTATTGATCGACCAGTTCAATACGGTTAATGGTTTCAGCAAATGTAACTGCTGACGCATCTCTTTTAAGTTTTCAGGAATCCACTATTTACTGAAGGAATATTGACCTTTATTTTTCCAACAATCAATGAGCCTCTTATACACCATCATAGAAACTACATGATTACTCCGCTCTTTCAAGTCACGTGGAAAAATATGGGATTTATCCCTCACGCGATAGCCCAGTTGGTAGTTTATTCTCCCGCCCCGCTTTTATGAGGGGAAAAGCCCATAATTTTTGTGGATTTTTTTTCGTGCTGAAGCGTTAAATCCAAAACAATCAACCAAATTCAAAACATCAAAAATTTAAATGGATGCCCATAAGATTTGGGACATGAACCATACGTGCCATCCATGTATCATTATTATGAGAGGCATAAAAGGAACTGCGTTTATACTGATAAGCGAGCAGACCAATGAAATAGAGTAGATGGATCCAGGCGTTGAGCTCAGCGAATCATCGTAAAATGGCATATTAACAATCAACCTGTTCGTCCATTTCAGGAACACCCTAGATCAACGGTGCCTGACGTTATCACCAAAGAGAAGCGCCATGACGATGCTAAAGCCAGAAACGTTCGGGTAGACCGCAAAAAAATTGACGGAAAAATCGGAGGGTGCTCGGTGCAATGGGAATGAAATGACGTCAGTCCTCATTGAATAATGTCAAACAAGAGTCAGGAGGCCGCAACAACAGATATTAAAACAAAGATGTGTATGAAACTGCATAACATCGCATTTCCCTGGAGAGATGCAGGACAAACCAAACATAACAGAATCAATTGCAAGGCATCGAGTTGTCTAGTGCACAATCCATCCGAATTGGTGCATGGAAATAACATTGGAAAGCTATTATGGAGTAATGAATCACGACACACGATTTCCCGATATAATATCGGTTTTTGGGTTTGCCAAATAAATGAAAATAAATTTCTGTTTCTTCTGTAGACAGCCGAGGCCATTGTTCACAACGAACAATGCATTTTTTGTGACAGCATGCGGCTCAACTTAATCACTTTGTGGCTGCCTACCCTGAATCACAGCCGAGCGAAATGAGCGGATTGCCCAGAGATCATGATTTACCACAATGTGTCGTCCCAACTGAAGTTTGGTGGAAGCGTTGTCACCACCTGGTGTTTCGCGTTCTTTAGGCTTGCACCATTGGTTGTCATTCCTGAAACAATGAATTTCATGAGGTACATTGGTATTCTGAGCAATTCTGATCTTCCTATACTGCAGCAGCATATGGGGAAGGGCCGTTTTCTGTTTCAGCATGAAAATGCATACTTGAATTGGAAGTCATCTTCGGGCCAGATCAACACACACGCAATCAGTAAGTACCCTCTGTACTGCAGGAGAAATGAACAAAATATCACCTTCCTATTATTAAAAATTAATTCGGGGTCTATGAACGAAGGCCCAGTGTGTAATTAAGACCAAATATTATATCAATAAAATGTTCTTTGAAACATGCAGATATTCACTAAAGTTAAAAACAATAGAGTATACTGACCTGCTAGTTAAAATAAGAAAAAAAAGAACAAAAGAGTAACACCAACTGGCTAATTAAGCCTTTCAATATTCATAGATGCCACCTTCACTATTATTAGGTATTTATGTATCCAGAAAGAATTTCTTTATTAAAATTTACACGAAGTATAGTGCGGCACTGGATCTCAAAACAACGATATACAGAACGAATAGCGAATTATAAATCTTAGTCCTTGACACCACGGCGCCAATATCAAAATAACCATATGTCAACCTGCAAGGAATTCAACTGAATCAAAAGATATTTGTTTATGAAGGTGCGAACTTTTCTCACTCTAGCGATAGTACATTCCATGCTGTGTCATAGCCAAGCATCCTTTGATACACTTCCCATTAAGAATATCAATACGTGGGCGCCTCCAAGATAATAAATTGCGCACAACTTTCCTCGGCCTAGAATTTAAAACTATTCGCCTTCCAAGTCGTTATGCATAAATCTCTTGGTGATATTTGAAATTTTCTATCTCTTCGATCAGATCTTAGAAATAACATGAACGTTCCTTGACACTACCTGAGTTCATGCGCTCGATGTAATATTCAGTAAACACGCGGAAAACAATAAAAGACTGCGAAAAGTCTTGCAGCTTAAGGTATCATTATGAGAAGAAAATGTTATTCAGTTGAAAATGCTCTTGCTCGCTCTCTCTCTCTCATAAATGCAAACTTCTCTCACAACTATACATGATGGATTCTTTATATCTTTCCCCAAACTATAAAAAAAAATTTGGCCATCGATCAAATACATATCCATCCTCTTACTAGTTTCAAGAATCGGAAAAACAGTGGAGAAACCTCTCGAAAAATGTAAATTGCATAGGTTACATGATAAGGCTCGTGGATTTGTTTGGATTGATTCTGTATTTAAAAACAAATTCATCGGATATTACCAAACTGGAGTTTTCAGGCAGATTTATTAAAAATTCAGTTTGGGTTTGTTGGTGTTTGTAGCTTGATTACGACACATGTCATAGTTTATGAAACTTTAATGAACTTTTAAAAAGCAAAATATCTTTCTGAATTGAGAAATTTTTCATAAGAGATGCCTTAGAGAATTTGGTGTTTAAGCATTTCTCACTTCAAATTAGAGATAATTGAATTTTGTTTCGTCATACTGACAGGTGGTGGTACACAAATTTAAAATGCATCTAACGGTCGGTCAATTACAAATGATTAAATAATTTTGTTGAAAACAGAAATGTAAACCCTACTTTCTCTGAGTAAGAAAAATGTTATTCAATTTTGGTTTTCTGCTTCAAGGACCTTGGTAGTAAAGAAGTGGATGTCATCTCTGATCTCTGACACTGCGTGTGAAAAGCCTCGGTTGAAATTAAGAGATATTTCCTTTTAGAACCGAAAGAATTTTAAGAGATTTTTTCACAACAAAGTCGAGTTAATTGGTCTCAGGCGAGAGTTACAGGCTCCACTCGAAACGTCAAGTTTTTCATCCCTTAAAATAAGCAAACAGGAAATTTAGAGGAAATATTCTTTTATCGACAGGTTGAGCAGGTATATCAAGAAATTAAATTGGTGAAATAATGAGCACTCAACCTGCATGGATTTTATTTTAATCTCAGTGGAGTTTAATTTCTTAAAGAGTTAGATTATTCTCAGACGTTTCGTGGTATACTTAGTAATTATATTAAGAAATATATTAATAAGTGAAGTTGCCATAATTTACCAGTTCTGCTGATTTTCAGTCACTGAAGAAGTGATACAGAAAAACACAATTCATAATAACCAGTACGAATAATTTTGACTTGAAGAGAAATAACGAACCGAAAACAGAAAAGAATCTGCGCAATGATACTAACCACGGATACAGGGATCCCCATCACTTTAATCCTATTAGGAACAATAGACATCGTCAATCTTTATTTTTTCTGAAGTATTAACATTTTCGCCGTCTACCCAGCGTCTTTGTGGGGGGCAACATACAACTGATGCCCCAGACAGCTCCATGGTGTGTACTTTTATCAGATAAACCATATTTTATTCTCCATCTTTTGTTGCAATCCTCGTCATATTTTATAGAGAGAGAACAGTATCTGTGGGAAGCAGAAAGATTTGTAAGACGCAATTTAATTATCAAATAAACTTTTAATATCTGCCTTCATAAGCTGGGAGGCCTCTTCAGTTCTTTCCCTTTCAAACTATTGCATCAAAGCAAGTCTTTAAACAAAAATACTTCGATCCGTTCAAGCTAAAAATACATAAAAATACATATTTATTGCTTTTCTGATTATATTTGGTATTTTCCACTAGACAGACATTCTGATGCTCTACAGATGGATGGATAACAAATCCTGAGAAATCTGTAGCAGCGATCCGTTACCAAGCAACCGCTATATCGGATGATATATTTGATACATGCAGAGAACAAAGTAAAACAAATAAAATATTTGGGAATCAATAACGCAATCTGCGTAAAAGATAGGCGACCCCATCCCTGAAAGATTGGAGAAAAGTTTTTAGTTGGTCTACGATATAAACTCCGCACAGATACATCACGACGTCTAAGTGTTCAGTGGCACAGAAGAAAGCCATCTTCTGGAATATATTTAGGAAGAGACGACACAAAGAGGAATTACAGGTCAATGTACGATTTAAAATACGAAGCGAATAAAAGGCAGCACAGAAAACTATTCATTTTCTTTTACTATAAATATAATCGAAGGAGTTCAATAAGCATAACGATTAACCATCTTGTATTTCATCTTGATTACTCTTTAACTGATTAAATCCAAAAGAAATACTAGAACTTCACTGAATGCTTTATGATGTGCTCTGCCTTGATTAAGTCTCGAATTTCTGCATATTTGAAATAACATTCCCTAAATTGTATTCACAAAGAATTGGATACATTACTCATAAATAGTCTCAAACATAATAGGATATATCAATAATTATCGATTTTATTGTTTATTACTTTCACTACTTTGTAAATGTATTTCTTTATTGAAATAAAACTATGATGGTTTTATTACCCTAGACCAGTTGGCCTTAAGTTGCTTTTTGTACGGACATTCATTGTACATTGGGTCCAAAGGTTGTAGTCAGAAACTAAATAATGGAACAGCACATTGTATCATGTTTCATATAGAGCTGGAGGAAACGTTCCACTGAAACAAAGGAAATATTAAGAACAGCTTAAGGATACGAGTCTCTGTCCCGAGCACAAAGATTCCGACGATTTAAGCATTTAGAGAGGGCAGAGAGGATGTAAGAGACGATCCTCGAAGTGAATGACTGAAATCGACCTGTAGTCCTGAATTGATGGACAAAGTGCGTAATTCCTAGCAAGGAACCGCCAATTAACACTGAGAATGCTAGCAAGTGAGTTAAATGTGAATATGGAATCGATAGGATCCATAATTACCAAACAGACTTGGGAAAAACAAATTTGCGTGAAGTTTGTTCCTCACTGCATGATGAGGAGGTTGCAGTACTCAACTTGACTCCAGCAGACTTTTTCTGTCTCCCAAGTTGAAATGGGGATTGAAAGGATGCAGATTTGATAGTGTTTATGATATTTTAAATAATGTGCCAGCAGAAACCATCCCAGCAAACGATTTTTCTAAGTCTTTCCAAAGCATGTGTGAACACTAACAAGTGTATTCGGTCCATTGGCCAATTTTGAGGGCGACGAGTAAGAAAATGTTTTTCTTATCCATGTGCTGCCTTATTTGAATTCAGTCTCGTTACTTTTCTGCCGTACTGTTTAGAACCAAAGTTTTATGCAGGCAGTTAGGGATAGTCAGGGGGCATCGTTTATATAATGACATTACCAGAGTTTTTGTTAACACAGTGATACCTGCTAGTATTCTGAATAGCCATAACGCGTGATAATTATTTATACAACCTTCCTAATTGCGATTTTTTACTGTGTTAATACTTCAACTGTTATTCTATAATGTGTTTGAAACTTATTTTGATTATTGTCTTAAACTGCTTGGCTGCAGGAAATCTAACAAATATATGGACGTGGTTCTTTGAAAATTTGGTAGATGGAGAGAGCAACAGACCCATTTTAACAACATTTTTCCGAAAATTGGTCTCTTTATGAAATATTAAATTATATGAATGTAGTTTACGACCTCCTTAAACATACCGGTATTAAAATCTATGAACACCTTCCAACCTATTTATTTTTATATTTCAATTTCACCCTCACGTAGCCTCCAGTTGTTTTCTGAGCACGAGACGCAGCTCTCAGATATAACTTTCTTTGAAAACTCACAAAATAATCTTCTTCGCACTGAAACTTTTTTTTTTAGAATCTTCGATCACTCGACAAACCAGTGATGCTCATGGTTACACCGCGTATTCCAAAATAGTCCGGCTTCTCCATCTGCCATATCTTCTGATGCAACATGCTCTCAAACGCTTCAATAAGATACGAAATAGCTCACATCGTAAATCTTAACAGCACTGGACTCTCTGGTGTAGAGCCTCATAAAACGACAGCAATACTCGTTCGGATCGATCCCTGTTTGACGAAACTGTACTGCGTACATGTTATTACTCTATACGAAACGTTCTGGGACTGAAGAATTCATTCTTTTTCTCACGACTTTTATCCTTGATTCTTAAAATACTAACAAGGATTTATTTTATCTGATGATCTTCCCTTATAAATAGGAATCTTGCTGTTTAGTATATGAATCTGCCATTCTGTACTCTCCTTAAGGTTAATGAATCTCTATCCTTACAGGAATCGGGAGTGCATAATTTATGGTCTAAGTTTCCGGTAAAAAACACTACTCAACTCCCACAAAACTTCCATTTTAGGGGCCCTCCCTGGCAAGGTCTAGGATGCCAGGGCTCAGAATATTCATCAATTCTGAATATTTTTAAAGTTGTAAGCACATAAGAAAATTAATTCTTGGAATATGTTGTGAAAACTCTCTCTTTTCATAGAGAAAACGCTTGTGATATTAAAGCACTTATAAATTCAAAAGAACTCTCCAGAAATATGAGTGCCCTCCCAATTTTGAAAGGAAAACTGAAAAACTAATATAACAGTTGAAACACCCTGTAAACTTTCCACTTTCATCTCAATTATAAAGCATTTACAGACACTTCAAGATCACATTCAATTATCTTGCTCACGTATACTTCGTTTTTTTTTACGGAAGTAATAAAAGCGTCATGTCCACGACCAGCCCAACACCACCACCACCTTTACTTCGTATGTTTACTAGTAGATTAAATTCTCAAGTAAATAACTTCATTCAAATTACTTCAGGAACTAACATAAAGCGGTAGATGCTCGATTCTTCGTAAATAAGACTCCCTTCCCACTCTTTCTATTTAACCATGCACTTAAAGTAATTTTCTTGAGTAGTGAGATATTGACTTTGCTGGTGACGACGAATTGCATGTCATTAGTTCACTGTGGCGGTAAACAGTGCAGTTTCCCAAGAAGTTTTGAAATGTGCATGGTCCTGCATTATTGCCTTTTCTATGACGCTTGAGGAACTTCTTTTGACATTATACAATTACTTGCAGGAGACGTAAAGGAAAGACTTCAGTATACGTTGTGGCTTAGAGCAGTAGCTAAATTTGTGGTGTCCAAAAGTCTTTTTCTGAAAACTTCAGTCAAACAGTATTGGAAACTGACGGGTTTAGTGTTAAAATACGAAAAGGTCAAATAACATTTTTCTGGAAACTTCCAGGGAGCACAATGAGTCTAACACCCATTGTTTGAAGCATTTCTGGAACCAAATGTTTCTTGATCTCCTAGATATTCAAAATCCTGAAGCACCGCCGTTTCGCTGTTCCTCAATTTCCAATAGAAATTTCTGGACATTCAAGCTGGCTTGAGTTGAGCAAATCTGTTTTTATGTCAAGAGCACGTTTTATCTTTTTTTTTTTTTTTTTTTTTTTGACATCAATGGGATTGTGTATCAAAATTTTGTTAAACTGAGCCAATCCATCAAGAAGAATTTTTGCCCAAAGACATTCTAAAGTGGCTATGAGTTCATAGTCAAGAATGTGATGGCCATATTCCTCCAACCTCAGTATTCACCAAGGTATAGCTCCTCTGACTGATCTTTTTCTCGTTCTCTAAACTAAATTTTTGCACTCAAAAGGCGATGCGCATTATTTATATAATTAGCAGTCCTCCCTAATCTTTATAAATATCCCATTGCTTATGCAAGGGCTGAGGTGGGTCTCAATCTATCCTCCGCACGGTTGGGCCGTAACCACTGTTATAAACCCTACAAATGTGGAATGCAGGAAGTACTGCTGTCTCAAAACCTACATAATCAAATGCCATACTGAAAATGCTTCAAGTATGAAACCGGCTAATCAATAAGATGCCACTCTCCATACAACTGTTTCAACAACTTGTGTCATCTAATGGGGAACGAACTAGGCGTGAACAGGAAGACCTAAAGTGAAAACGATCACAGACATCTTTTTATTTAAACTGTGCACAACCATTTTAAGTCAGGGTAAACTGGAAATCCTGTTTAATAAAAGAAAAAATGGAAATGAAGAATTTGAAATAAGTGCGCTAAGAAATTGCGCACCAAAACCTATAACATAAATGAAAACAGTCATTAAATATACGATCGTAACCAATATACCACAAACACTGAGGTATCATGGAAATTTAAAAAAAAAAAGTTGCCATAAAAAATAAAATACTCCTCACATCATTCTTGGGATTCGAACTCGGGCATCTTCTACTCGATGATGGTGATTATAACTATTGCGCTAACATTTCCTTCCATAGAAATGGGATGAACTATACGAAATATTGAATTAAAATTTTAAAAAAATGTTCTGTAAATACTCCCAGAAGCGATTCGTTGGATCAAGTCTCAAATAGGATACCTTTGAAGATGGCAGCATAGAATATCCGGTAAGTGACAACATTTTAATAATAATAAATTTGATTTATCCACTTTATTCAGCAAGGAAAAGTTAATTTTTGACTACCGCTTTTTATTAAATTTAAAATAGTGATATTTAAGGAAATAAAACGCTATTTAATAATACTAATAACTAAATACAGAAATACGTCTGAAGGGCATTAAAAAAAAATTACATCAATGGATAGCTGAGGTTTATGTAGCCAATCAATGGAATTTGTCGATTTAATTATTTTGAAGTGTTCTGGATACCATGATTCCCTAACAATTGTTTACCGAATAATTTATGGATGTTTGGAAGAACTAAATGGAAGATGTCCAGGTACAAAGCATACGGTTTACTTGGTGGAAATCATTATGTAATAGTTCAACTGATCATAATTATGCGCGCACCTGTTGTCGCTCGAGCTGATTTATACGTTGAAGAAGAATTAAAATATCGAAATGAATCTGTAAAAAGAAATGAATTAATTTCAGTTAAAATTGTAAATAAGCATCTCGGCAAGTTTATTCAAATGCTTATTGTACAACCTAAATATTACAAATATAATAGAAATATTTTAGCTAGAATAAATCCGGGAAGGGCAATGGAAAGGGAGCATTAAGTTTTAATATAGTAAGTATTAAGATTGGATATTTAGTTTGAATGTAATAAAGGTTAAGGATTGGAGAAACACTGAATTTTAGGATGGGGAAGTTATAGACGTATGTGTTAAAATAGCGGCTAAATAGAAACAAGAAATCCCAAATAATATAAGAGAGCAACCAGGGACAGCGACCAGGCCTGGGGAGGGGGGTGCCATATGCGAACGGGTGAGAAAGGGGTTACTAAGGGCAAAAACAATATGACTGTGAAACTGGGTTATGAAGCGTCCCATCTAAGCCACCGTTAGGAAGTAAACAGGAAATGAGTGGACGTCCAGTGTTCGCTTTAAAAGAAAACGGCGTCAGATTGGCTGATATTTGGGTAAGTTGGCCATATCTAGCAGAGAAAGTGTGAACACGAAACTAGGTTTTTGGAGGTGACAGGCAAACATGAAAAGGACATACTGCCGTGTGAAAAAAAAGAGAATTACAGGAGAAGGGTTTGGTTTGTGCACAAGGAGAGGGTTGTGGTCAGATGTTTTAGCAAATAGAAAGGGATGAAAAATTAACCGAGTATAAGGATTGGTTGCGAGTGCTGGGGAAGGCATTCCAAACTTCGGAGAAAAGAAAGGTTGGAGAGAGAAGAGAGAGTTTATAGAGGGGCATGGGAGAGAGTGGAGTGTGATGGGTTTTCTTTTTTTTTTTTTTTTTTTTTTTTTTTGTAAGTGCGTGGGAAGAGTTAGATAGGAGTGCTTAGTAATGTAGGCCACTGGAGCGGAAGGAGCGTAAGCCTGTGTGAAAAAAAGTGCCCAAGAAGTGAAAGTAAGCCTGTGAGCCAGAAGGAAGCCTGAGCGCAAGGAATGTGGAATCAGCAACCAATTCGGAACGCAAGCTTGTTCCTGTATTTTTTTTCCGGATCTTGAACTCAAGGACTCAAAAATCTAAACTCTAAGGAATGGAATGATAGTCCTTTCTAAGAAAAATTCCGGTTGTATTAGCCAAATTAGTCACTAAAGTTGAGAAATTGCAATAAATATCAGTGATCATGAATAACGAAGGGGCGGTACAGGGATAAATAAAGGGAGAGAAATAGAATAAACGAATTAGTAGGAAAATATATGCATAGGGGCAGTACTCTGAGAATGTTAACTATATCATTAATTTAAACCAGGCGCCAACGCATGATAACGTAACAGATGAGGTGTGGAGAGAAAGAAATTTTATTATTGAGAAACCTCTTGAGTAAAGAGGGTGACTAAGATGATAACTAGAGTAACTAAGGTAGAATGGGTGATCTATAGTGAATATTATTGATGTAAGAGGATATCTGTAGTAATACATTTCATGTGTTATAGGTTATAAAAAAATAAGAGTAATAAAAGAAAAAAATGAGTTTACTGATGTAAATGATAAAAATTGGTAATGGAAAGGAATGATTATGTAATCAGTGATGATTCGTAATAAGTAAGATACAACTGATACAAAGTGTTCTTGATAATTTGTAACGGGAAGGGAACGGCCTTGAGAATAGTTTATGAGGGAGAGATAGTGTATTGTGCTGTAGTATGGTTCAAATATATGGAAATTGGTATGTATGTATGCAGTTTGTTTTGTAAATGTTGTATAAAATGTTCATTAAAGGTCTGAAATTTAAAAAAAAATTCATGTTCTGCTAACGCCTGCTTTACACACCCTAGAATTGCAGTAAAGATTTGCGTTTTTTGGGCTGCTAGTGGCTTTTATAGGGTGTAGGTCAAATCCAATTATGTTCTGCCAACGCCTGCTTTACACACCCTAGAATTGCAGTAAAGATTTGCGTTTTTTGGGCTGCTAGTGGCTTTTATAGGGTGTAGGTCAAATCCAATTGTTCAAAAAATAAAAAGGGGACACTCACGCCCCCCACACATTATCATATGATCAGCTTTGTTCTTGAAGTTAAAAGTGCAGTGCCTCGAATAGTAAAAAATTCCAGAAAATTGGACTTGTCGAATTCACCTAGAAGAATACGTATGCCCATTCACTGCATAGTAGTTAGAGGAAGAACAATTTCTTACGAAAGAATCAATCGTCTGGATAACATGCTGATTTTATTTACGATTGCATCGAATTGTGCAAAGCTAATGCAATGAGAATGCTAGGTTTTTATATATCTCAATCCGGTAGTGTTTCTTAAACTGTATAGAATTTGTACTTAGAGGCAATGACAAAGTTCTTTTTTGGTATTATCTGATATTCAATAAATCAAAAGAATACAATGTGAGAATATTTTTATGTTTATGATGACTTATCTTCAGATTAAAATGAGGTGGAATTAACTCAAATTAAAATGTTACGTACGAGGACAAATTTTCGACTTCAGTTTCATCCTCAGTAGCACTTATGGCTAGGGTCAGCAAATGGTCTCTGTGGATGCCTCTTCCAAATATTAGTTTTTTTTTTCTTCTTTAAATTTTCTACAACCATTAGTTTTCATGTCACTGAGCCCTACCCACATAGTCAACTATCTCAGGTACGAGACGAATTCAGATGTAATCGTTGCCCACCTTCTTACAACAACAGACAGGTTACGATAACGAGAATGCGATAACTCCCAACTTCTGGTTTAGAGTGCTAATAGAGTATCCTTCATATTCGCCTGGTGTAGCTGGTGGTTTGTATACCCTCAGCGCCGCTAGTGTTTTGCTATTGCAAATATTACACAATATCTGTTCTTCAAATGTAATTAAAAGATTCAGGGATGGTACAACATTGAAAAAGTCGCCTATCTTTGCACAACAGTTTCCATTTTTTAAACTACCTCTCCATTTTGGTCCAGCACGTGAGCTTGGATGTTTGTCGTAATAGGATTTTAGGAGGATCAGCAACTAAGGCTATATTGCTCCAGCTTGGAAGGTATGATACCATTTATTTTTCATTTAATTAATTTGTGTAATTATTACTTTATAAAATGTATTTATATTTGACTTTCTTTTAAATTTATTCAGGCATCATTTTGAACAGCTGGCTCTTTTTGTCATAATTGTCTGGGCTGTTTAGGATTTGAACTGAGGCAGCTAAAGTCATCAGATAAGTGTATAAAAGGTACCCTAGGTAAATGGCACGACACAGTCAGTTTTTGTTGGAGAAATCCAAACAATCCTCGTCCAAACCGACTTATCTACCACCCTCGCAAAGCCCATATATATTTTTTTCACTTCAGCCTTTCCTCACACTGAAAGAACAGTGCGACTATCCACTTTTAGTACATTCCCGCGAGAGCGTCATTATAAATAATTCATCCTTAAAGTCAGATTTAGAAGCGTACAGAACTTATTAAAAGGATTCTGGCCGTGACTATAGAGACAGTGGTCTAATTTTAAAATAATTATATTACGTGAAAAGAGATGTAGTTAATGCGTTTTTCAATGAATACAAAAGGGGTGGTACAATTTCGTCTGTTTCATCGAGAATCCGAACGCTGGTTTCACTGGAAAGTAGTTATGTTTTGCAGCGAAGCGACATTTACAGGTATAGCTATTAAGGTTGTGAGAAGGTGGTTTCTCTGCAGAGTCTTGCTGTTTTGCAATGAAGCGGTATTTACAGTCGTTAGAGTAAGTAAATTGAAAGAGGTTACAATACTATGCAACGGCCTCCGTAGCCGAGTGGGCAGGAGCGCGAGTGCAGTAGCACACGCTCTTTGAGTAGACCGGGGTTCAAGCCCCTGACTGCTCAATACGGTCGATCTGCCAACCCGCACTGGACCAGCGTGGCAGATTATGGTCCATTTTCCTCTGCATGAATTGTTGAGGAGGCTTCCACCCTGCAGTGGGTTGATAATGGCTGCACTTTACTTTTTTTTTACAATACTATACTTCTGTCAGATTTAAGAGATTGCATTATTCAAGTCTAACAGAAGTATGGAAAAATTCCATTACAACAAACATTCGAGGATGCAAAACTCATTTAGTTGTATCCAAATTTCGCCCTAACGAATATCACTGGAAATTATTTCTAAAGAATAATTATTTGTTCAAATAAATATTGCTGAACTTTTCTACTGTGCATAAACCGTAAACTACGCTTTAATTTTCTTTATATCGATAATAAATGAAAATAGTAATTACGCACAGTGCAAGAGAATGAATGCATATTTTATTTATAAGAACTGCCACACATGCAGATATACGGTACAGTAGATACAATGTATTGTTACTTTTAGCATATTAATACGTTAATGTTTGGTTTTTAATGTTTAATTTTTATCCCGTATTAATAACTTTTAGTGCAATCAGAAATGTCTGAACAAACTGAATTACATTACGAATTCTGACACTTGTTTTCTGATCGAGTGCACCGCTTCCAAATATATTTATAGAGCAGAAAAAGCCAATCGTGAAAACGAGGTTTCCTTCGTAACTGTCCCATATCTTCTCTTTCATTTTAGCATTTAAAAAAAAAAATAGAAAGAAACTACCGGTAACCAAATTCGTAATCAAAGATCATCCCCTTTTTTCTGAAAGAGCGCTGGTACGCCTTAGCATTGACTGCACGGGGAGGGAAGGGGGCAGATAGAGAGAGATGATTAAAAAATATATTCGAAATGTAATAGAGGTTGCAATACTGAATTCTTTGCCGCTGACGATTGAAGAAAGTAATCTTCAATACATGCTGTAATTACACGATACAGCATGTATCGAATACGATACGGATATAAGCAACAAGATCAATTCCCTTAAGCTAATAATATAATTTCTTCTAAAGAGACCGTTCTTTGGTTAAGAATCAGAGAGAGAAGAATGCAGTACCACCAAATATTATAATTTGTTTTCTAAGCGATATTAAATCGGCTGTATAATTCTGATCAGGTTACTTTTTTACTGACAACATTAAGGTTAATAATGCCATTTGTTCAATTAACGACTAGTTTTCACTGAGCAGCGTAATGATAACGTGAATGATTAATCTGAATGTGGCTCTCTGCTTATCGGCATTACCAAATACAGTATAAATATTGTCGTTTTTGGTCACCCCCACACGTGAAAACGGATCACGTTAATTACTCTGTCGACAAAAGAGTTATTGAACAAGCTAAATCTGATATCGATCTCGGAATAAATCGAAGTTTCGATTATAATTCTACAGACATATGTTTAAAGAAACGAATAGTGTAATTAATGCGATCCAGTTTCGTGTATGCCGAGACTCAAGTCAAAAACTACAGCATCTACATACGGAAATGTTGATACGAATAAGTACACCGAATACAATCATTCACTGTGTAAAGATACTGACATTGCTGCAGTACAAACCAGTCAGCCGACCGGGCTAGCCGAGTGGGTAAAGTACCTGCCCGGCAACCCAAAGGTCGCGGGTTCGATTCTCGCCTCGGGCTTGGATCAAAGTACTGCAAAAACCTTAGGAGGTGCAATATGGCCACAGAAGCCGATGCGCCAACAACTACCAAATCAAAAAAAAAACAAACCAGTCATTAGACGAAATTACCTTTAAAACTCTAAAGGCTGTTGGAGTGAAACAGCCATTTAATATCATTTAAAACACAAATAAATCATAACATTTAGCTACATCTTCTGAAGCCTATAAGGATCATACTTATGTTAAATACACTTATTTTTTTTCCTAACTAAATGCGTTTTTTTTTTGTTTTTTTTTTTTTTCATTTGGGAACACGTTGCGATGAGCTTAACTTACAGTGTTTGTTAGCACGTACTGCTGCACCTATATTGGCTTTACAAATGTATATGTGGGTATTGAGAACCATTCGAGATAGCTAGGACACCACATATCCTTTCATGATCTTCTGCAATCCCGAAACCAGCCAACTAGATCAATGGTTATTATAGGAACGCAACTGCTATAATGCTGTCTGCATCCTACGGTTAACTCTAGTCCCTGTTTGATCGTAGGAGAATCTGATGCTATAACATACAACTTGCCACAAATTTCATCTTTTTAATAACTGTCCCCCATGTATATAAAAATGGAAAAAAAAATTCTAATCCTGAATCGCAATATGTACATACCATTAGCAACTCAGCCCCCATCCCTTTTCACCGCATCATCTAATCCAGTCTTCCCAAGATAATCGCAACTCATTCTTCTGATATGGAGATTCATTTCCAGTTTGATTAACATCATTTTAAGGTTAACGCTGCTTCATTTTAAGGTTTAGTGCTCTGCAATGAGCTAATAGAATTGCCAGGGAAGTGCGTGTGCCTTTCCCATGTGATGTATCCATTTCGGCTATTCCACACCAAAAAGCATTCTCCTGTCATAACATACTTATGGACACTGCAAGTTCAATGACCCCAGATATAAAATTCTGGTAATAAATAACGTAAAATACCTGCTTACACAGAACTAACGGCAAAGATGGGATGGGGTACTAAATTATTCGGCTAATTTACTCCGAAGACTTTTCCACGAAATGCATGCGAGAGCTCTATTCCCGCTCACCTCATTTCCTTGCGAGTACATCTCTAAGAAGAAGAGAACCCGAGCAAGAAATTACAATATCAGAGGCAACCTGCTGCAACCGCCTGTCAAAAGAAAAGGGGGCGGACTTTTTATTAAATAACAACCCTACTTCGAGAGGAAGAAGTAAGTACTTTCTCTGTACCCAAGCATGGCCTTTGGAGTTTCACAGTCTTGGGTAATTATGTGGAGATCGATTTTTAAGCAACAGAAGAGCCACCTAATCTACGGTGATGCTGCCGATGATCACCGGCAACATCTTTATTTGCCGAGCTGAAATACGAGACGCTGCACGCATACGAGGGCCCCGCTCGCTCAATTAAAATGAGAAAACAGATAGAGTTTCCGATAGTGGAAAACAAATATTTCACGGTGAACTTATGTGGCCGGCTGACAGAGATGTATAACAAAGGAGGTCGCTGGCAGATAAAAACTATTATTAGCGTAGCGTACCAATTATACCGCCCTGCTGAAATGGAGAAGGCACTGTACGAGGCATTCATCGCTAACGCCTTCCCTCTTAGTTTGTTAGATAATTCCCTTTCAGCCGGTTGGCATTATCGCTTCCGATACGTAACAAATATATCTGGTAGGGTGTGCAAACAAATCGGACGATCGAATGAATGCGCTCTGTTTCAAAGGTTAAGGTACGATTTTATCTGCGCCGATGACAGCGGAGAATACTAAAGAAAAGTTTCGTTCATAATCAGCTGGAAAAGGTGCTTAACTCTATTGAAACATCGCATTGATCATATCAACTTTCCAACTTAGAACAGGTAAAAGTTATGCCCGAGTGTCATGGTTAAAATACACTTCTATCCCAAAATATTGGATACTGCAGTTAACAGCATGTTGTTTTTCTTTTTGCTGCAAAGGCAGTATTAATCTTTCTTGTCGTTATTCTGCTTATTATTTCTTTTCCAAAACTTATTTTTCAGACTTGGGCGATAATTATTTTTGACTTTTAAAAGTAATCTTATGTATATTAACGATGTCAATAAGCAGCAGGGTTTCTCTCTAAGTATTTTAGTACAAGTATCGAAAATCAAACACAAACTGAAAATAGCATAAAACGGATGATTGATATGTCAGAAAGGTGAGTGGCCTTCTGTCGCGAATGTCTCGCCTTTGGCTCACTGAATGAGCAAAATCAGCAAAGTACTTCTTGTGGAATTTTCCCCTAATCTACTTGAAGAGAGGTGCGAAATGTCGAAGAGTTTCCAAGCTGCTGGTTGAGCACATCTTTCCTGTCTTCCAAGCGTACTGAATGGGAATGAAGTTGGCAGGGCGAAAAGGCCGATCGATAGCTGATGAGGTTATCAAGTAGTGTCCGGTGCGAGTAGCGTTAGTGTCCACAGGGATGAATCCTCTGCAGCACATGGATTATCTGACTCAGCAAGTGATTGTAGAATCTCATTATTACACTCGTATGTCGTAAATTGTCACCTCAATGATGAAAGCTTCCTCGTATGGCGATTCATTTCTGAAAAGTTTATAGTTCGAAGTCTTATTTTATCGCCCAGCCAGACGTTGCAAAAGTGACCTATTCAACTTGGCTCATCGATAGCAGCATGCTGAAGTTGACGCCAATGTCTCTGTCTCTCGAAGCAGATTCCGAACTTGCCGATGTACTCTGTAATCCAATACTATAGCCACTCAATACTTTAACGCCTTGGTAGTTCGTAAAAGCAGTTAAGGCTATAAGTAATTATTTAGCCTTTTTTATGGTGAACGAAGTTAGTTAATATACGCAGTGCGTTATATCTGAGACGCATTGGAAAACATTAAATTCATGATTTATAACAAAAAACGAGGGAAAAAGCAACGATTTTTTATGCGCGAACTAAGAACATTTTGTTTCTCCGCATCCACCATATTTCCCATTCATTCCTCCAGTCAGATGGCAACAAACATAATATCCAGTGCTTTAGCAAAAATACGGTGTATATATATATATATATATATATATATATATATATATATATATATATGATATGCATGAAAAATAATAATGGCTGCCAGATTTCTATTGGCCCGATTTTATAGAAATTGAGAAAGGCTTGACATTCTGAGAGAATGTAAATATCAAATTTCATGAGTGTCCATCCATTTGGAGTCTAATTGCATGCAGAGACGGACAAAAAATAGTAATTGCCTGATTTCTTTTGGTCCAGTTTTCATAAAATTTGGAATGGCTCGACAAAACTTTATGAAAGAGCCAAATATAAAATTCTGCTAAAATCCATCTACTTCCCCGTGGATGGATTTCAGCAGAATATAGACGAGTTATATGCAAATGGACAGACATTGAACTATTAACTGCCGAAATTCTACTAATGGTCCTATATTAATATAATTTGGGATGGCTCTTCAACTCGTTCTAAAGGAGCCAAATATACAAAAGGTTTTTTACGCATATATAATAACGCTCCTAGAAAACATGGATTCCAGGAATAAAATTATACTCTCGCTGGACACCGACCAAATCAGCCAGTTTGCGAAAAAAAAAGTCAATAAATGTTCCATCCGTCGAGACTATATTCAAACCCAAGCCTTTTCTGCACGGCAGAGCAATGGTAATCGTAACCACTGTGCTAACCATGAGTGGAAAAGTATCTAAAGCTACATCTTTTGGGTGTCTTCGGTGATACTACTTTTATCTCCGGATATTCTGTAATTTTTTTTTTCTAATGCATTTATATTTAAGAAAAGCAGCTGAAACTCCTTGAACAGGATCATGTTTTTCAAAAGGTTAAGAATCCTTTCGAATAACACGGCTCCGCCTAATGCGCCGAAATGATCCATCTTTCAACAAGAGGAAGACTGTCTACACGTTATGAAACAAAGGCTACCCTGAAACATTGTATCTGTTCTGGAGGGAGAGACCATCAACGTTGGAGAAATATTCTGATTATATGGGGAGTGTATCCTCTTATCTGGTGGTTAGTTCGATGCTATGGTGACTCAATAATATGACAAACAAGATAGACCTAACAGCACTGCCCTTGTATCCAAAGGCGCTGGAAACTTGACGGATAATAATTCCACCCCCCACAAAATAAGATTACATAATTATGGAAGTTGGGATTTCTTGTGCCTTTTTCCCACCGGTGGGATTCAATTACCCCAATAAATATAATGATCTTAATTCAGGAAGAACTTCGTCTTTACCGAATTGCTATCATTTTACTACTTTTAAAGAAACAGTATCATCAATAGGTTACTCTATCATTAATTTGAAAGCGGAGACACTATTATGACAGCAAGTTTCTAAACTTACTGGTCCTCAACTTTCTGGTATCTGATCAGATACCAGAAAGTTCCGAAATAAGCCGTTATAGCAGTGGTTAATCTTTAACAAAAAATGAAAGATTTACATTTTATTTAGAAGTAGTCCAATGACAAAGAATCCCTGATTAAAAGCAAAGTAGGTACAGCTATGAGAATTAAGATCATCGCATTACTAGGCAGTTTAAATCCAATCAACCATAAAAACAAAGATTGGAAGGGACGAGAATATTCTTTACATAATTTTAAGAAAACCAATTATACCTGTTGTTGTTTGTGCGGTTTATGAGAGTAGAAGTGGTTATAATCACCATTCTCCCCACACCGAGTGGAAAAATGCCCGTGTTTGAATCCTGTCAATGGCGCAAGAAACTTTTATGGCATTTTGTTATCACTCTATGGCTGAGTTGATGTATCTCAGGCATTGATAAGTTAGCAAGGCACCCCCAAGGAAACTTGGGTTTTTCGTCCATCAAAACAGGCAAAGTGATCATAGAACACCCCCAATTATGGACATAATACACATGTACTTATAAGTTCGTACTTAGGTTGCCCTAGTAAAACAGTTGTTTGTGGGGTAGTTCAGTTTTCTAAGTCCACCATAATCACTATTCTCCTCGCGCCAGGTGGAAAAAACTCCCGTCAATGACGCGAGGAACTTATGGGTTTTTTTCACTCCGTTACTGAGCTAGTCAGTCTCATCCATGAACAGCAAGGATGGGCAGATGAGATGATTTTCGGGTGACATTAAAATGACAATTGTTTCTTCTTTTTTGTAATTGTTGTGGTTTAAAAATTTTAGGAAATATGCCACTTGAACTCAATCATTTGAACGCAGTAAATGAACTTCTTATAAATATCAATGACATTTCAGATGGTACTGTAATCATCTCTTCTGATCCATAGGAGCCTGACTTATTTCATATATCCCTGTTATTTCGATCAGCATTTCTTTGCTATTCTTTAAAAAGGCAGAGAAATGCATCATCTACGAAAGTTTCGAAAGCAGCTGAGAATAACACAACGCAAAAGACTTACGCTAACTTACTACTAATAAGGAACAAAGTCACAAACTAAAATAAACATTCAGTTAAGAATCGGTTGAAATCCAACCGATGCATCGACCGGATATTGCTACTTCGCAATCGAGTGGCAGTAGTACACTACTGGAGATTCAAATTAAACAAAGAGTAGTATATCAAATGCCGGCCTTCGAATAGTCTCTCTCTCTCTCTCTCTCTCTCTCTCTCTCTCTCTCTCTCTCTCTCTCTCTCTCTCTCTCTCTCTCTCTTCTCGCAACAGCTGTATCAACAAAAAAAAACGTCGATGGTAAAACGGCTTAATTAAAATTTTACTACCCTGTTTGTTTCAAGGAGGCCCGAACACCAGAAGACAAAGAGAAAGGGGAGAAAAAACTTACAAACAAAACTTTTCGAAATGACAACGCTGAGATTCACGTGGAACATCTCCTCAGAAAAAGATTGCAGGTTGATATATAATTAAATTTTTGCTTTTCTTGTTCGCTCGGGCGTTTCGAAGAGTTGCAATCTTGAAGAAAGAAGCAGCGATTTACTGATTTTGTCATTTGAAGAGGCAGACAGCCCTCTGTCTTTTCTTGCTCAACAACGCTAGCCCCTGTAATGCTCCTTTTGCTGCCGGTACGTGATGTAATGCAGAGGAGTAGCCCTCCCTGCGATGTTAAAATTGAAACTGGCGTATTTCAAACAGCGGTGATTTTTTGATTCCGTAAATCTGTCTTTTTCTCCTCTTATCTCTCTCTCTCTTCTAGAGTACTGTATAAGGAAATTGTTTAAGATATTTATAAGATATTGTATACGATATTTATTTCAACCTGAATTGAGAAATAAAAATTATTTTCTTTTATGATTCACAATACAATGAAATCCCTATACGACAAAGTGTTTTACCGAATATTGTCCTATAACGAAAATAATACAGATTGCGGAAGAGTTTCTTATTAGTAGGAAGTCAAATAGTAAGTAAATCTCGTTTCAAGGAAAGAGTTGTAACAAAATAGTCAGTGCAGAGAATTATTTTTCTCAGCCAGCCAATTGACAAGATGTATTGGTTTACAGGAAAAATCGTTGCCTGGAACATACCGGGTTTAAAGGATATGGTAAAAGATTTGTGTCTTCTGTTTATTTCTGAGCAAAAGCAGCTGAGGCCATGAATCGTCTATCTGTGAACTGCGTGCATGCAATGGCTGCTTTTATTTTGCTGGACGTAATACCAGAGTTCCTCGGACCTGGAGAACGTGCTATCATTTCCCGAGACTAACTAACTTAGTGTGAATTTTCCACATTCGTAACTACTGGGGCATTCCCCTGGGGCAATTGAATATAACGCTCTTTTCGTTTTCTGCATTCCTAAATTATCAAATGCTGGCGAAGATTTCAACTGGAGGTGTACACGTTGTTGTAGTAGGATTTTAGGCGCATCAGCGACTAAAGCCATATTGCTCCGTGTATATTGTCTGTAAATTGGGTGTTCTGAGATCGACTAACCATTTGGCGTTGTTGTTTGAAGTGATGCAATACTACAGGAATTCACTGTGAAGTTAAAGTTTGTTTTATTAAAACACATGAAATTGAATAAAGCTCCTGGATTGATTTGGTCACATACACGAAAATCTACAGCGACAGCATTAAAATACTTTTCATTGCGAAATTAGGTACATATTTCCTAAAACCGAAACGATATTAATTACTGGAATAAGATGCCTCCATGGGTGTTTGAGATCAATGGCTTCAGGAATTTAAAAGGTCAGCTGATTAAATAGATACCTACGTGAGGAGGAAATCAAGTACGCAGTTTATCTTAATTTTCTTGGCTGGTGCAGCAAATTCCTAGGGTTTCCTTGTACCACGTGGAAATAAATATCAATAATAAGCATTTTCTTAATTCCAAAAATTTTATTTTTATTCACTTTTCCTTTAAATCCAAATATAAGTTCTTCTTCTATAATCATATATTGCAAACGACGATCATAAGCAGAGAGATTCAGAGGCCTGCCTTACTTGGGTGTGCTGAAATTGCAGTCAAGTCATAAATCGAAATAAATGGGAGTAAAAAGTATTATTCTACCCTGATAACCTCAATAAACGCTTTAAAATTATTTATTTTCCAATACTTGTCCAATATATTAACAGACAATTGTTTTAGTAATCCAAGCGATACAGAAATGTTTCCTATATACTGACTTAGAATTGGGCATCTAATACATCTACAATTTATAGTAGAGTATCAATAAAAAAACAAGCACATCCTCCCTTTTTTTGCATTTACCAACTTCAGTGCAATCCAGCTTTCGCAAGAAGTTAAATTATTCCCTCCCTTCGCACGTCCTACATGATTGCAATACTAAAACCCTAAGCAATAAATTTAAATACCCAACTAAGCAATAAATCTGACCCCAGTTATTTCACTTTTAGAGCATGAATAAATAAAAAGGCCCCAGTTGTTTCTTTCCCCAACGTGAGCGTAATTTTTTATAATAATACACAGTACACGATCATAACAACCTTATAATTCTATATTTAAGTGTGGTGCGTCTGTCTTTATTATATGGATAAAAACGTACGTACACGTGATGTCATCACAAGAGCGATCACACGCATAAATCGCCCAAGACTGTAGATGCCAGGTTTTCGTTGGAATGGAATTTTTTTAAGCATGTGACTATATTTAGGCGGTTTAACATTACATTACAGTCAAAAGAAAGATAAAAATCATTCACCTGTTCGAGGTTGAGCCTGTGTAAGCCAAGCTTAATACACCACTGATCAAGAAGAATTTGATTCACTGAACCTACGGTTTTCCTTGAAGCCATATGGAACACTTAAGACTTATTTAAATAGATAAAGCTGGATTAAATGAAGCTAAAAGAAAGTTGGACCGATGAATATATTGAATAACGTGCGGAAGAAGCCACACCCCTTCTGAGACTGAGTTAAATCTCTTTCAAACTGAGTTAAACAGCATCGCCTGAAAAACTCAGCAACTCGAAACCAAGTCTGACGATTTGTTTAATGGAACTTCTAAAACAAGCATTAATATTTTAAATTTAAAATAAAGTAATTACTATTCTAAAAACCTTTTGGAAATTAGAATTCAATACATTTTTTTGAAGTGTCTACAATCTAGAAATACATCCTATTAGTTAAAAGAATTCCTAAACAACTTGATTTTCCATTAACAAACAATGGTAATTAAGAATAATTGCGAGGCTTTTTAATACATTATTCCTCCGGGGGAGGATGATAAAATCCGTGCTTCCAGCTTTAACCCCCTGGGACTCCTTTTTGTAATCAAGAGGGAAGAGTTTGATGAATGTTTGTAATTAAAAGCGAGTTCATGCTTGTAAATATAATTAACTCAAACGAACGCTATATAATTATTTATTTAATAATAATTATCTTTCTTCGATGCTATTAGAACAATTACTTAACCAACTGCTTATAATTTAATGACATTTAATCTCCAGGAAATAAGAGCTGATAGTTTTCAAAGAAACTTATACAAAACAGAATATAATGAAATATATTGAATGAATCGCATTAAGTCTGTTAAATAAAAAAATTTCCAACAGTACCCAAAAAGAACTTTCCTAAAGAGTTATATCAGATCAGATCAGATGGTTTCCTCATGGGTATTGATGATGTAGGCTTAATCCCTTTGATACGCGATGTAGATGTTCAATATACAGTTTACGGTTTCTACCTTAGTTATTGTTCTGAATAATAGATGCAGAAAAGACATTTTTTATTATTACTATTAACAGTTAACGAATTCATCACGAGGTACTGTATTGTATTTCCTAAACCATATTTTTATAATAAATAATGAGAATGAAAAATGTGTAATGGATCAAGATTTTTCCATTGCTTGCGAACATTCTTTGACATTCTAAAATTCAGAAGAGAGCCTATGGGAGGATTACGGTCACGTCACTAACAATAAACCCAGAAACGATCCTCAGGGATTCTTTGGACATTTTAAAATTAATGCAGCTAATGCTAACAGTCAGCCGAACATTAAAAGCAAATAATTAGCTTCAAAGAAGTCTTTTCTCTCTCTCCTAGATGAAGGCAAGGTAAATGAACGAGAAAAATTGTCAGATGGAAAGAAAATGGTAATCATCCCTAAGGTAAATTCAAACTAAATTAAAGTACGAAGAAAAATTAAAAATTATTCTTGAAGAAACTGTAGAATTCTTCAAGGGCATTTTAAAGAAGGGCACTTCAAATGTATTCTTCGTTTTTGGAGTAATAAACTCTGCCGAATATCCCCGTGGACCCATCAGCCGCGCTGTTTATCAATATCCAAACATTCCCTGGTGTATAAAACTTTTCTGAGTACAAGCAACCTGCGAAATCAACCATTTGAATAAGAATACTCTCATTCACTGCAATTTGTCCGTTTAATGGGAGCAATCCATCTTAAATGTTTAATTTAGACCTCGCACGGAAATGCGCAGCTGTCAAGAATTTTCCGATAGTCTAATTATTGTGGTGCTCTGTTCTAGTTGTCCAATTGTTATCGCTGGAATAAATCTTATGTGTCTGTGCATGCGTATCGATATATGGAGAAGATCCGTGTCTGTATATAATATAATTAAGAGATTATCCTTAATAATATACAATCTTGTCTCTCGTATAGGCCTGCCATAATATTTGGAATCATTAATGAAACCTTGTTCAACTTTGTGCAATACAGTTGCCACTTTGAGTTACATTTTAAAAGTCGATCTTATGTAAAAAGAGGAAGGAAAAAACCCATGCAACTCTCAGGGGAGGGTGCATGCTTTTTCTTCCAGAAAAGAAACATGCAACCCTCCCCTGAGACCGACGATCATAATCACGTGACAAGAGTTGCAGGATTCCTCCGTTGACCAGGAAACTTCGATTGTTTCCTCTTGAAAATAGACCACAGAACAAACACAAATTACAGATAAACAAATTATAGCCACACACACATAAGAATGGCTCGTAGTCTTATCCAACTCGGAACTTATTCCAGATAATCCAAGTCAATTCTCGCTAATTAAAAGAGAAAATTGCTAAGCCTAACGATGCTTTAAAATCTTAAAAGTCATTACGTTTTCATAATAACGTGCGTAGCCTTATTGATGTAATCCATCTTAAAACTATTGATCTTTTCTTTAGTCACCTCCTGGCATGCCCCTGCCCAGCACTACGCCTAATGAAATATGGAATGTTTTTCAATTCAATAGAGAAAACGCGCTTAATACTTTGATCGATACCTGCACATAAAAAATAACTTCTCTAATTAGCTCTCTTCTTAACTTTGTTCCTTAATTTGAAAAATGGGGCCCACTTCTGTCTCGTCCAGTACATTATGCTGTAATCCCCCTTCTGAGCAATGGAACACGAAGTGCCTGTGCGTGTTTCTTGTGTTTGGGTAGCTAATTACTAAAAGAAGTCAAGAAACACGAAATCGTGAGGGATTAACTCAGGGGTGGATACACCCCCTTCCAATTAAATCGCATATATTGTCCTTGTTTTCTAATTAGAATATAGCTTCTTCTTCCTCGCTTGGATTTTCTGCTTGCGAAAAATAGTAGAGAACCCATACAAATTAGCCGCGCACTGTCTGGCGCGGTAGCCATTGTTTTAAATGCCATCTTCCCTTTAATAGCAGGAAAAATATCTTTAGACGCTGTGCAAAAAGGGACAATCTGCCTTTTGCTGATGAAAGGGGATAAAGCGTGGGGAATGAAGGAGTGGTGATGTTAAAGTTCACTGAAATAAAAATGGTGCGTGTTCAGATTCATGGTTCGGCTTCATCATTTGTCCATTTCTTCAAAACTTAAACTTTATATATTTATAAAAAATAATTAACGTTATAATCATTATTATTGCATTTCTCCAAGAAGTTATCGCTCACCATTTTAAAAGTTTTAAATATAAAATTAAGATTTCACCAGTAACAAACTTAGTTAACTCCAACGACCTATAAACGACGACATTAGCAATCATTTAAAATGAATTATTATTTAAGAGAAATTATTACTTATAGAAGAGTGGGAACCATCTGGCTAGTGAACTTCACTTTAATGTGATCCAAGGAATTAAAAAACTGCTTTAAAAGGCGTAAGACTTCCCTTTGTTTCCAGTTGTCCAACCCAAGATTAACTTATGGTTTCCAACACAAAATTAACATCTGCTTTCCTTTTAACTCAAGCATCTGCACATCGCTGTTCGCTACGGTCTATAATCTCTTCCATTCATCACCATCTCTGTTTTCCTGTTGTTAATTTTGAAGTTTCCTCTAAATTGAGTTTCCTCATACTTTCCAAACGCCTTTAAATCTTCACGCGGTTAGCTAACAGCGTTTCTTTTATAAAATTTCTGATTTCGTTATGCGTTATTGATAATAATAAAACGTCACTTTGTAACAAGAGATCAAAAATGGTGAATCCTCTATAATTAAAACAAAATTTGGGTTGACGTTTACAAAGCTAATGCTTCCTAAGTCATTTATATTAACGACATTTTCTAACGAAAACAACAAAAAATAGAAATTTGCGATGCACATCACGATAATCTTTATGTTCACCAAAACTCTGTGCCCAATTTGAATCTGGACTTCCTTTTAATCGGTACTTAGCAATTCATTTCCGAATATATCAAGCACTCCACCTTTAACAGCTAATTATTTTGGCTTACTGCGATGTAGTGGTTAAGTCCTAGTCGACTACTGCAGTAAGATAGTTTAAGAGAGTCGCTAACACTTTTATTTATGTGTGTTTGGGGCAAAAGTTTCAGAGATTAATGAAAGTTTGGTCAATATTTCATAATATAAAATATCGATGGACCTGATGACTCCACCAGGTGTCGTTCCTTTTAGCAATCCTTCCCAGTAGCTACTAATTTGTTACGGCCATCAGTCGCACATATTAAACTGACACAGCCATAAGAACAAGCACGGTAAATTAACGATTTTTATCCTTCTCTGCTTTCAGTGGTCCATCAGAAATATATCGCTCAAGTGTACGACGACTACGTCATCCGTAAAAGTACGGGAGTCCTTCGCTGTCACCTCCCATCCTTCGTCCGGGAATACATCACCGTCGACTCGTGGATCCGGAATGATGGGGTGGTAGTGAGAGGTTCTGACGTTAATGGTAAGTGCCTGCGATTATTATTTGTCAGTTACGTCAGGGTATGATGACCTCTAATGGCGACGGGAGCAAAGATAGATGCTCTCTGAGTCCCTTCGTTTAAGGAACTCGGAATAATTAAAAAGTCTGACGAACAACCGTCAGAATATCTCCCGCAATTCTAACTGTTATTGCTTTGCCATTTCAACAGAATGTGGATGTATTAGTTGCAAAATCTGGCAGTAACAAATAACTACTTTTTATTATTGAGCAATAATTTATAGTGGTTATGTTAAGGTATGTGTTATAATGGCCCTTTTCCACTTTGAAAGAGAAATCTTCAAAGAGTGATTGACGTCTCTTCCACTTTTATGGAAATGGTCGAAGTTCCTTGCATATCGTAGAATAGCAGATGACTCTGTGTAAAAGAAGTTAAGAATTCATTTTTATCCTTGGTAATCTTTTAAGGGACAATGTTATTTTCATAGCACAGAATTTAATTGATAAAATGTCCAGATGTGTCTTTATTTTGAAGCTCTTACCTGTTCAAAGGAGACCTGTGTCCACTTCTACATTCTATTCATGTGGTTTTATCAATTACTATATTTACCTCAAGAAGGGGAATTTCGAAGTTCTCTGTATGAATTCATTATGAGGATTATTCATCAATTAAAATACCTTTAAGGATTTTAAAAATTTATATTTTCGGAAAATTTTAAAGCAATCCGTCTTTGCTTCATTAATTACTATATTTCTTCTTCAAATTGTTCTTTAGGCTCTTGACGGAGTCGTTTTTCAGCGTCCGTTTTCACCTAAGCTTCGTATTGAAATGATATCCTGTTAAATCTTTTTTTTAGCAACTTAAAACATTAAAGTTATGACAAATCTGGACTGTAAGAAGGATGTCTGAGCCCCCACAGCTCATCTTTAGAAGCAAGACCCGAATTGGGCAGGCAGTTTGAGGTCACTTATAAAACATGAAGATTCCCTTCTGTCAGTTTTCCTGGTCTCTTGTCTTTGATACTAAAGTTCAGGCGATTCAGCGTATCGTTTTTTTTAAAACAACAAATAAGTGAATTGGCAGTATAACCTTTATGTTACTCCACAAAGGTTCAGAAGGCCATCAGAATTGCTCTTAGAGGTCGTCATACGTATAGCAGGCTAATCATAATGAATAATATGATATATACAGAAATGCTTCAGTGCCAAGTTTTCCTATCTCTACTCTCCTATTTAGCAGATTAATACTATTACTAATAGCATCCCTACATAAATTAACATTTTCATCTCCCTATGAAAATGGAGTCCTTATTCAGTCAGTAATAATTTTCGCTATGTATTCGTTTTAAACGAGAACTCGTTAAAATGCAAATAACTTAGAGTAAACGAGTGCTAGAATATAAGTAGCCTTTTTATTCTTTAACGTTAATTAAAATCGCAATATTTCATAGTGTCTTCCGACATCGAAATTGTCTACAAAAAAATCAAAAGTCACGTTAAGTAGCTTCAAAGGACTATTTTGAAGTATGCTCCACCATGAACACATGCTCGTATGTAATAAATGAGTGTTCGCACTTTTATAGATTTTTGACAGACTTTAAAGAATGTTACTTGTGAATTTAATGTCTCTAGCACTCTTTTGCTTGAAATTATTCGCATTTTACGAGTTCTCATTTAAACGATGGCCATGTAATTCCCTTTAAGCTTCTATAAATTGCAGATGTGACTGCAATTTATAGAAGCTTAATCTGTTTATTGAAGTCGCAGTTGCTTCATGGATGCAGCTTATGTTCTTGTAAATGATTATTTAAAATCTCAACCCCCATTTTCACTCATAATATTATTAATTTTAAGTTATTTCGATTCATTAATCATCTACCACCTAAATGTTGCCAGTATATTGTTGCGATTGTTCGATTTTCATCCGGTCTTAATATAGATAAAGGATATATGTATTAACTTCATTTTTTTTTGAGTAATTACAATGTAAAAATATTGCAGCACTATGAACTGAGTGTCACTTTATTAAGTACGCCTGCTCAATAGCGAGATCTCCTTCAGCCCCCACCTGGATTTGTCCTGACATGGACTCAAATAAGTAATGAAAGCTGACAGTACTACAGTGATACTGGCCGATGTCGACTCAATTACTTCCTATGGGTATTGCAAATAATCTGATGACTGCGGAGGCTACCTCAGTAGGCTGAATTCAATCTCATGTTTCTGGGATAATTTCTATACGAATGTGGCCTTGTGACATTGGAAGAACTCATTCGCATATGGACACATTGTAGCCACAAAAGGATGCACCTAGTCTGAAACAATTCCAGATAACCCTATGTCATCTAAATGTTGCTCTACTAATACGGGGCCCAATCTGCACCACGAAAACATTCCTCATACCATTACACTGCCCCAGCCACCACCAGCCTAAACTGTTGGCACTTGGTAGGATGGGTCTTTGGACTCGTGCGATGCTATTTCGCTATATTCTGTTCCGTCTATCAGTGAAAAACATCAGAAACCAGGATTTGTCAGACCAGGCAAGATACTCCAATCCTCCACTGCTCAGTTTGGTATTTCTGAACCGACTGTAACCATAAAGTAGAAGATTCTCTTTTATCCTTTGAATCTCCTTTTACGGAAGGAGATTTAAATTTCTTGAAAAGGATAGATGTACTTAATAAAGTAACCACTCAGTGTAAATCCCAACCCTTAATGGCTATACAGCTTAGGAATAACTTTTACTGGCAAATAAGAAAAGTTTACAGAACATTTTGTAATGACAACTTTTTGTGTGTGTCTATGTATCTATAATTGTAGGTCACGGAGTTTACACAATGCTACGTTCAGGGGAACTCCTAGTTCACGAGGCAAACGACAAGCTGAGTAAAAACACTTTTCGATGCCAAACGCGCCACCGCCTGACAGGAGAAACTGTCCTTAGTTCCACATCAGGAAGAATTGTGGTTAACGGTGAGTAGAAGGATTTCCCTATATGTAGGGCTATTTGTTATTTCAATTCGTTAGATTGTTTTTAAACGCTTTTGGACAATACTGAAGAACTAGTTTTGTGTTCAGATGCGAGCCACGGTACATCAGGCTACGAGGAATCATTATATTATATCTGTTACATTGTGTAATGGAAATACTAGTGGGAAAATCTCGTGAATCGAATCTGCTCTTTTACAAACGGGTGTAAGTGGCAAATCCATTTAGACCAAAGCATACCCTGGAAGCGGACCATTAGCTTCCTTTTGATTTTATTCAAATATTCGATAAATTAAGGCATTTAAAAGTTAATGGGCGAAGTCACCACCAGTAATTACATCTTATTTAAGAAGTACTTGGACCGAGAAGTAAACAGTTGATGATAAGTTACCATGTGTTAAAACAACTGCAGGAATGGCCAAGAGGAAACTAAAACAGATAAGAGAAATATGGGTCAGGTCTTATCTTAATGTCGTTTAGAAAGAGAACTTACTTCTCGTCCTGAAACTTAGTGGTTTCAGGACAAAACAGGAAACACGTACGTCATCTTCGAAGTTTCTGACAAGAGAACTGTGCGAGTGGAATATCAATTGCAGTATTAGTCTTTACCAGAACGGAGAAACTTGCTTAAAGAAAGCGAATCGTGAACTTTCCCATAACTAAACGACTTTACCATAATTAGGAATCTTAAATATTTAAAGAAGAACGTATAATGCTTTATAAATGATGTTCTTCTCCAATAAGTATATTTCTAAGGAGAAAACTTTCTTCTGGTGGAAAAGATTAATTTTCTTTCAGGATAATGCATTACGATAATTTATCCCACAAGAATTGGCAAACAGTCGATAATAGCAAATAAATGATGGAAGTCTAAATGCTGCGCACCTGTTTCGTTTGAACTTTGAATGAGTATGATAATAAGAGACGCAAACAGAGAGAGACCGCAAGCAATCAGCAGTGGTACTGAAATAGTGATTCTGGGAGACAGGCCAGTTGTGTCATATCACAAATAGCGTGCACGATTTTATAATGCTCTCTGCGCGCATCGAATTATTTTTTCAACGTTAAACAACGAACTATGTGAATGGTACAGATTTTTGAAAACAGTTTTTTTTATCTCCATTGTTTGTTTGAGAAAAAAGGAAGTACAAAATATTAATAAGAGATTTCGTATTTTGAAAAGAGTAATGGTTCAAATCCAAATTATAGTGCACAGCCTTAAAGTTACATTAACAGAGAAAGTTCTCTTAACTTGTTCTAACCATTTAGTGTCTTCAATGTGATTAAGAGTGTTTCAATAATAAAATTCAAAAGATAGTTGCTGGACGATGTAATTATTTCACAGAATGATATTAAAGTTCGATTAATGTTTGCAAATCACTGCATACTTTAAGCGCATAAATACAATGAGTTTTGTAATTTATTTCTTTTGATTTGGCTTCGTCCAGGTGCCTTTTTATATTCTAACCACTCCATTTAGGTTTATCCTTCAGTGACGAATTTCTAATCATTACTGAGAGCGCTTTGATGATCAGAAGTTTGGTTATAACATTCTGAAAGTCACTTGAAATACAAAAGGCAAAGTCAACTTACCTACTTTTCTTCGGAAGCAAAGATCCGTACTTCCTGTTGCTCAGGAACGAAGGATGAGCCTCCAGCGTAGTTTTCCTAATAAACGAAAAATGTTAACAAAACAACAACCATCTTCTTCTTTCTTAATTTTTAATAATTAATGATTTACTACAACCAACTGTCTGTTTACTATTTCTGTTGTCATCCCATGTCTTATTTTTTTATTACGGTTTAAGTTAAACAATGTTTTATCATCGCAAACTTCAGACTTTTCTCATTTCCCTCTTGAATCAATAGTGATGCGTAACTGAAAAATTTCGGTTCGTGTGCTGTCTTATTTCTTGAATTACTAAGTAGAACCTCAATGTTAATTAATATAGTCTACGTGTTTATTTCTGAGATAATTTACATTCGGAATTTTGAAATACCGCTATAAATTTCTTAATAAATTCTTATTTTACTTTCTTAAAGAAATTGAAATAAGAATTATCCCAGAGTATGTACAGTTCCTAATATACATATTTATTACATCATAAACCGATTTAGGGAAACGCTTTTATAAATGTCATACGTTTTTTAATGTAGTTATTAATTGTAGACAAATTCCTTTTAGGTGTGTCCTCGTTATTGTAAGCGTACGTAACTAGATGATGGTAAAAACTGCTCAGATAAGTATCACTAAAGATATTTGACCTATATCTTCCTTGAGTTAAATTAAAAACTCGGAATTCAACTTTATAACAAGATTTTTCACCTTCAGCCAGTCGGTTCCCCAAAGGATCCCTAAAAACTATGCAATTCAATTCACGAATGCAAAAGAAGTATTTGAACATTCCATCGATGATAATTGTTAACTTTAAACAGAATAAGTCACTCCACTTAAAACTGTTTACCAGCGCAGGAAAAGGTGAGCGTTCTTTCTTCGAAACTCTGGAGTTTCTAGGGTGTCCAAGAACGCTGAAAATTCTATTACGCGCGCACACAACCATCAAGAAAGAAGTTAATTAAGGAAAAGTAATGAAGGAGGTAGCAGACAGTACCGTTACCCTTAACAATACTAACAGATGGAATGCACACTTGGAGCTGAAGTTCGTCTATTTGAGTAAAGGTGAATTGTGTGTGTGTGCTTCGTGGAATGTAATTTGGCAGTAGCGGAGCATATGACGGTGTTCTCATAACGTGGCGTGTGCATCATGCCCATTCGCGTGATTAGTGTAAGTTCTGGTAAAATGCAAACTTCGTCTCTCTCTCTCTCTCTTGAATTGCGTCCAAGTGTTTCTGTTGACAATGAAATGATGTTAAAAAGTTTACTTTTCCACAATGCTTGGAACGACAGATCAAATACCCCATTAAATTTTAAGTTGGTTAGATAGCTGAGAATTACTTATGGACGATTTCCTCGGGAGATTTCTTGTTAGAATTATAAATAGGCGTGCCCATAATGAATGAAAATTCATTGACACGCGCATCAAAATGAAATCACTATTTTAACGTTAAATACAAAACACCTTAAGTATACCAAAGAGAAAGGAAACGTGTCGCCACAGAGTCTACTGAGAATAAATTCTGGAAATAAGGATTTCTGAAAGGGTCAAAGAAGACAACTGATGGAAGCGAGGGAAATTTCTCGCGTATAATTTAATGTTAAATGTTCCGCATGCGAAAAATCACTATATCTGCAGTTATTGTCTAGGAACCTCGTTAAGCACGCAATTTCCTCAATTAAGATTACACTCTTCCGATACATGCAGCCAGGAATAATTTTACGTTTTCAGTGCCTTAGAAATCACATCTGAAAAAAGCTCAAAATTGGATTATTTGAATACGCAATTTGTGTAGGTTAAAACCATTATTTAATTGAATGGAGGTAAAGTATTATTGAGTAATTCGTGACGATCTTAAGAGAATTGTCTGTGGATAAAATGTGCAACTGTTTTTCCTCACTGACTGTATACAGATGTCTGAAAATCAGTAACAACGGACACCAATGAAAAATTTGGGGCTTTCTGTTCAGACGCAACTCAAATTTAAAGACGAGACAGACGTGTCCAGTCACTTTCAGAAACAGTAAAATAAAAAAGGTTTCATAACATTACTTTCTCAAATAAAAAAAATTATCTTCAACGTTTTCAAGTTGAGTTTCTCCAAATGGCTTCATTTAAGAATATAATAAGGCAGCCCGAAAACAACCAGGGAACAACGAAAACAGTAATTCATTGATGCGTTTCTGAATACTAATTATCCTGTACAAAAAAAAAAGTCCATCGTACCCTAATACACCAGCTGAAGTCGTACCTACGAGCAGTTGGAAACGATAGTATCCCTTGTGAGAATGGATCCTATCCATTTTCACAAAGGAAAACTGGTTGTTTTCTTGAGTTTTACTGATGGCAGTGCTTTTTGACAAAACCTGATCTTCCCAAACAACGATAGTGTCCAGGTTATCCTCCATTCTCGAATTAAACATACGTAAAACTTAAGTTTGTGCAATATGGTCCCTAAGATGCAGATTAGCTGTAAAACCAACTACAAGACCATCACTCTAGCATTGATAATTCAACAGAATGGTTGAATTAATCAATGATAACCTTGAGTACGGCACTAATACAGATTCCAAAAGCGGAACAGCGAACTGTGTATACCGCCCTTCCACGTGCAAAGGAAATCATACCACTGCTTGGTGGTTGTCCGACTACACACCTGAAGGAATAGGCCGATTGACATTGGCATTAAGCCAACAACTGGCAGTGTGCCATATTTGACCTGGCGTTCAGCTTCCCGGATATGCATAATTCTTATATTATATCGCATTAATAGGCGGTATCTTTTGTTGGAGCTCAAATGCCGAATTTTCCCTCAGCATCAAATAGTGTTTTAATTCCCTTTTTTTTATCTCTTAATATGCGCAGTCTATTTCTTAGTATTTTGAGGACATCCAAAACAGATTTTAATGACTTCTTGGTAGAAACGTATCCAAAATACTTCTTTACCTGTAACCAAAAAAGAAATTGGGTTTTCTATTTCGCAGCTGACATTATTTTAATTCTGAACAGCAATTAACTAAATAAAAAAAATATAAGATCTACTGTATGAAGAAATACTCTTTCCCCCATCTTGAGAGATGTCTCTCTCATAAACACACTCGTCCCCAAATCACTGACGTTCAGCTTCTTTTGCATGACATTTTCAATTAGCATTTTCAATTCCATCTCTTCCTTCTAAACCAGTTAGCACATATGTATTAACAAGACACCATTCTCAGTTCATTCAAAATACAATGGACTAAGTTTCTATTCAATCATTCATTCACTCGCCTTCTGTTCTTTAGAAGACCTTCCTCCGGTTATAACTCTTAAAAATCACACCGTTCACGAATTCAACTCCAATATCGCAAAATTCGAATTTCTCAACCTTATCCACAGAATTAAAGATTTAAAAAGTTCTTTGTGTTTAGGATTTCTATCATAAAATATACTTAAGTTCCTCAATACCATATTTGCAGAAATTTCCCACAACTAACAAAATATGGGTTGTTATTCCGACTTGGATGTTCTGTGAATTACGTCAGAGATCACAATGATTCATGGAGGAGTGTTCATTCCCTAATAAGATTGCTAGCTATTTTAGTCAAAGCCATGTCCAAAGCTGTATCCAGTTCAAGCAGATGTTGTCTAATGCTCCTGACTAGACAAATAATCACGATTTATGTCAACTTAAACTATTGGAGTCCTGGATAAAGAAGATCAATAATATAACCTTTGAATCTAAGCATAATTGCATATATTTTGTTTAGTCAATCTCCTCCAGCAACAAAATTCTTCACAGTGCAATAAGAAATGAAGTCCATTAAATTATCCATCGACTTTTGTGAGATAATATATATTGTAGTAAAATAAACATCATCCGTTATAATTACACCGGGATTTTTCTATTTTCTTTAGAACCTCATACATCGACTCTGCCGAGGATAACTTTCAGTCAGTCCGTTGTTCGAGTAGCAGAAGGAGACAATGTGAGTCTACCGTGCGTCGCTCAAGGCCACCCATCTCCAACGTACAGGTAATTACGATAGAATAATTGAGTTTCACAAACAGGAAGGCAGAGAACGAAAAGAAAACAGAGTTCGTTTTATTACAGCCTTTCCCGTCTTGGTACCCGCGACCTTAAAAGGTCGATATGTCCAACATCTCACTGACACGCCCGCTCCTGACTAGGTAACATTATTTAGAAAGTAACTCCGTTCTTCGGAGTTTCATGTTTGTTTCCATAACAACAGATTCCCGCATTTGCATGATAATGGAACAGGAAAACGCGTCATGCAAATGCCTGTGAACTGAGTAACAAAGATGTTCCAAAGGGCAATGTTCGGTCCTGTTTTTATCTCTATTTCATAATTGTTGAAAGATGGCCTTCAACGCGAACAGGGCTTCGCATAAGTCAGCGTTGGTGAGGGCTGAAATAAAAAAATTTAAATGAATTTTTCGTTTTATTCCCGATTTTTAAACATCTTTACAATAGCCATATTTTTTTTTATTATTCTTTCTAGAATATTTTGGCTTAGACTTAAAACCTTTAAGACTTTTGTTATTCAGATTAAAATGCAAATTTTCGAATAATATAAATACTAAAGTGGAATAAGTTTTCTTTCGCTATGTTTATTTTTTTTTTATTTTTGTATTTGATTTAGAGCGGCTTTTAACCTTTCTAAAATGAAGTAATTAATGCTCAGTTAATTATATATAATTAACAGAGAAATCCTTTTATTATTATTTGTTTTTTTTAATGCATTCTGTTCAAATGATTCCTTTCATGCATGCGTAATAGCCTCGTTTTCCAAGGAAAGAAAATATAAAATTCCACTGGGAAAGAAAGGGTGTGGATTATTATTTAAATTACAACGTTCATCTTTCTTTTATATAAAAAAAGAATTTCGATGTAAGAAATTCCACTGAATTCTTCGAAAGGAAAGTTTCATTTTTAAATTTATCTTCTACAAGTGATTGAAAAAAAAAAAAAAAAGGCTCAAGTGTTAAATTATTTATTTAATTATATAAATAAAGTTACACTCGATATATAAAGAGGGGTGATCGTTTAATTCGCGGACTGGGGCAAGATTTTGTTTACTGTGCAAAATTTCCACACCTGCCGCTAGAGGCGCTCTCCCTGGTTGCTACTGAGCAGACTGTGTGCGCATGCCAATACTTGTCGAGCTAGCGTTGCGTGAAGAGGTTTTTTTTTTTTTTTTTTTTTTTTATCCGCGTGTCACTGGCGATCGTTTTGAAGCAAATATCATGTCGGACATACAGATTGAACAGCGATATGTGATTAGTTATTGTATTAGACGGGGCTTATGAAGCGTATGGTAATGAGTGTCTTGGCAGGATGGTAATATTCTGGTGTGACCGAACTTTCTGGTCTGAAGAAAATGTCAGGCCCCATATGGTTAATAATTGTGCAGCCGGTGATTACTGCCATGGGTGCCGAGGTTTACCACATCCCACTTATTCATCGGGACTTAGCTCTGTGATTACCTCCTGTTTCACGTCTGAAGAAAGCTCTGAAAGGCAAGCGTTTCGCGATCGAAACAACGATTCTCGCAGAGCCACAGCAGAAACACTTCGCAGTCTTTCGAAAAATGGCTTTTGCAAGAAGCATTTAATGCGTGGGTACGACAGTGGAGAAATTGCGTAAAGTTCAAGGGAGAGTATTTCGAGAAGGAAATCTCCGCAGAAGGTTCAAATGATGACAATAAAGATAAGATCTTGCACCAATCCGCGGTTTAAATGATCATTCCTCGTACATATATATAAAGTAGATATACACCGCCCTACCATTAATATCTGGACACCCCTCCATGGATGGGGAAACAGGTCTATGCATGCAACATGTCACAGAATCTGCCATAAATATGCAAACTGAGCTTCGAACAGAATTGCAAAAATGGGCATGCAAGACGACACGTTCACAGAATTACATCAACAGAATTGGTCACCTCAAGAAATGCTAGACGCCGATTAACATGGTGTAAGGAGCGCGAATCATGGACCGTAGTGGAAAACAGTCCTATGGACAGACGAGTCGAGGTTCGCACTCTACCAGTCTGATGGCCGTTCCTGGATGTGGCGAAAGCCAGGGGAATAGTTCCTTCCTGATTGTATCCTCTCAACAATGATGTTTGGTAGAGGAAATGTCATGGTACGGGGCTGCCTTCATGGTTTGGCCTGGGTCCATTAGTCATTATCGACAAAACCATGAATGCTGCGCAATACCAGGACAGCCTGAACAATTATGCACTTCCAACATTATGGCAATAATTCGCAGAAGGCCCATACCTGTACCAGCAAGACAACGCGCCATGCCATACTGCTCGGATCATAACAGAGTATTTAGGACATGAGTGTAGAAAAGTTGGATTAGCCAGCCCGGAGTCCTGATCTGAATCCTATCTCCACTGTCTCGTAGGCGTTCCGTTTCTGCCGCATGCCTTTTCTATAAATACTTCCATGCACACTGTTCTTTTAAATTGGCTTCTATAATTCAGTTCCAAACCAGTCCGAGGACGTGCCACAACCAGTCAGTATCCATTTACTGTCCAACTTCAAACTCACAGAACCAACTTTTCATCTTCCTCGTTTATTCATTCAACTTGCATTTCTGGAACAACCTTTTTCCTGAAAATTACAGTCTACAGAAGTTAAAGTCTAATGTCAATGAGCATCTTCTCAACCAATCCACGCACAGTACTACCGGTTCTAATACCTCTCATGCTTTGGGTTTTCATATAAAAAAAAAACAAAGAGAACTCTATTGTAATACCAGTACAATATATTATACAATGCCTATTACGGCCCCTGGATTAACAACAAAAATGACCGGCAGAGGTTGTGATGTCTTCTCTATTTGAAATGAATGTATTAAATGCGCATGCTCTGGCTAAATAGAAAAATGCAAACTTTTATAGTGTTTTACTACGTAAAACATTTTCAGTGAAGCATTGTTTTGTAAATACTCTAAAAGGCAAACCCAGATTTCACCTTTAAATCTTTACAAACATCCCCCACCCCATCTACAAGCATCTTCAGCATTTCTTGAGGGAAGGGAGAAAATATCCACGTTTTCCTTCTTAATGAACGCTTCTCTTGAGAATTGACATTATTAAGTCTGTATTTTGACCTTTTTTTTCTCCTTACACTTAATAAAAAATGGGCCGGCTTAAATATTTCATCTTTAGCATTTTTAAACAAGGGACTGCAGCGTCGCACTAGAGAGGAGACTTTACGTTACATCTAAATTTATTTTCAATTTTTTTGTTGGTGCCACCTCAAAATAGCAACAAGCGAAGCAAGTTTAAAATAAGATAGAGTTAAGCATTTCCTTTCTTTCTGCATAATTCAGGACATAAAGAACGTTACCAGTAGGCACGTGCCCATGAAGTGCACCCCATTCGACTATAAAGAACGGCAGATCACAAATTGAAGAGAAACCGTAACCGTCCGGTTAAATCGACTTCGAAAAATGCTCCACGGCTTTTACGGCTCAGCGAACGAAGAGCTTAAAATGGAAAAACTCGGTTCCGTCGTTGCTTGTGCTCCTGTCGACCGCAGGTGATGTTCGCCAGTGTTCTCTACACCTGGTTATGTCAACAACGATTACTTGAGCAACCCCTGTCAAGGGTAATCACCCGAGCGGATGCTTTTTACTAAGTGCCCAAGAGGTACTTAGTGGTCGGGCCTTGTTCGGAACAAAGAAGTTCCATCGATCCTGTAATTTCGATCGTTCATTTGCTCGTAAGTGTAAAGAAGTCTCATTGCTTCCAGTTTGTGTCTATCTGCAGTTTCGGCGACTGAACCATTTGTTTACCATCTGGTTCCAGCTGAAATGGCTTTTCAAATTACTCTGTTTCCGTAATTATTCTCCATCTATTCGTTGCTGTTTTCTTGTGGTTAACCGAATTTAATGAGGGCGTCTGCGCAACTGTCTTAAAAGCTTTGTCTTCTCGGCTAAGTTGTTAACAACACCGAACTACTTATACTACTCTTCTTTTAACAATTAGCAGAAATATCGAGATACCAGCAGCAAATAAATATACGGAATATCTACTTTAAAAACATACAGATGAACTCTGCAGCTACGAATGTTGGAGATAAAACACGCCATGCTCCTATTCTTCTGGATCAAATAGAAAATGTGAGTTCGTAAAGTTTGTTGAACATCCTGACGAACTCAACGGTATTCATCTGAACTTAGAAACCTCGTGGATAGGAGGCTGATTAAGCCTAGTAAGGATGTGACAATTTCGTGAAATTGTCCTAATTTTATCAATAGACGCTGGAGTCCATTCCAAGAGACAGGTATAGTACACAGACGACGATATGAAGGCCACGGCGATCACCACCTCAATAATGAACGCTAATTGGCTTTAGGTCTTCTCCAAAACCTGATGGCCTTGATATGAATTACCATTGCCTATAGGAAATGAATATAAACTCAAAATATACAAAATCATCTTAAACATGGAAGACTTTCTAACCTCTATCAAAGACTTGGGTTCCATTAGTTAAACATCGTAGAAAACAAGCAGGAACCGGGACTCGAGAACATCGTGGCTGGGCTAGTGATCACTAAAATCCAGAACTCATCATAGAACAGTCCAATTTCGGCTTGAAACTTGATATTCAATGAGCACTTATCTGTCTAGAAAGTAGAAATCACATAACGTTCCCTAAACAAAGAACTTCATGTAATCTGAGTACGGGAGGGACGATATGGTATGTCATTAGTGTAGTGACATTACAGACCCTTACGTCATCAGGAATGGACTACTCACAGGTCAACAATTATGAATGAATTCTTCCATAGACTATGGAAGTAGCAGAAAGATCTTTTTTTCATTGATGGCAATGCCTTACCAAATAATGAGACATGGCTGCAAGTTCGACAGGAGGGATATTGAGCCCATGACCTGAAAGCAATGCTTTCAGGTCATGGACAATCTACATCTCCTGCGACGCTCCAAACGCGTTCAGAGAGAAAATGGTCAAGAATCTGAGTATCTCCCGAACAGACCAGTCGATTCGGTGTCACAGAGGTCTATCGGTGGCCAGAGACTACCATCATACCAGGGATCCACTATAATGACGTCCTTGAGGATTACTGAATCATCACAATATGGCCTCACATGCTAATGCGCTACATAAACCACAACAATAACAAAAAATAATCACAGAAGAAACAGTGAGTGTTTTTATTCACTTTCATTTATTCTTCATAGCATGCCTTTTGTTTTATCACCTCGCTTTTCGCTACCTCTTTTGTCCTTGATCAACTGGAAATTGACTTGATGTCATTCGATTAGCAATATCGATTTTAATGTAAAATAGAACACTCTCCAGAAATTTCCCAAATTGTGGCGAGCAGAGTATAATATCCTAAACGTACGTTAGCAGCTTCTATTGGGCGAGGTGACCCTCGAACTGCCATAGCTTTTACCAGCAGCTTCGCATTTATCTTATACAAAACTGAGCAAGTTCACCCAGAAGTCTACGGAAAGATTCAATAGGGATGAAATCGATAACTCCCTTAACTGATGTTACCTAGGAATTATAAATTCATGCTGTCACCGATACATAGTGAAGAGTAAAATTCTATCGATCCCTCTGCTGAAAACCAATAGGTGACAATTTCCTACTCTTTTCAGACATGCAAATTTCTACTCCCAATTACCGTTTAATCTCATCAAACCGCAAAGAAGAAATTCCCTGAAAAAGAAGACAGATGCTTGGTCTGTCTATTCACCATATTCCATCTATCTCGGTCAGCTAATGTCGCAGGTGGTTCTTTCAGACGATATATTATATTCTACCGCTTTTAACTACCAACAAAAGTCATCTTTTGTTACATTAAAGTGTATTACTTTATTCATCTTTCATTGATGGCGCTAATCGATTATCTGTATAGTCGCGAGGTGATTTACAAGAGTACAAAGCTATTATAATCGACATATAATAAGTAAAGATACATCCGTTGCCACAGAAATATTACTGTACTTAATAATACACAAAAATAAAATGAAATGTAAGAAATGAATCCGAGCAAGCAGTGAATGTATTATAGCCAGCTGTCAGTTACTAATTAAAGTATTCTAGGAAAGAGACAGAAAAACTTAGAAACCGTAAGGAAACTGGTATTTACTACCGAAAAAAATGGGAGGTTACAAATTGTTACTACCTGCAAGGTTGTAAAAACCAACAGGTGATATCTGCAATTACCATCTCGTCAAACCTCAAGGACGAAACTCCCTGGAAAAAGACATTCTGAAGTGTTTCAAGGAGTCATCTTCCAACCTCTAGTCGTCCAAGAAAAGTCATCTTCATCTAAATTGTGCTGTTATTTTCTTTGGAGTCCATGATCCTTCATTCTTGTCCCCTCCGCTGAATCCTTTATTTGAGAATATTTAAAAGAATACTCTGCTTTCTATCGTTATTAGTAACAACAGATCATCTCAAACAAAGGCTCGTCTATTCTTCCTCATTGGGATTTTGAGATTCCAGTGAATGAAACCTTCCATATATCAAACAGGTTTTTCTTTAATTTTGTTTCACACGATGCAGCCTTTAACTCGGAACAACAGCAGATAACTGCCCTCAATAGTTGTAGAAATTGATGAAATGTGAAACCAGAGCGGCAACGGAAATATTAAACCTAGCTCTAGCAATGAAATGGAATGATAAGACGGAGTAAAATTACTTCGAGCCGAAAAAAACTTATGTTGAGAGTTAGTCAGCAATAACCAGCTCACGTAATCAAATAACACTTCCACAATACAAAAGTTTGTTACTTGCTCTCAGTTTAGTGCCTCCCACCAAGAGGCACTGTATCAGGAATGGTTGGCTTCTCATCGGCGTCCAACGTACAAAAGTTAGGGTTGTTCAACCGAGTTAAGAGTAGAAATAGAGTATTTCTATTATTACTCTTATTACTCGATTCAATTTAATTTATCTACAACTCGTGTTACTGGTGGTGATTCAGAAAAGGAATTTCTATATTATTCCTATCCATTCATTCGGGTATTTTAATTATCAAAGCTGATGATTATCGGATTCCCAAGATTTTCCAAACCACGCTTCTATTTAGCTCTCAAAATATCATTATTCACTATACGGTTAACTTAACTTTGATCTCCTATTCACTCGACTTTTACATGCTCAGTTTATCCAAAGCAAAATCCCTTTCTCACGCGCTCAATATTCATGAAGTTGTCACGATACTGTTTGTAATCTGCTCTATTCGAAATCACACCTTTCATTTCATTCAGATGGTTATTCAGAATGGAAGAAGGGATTAAGAGGAAACAATGAATGATATTGTTTATCCCAAAGGACAGAATTAACTAGAAACTGATTGGAAACAGTGAGAAGTTGATTCAATTTGGAGAACTGCTTAACGCAAATAGCAATTTAAGGAGATTCTACTGCGTGTCGGAACAAATGATATTCATACCCACCAATCTGCTTCAACTTGTCGAACTATTCGTGTATTTTGGTACGTTTCACCAAGAATTGGATCTTCGGCACACAACTGAAACGCTCGTACCATTCTTTGAAACAAGACCTGGAAATCTGTTGGGAACATCGAGATATACGAGAAACCAGGCCATTGTAATGTGAGAAAGACTCGTTCCCATTAAACTTCAAGTGATAATAAAAGCTTTAATTTTCACTGTACACGCATGCGCCCCCCCCCCGACACAGTGGAGAAAACTAAAATTAGAACTGCTAATGCATCGTAACTTTATGGCTCTAAAAGGATTCTTTACCCCACTAGTATAAAAGGGGTTATTTTCATCCATTAAGGGGCGGAATCTTGCTGAACCCTAGACAGCTGGTCGCCTATCCAGAGGCGCCCCGATGGCTGACAGTGGTGCTGTTTACAGAGCCGTAACTACAAAGCACTTAGGTATTATTTTGCTTGGGTGGCTTCTGGTATCTAAGGTAAACATTATCCGTTCCCGATTCGCATACATGTCACCATTAAGAAAGCGCAGTTAGCTCATTAATTGTTCAAAAGCCGGGACATTCGCACTTGAGAAGCCAGCGATTCTGTGTCATTCCACGTGGCTATTAAGTTTCTTCTCGTGAGGGACCAACTCCCAGAGCAGGAAAACTTTTCCAAGGTCTTCAGGTGAATATATTTGCGCTCTCCATCACAGCATAGTAATTACAGCTACGCGACACGCTGTTATTCTGGGATAATGCTGCTCGAGGAACAGCATAACTACATCCAGAAGTGCATATTTCGGACCCATTATTTAGCTTCATAAAGTGAAAATTAACCGCCTGCTCAGCGTGCCATGAAGTGCTGCGAAGACAACGTCCTTATGGCAATAGCGTTCAAATTTAATTGTGGTTTCTACGATGTGCACGTGTCACGAGACAGGGACAGTGGAAATTAGTTTTTTTTTTCCCTTTTGTTTTATCCGTACCAAGCCATTTCATGTATTCAATTTTGTTTCTCGTTTGCTAATCCTGAGCATCGAATGGAAACATGACTTTAAATTATCCGCGACTTTAAATTACACGACTATTAAATAACGCGCAAGAAAAGAGTCCGAAATCGGAGGGAAGAAATAAACTGGAACGACACAATCTCATCTAAATGCTAAACAGACAAATTTATGTCCTCTACAAGATATAAGGCTGGAAAAATTGAACGCAGTTAAAGGAAATGTTTTGACATTTTGATAAAAGTTAATGTCAGTTCGACTCAGGTCACCATGGCGACGAAAATATTTTTCGTGTTAAAAATTTAGTCTGATTAGCGGCAGGAAAAAACGTTTCTCATAATAAAAAAATAATGGAGTAATGGTCATTAAAATCATTAATATAAACCAGATGCCAATTGTGAATTCGTGTCCTGGCTAGTCGGTGTTGAAATCAATTCAAAATATAAAAATTGCTAATGAAGCCAAAACAGCAGATACCTAAGCGAATACGTCAGAAAGAATTTCTATAGAGACAAAATATCGTGAAATTATTGCTTTTCAGTACATGCTACTCTTAATTCGTTGTTATAATTCAGTTTTACGGCTAATAACCGTGTCCAAGAGAAGTTGGCAATTGGTCTTCAAGATTAGTCTTCAAAAATACGAGGAACCTGGCGGCTACAGATTGTGTTCTGAAGGTCCATTTGTCAGCTGGGAGTAGAAAATATTCCTAAGCCCTCTCTGCTCTCATCGGGTCCTTTTTTCTATTGACCAAATACATTTAAAATCTAGAAATTTTAAAACTTAAAATATTCCCTTTTGTTTCTTTTCTGTTTTTATTTGAGAAGAAATTGCTCAATATTCATATCACTATGCTATTTTTCTACGATAATCTTATTTATTCGTTTTTATTCTTAAAAAAATCAAGTTAGATCTTATTTAAAAACGTTTATTTTAATTCCCACAGAATCAAACAGAATGACATACGATCCATCACAAATGGATGCGCTATTATACTTCTGTATTACATCCCTGGATGAAAAAGCATGAAATAAATTCCTCCATTGGTCAAAGGGATCTGGACAATAGACATTTCCAAACAGTGGTCAACAACGAAACTAGTATCCTATCACAGATGGCTGAGTTCACCGCATTTAACCTTATTATCAAGTTTCGTTCAATATTTTTCATGCAGCTGCTTATTTGCAAAAACTATCCGCATATTCCATAAATCTATATTTTATTTTACTGCGGATAATAAAAGGAGAGATTGAATTAGAGCAACTAATTAGTTGCCATGTCAACACTACGAAATGGTATAGGTTTTAAATTAGCAGCTATTGGCTACACGTTTTTATCTGCGCATTGTGTTAACCTCGGAAGATAATTTTTGTGCAAAGAATCATGGAGTAAAAAATGGTTCTTTGTGATCAATGGTTAACACAACTTTTAACAATGGGTGGCTTCGATAATATATTCAGACTTCGAACTTTATTTAACTACATCCAAATATGACAATCGGAGGACAAAATAAAGGAAAATATTTGAAATCAAAGTAGCACAGTTTAAAGGTTCTTTTATACAGAAACATCATAACTATTAGAAAAGGAAAGAACATTGCTATTCAGTCTCCTTTGGTGGTGTCCGCGCTAATATCTGCACAGCATCAAGAAATTTCACGCGGAGAAGGGAAAGACTTGTCAATCCTACAATTTCTGCTTTATCTACAGGGTGACAATGACTGCTCCACCGCTTAGTCGTTTTTGGAATTGGCGAAGTTCGCTCGCCCACAGACAACTGCTGGGAGTTGGAATCTCTTGTTGCGAATATGCAAATGACAGATTACCATCATTTCTACGTCTTACATAATCTGTCCTTGGCTCTTGATTCTAACGGCATCATCGAAGCTTTCGAAAGGTTGTATTCCATATTCAGAGCTCAACTTATCACAGTTTTGGTCCTATCGTGTCAAACCAAAGTAAGAGATCCTTCCCACTAACAGCCCTCCTTTTTAGACACTGGGGAAACAACTGAGGTGAGAAAATGGAAAATAGTGACCAGATGACGGGGTCCCTTTTTTGCACGGATTCATTTCATTACTTAATCCCCTTCTCGGTCTCTTATAAGAGAATTTCTACTTAAGGATATAAAACTACACTAAAGCGGCATATATTCAATAGATGCTGTCTGCCACCACAAAATGATTACAACAGGTGGTTGCTTTTGTTGTTCTTGGTTGGTTGATATCGCACCAAACAGTTAAGGTTATGAGGAGTTAGTTTGTGTCAGTAGACTGCGTTTTTTCTATGGTCAGTCGGCTGTTTTTTGGGATGAAAACCTATGAATAACTCGCCCACTCTGAATAAAGTGGGCGAGTTAGTGTCATGGTAAAAATTCCTCTCATCTAAACGGGACCCGAACCGATGCCTTTCTGCATGATAGGAAACGGAAAACCATCGTAGTTTCTGTGCTAAACATAAATCGTCAGTGAATAAAATTAAAATAATTTTAAACGTGGTAAAACGAAAGATTCATTTCATTACTTGATAACATTGCGTTCGTTTATAAGCTACGCCAAATTGATACGGTTTCAATTTAAAAGAATAGCAGTGGCTTCACATTTAAACTGAATGTTTAATAAAAATTCCTGTATGTGAAGTCACGATTCATTATTTATGAATTCACAATAATAATTCCTCCTCTTACAAATAAACGGGAATTCTGGAAAGCTAGTTAGAAATATTGCCAATGTTATAAGTCACAGATCCTGCAATTCAAATCTATATTTCAGCTAATACTAAATGTTCTCTAAAATGCAATAAATAATCTGTATTTTTCGCAAATACAGTATATGAGAATGATGTAAATTTAAAATCAAACAGTAGAGCAGAAACTCGATCAACAAAATTCAATTTATTCTTTAAAGAAACAAAAGTAAAACATTACACAGTACGAAGTACGATTATGCATTTTTTATGCAAAGCACAAAAGGAATTTGCGAAAAAGTATTAAATATATACGTGCGTGTAGAACACTGAAGTCTTAACATTATATTTAAGAAAATACAGCAAACCTTGTACTATTTAATAAATAAATAACGACTTCTCTTCTGTGTATGACGTGCAAAGCATGTCGGTTCCTTCTAAGATGAAATGTTAACCCAGAAAGATGAAGAGATTATTATAATGTTTCTCTATTGTAAAAATTAATTCCAGATATGGCGCATATTTCTAAACCAATAGTCTACAGTTTAGTGGCGCCCTCTTGTCTTTGAAAATATTACATTAATACTGCTTTATTTGCAAATTACTTTTCCATTTTAATAATTACGAGTAATGAATTATAAAGGAGAGTTATATAGCTCGTACACCTCACGTGCCGGTTAAACTCTGAGCTGACACGCACCCCATTTCTAATCCATACTTTCGACATGTGATAACAGCAAACTACTTACTGATCACGTACTGACCCTTACTGAACAAATGAGTATTTACTAACGCGATACTTCGAGAAAAGCCACGCATAACGACCTCTTTTCCCAAATAGAGGTATTATTATGTCCACGTTATCGCAATTAAAAGGCAGTTTATTTTTGCGCCACTGCAGTTCAAGAAAAATCCCATTAGGCAGGCGTTATATCAGAGATTGATACCACTACTTTTGATTATCTGTCGAATTTAAGCCATTAACAACTGCCACAGTGGTCGGCTTTCAGGCTAGACTCTGTACATTTAAATATAAAACTTAAATAAACCTAACGTGTGATCATATGAGATTTTTGTAGATTAACTGTTATGCATAATTATTATTGGACATCAGTGTTACCAATATGGAATAATGTACAGGGTTCAAGCCAATTTTCCGCATTGGGGCAATAAAATTCGTTTAGAGTAACGTTAGTTATATATTAGCATTGTCCACTACAGAGTTTATACCTCGATCCCTGCGCTTCTCCCACTGTTTTAAGCATCTCTGGAATTCCTATTTCATGACGCTGTCCAACGCTTTCTGAGAATCACCTTGAATCTCAGCGACGTCCTCGTCCCGTTAATTGGATTTTCATCTTGGACAAGAGGAAGAAGTCAAAGAGAGCATGGAAACAGCGCCATTTTATTCTGGACCAAAAACTCCTGAACTGACAAAGCCATGTGGAATGGCTCATTGACATGATAGAGAAGCTAATCCTGAGTGTGCCATTTGTCTGGGTGGTTTTTCCTATATACTCCCTCAAGCGCCTTAGATCTGGACATAGAATTCGTGATTTACAGAGTGGCTTTGCGGAAGGAATTCCCGAGGTACAATTCTCGTTTTATGCACTGGAAGGACTGCTGCTTTTTTTTCCGGGTTATAACTATAAATAAATCCAACTTTCAGGTCCCTGCACACAGAAAGCTAGTTCTGTTTACATTCCTCGCTCAGCAAAAAATTTAAATTTGCAATTAAAATGCGTCAAGTACAGTACGATGTGCTTAGAATCTAACTTATTGTTAATAGTACGCTGTCTGTCCCCATGGATGACTTGCACTTTTTCAACAATTTCAGTCCGAATTGACAATGGGCGATCCCAACGCTTCAAATCCCCAACTGAACTTTGGCTGCCTTGGAAACGCCAGTACCACTGAAAAGCTTGTGCATTACCCATTGCATCATCAACAAACTCTTGTTTAAGCATTTTGTAAGTCTCCGAAGTTGGTTTCCCAAGTTTATGACAAAATTTGATAGGAATCGCTGTTCCCTAAACTAAGCCAACTTAGTTGACCACAAAAATAGCAAGCCACTCAACAGAAGCACACTTAAACATCAACTGCACAAAAAAGCACAACGTCCCTCGACACCCCAACTCATAATGAATTGATTCAGCGGTATCTAACGCGCACTGCCATACTACATGTGGTTAGCGATCCAAGCGGCCAATTCAAAAGCTTTTGACTTGCACCGCGTACATGTTATGCCATAAAGTATTTAGAAAAGTACGTGGTGGTCATAAGTTGCGTCAGAGAACCATGGGCTCGAAAGGAGATTTGAAGTCCACGGTTCTAGCACAGCAGATTATGGTTGATGTCCATCCAAAAGTTGATGAAAAGGTTTTCTTTCGAAGCTTTTTTTATAGACAAGTTCAGTTACTATTGGTCATATGGTGAAAGGAAGCCAGCTTTTTGCTACCAATCAAAATATAAAATCACTGCCTAATGTATACCCTCTCCTTACGTAGTACAGATCCAACTAGACTTTGAATTTCTCCCCAAGCCATTGAGAAAACTTATTGCAATGATTAATAAGGCGCTGGTTAAAAGATGTCTTCCTACAATCCAGTAACCATTTAATTTACGGCACTAATCAGAGAAATGGCTAACCGAGGAGGAATTAAAGGAGAGTATTACAAGGCATCAGCTGAGTGGGCAAACGAGGGTATGATAGTACACGCATTTAAGATGACCATGCAGCCAACGTGACTGCTAAATACGGTTATGTTTTTGAGTTCTTTATCTTGTAAACTCATGGATTAGCATTTGAGTTTTTCACGCTCGCGATGTTTCTTAATTTCTTCTAGTACCTTCACTCTATCCATATTTTTATTTTTAGCAATATTATCACCATCATTATGAATAAAAAAATTTTTTTTTCTCTCTGTTTGTAACTATCCTACCAATTTCGTATACAGCATTTTATCTTTTGCAATTCCGATTTTGTTTTTCTTTTTTCTTTCCGAATCATCTGAATATTGCAATCGTAGATGAGATTCTCAAAACATTCTGAGAATCGTTTTATTTAAAATTTCCGTTGCCAAGCAGAGTGCTTTTATATTCGAACGAATTAAAATGAAATGGTGCATGTTCTAAAGTTTTCTGTTGCTAAATCCCTAAGCGTACTTCGTTTTTAAGTAACTTCGCTACAAAGAATACTTTTCCAGGTAGACGTTTTACATTTAGAATATAAACAGGAATTGCAAGAAATATCTACTCTGCTACAGAAAATGGCCACACTCTTTGACTCTGTCCATTCTCTAAAGTATGGTACACTTTTTATGAACCTTTGAAACTCAGGTTCGCTTATGATTACAGATCATCGGAGTTTCAGATGAAAATTACTCGTGTTCTTTGATATTGTGAAATAAAGATGCAACCGCCTTGTTCTTTCCATTTCACATAAATGGAAAATTAAATGTTGACTTACCATATTCCTTTTCTTATAACACCAAATGCATTAAACCTAAGTGTTAAAATTTCTTGAGGACGCCTACTCGTACAAACTATTAAGCAAAGCGTTTTTGTAACCACTGGATGATCTCACGCTTCCTGCAGATATTTAATTTGATTTCTTTTATTACCAATGCAATAATTCTAATTAAACCTACGAAGTTGTAACCTAATCAGCACACAAACCTTTACTAATATAAAATAAACGTAATTCAGGAGTTCCTCATCTAAAATGATGAATCGTATATCGTTCTAAATGTCTCTATCAGAAGTCGATTTTTATATTAACCAAAATTTAATGAGTTATCTTTCAAATATGAAATTAAACAACTGATGCGTTTGCGCAAATGTGTGACACCGGAAATCAGGATGTTATAATCACAACGATAACAGTTGAACGAACAATTTAAAGATAATTAGAAAAGAAAACAGATTTTAGAAGATTAACAACGGGCTAAAAGCCCGTTGTTATTCTAATTACATCATAAAACAAACAAAAAGCCATTTCATGCATGTTTTTATTATTCTGGGTATAAGTGATCAAATCCAGACGTAGACCTCTTTTAACCCCTATTCGTTGATTCTTGATAGAAAAATTTAACTAGTATAAATCTGAGATATAAATTGAAAGTAGTAAGTCACCGGAAAAGTAATTTACTGATTACATAAAGTAACTGCTGACCTTTAACAGTCGAACCTTATTTTTTCGGCCTTTATGCTACTGGTATCTTTAATTTGGTAATAAAATATTTTTGACTTTACTGAAAGACATCTTAGAATATATGCTGGTGAATAAAAAACAGTATCTTACGTAGGGAGGCACCAGAACGTTAGTTCAACTCCGCTGTGGTGCCCTCTGATAATACAAGTTTGAATTATCCAGCCTATTTTTAGACTTCGGCATTTTTTGTAATATTTTCAAGAAATGTTCGGATTTGATATTTTTTTTATTGCTGTTTAGATTTTCATAGCTAAAATCTATTTATATTCGTTACAGAAGTACACCGATGACGTTTTTGTTATAAACTGAGGGCAGGAAATAACTTTCGCATTGATGAAAAAAGCAACTAATTAAGTAAAATTTCAGTTTTGAAATGATAAAATCTAAATGGTAATACCCAGTCTACTTTTAACACCACATTCAAAAATTTAAGCCCAAATGCGACAAAAAAAAAAGGTCCGAACAATGAATAACTTAAATCAAAAAATAAGCCACATAGAACCTGGTGCCTTTTAATTGAAACACGCTGTCGATTTTAGGACATGAACTCAGTAATTATTTGCTTATTCTTTATTTGCGACAAATGTTAAGAGAAGCTATAGCACTTTGAACAAAACTCTTGTTAACTAACTTCATTCTTTTTTATTGTCCTAAACCGCACTCTTTTTCACCTACAATAAATAAATTAATTAAAAAAGAACTAATACATTCTTTCTTGTATCAGAAGTTTTGAAAGTAAAACTACTACGGTCACAAGCCAGTTCAGCGGAACAAACTGATATACCTTTTATGTTAGGCAAATAATTCCAAAAAAGCAGCACACATTTTTTAATATTAAAAAGTTGAGTTCTTAATATTTTCCTGGTAACGCCTCATTTGAGATACATTCGATGTAGAATTCTATATATCTTAATCTGCTTTTATAGTCTCAAGTTTATTAATCCGCTTAACTACGTTTCTGGTTTTGTAATCTCAAATTTATTAATCCGCTTAATCCGCATTTATCAATCCGGTTTTGTAATCTCAAATTTATTAATCCGCTTAATCTACATTTATCAATCCGGTTTTGTAATCTCAAATTTATTAATCCGCTTAATCTACATTTATCAATCCGATTTCTTAAATCTCAAATTTATTAATCCGCTTAATCTACATTTATCAATCCGATTTCTTAAATCTCAAATTTATTAATCCGCTTAATCTACATTTATCAATCCGATTTCTTAAATCTCAAATTTATTAATCCGCTTAATCTACATTTATCAATCCGATTTCTTAATCTCAAATTTATTAAACCGCTTAATCTACATTTATCAATCCGATTTCTTAATCTCAAATTTATTAAACCGCTTAATCTACATTTATCAATCCGATTTCTTAATCTCAAGTTTATTAAACCGCTTAATCTACATTTATCAATCCGATTTCTTAATCTCAAGTTTATTAAACCGCTTAATCTACGTTTCTGGATCTTGTTTTGTAATCTCAAATTTATTAATCTGGTTTTGTAATTTTATGTTTCTTAAAACTTATGCTATAATCTGTATGTTTAATATACATTAACATATTACCAGGAAACATATACAAAATTAAAACAGCTTCCAATAATCAATTTTTTTCTATCTGCTGATTATCTTGATAAATTAGTACATTTATAACACGTAATATCTGTTTTCTAACTGCGTCCTGCGGCGTACATGACCTCCAACAACCACTTTCAACACTTTCTCAGATGCTCATGAAATAAAAAAAAATCACTTTCAAAAATTATCATTGTTTTACGAAAAAAAGATAAAAGAAAAAGCATTTTAAAGTAGCATTCTTTGCGAGGTCAACAACCAGCCACGAAATTATCCAGGCAGCATTAAACACAAAACCCGTTATCGGAGAGACTCCGAGCACAACTTGTCATAAACATATCCAATGATCAATTACACATCGCAACGTAAAAATTACCGCTTTTGTTGCTAGGCAGAAAGGTAGCCTCTTTAGTAAGATAACAAACGTCTTACATCTTTCTTAAAATTCAGATGTTTAAAAAAAAACTGTCTTTCTCTATTTGTCATTAGGTGGATGAAAGAGACTGCAGGAGGTTTGCTTCCTGCTCACGAAGACAAAAGGGTACAGCAGGTGAAAGGGGTGTTAATTATCCAGAAAGCTCTGCCATCCGACGGAGGAAATTACCAGTGCATTGTAAGCAACAGAGTTGGGGAGAAGAGGATGGACACAACACTCATCGTCTCTGGTAAGACCCCTCTAGTTTCATTTAGTGAGCTCTACAAAGAGCCAGCAATTACCGCCCGCTCGTGCTTCACTAACCATGTGTACTCTGCTCAGTAATTAGCCAAAATATAACCTCGCGCCTGCTTTAGAAGACTGTTACGGCTAAAGGAGGCTTTACATTACCTTACTACCGGTATTTATCTACAACGGTATTATTCATCTCAGAATTCTGGTACAAATCTTGATTAATATGTCAACAACGTACGTGGCTGGGCTCAAAGTTCGTGAAATCTAACTATGATCAGTCATCCCTTTAGACAGGTAGCAGAGATGTTCCGCGTGATGATTATTTGGTGGGTGCGGTCAGGTGTACAATTGTGGCAGACGTGGTAACTGCGAGCGTCGTCTGCTTATAACTGCAGCAGCAGCAGAAGAATAAAAAGTTTCAAAGCAGACGGTAATTCAGTTTTCCCGGTTCAGATATGAAGTGATTCATTGAAAGCGTTGAATAGAGAGACGTCTTTACAGTGGCAATTTATGAAACAAAACTAAGACACATCCAGGCGGATCTAACAATTTGTAATTAGAGTTCTAGCGGAGGGCCCTAATTGTCGTTGAGTTATCGTGGTCCATGTTGCGCGCGGTCATTTGTCTTCATACAACGACTAATTAGGTTGAGGGACAATTTTCTGCAAATTTTGTGGCACCAAAGATCAGCTACTCTAGCAGAGGATTGTTCAAAGCATCGGCAAACATTGGAAATTCCAAAGGGCACATAAAACACCGCAGCAAATGAAGCAACGCTAGGAATATAACTCCAGTGTCGACATTTCTAACCGCTAAGATATATTCGTAATGGTTATCGTAGTCGTCTATAGAAGAGAAAGGCAAGGCGTTCCTACCCCAAACATTGGTTTTCACAACTTATGTCTCGTTTGCCAACAACTCTCAATCTAGAAAAAATTATGGATACGCCCATGATATTTATGATGCATTTGGTAGATTGTCTATTGTGTTTTCTCTAGATAAAGGCCCACCGTGTATGTATCCAAGAGGATCGAAGTAAGGGTGAATATCTAAGAAACGATTTTATTGAATTTCTCGCCTGCCAATATTTCAACGTGAAGAGAAAAGTATTGGAGAAACATATGGGCAAACAATTATAGCATCGTAGAGGAAAATGTCAGGAGAGTAGATATAAAAACTCAGGGAGCACGTTCCTGGAAAACTGCCATAAATACATTCATTAATTAAGACATCCCAATTCAAAAATTGTCTAGTTGTTTCTAACAAAAGTGTATTCTCTTTAGTAAGATATCAAAGGTTGTGCATCTTTCTCTCAATCATGAGGCAATATAGTTTTACAAATAACATACTACCCGATACTGCAATATGTAGAGAGGTTCTTTCTTCTTATTTTGCACTTGCAAATATTTCTTTAAAAGGTGTCAAATACACTTAAGTCTCAAAAGTATTAGGATAACCTGCGACACTAGTCAAGTAGATTAGATCAGCTGTTCACTAATGTCATTGCATCTACAAAGTATCAACATTTCTAAAAGTGCCAAGGGAAATAAATTCATGCATCGGAGAACCACTGTGGATTACAGAACAGAGCTCTTACTGGGTTTCAATGAGATATTGATCATTGGATGCCACATCAAACATTAGTCGCTGTATGATAGAGCCAACCTTTCGAACCAGCTCTTGCAGTTTGCACAGCGGTTTTTCTATCTGCAAATCAGATAGAAAAGGTCTGAATTTAAATCCACTCAATGACGCGATGAATTTGTATGGGCTTTTTTTCACAGCGTAGCTAAGTTAGTCTGTTTGGGACGAAGATTGCATCGTTTTATCTATCGGAACCTCGGGATTTTCGTCCAAACAGGCAAACCCATCGAAGAATACACTCAATTACAGACATATATACTCTTGCCGCACAGGCCTTAGTTTCTTTGGCGCTTAACACTTAACGCTTAACAATCACATTACCTTTCGAAACTTCTGCATTGAACTGTTGGTTTTGTTTGTCTTAAGACGATCAATCAAATGAGAATGAGAATTATACATTTTACCAATAACTTGTACTTTAAACCCACCACAAATTAGGCAGTTGTCCCAACCTTTCTAGTGAGACCATTGTTTGACGGCTTCCTCTACTTCATTATGAGCAAGGGATGCCCAATCAATCGTTTTTCAGTCCTTCGTAAGTATGAAAACCCAGAGAAGTGCATGCTGTACGGGAAACGCTCAATCTCCATTCCCAGTGCGGTATATATAAAGAAGTCTATCAAACGTACCAAATCAGACTTTGAGGATTCGTGAGCATTTTGTGAATTCACTGATCCGCTTCTACCCATAAAAAACAACAGCAATCCTCCTATGTCGAAAAACGAAATGAGTATAACTTTCCCAGTGCTTTCGAAACCTTGAATTTCTTCGGCCATAGTAATGACCCATAGTAATATCCAATTCATGGTGTGTTGTTTGCTCTCTGGCTCAAAGTCCCTTACCCATATTTCATCCACAAACACTGCTGTCCAAGAATCATTTCCTAAGTATACGGCAAAACTAACGTGACTACAGCCAAACTACTGTTCCGTAGATGCACTGGTACCAATCTCTAAATTTGAAACTATCTAGGAGGAACCAGAGCCTTTTCCACCAAGTATGGGGGAGAGGTCGTTATAACCACTGTATTATCGCGAACACTCGGTTACGGTCTGTAAAAGGTCGATAAACGTTCAAGTGCAGGTGGGAGTCAACTTTGGCCTTTTAGACCTTGTATAAGAACTTCGGTTGGAAATACTGTATTAGTGGGAAGGGACCCTGAACATAACTGTCATCAAAGCAGCATTAAAATGGAAGAAAGAGGGAAAATACGACAGTACAGAAACGATTCGTTGGATCACTTTTAGAAACGAGTCCTCGTGTGTCTTGAGTTGTTTCTGCAAACAGTCCAAATACTTTTATAAATATATACTGTCTAGTCAAACATTATGACAGCGGTGTCCTCTTCTTATCGCCGATACCGTCGCTATGCATAGACTCTCTAAGGAGGTATGTTGTGCCATGTCACCAGGCCAGTGTCCCGTAGATCTACGAGAGTCTGTGGTGGAAGATCCAAATGCCGGATTTGTCGATCCACACAATCTGGGAGATATTCTATTTAGATGCACATCCGGCAAATTCGGCGACAAATGTAGCACCTGGAAGTTACTTTTATGCTCAGCGAACCACTCTCGATCTCTATGCTATCCAGAAAAGCAGTCACCATAAATAGGTGTATCTGATCAACCACAATAGATAGATAATTTGTCTTCAGAATACGATGCAAGGTTTTGAGAACTCCCAGAGATTCCCAGGAAAATATCCCCATACCAAACCTCTATCACCACCTGACTATTTCTGTTGGACCAGGACATCAGAATGATTCCTCTCCGCAGTTTTTGGCCGTACTCTCCATACAGCATATTAGAAAACGGCATTCATCGGTAAGGCAACTTTTAACGAGTCGTCAGTAGATCAAAGACGCCTTTCAGATGAAAACTTTAGACGTCGTTGGAGACTGTGCCGTAAGCAAGGAGTACCACGACTGGGCGCTTACCCTGAAGGCCTACACGAAGGAGGGTTCGTTGGATCGTGGTTTTGGGAACAGCGCTGGTGTTTCCCTGGTTAAAGTCCGTGATCAGTAGCTCCACTGTTTTCCTTCTATTAGGTCGCACCAGGCGGCTACCCTCGCGTGAGATCGACTAATTTAACCACGCTGTGAAAAAGGCCCATAAAAATTCCTCGCGTCATCGACAGGATTCGACCTCAGGTCTTTTCCATTACACCTGTAAAATCGATTTCTTGACTGTACATTGCATACCAGTGTAATCCTTTGTCCCACGTAGAACCGCTAAAGGATGTGCTTATTCACATTACTTTAAATAAATTTATTTATTAAATTTCAGCCCATCATTAGTGACAATTTAAAAATAATAATTTCTTCTTTTCTTCCAGCGTCCTTGAGTGTGTACGTCTTACCGCAACTTCAAGTTCTGAACATTGGTGATTCTGCAACCTTCAACTGCTCGGTGAGAGGTTACCCCATACACACGGTAGTCTGGAAGAAAGATCACCGCCATCTATTGACGAACAGCAGAATTCAGCTGTTTTCTCGCGATGTGTTGCACATTTCCTCAATTCGGAGAGAAGACAGGGGGATGTACCAATGCTTTGTATATAACGAACAAGACGCGGCACAAGGAGCCGCCGAACTTAGGATAGGAGGTAAGACACAGAAAGCCGTCTTAGTTATAAGAATGTTATAACGTTGTGAAGTTCAAAGTATTTAAGATAGAGGTCAAAGACTCAATAGTTAACTATTGCGCCAAAGACATATTGGTTAAAAATTAATAACAGTAGAATTAATTTAGTAGTACAATGAAGATGACATTGAATTTGAACTCGTTTTTAAGTCTAATATTAAAAAACCAAGGAATAAAAATACCAATCTGATGCCTGATCTTCAGATCTTATTCATTGGTATAAACTGTACATTCCAACGTTATTTGTTGGAGTCTTCTGGCTTAATGTTTTAAATATTTTTTTTAAAAAACCAGACTTTGATTTAATATGTATCATTTGAAGTCAATTATAAAGAATACAGAATATATTATAAGTTGCGCTTGGCATATATAGAAATGCTTACTTTAACCTCGAGATAAAACAAAAGCAAATGGAACAATGTTAGGTTCTCTCTAAACTGCAATAACACTCCATCATTGGCCTTTTTCAACACGCTTTCACGGTTTCGAATCGCACCGCTGGCATCCTGCCAAGATTTCACAGGTGAGCGCAATCCCTTGAAGCTATATCAATAAATTGTAGCCTAACAACATTATACCCAAGAAAGGAATTAAGGTTAGATGGATGGGATCTCCTAATCCGGGAAATAATGATACATGAAGGATAAAATGCAACTGCGATACTATCAGGTTTCTGGCAGCTTTTTTCTGCCCATCGCAGTAACATTTTTGTTTGGTTGACTCTTTGACAAATGCGTGGCTGTTATCAGCTGCCAGGTATACTTTAAGGGCGGGTTTGGCAACTTGAAATATGACCCATCGGGGTCACTTTAAACAAAGTGCTCTCTCGCCTGGGATCTTGAACTTCGAACTCTGCCTTCCAATGTAGACAATTATTTGCTTTGCCGCTTCCACTCGGCTGTTTTCTGATCACCGCCTGCTGAAATAATCGATTTACCAGATTTGTTCCAGCTGTGGTAATTAAAAGATTACAAGCATCCTGGGATAATAGAGCTTGAGGATTGCATTGGAGGAAACACACTGGAAGTGTTGACTATGAAGACAGTTCTATTGCAAATAACATTAACGCAATCAGAGTTTACTGAAATGTTCTCACAGGTGGATACTACCAGGTCTTTGCGCACGCATCGTTCACTATAACCTTTATTGAACTCCAAACAAGATGAGTTATAATCCCTTGTAATACCGTATTAGATGTATCCAAGGAAGCTTATCTTCTCTTGATAATAAAATTATAAAGTATTTAGGTAAAACTTAAATGAGATTGAACTGTGAAATTATTAATATATTGAGGAATTATTTTAACCAAGTTTGTTTAGTTAGAGCATTCTGATAGTAAAATTTAAATTTCATTGCTTTCTAAAAAAATTCGAACTTTGGATTTCAAATTCGTGTTTGAAGATGTCCCAGTAGCGTATTCTGTTATTCTTTTAAGAAGATTCCACACTTTTTGTATTAGTTTATCACACGACAGCCGGCTGCAGAAACACAGCCTATGTGCACATATCAAAAAGCAACGCCTTCTATGTGCGAACCAAGAACATTTCGTTTCTGTGCATTCGTCATATTACCCATTTGTTCCTTCAGTTGGCGCATGACAACTAACGCAATATCAAGTACTTCAAGTTACAGCATACGATAAATATACAAAAAAAATAATAATAATAATTGCCATGTTTCTATTGGCCCAATTTCAATTAATTTCAGGATGGTTGGAAAAAAATAAATAAAGTTATAAAAGAGCCAAAGTAAAATTTCATGAAAAATCCATCCACTAGGAGTCCAGTTGTCACATGCGGATGGACGGACGGACAAAAAGTAATAACTGTCGGATATTCCGTTTGTCCGATTTTAATGACACTTGGAATGACATTGAAAAATCTTTCTTAAAAAAAGCTATATATAAAATTACATCCATTTGGAGCCGAGTTATTATATGTGGACGGATAGACAGACAGACAGACTGACAAAAATTGACGGATGTTCGAAAGTTTCCTTCAATAGGCACTTGACGCAGATATGCTGACGCGTCTAATAATTATCTATAACTATTAGAATTAATTTATAATTATAACGTTTGTTATTGACGTTCTTACTGAGTAAGTTTGGTAAAAATAGAAATCTTCCAAACAGACCACTGATGATAGCATCTTCAATATCTATTCAGCTCTGTTTTTATAGTTAAAACCAAATAAGCACGTTTTAAACCCTTAATTGAAATTATCCAGGAAAAACATTAAGGAGCTCAATACAGAAAAAAAAACTGAATTATTATAATGACAGCGCTCTTGTTTTGCTATTTTTATGGCTGTCACAAAATCACTGTACGAAAATTGGAAGCTATTAACTTCGGCTAATTTGACCATTCCAAATTCCGACTGTCTGGCGAAACAAAACAAAACTGAAGATGGCTCAGTAAGAGTATTACATGATAACAGTATTAACTAAATTACATTATGTAAACAGAGATCCCTCGTGCCGCAATAACTGTTATCAAAATAGCAAAGGAGGAGGAGGAGAAGAAAAATATACAAGTCTAATGAAAGCGCAATTACGAAGAGAATTTGCATTCAGTGCAAAACCATATACACGTGGGTTTCGGGCACACATTCATCATATTTAAAATGAAAGAGTCAGCTCATTCTGTGCATGGGCTGACAGTAATTCGCAGGGTTCCATACATTTACAATTAAGATTGCCTTAATTGTGGTTGGCTGCGTGTTAATGTTAAGAATCCATTACTTAAAGAATTTCCTCACTGTGTCTGTAGCATCTTACTGTACGAGGTGCGATTAGGAAATTCGAGAACTGAATTTATATATTCTTCTATTTATAATCTTCCCCCTGATTATTCGTGTATCGATATCCCAATTTTTCAAAGGAAAATCCTCGACCTTAAATTTCAGTGTCTTTGAATAATGTTGAAACATTGTAAGAGCTTAACCAGCTTCTGATGGTGTTATGAGACTGCTTACCATAATCTAGGGATCATGAGATAATTAAAAAAAAAACACGATAATCCCGTGATCAGCTCCACTGTCAGATCATTGCTAAGCACGTTGTGGTATGTATTTTAGAGATTCATTATTTTAAGTTGTTATTTCTTCCCTTCAATACCTTATCCAGATATTAAATCAAATATAATGTTCTGCTTTGTATCTTAGTCTAGAAGCTCAAATAAAGACTATGGTTTAGCTGAGTAAAATGAGATTGCAGTAAGAATAATTAAAAGGGAAAGAAATGGCCCCACACAGTTTACAACCAGTGATGTACCAGTTTAAATATTTTTTGAGGATGGTGAATAATATTTGAATGTTGTTCCAAAAATATATATAATTATAAAGCTTTTTTAGAATCGGGATTACATAATCAGGCAGTACATAAGTGGGAGAAACTTCTGCTCACGAAAGCTATGGTTTTAACATTAAATAAAAAGGCTTACGTCAAATTTACTTCATGTAATCCCTTGCGAAGCGTTTTCAAAACCCTTTCTCATAATTAGAGGACTATGTCCTATATGGTGAAAGAAACGAAAGACTTGTGGTATTTGCAGGACCTCGAGGAATGTCAGCAATTAACGCTTTTTTCAAGAAAATGGAACAGAAAGTGGACATGGAAGAGCCCAAATGAATTAACTAATGACTTCATCTTCACTAACAGAAGGTAAAATGTGAATGATGTAACCGCCCTGAAGAAGGGAAATATTGGAAGTGATCACAGAATGGTAAGATGCACACTTGATATAGATACAAGAAAAGAAATGAAAAAACTGACTCGGGTAAATAATACAAAGGTCTTTGAGATAACAGAAGAGGAGGAAAAGCAGTATATACTGGAATTTAGGAACAAATTTCAGCTTCTGCAGACCTTTAAGGACCAAGATATCGACGACCAATACAACTTTCTGAAATTAATTAAGCCCAAGAAACCTATTGGTAAAAAGGAATACAAAGAAGACAAAATTAGTCAAGAAACACTTGTCATGATCAACCAAAGACGACAAAAAAGAAGAGCAAGATAAACACTAACCGGGAGAAAATTGAGTATATTGAGTTATGCAAAGCCATTAGAAAGAGACTCAGAGAGAACATAAGAAGATTTAACACAAGAGAAGTAGAAAAGCATTAAGGGAAAACAAAGGACTTAAACCAGCAGCCATGAACAGTAATACAGAAAGACAAATGATACTGAAACTGAAGAATAGCGATGGTATACTTATAAATATCAGAGAAGGCATAATTCAAATAGCAGAAGACTACTATAGAGAATTATTACAAGGAATGAGCGAATTATGCCAGCAGTGGGGAAGATGGATTGCAAATTAGCAACACATACGACATACCCGATATCCTTCCCGATGAGGTAGAACATGCGTTGAAGAAAATGAAGAATCAGAAAGCCCCGGGGGAAGATGAAGTTACTGCAGAATTGTTAAAATTAGGAAGAAGAGACATGACACAGAAACTGGTGAGATTCTTCACAAAATACATTAGAAAAGCGTCACGCCTAAGGAGTGGAATAATGCAATCATAATTTTGCTCCATAAGAAAGGAGATAAATCACAAATTGGAAATTATAGACCAATTACCTTGTTATCCCATATCTACAAGTTGTCCACAAGGGTCGTTACTAACGGACTAGAAAGAATACTTGAGAATCAACCGAAAGAGCAAGCTGGCTTTAGGACAGGATTCTCAACTATGGATCACCTTCACGTAATATCACAGCTAATGGAGAAAGCAAATGAATATAAAACACCATTATGCCTGGCATTTGTGGATTATGAAAAGGCATTTGACTCCATACAGCATAAGGCAATGTTTTGGGCACAAGACAAGGCATAGATACTCCATATATTATGATTTCGAAGAAAATATGAGAACGCTACGTCCTTTATTAGACTATAGAAAAACAGTAGCAAAATTAAAATTAGGAAAGGAGTTCGACAAGGAGACAATATTTCCGAAGCTGTTTACTGCTGCCCTTGAGCAAGCTTTCAGAAGACTAGACTGGTTGCAGAAAGGGGGTCAATGTGAATGGAGAGAGTACCTAAACCATTTACGATTTTCAGATGACATTGTGGTCATAAGCCACGATCCCAAAGAATTAGAGGAAAATCTTAATCAGTTATGCACAGTTAGTAAGGATTTTGGACTAAAGATGAATATGGCTAAAACAAAAGTATTGATTAACAAGTATGCCACAGAAAGGGATATAATGATTGAAGGAGCAGTAATTGAAAAGGTGGAGTCATACTTATCTGGGACAAGTCATTAGATGTAATAATGATAAATGGCCGGAAGTCAAGAGAAGAATAAATTTTGGATCGATAGCATTCAGGAAATATAGTCACATACTGAGGAGCAATATCCCAATTTGTCTGAAACGTAAAATAATGAACCAATGTATACTCCCCACCATGACTTACGGAAGTGAAACTCGGGCACTCACCAAAAGAATGAAAGAGAAGTTGCGAACTACACAGCGAAGAATGGAACAAAATATAAACGAGTTATATTCGGAATCAGACTGTTAGATAAGAGAAACACAGATTCTTCAGAATAAAAGACAAATAAAGGACATTCTTATCAAAACTAAAGAACTGAAATGTTCTTGGGCAGGATACATACCTCGAAGACATGATGACAGATGGACTAAGAAAATAGCAGAATGGTACCCCAGAAAAGCTAAAAGAAAACCCGAAGACAACAACGTAGATGGACAAATGAAATTCACGAGTTCGTCGGTAATAAATGGATGGCCATTTCACAAAACAGAAGGAACTGGAAAGTTGCTGGAGAGGACTTCATCCTGCAGTGAGTTGAAAATGGCTGCTTCAGCTCACGGCAGCACAGACAGAAATGACTGCGTTAAAGCACGTAGCAAAGAATTCCATTGCAAAAGGAAGTCAAAACTTAAATGCTGATACATTCACAATGCAAAAGGGAAATAAAAATATCTCTTGAAATTTAGACGCGCTGTCCCTGGACAAGATAAGATACGAATCATGTTACAACAGAACCTCACACGAGCAACTGTAGAGAATTTAGCCGACTGAGATAGCAACGAATGAGGAATGCAGTGAATTAATATTAACGTATTAACTTGTGTACTTTATTTTCCGTATTAAAACTTTGTTTTCACACAAATTAATATTCAAATGCAGTCCTCTTCCCGGGAATGTGCAAATGTTTTAGAGAAAGTTCCAAAGAACCAACGTTTCTTACAAGTTACTGTTATTTATTGATATCGCGGTTTTTCGATTATATAAATATAAATAAAGTTAGTTCCCTAGTCAATTGCAGCGAGTGAACGATCGACGACCGCACTCCAGGCCACAATGATCGATTTGACTCCCGTACAAATCCTTTAAAACCTTGTTTTTTCATTCTTGTCTAAACTTTCCCAAAAACTTTCTTCTAACTTAACTGCAGATGCTTGTTTGTTCGTGTATACGAGATTCGATCGGCAAAGAACGTTACTACGATTCATTGTGGACACAAAAGGGAAGAGCGGAAAAAAAATCTACGACTTTGAATGGACCCGATCCCGCTGCTAAAGCAAATCCCATTTCACTGGTAACATTTTTAAATTTATTTATTAATGTCCTACGCACACGATTCTTTAAAAGCTAACCAGAGAGAAGCATAGTTTTGGCAAGCAAGAATACTTTCAAATGCAGCACCTCCAATGGTTCAATTTTTTTTTAGTAAGGTACGCTCGTGTTCAAAGAACAAATGCAGTATTACATTTTTTTCACCAAAATTTGGTAATTAGTTATTTTCAAATCGCTTTCCAGAAAGAGTTTGGTACATTTGGGCGTTACAGCATTGATTTAAACCCCAGATGAGTTCCACCGAGAATATTGGTCCTGGAAGACCAATTCACTGCCCAACATGAGAATTTCGATTCGAAAGACCAGAACAATGACTTTAACTATAAATTCTATTTATATAGCATGGTGACATAACCTATTTTTTGTTATTTTAACTATACAGGGTGTCCCAAAAGTCACTGCGTATTTTGGTGAAACAGCGTGATTTTCAAATAAATTTCATATTTATTCTTTTTTACATAAAACATAAGTATTTGTAATGTGTTAAAGATGTTATTATAATTATTATTATTCTTTTAATGTTTTCTTTTCAGATCCATAATTCATGATGAATGTTCAAGAGCGAATTGTTGTAACATCTTGCATCAAAGGAATGAAGTTTTGTGAAATAAGGGAAAGATTTTAGGAGATTTCATAGTCCCGGAACTATAGTCAACGCGATTCGTGCGCTGGTAAATAAGTTTAGAAGAATTAGGTCTGTGCGTGACGATGTGGACGCCCAAGGAGAGCACGTGAAAGCATTGATTCAATTCGAGAAATATTCGAAGAGGACCCAAAATTATCAGTTAGGGAGGAATCTCGAAGATTAAGCATATCCAAGTTCATAGAATTTTGCGTTCGACACCGATCAAAAAGCCCTACCACATCCAACTGTTGCATGGTCTTCATGAAGATTTTCCACGTCGAGCGACAATGTGTGCAGAACTTGTAGATCAAATTCAAAATAACAGCTTAATGGACCACACTATGAAATCTCCTCGAAAATCTTTCCCTAATTTCATAAAACTTCATTCCTTTGATGCGGGATGTTACAACCAAAATTCGCTCTTGAACGTTCATCATGAATTATGGGTCTGAAAAGAAAACATTAAAAATTAATACAAATTATAATAACATCTCTAACACATTAAAAATACTTGGTTTATGTAAAAACAATAAATATATTTGTAATGAAATTTATTTGAAGATCACAATGTTTTAGCAAAACACGCAGCGACTTTTGGGACATCCTGTATAATATACCTTATCTATGTGAGGATATAACCAGAGCTTTGTACAATCATTAAAAAATGTTTCGCCCGCTATTTGTGAAATTTTCAAGCCCCAGAGCTTGAAAAGCAAACTGTAGAAACATTGTAATTAACAACCGTAGTGAGAACAAGAAACCCGGAAACCACTCCTTTGACTATTGTTCATTTTCTTTTATACAAAAGGTCCTTTTCTTCAAAGACTTTTGCTTTCTTTTATGTATCGCATTTTTTGAAGTCAATTCAGAACAATGCCCATAGAATTTCGACAGAAAAGGCAAGCAGAAAAAAAAAAACAGAACGTCTATGAGACAGAGTGGAGAAAGAAACTGTTAGAGATGAGTGGTTAATTAGCCTAACTGCCCTCTACTGAATGGAATCTATAAGGCCTCAAAGAGGTTTTGGAGGCACTGCCTCCAAAGGTGTGGGAACAATATTCCATGGTAGGGCGGATTTGCGATTGATACAGAGTGAACAGATGTTTAGAAGAAAAGTAATGCCGAGAATGAAAGAGAAAACCCATTTTTTTAGATGCAGAGGATGTTGTTGTTATTTGGTTTTTAGGAGCATTGGCAACTAAGGCCATATTGCTCCGGGGATATGCGGTGGTCATTCCCTGACCTTTCCGCATCCTCCGTATTTGGTGGTCACGGTCTCGAACCCCGGTCTAATCAAGAAGTGTGTGTACTGCTGCTCCTGCCCACCTGGCAGATGCAGAGGAAGCTGTTTGTTCGAGGATTTATTAGGCGTATCAGCAACTATGGCCATAGAGCGCCAGATGCAGATTTGATTGATTGATTTGGTAGTTGTTGGCGCATCGGCTTCTGTGGCCATATTGCACCTCCCAAGGTTTTTGCAGTACTTTGATCCAAACCCGAGGCGTGAATCGAACCCGCGACCTTTGGGTTACCGGGTGGGTGCTTTACCCACTCGGCTAGCCCGGTCGGCGCCAGATGCAGAGGAAGTAATGTTAATAATGTGCTTGTGCCAAGAGAGATTGGAAGTCAGGGAAATCCACAATAGAGATACTGCATATGATCTTAACTAGAATAGAAATCAGTGTCATCGGAGATAAGCATAGGAAAAAAAAGAATCTTTTTTCGAGATATAAGACAGGTCTGAGTTTAACGGTCCCAAGGCGTTGCTCGAATCACTATGTGCATAGAAGCGTGTGTTCATGAGCTGATTTGGATAAGGTGTAGCCTGAAACACCCAGAATAACTCAGAGAGAAAATTCTTTTCCCTCCGCCTGAAATCGGTTAACTACACTCTGGATTTAAGACTTTAGGTATCCCTCCACTCGTCGACGGGATTCGAACCCAGATCTCTCCAAACAAGTGACAAGGAGCGAAACTAGTAGACTGTCGCCGATGACCTTAACATCATTAATGAGTAAATTGAAAATCTTCTAAAAATATGCTCAAAATGGCATCTGTACTAAAAATAAACTCCCTGTGATGCAGAGCCAGAGAGTAATCACCGGCGATTATATCACGAGGCAAAGTCAAAAGGCCAGTTACATCAACATCACCGAGACCATAGTGGAAGACAGCGGACTGTCTCAAGTGTTCTGCCCCTTTCGCTGAGGATTTCCAGTTATTCTACTCTGTATACATCAAGATGCGCAGCCAACTAATTTTGCACCGTACGAAACTGCGTATCCATCAACAGTTTATTTTTCTGGAGTTACCAGTAGAGATTGAATATCTGTTGGAATAAAAACTTGCTTGTGTACTGGTGTAGATAAACAATAGTTAATATTTGCGTATCAGTTTAAATCATACTACCTTGTACTTAAACTTCCAGCTGTTTATCAAATAAACAGAGGAACCAATTTGGATTTGCTGTTTGCGTGAGAACGTCTAATATTTCTGTGGCACTCAATAAGAGGATTCGCCATATAATTCCAGAATGGTGTTCATCAAAGGAGCAGCTGTCCCGACAATTAACATAATACATACGAAATATAATAACATCATTTGGCTGAAATTACAAACGTCGTAGTAAACATTTGACTGCATAAATGGATATCGTGTTATTAGCAGTAATGAGGGTTTAAATCAATGGGAAGCTTTGATTAGCTTTTATCAAAAAATAAGTCTATAATAATAAGGAAGTGCTATCATAGCCATCAAATTCAGACCCATGGAATAAGGTGAGAGAACTCACATCTCACGAGACAATAAGAGTAGCTTTCATTATAATATTTTATTTGTGGAACTCTGCTTTATTTTTTCGTTATACTTTCCCTTTAAAGTCTTAAAATGTTAAGCCTATGCGTTTTAACAAAATTCAGTGTGAACTTAAAGAATATCTCGTTAGAACATGCGCTATAAATTTCGTATTGTTTGCAAAATTAGTAATTTGTCCCGTTATTTTTCTAATTTATTCCAAGTGAAGGTCTTAATGTATTAAAATAAAAATTCCTCACTTCTCAATGAAGACTATTAAAGCGATGGAGAATTTACGAAATGAATTGCATAGCTACCTTTCCTAAATTAGCATAAAACAATTTTTGAAAATGTCCTTAACTCCGGGTGTCATCTGCACAATGGAAATAATCTGGCCTTAATACGATGTGTGAAATGGGGTTATCAACATCCTCGGAGATTTAGAAACCCGTATTTTTGTTATAAGGGGAGGTTTAATGCCTTTCGCGACTGCCTATGACTTAAAAATGTGTTTCCAGGCTAACTTAATCAGGAATAAATATACTTACTATCTCAAAAATTAAAAAGGCTTGTTGTTTCCATCCAGTGGAATCTAGAATAATTAAACCTTAAAATTGAGTACGAATTCACTGAAATTGTCATCTGAAAGCAATGTCGGCTTTCTTTGATTACTTTTGTCCGTGCGATTATTATTTTTTTTCCCTTTGCATGGCTCTTCCATTGTATATTTGCAGCTCACTTTAAGAATTCTTTCTAGAGGTGGCTCCTTACTTGGTGTCAGCATTTCAAGAGAAGACCGTGCACTCCGGGGAATTCGTCTCCATGCTATGCGTCGTATCCGGAAATCCCATGCCGAAAGTGACCTGGAATGTGGACGGTGTCCCTGTGATGCAGAGCCAGAGAGTAATCACCGGCGATTACATCACGAGCCAAGGTCAAAAGGGTAGTTACATCAACATCACCGAGACCAGAGTGGAAGACAGCGGACTGTATACGTGCGAGGTGGCTAACGACGTCGGTAAGGTGTGGCAGTCTTCGAGATTAAACATCTACGGGCCCCCATTCGTCCGACCTCTGCGTAACGTATCTGGAGTGTCTGGAAATGATATGGTCGTCCGCTGCCCGTACGGTGGATACCCAATTAAGAGCGTCACGTGGCAGAAAGGTATGGAATTATTTTTTTTCTCTTTAAGGGAAAGTGGGTTTAGGGAGTTTTATTAATAGATATATTCTCGAACTGCATTCTTCGAGATAAAGTGAAGGAAATGACAGCAGCGAACAGTAGCCTTGTTTTAGCTAATTCTTAAATTACACGACGTATGGCAATAAAGTTCCCTGACTGATAAAATAAAATAAAACACAAGGCGAAAGAGCTCAAAAACAGTTTTATTTTTTATTCAAAGTAATCGCCAACTGATGAATGCACTTATTGCACAGTACTAAAAGTTTCTGAAAAAAGAGTCAGCGATGGCGTCCAAAGAGATGATGTTCAGTTCTGCGGTTACTTTCTTCTTTATGTCCTCGACATCCTGAAATCTCTTTTCTTCGAAGGCAGTTTTCACTTTGGGAAACAGGAAGAAGTCCGCTAGTGCTAGTTCGGGATGAGTAGGGTGGATGGTTGATCTGTATAATGCCATGTTTCGCCAGAAAAGAAATGTCTTCAAAAAGAGAGTGCGGAACGGGTAGAATCACTATCGTGCAACAAGAACCAACTGCCTACTCTGGAAATTGCGGCCAAACCCGGAAATGCGCTTCAGTGTTTGAAGTACCTGTACGTAGAACGAAGCATTAACTCTCTTCCCTGCAAGGGCGAATTCCTTGTGAAACACGCCCTGATGATTCTGAAGTCCACTGCATACGCTGACGCTTCGTCTCTGGGTGTATTGAAATCCAACACTCACCTTCAGTGACAATACACTGGAGGAAATTGTTTTTTTTTTGACAAGTCTGGATGAAGTCCTCGCACGATGACACTCTTTCTTGTTGCTGCTTATCCTGAGGTATGCGGCACAAATTTTGCAGAGACCTTCCTTTCCCTAAACCTTCATGCAGAATTTGACTAATCGTCTCCTTATTCATATTCAACTCATCGGCCATCATTCTGAAGTGAAACGACGATCTCTTGCTACAAATTTCCGAAACTGTGGCCGTCCATCAACGAGAGGTTGACGGACGTCCGCTTCTTGGGTCAGCGTAAATATTCTCAAGTCCTTCTTTGAACCGCTTATACCATTCAGACACGCTGATCCGACTTTCATGATCATAAACAGATCATGACCATTTAATAAGTTTCTGTTGCAGATTTTCCAATTTAAAGCAAAATTTGATACTCTTTCTCCATTGCAAAATTGTGACAAGGAATGTTAAAACGAAACTGGTTGTCACTTGCAACCTGTCAGCCTACTGGACAATCTCAGTACAACCATCTGTTTGAGGTAGTTTGAACATAACGCTAACAACATACGACTTCCGTTTATTTTCTAACTCATCGAATATGACCTAAACAGCACCAGTCCGGGAACTTTGTTGCCACACCTCGTATTTGCATATGTCAAACCTCTTGCTCTAATGATAATTACTATTAATAACAATGTTCCAAACCTAAAACGACCAGTCTCTCTTACAATTATCATTCTGTCTTATAATCTCAAGCTCACACTTCATTTCTTTTAATGAGTTAATATATTATAAATTTTCGTATAATCTTACAATCGAGTATTTCCCAGAATTCAATGTTGACAGTCGGAAAATTATAATCAGTAATAACATAACTAATAAATGTGCTTTGTTATTCTTATCTTCATCAATGACTTATGATCTACGTATTATATTTTTCTTAATATTAATTTTATATTCTTATATAATATTAATATCTTTTTCTTAATAATATTAGCTGATAATGACAGCTAATATTCCGGAGATGCTCTTTGTGTGTATGCGACAGGGCGCGTATGAAGGCGGTCCGAATCATGTTATGGCCACCCAGCCACGTGTACGTCTCCACCAAAGCCAATCAGTAAATTGGTGAGCGTCTGCGTAGTATGGTGTTGTTACAGTTAAATAATCGGCCTCTTAGCCCAGTGTGGCAAGGATATGCGCCACACTGGTTTCCCTCTCCCTGTCTGGTGGAGGCGGGCCGTTTACTACCAATCTTCTGATAGAAGAATCTGTCACCCACGTCGATAGGGTCTGCCAAAAAAAGATAGTTTACAGTTGAGATTTTGGGTCAAGTCCCCAATATGGTCCAAGGTTTAGATTGCGATTCAAGTCCACAATATGGTCCAGGGTTGAAATCGCGAGTCAAATACAAATTATAGATCAAAGTTGAGTACAATAAAAATCAGCATAAGGCAAGTGAGTAACAGATAGCGGAGCACTCCATATATTCATATGACGTCAGCTTTGTAGTCCTTATTTGGGAAGGGAACGCCTGAAAATTCAACAGATTCGTGCAAAAATTGGGCAACGCTTTACATCTCAATATTTGTACACATTTCTATCGCTTATGCTGAGCTCGCGTGCACAAAAATATATATGTAGAGCATGCTGCAACTCCTCAAACATGAGGAAATGACGATTTCTATTGTACACACAGGTTTCTTGCTACGCCAGTTCATGCCCTGATTCCCGAACACCACTAGTATATAAACACAATGGTAACTATCGGTTTCTTGAAGCCTGTGTTAAAAGCATTACGTTTTAAAAACATTCGCTTATTGATTGTGGAATATTGTTGTTTGGAGTTGTTAATTAAACTTTAAAGATCACTAACGGATCGTGACTAATGTACTTTTAAATGTTAATCGCATAAAACGAAGAGGTTATTCGAATCCGGCCCCATCATTTAAGGATCTGTTATTTCTACACTTCAAGTGTTCGTGTCTCAAACTCTGAAGCTGTGGGATACTAATGGGACTAACATTAAACAAAGTAAACATCAAGCTAAATTACTTACACTTTAAAACTTTCCTCCTAACGATTGTGAATTCTGTCTCTCTGGCATCTGGCCAAACCTCGCTTGATGGAATTCTTTCTGTCACGATGTCTACAAAACATGGCTGGACAATTTCTCGCGCAGTTAAATTTAGGGAAGATGGCCGTGTTATCCAACCACTGAGTTTGAAATTCATGGACAGTCTTCGTCCGTTAATGGACTAATTACAACTTGCCAGTAATTTATGTTACTCTCTTATGAAAGTCATTTTTAACTGAACTTTGTCGTTTACAGAGAGCAAGTACGTATTTTCGTTATATCCGTAGGAAGAACTTCATGTTCCAAAGTCGAGGAACATGAAGCAGTTTTATTTTCCGTTGCCGAGTAGACAAAAATAATCTTGAGAATATTATAATATCTGAACCGCTAAAACTGAATTAAATCCGTTTTCTTCTTAAGACGAACCCTTTTAAATAAACACCGGCTCTCGCATTCCTAAGCATAATAATGATACAAAATTACTGGAAATTCTCAAGAATTAAGGATACCAATTAAAAGAGAAAATTATACATATATTTTCTTACTTTGACATTAAGTTTTCGTCCGCCATCAAACAGGCAAAGAATCGTCATTTCCATAAATGAAATTCATTTCCGCTTTTGCGTTAAGAATCCGCGTTGTTAGAAAACGAATAAACTAATTAAAATTCAGCCAGTTTTGAAACGCAACAATTTCACCAAAAATCAATACACAATTTAATTAAAATGTTAAAGAATGTGCTGTGAGTGTCCACTTTTGCTCGCGCAGCCATGCATTCACTCTTTTTAGTGTTAACTCTACAAAGACTATGATCATCAATTGCACTAATGTACTTCTTTATTTCACCGATATGCAGGCTTCATACACAATCCAGAAAATAATATATTACACCAATAAATGCCGCAATATTCCTCAAATACCACGGCTGTCACAATGATACTATCTTCTGCTAATTGTCTAAAGCTATCTCATTCCACTTAATATCGTCTGCTCTGTTGCCATAGATACAATGATCTGCTGCTGCGCATACTCTGGGTTCTTGAAAAACCTGGAAAAACTCACGAGGGAAACCTTCTCCCTACGTCTGAGATCGGCTAACTACAGCCTCGACTGCAGAGGATTTCAGAAATTCTTCCAGACATTAATGGGAATCGAACACACCTCCCCGAATGCGTGGCAGACGACGATGTATAATGTCGGCTAAGCTGCCACACAGGACTCTTGTATACACCCACACACACACCATATGCTACAAGCAGTTTCATCTCGATCCTATAGAGGAGGTGTCTGCATATTGTACAAGTTAAATCGCTTTACTGTAATTAGTCAGATTATGTATGAGTCTAGCCAAGATCAACGCTTCAAAGCCTTATGGCTCCCATTGAAGTTTGGCAACATTAAAATTTACTCGATTTATAGCCCTCCACCACCAGCAGCAGACTAACTTCTGATTTTGGATGCCACCGACTGGCTGTTAAACCAAACGCATCAAAATGCCATGCATACCTGTGGGGCTTTTAACTCTCTCAGCAATTTAGTAATCTCTGAAAAATGCTAAAGCAGGATCTTGAGGCACTTAAAATGGAAAGTGTCACCAAACTCGCAACCAGAAGCTCCAATCAACTTGACCTCATCGTTGCCTCAAAGCAAACCAACCTGTTAACTCCCCCAGAAACATTTTGATTCAGACCATGTACAGGTGATATTACTTCTTCCAATGCCCTTTAAACTTCAGCCAGCCGCTTCGCAAGTGCAGTAAAATCAGTGTTAGTAATAACTACTTCAACATCCAAAAGCGTATTTTTTGGCTGTTTCTGCAATTCCACGGGATGTGTTAAAAAGTTGTCCTGCACATTTGGCTGTTGACCTGTTCAAAAGATGGCGTTACACCATTGCTAGATATGCAGGCACAAAAAGGATTACCATTACCTAAAGGACCAATGCATGGCAGACAATCTTTTCACTATACACTGAAAGGACAGAATTCATGAGACACCTGGTTCCTGGGCAACGCGGCACTGTCATCCCTCTGATAGTGGACGAACCCACCGCTTGGCAAGTATATAGGTACACTGCATTCACGTAAATGGTAATTCGATGTCAGCATGGATAACAGTCGTAATTTAATCCACTTTGAAAGAGGGCTGATAGTGAGTGCGCGAAGCATGGGTCACTATCCCGGGGATGGTTTGTTATTATTTTATTTTGAAAATGGTCAAACCATGATTAACATCATCATATTGAACATGCAACCTTCAACGTGCCACCAGGGCAATAAGCCCATATGCACTTTCCAGGAGGTGGTACAGAAATTGCACTTTTCCCGTTCAACGGTGTATCGGGAATATGCCATTTCCGGAATAACATCTGTCGACGTCTGTCTCATTGTTTCAGCTAACCGGAGAGCGACAGTGGCGCAAATCATAGTGTGCATAGTGTTAGGGTCAGGCGCCACCTGTGGTTTCCCACACCTGCTCAAAATGTACACTGAAGAAATACAGAACACTGTAAATTCCAGAAAAGTTGTGTTCAATGTGCAGTATTGTTTTGGGTTCTGTTGTGTGTCCTGGCATTTTGCCGCGGGGCCCCTGGTGGGACCTATGTGTCCCCGCACACACCAGTAGGAGGTAGCTAGGCTGCCCATAATTCTCTGGCTAGTCTCTGTCTGGGTCGTCTCAGCTTCCTAAGTGGAGACCAAGGTAAAAAAAAAAAATATATAGGCAATTAGATAGAGTGAGGTAGTAGAGAGTGTACGGAAGAAGATGGGGGGATCAAAATAAAGGATTTAGGCGAAGGCATCTCCAAGCAGTCAGACTGCTAAGTTCCATCAGGCGAAGGCAGGGAGTCGAAAGTGACTTAAACCCCAATCCAGGGGTTTAAGTCAATCCAATGGTAGCTATCAAACTCCAAGTTGTTCGTTTAATGGCTTGACGGTCAAGTTCATGACTGTCTAGTCTGAATGGTAGTCCATTATGGTCTCAAATAGTCTGTTGCCTTCCTTGGGACGGTTGTGGTGTTGGTACAGGAACTATAGATAACGATTTCTTTCAGCTGAAGAGCTCTTGTGCGAAAGGCGTCAAAGCTGTATATTCCTCCCTATTATCAAGCAGGTGTGTTTCTTGATCTTTGGGTATGTGGGTCAAGGAAGCGCTGAAGGTGCAACGGATATCCTCATACAGGGGGCAATCGTACACGAAGTGAGACCAATTCTCAGTCCCAGCACACGTACAAGTGGGTCATCGATGATTCCCAGTAAAAGTGATGATTTTCGGATACCAGATGCCTGCTGCGTACGTTATAACCGGGGTAAATACCGCTTTATAGAATAAGGACAGATTGTGCCTATTGAGTCCCCAGTTCCGTCTGGAGACCCTGGCGGCAAGGGTGGTGTAATTGCTTATCTTTCTTAGGTATTTAAGATGTGGCTGGAAATTTAGTTTTCTGTCAAGGATAACTCCTAGATGCTTAAGTTAAGTAAAGAATTTTATGGTCCTGTTGTCAATTTTTATCTGTGACGGTCTGGGCACAAATCACCTCCGACTTCAACGAGGGAGCTGCCAGAAACGTCTCCACCAAAGCCATCAGGCAAACATTAGCTGCAATTGGTTATAGGAGCCACCGATCCACCAAAGTCCCATTGCTAACCCTACGACACAGAAGATGTTCTTTCGCCAAATTCAGCGAAAGAACATCGGCACTGGACCTTGGATGATTAAAGACTGGTCTCCTGTCCGATGAGACCCGATTCCAGTTATTTCGAGCAGATGGGAGAGTGTGTATCTGGCGGAAACCGCATGAAACGATGCACCCGTCGTGTTAACAGGGAACTGTTCAGACAGGTGGAAGGTCAGTAATGGTCTGGGACATGTTCAACTGGCACACGTTGAGACCTCTGGTACGTCTAGCCGCATCTCTGAACGGTCAAAGTTACGTGTCCATCCTTGCAGACATCTGCATCCCTTCATGGTGATCATGCACCCACAGGGTAATGGATTCTTCCAGTAGGACAATGCGCCTTCCCCACAGAACCAAGGTGACTAGAACATTGATTCGAAGAGCATTCCGCAGATTTTACGACTACGGAATGGCCGTTCAACGGATATGAACCCTGTGGAGCATCTTTGGGATGCTGTGGAAAGGTCGGTTCGAGCTCCAGATCCTCCACCCAGGAATGCGATGGAATTATGTACAGCAGTGCAGCAAGTATGGATGGAAATACCTGTGGAACTCTTTCGTGAATTAGTGGACTCAATTCCTCGCCGTGTGACTGCCCTTATCTGGGCTAAAGGTGGGCCTATGCTTTACTAGGTAGGTATCCCATGATTTCTGTCCACTCAGTGTAATTTCATGCTTAAGCAACACATGCATGTCATCTGGAAGGAGACTGGCGACCCACTCCACAGGGAAAGCTACTCCCAAGCTAGAGCCACTTAATCGGACAAAATCGCAAGCCATCAAGAACTACTTCAGTGCCACTTTGGACAGAGGGGCAATTTCCTATGCGAATGTTTAGTTAAACTTCGCACAGAATCCGAAGCAAGAGGAGTGGTTATACCACAACACACGGTACTCAAATACTGTACTCACTACTTTCCAGTGTCCCAAATAATTCCAACCCACGGGACATCCTTTCCATGATCATCATCGCCGAACAGAAACTTAAATGCTATCAAAGCATTACCGCTCTCGGATGTTGTTGGTTATGAAAAAGTGCTGTACTTAAGGCTAAAATACCTAAGTCCATATATTGCTCAAGTCCCATTAACCGTCCATAACACACTGATAAAAGAAAATTACTTTCAGTAGAAATGGAATATTTATGAAGTGATGCCCGTTCCAAAATCCAGTAAACCAACATCAGTCACTACAGTCTCGATATATAACGAGTCTAGTCTACTTAAGACTCTTGAGAGAGAGGAAAAAAAAAAAAAAAAAAAAAAACTTACCAGTTTTTATAAACCACCTATTGGCACACAGAGCCAATGTCACGAACCTCCTATGAGCATTCAGGTTAAATAAAATACCCTGGGATTCCTCCCCTCTCTCCTGACTTCTAGATTTGTACGCCTTTCTTCAAGATGCGATTCATTCTCTTGCTGTCACTGCTGGTATTCCCAAGGATGGGATTCTCTCTGCGCATCCGTTCGCTGCACCCGAACTTTACAGGGAAGAGTGCTTATACTATGCTGATGAAATCAAAATTTCTTACTATTATCAGTCCTATGCATGGTCATCAAGTTGTTTCTAATAGAATAAAAAAAAAGTTCTCAGCAACTACTCTGATTAACTGGTACAATTCTCGCTGATTATCAAACCCTGCCAAAGCTGCGCCATCATAGTTCCCCCCCTCAAAAAGCAACCTTCAGAGATAGAGCCATCTGTCAACAGCATTGCTCTTCCACGTATAACTCAACACAAGGATCTTGAAGTAATATTTGATCCCCAATTCACTTTCATGCCAAAATGTAATCCATTCATCGAAGATTTAGTCTGCTGAGATGGACTGCAAAGCTACATCTGCTTCCTGTCAGATCGGGAAACGTCACTCAAATAAATTTTCAAAAGATTGACCCAGTACTGTTCTTTGCCCCAAAAATCTGGGCTCCTGCTGCTCCTACAACCTTATGACTAAAAACTAAATTATAATGACATATTATTATGGTATCTTTCACATCGCCGCTGAATTAGTCGGTCCTTGGAGAGTTTGGGACCCTCTCCATCCCGAGAAAAAAGAGAGAACAAGGTTTTTTTTTTTTCTTAATGGAAATTAAGAGGATGAAAATGCTCTAATTATAATTATATCGAATAAAAGAAACAATACACAGTGGACCTGCCCATAGACAATTAAAATAAATCTTTGAAGAAAATTTCTTTGCTAACACGTCAGACTAATGAGGCCAATCCAAAAGAAAGGTTTCAAACACAAAAAAATGTATTTGAAATTAATATTAAAATAAACTATCTTAAAGGTTTTTGTAGCATCACCTGGAGGTAGGGGTGTAACGCGTTTATTTTGTACACATAATTAAATAAGAAAAACGAGAAATGAGCCACTCGGGATAACGTCAAATGCTAAAAGCTTACGTCAACAACTTAAGTTGAAGTGACGGTCCACAAGCCAGCACGAGAAAACAATTTAAAGATCATTAGAAAAGAAAGTAAATTGTAGAAGATTAAAAGACCATTGTTATTCTAATTACGTCACAAAACAAACAAACAAAAAACTTCAATAAACGCCTGCACGGTATTAGTTAAAATTAATTTTTTTTTATAATCATTTTAGTGGAAATAAATAAAATGAGCCAAAGATACAGCTACAATACAAACACCTCAGTAGCATTTCTGAGGTTAGAAAATGCTACAGTTAAATATTCATGAATGCGAACAGTACGGATGTACATATATTACAATTGTGACAGGAGTTTCAGAAGAGAATTTTTTTCCATATTTTGTTCCATTTAAGGCAGCATCTTTAAAAATTTCATAAAGAACTCTCTGCTTCCCTTAATAACTAGTTGTTTAAGATACACAAAAGACCAGAGCTGAAATAAACTTCGTGTAATTAACTGAGACAGCCCTTCAAAAAGGAAAGAGAAAAACACTAATTAGCAAAGATTGCGCTTCTGAGATCCGACATTTTCGTGAAGAGTCTCTAGTGGAAGAATATTTTCACACGCGTATAACTTCTCCAAAGTATAACACGATGTCTAACATTGAAGCTAACAATTAGCATTGAGGAGGGGTTGTTTTTTCGTGCCCTTCTAATAATCTATAAAAGACATTTGAAAAGAGCGCTTCGTTAAGCACATTTGACGGCGATCTTGTAAATCACTGTAAGCTATTTTAGTTTTGTGTTTAATATTGTCTGTTCCTCCCCCTTTTCTTAGACTTTCAGTTAACGAGCGAATTTTCAATCAAAAATAAAAATTCTGTAATTAACCAAATATGTTAGAGTGCGATATAATATTATATTAACACTTACAAACAAGATGGCAGACGATTTTATTTGTATTAGAAAAGTTCCAGTGTATCGCTAAATATATAAAAGGTGGCTATAACAGAGAAGTGAGTAACTACAGACAGGTCAGTCTGACTTCAGTGTTAGGGAAACCATGACGACAATGATGAAGGGAAATTTAGATTTAAAATTAATAGACTGCCAAATTCTTAACCACAGAATTTAGCAGATATCTGGGATGACTGCAACGGTTGAAAAAAACTTTTACTGTACAAAAATTGATTTCTGCAAAGAAAAGTGATAGAAGCAAAATATTAAAATATTGCTTTTGTTGTTTTGATCTTACTGCCCATTAGCGTCCAAAGCCATCTCTCTCTCTCTCTCTCTCTCTCTCTCTCTCTCTCTCTCTCTCTCTCTCTCTCTCTCTCTCTCTCTCTCTCTCTCTCTCTCTCATGTCGATAGAAGCAGGTATTCAGGGGAAGATTTACATGTCGTGCAGGCTGAAAAACCAGGAATGTTTTCAGGATAAGTAAACCTTGGTCCCTTGGCCAGAGATTAAGTAAGTACCGCCTCAGTTGAAGAAACCGTTAAGAAATCTTCCAAGATCTGAACCTAGACTTCTCCAAACTAGTGACAAATGGCAAAATTATTATACTGTCACGTAGGATAAGTAAAATGAAAGAACATGTCGCTGACATTGGAAGATAAGAAAATCATCTTCAGAGAAATCTTATCGTTGGATCTGAAAAACCTTTCCGGATAAGCCAATACGAGCAATGACAATCATTGGGAATCTTTCCCAATGGCGTGGATTGTCTTCGTCAACCCACACCATTGGGAAAGATTCCAGTTATTCGGCTGTTTTTTCTTTATTGCAGTCCCATTGATGGCAACAAATGACAACAATCCCTATATACATAAGATGTACGCTTTTTTCTTGTACAGCAGGCTAAAAAAATATTTTTCTGAGAAAATTCCCTTTAAGTGTGGAATTCCATAGGTAGTCATAAGACGGATATGCCTATTCTCCAGAGATCAGATTCAACTGGACACCCTCAACTGCTGGAGGGAATGCAGACCAATGGAGGGTGGAAGATAACGCGACCATTCATCCCAAGCCAGACAGATCACCAAGAGTTGAATCTCACAGAACATCTTTGGGATGTCTTGGAACAGCAATTGAGAGTCAGACTTCTGCATTTTAATTCAAATAGGGTATTAGCCACGGAGCAAATGTTGGGGGGTTTCATAAACCGCAAACATGAGGTGTTAGAACCTACGTCTCGAAACATGTAAATTTAAAAAATGAAATTGAAAATCTATCTGCTGGTACACAATTAGTTATAGCTCATCTTACAGAAATGGTAGAGGAAAGAAGTTTAACATCTTACCTTTTAGAATTATAGTAAAGAGAAAAACAATAGGCAGTTCAAGGTTATTCACTATCACTCCTCACTCCGACCATGGAATGAATGAGCAGCCGCCTATTTTTTTGCACTCTACAATATTGTGTTCGATAAGCTTGTATTTTTTGTTATAAAATTCATTGGTGGCGCATATTTTGGAGGACAGTATGTTGTACATAAAAAAAAGAACAGAAATAGTTATGAATTTAATATTTTAAATTAATCAGTTAATATTATAGAGATTTTTGAGCTGTATGCATATTAAGTGCGGTGATGTTTTTAAACCTTACCCTTATTTGTGTATTAATCCTTGAGGATTAATCCTCAAGGATTAATCCTTGAGGATTAATCCTTGGATTAATCCTCAAGGACCAAGGATTAATCCTTGGTCCTTGAGGTTGTCACAGACATTCTCTCAGATATGCCAGACAAGCTGTACTTGCTACCTGGGAGTCTAAAACGCTGATGGAACTGATATTCGGGTGACACTCAAGTCAAGTGGACCCAATTTCGGCGAAGTCCGGACGGTCTGTGACAACCAAATCCTCTGCTTGCACCTTCACGATGGTGGGACTGTTAGTAATCCTGGGTATAACCTCCATGCACAAGCACATGGTGGGTGACCACCCAGGTGTGAACCAACGTAAGCAGGGGTCGAGGTGTGGCGCCCACACCACATGGAGGAATGCCGCCCCTCTATGTTACCAGGCAGTACTAGGTGGTAGATAACTCATCAACCGGTGAAATACCACAACTTTGCTTATTGGAGGCTTGAAGTGGTGGAACCCATGTTTAGTCTCTAGAGCTAAGTTCCGGTCAACCCTTCCCTATCTCTTCCATCATGCAGTATGATTGATGACTCTTGAGGTTATGATGAACGTTGTGGCGAGATCCAATATTCCTTACATTTCGAGGGTACAGCTCTAAAACGGTTTTCGCAGGCCGGCCGCTAGTTAGTACACCGGACCGAACCTATTGGTAACTCTCTAGGAGGCTTCCGGATCAGCTAGTGTATAATCTTGCTACCTCTACTCTGCCAGATAGTGACTGGAGGGAGTCCGAGTAGTGTGTATGCGGGGAGCATTGTCGAGGCCACGTTATGTCAAGGATCTGGGTATATTCTTCCCACATGTACGCCATATCCAAAAATTTCATTACTTCATACAGCATGTCCCACCCACTTTTTCTTACTATTGAATACACCATGAATTGTCAAACTAATAGAACAAGCTTATCTGCGAAAAGATCTAAACCTCCCAAGGATTTCCTAATTCATTTCACAAATATACGTGGTCTCAATTCTAATCTCAACGATGTCCATTTCCACTTGCAGTCTGCCAAACCCCATGTACTTTTTCTGACAGAATCTCAGTTATCGGTTGATTCAACTACTGTTCATCTCAGATGTCCAAATTATTCGCTGTATGATTCCTTTCGCCTCAAAGGTGGTACTTGTGCATATGTCCGTTCTGATATCCCCTGTCAGAGACTTGGCAATTTGGAATCTCCTCTCTTTGATCTTCTCTGGCTTAAAATCTCTCTACCTCATTGTGTCAAATTCATCTGTTGTCTCTACCGTTCTCCCAACTCCACTAATCACTTGGAGCTCTTTGACTTCCTCTCGTTGCAACTTGACTTTCTCCAGTCCAACTTTCCTAACAGTGAGGTAATTTTCCTTGGTGATTTTAATGTTCACAACTCCAGCTGGCTTCCGTTTTCTAGTCACACCGACCCAGCAGGTCGAGATGCTGAGGCTTTTGCAATTACTAATGACCTAGCACAGATTGTTCATTTACCTACAAGAATACCGGACAATCCGAATCATACAGCCAATACGCTTGATCTTTTTCTCACAAACAACCCTTCTAAGTACACGGTCGAAGTGAGAGGTCCTTTAGGCACTTCAGATCACAACTTGGTGATTGTCTCTTCTCCAATGGAACCTTTATCTCATGGCTATTCCCAACCTCGTGTTGTTTGGCATTACAAGAATGCAAAATGGGATGACCTGCGAGACTTCTTTTCTTCTTTTCCTTGGTCAGATTACTGTTTCAAAACTCCTGATGTCAACGTTTGCTCAGATCGTGTCAGTGAAATTATTCTTGCAGGAATGGAATCCTTTATCCCACACTCCACTTTAAAATCTCGTCCTTTATCTAAACCTTGGTTTTCCAATAAATGTGCTAAGGCTGTTCAAGAGAAGAATGTTGCATATCGTAATTGGCTTGTTTCTAATTCTTCAGTTTCATTTTCTGCCTACACCAAAGCTCGCAACAATTGTAAAGCAGTTATTAATCAGTCCAAACTAGAGTTTGAACAGGCTAAGAGTAGAAAACTTGCTTCTTGCCCTAATGGTAGCCGAGCATTCTGGTCTCTTGCCAAAGTTATTGGCCGCAACTTTTGCCCATCTCTGCTTCCACCTCTGTCCAAACCAGATGGTTCTGTTGTCACTTCAGCCAAGGATAAAGCTGACCTGCTAGCATCCCATTTTTCTTCCAGCTCATGTATTAATGAACTTGGTAAAACACCTCCCACCATTCCCAACACGGTCCATTCAATGCCTCCTGTGGTCTTCCGTCAAAAGGATATCAGAAGGATTTTGATGAATCTTGATGCTAAGAAAGCTCCAGGTCCTGATGGTATTTCTCCACTTGTTCTCAAAATCTGTGCTCCTGAACTTACTCCTATTCTTTGCCGCCTTTTTTCACTTTCTTATTCCAAAGGTGTTTTTCCTTCTGCTTGGAAATTTGCTCATATCCAGCCAGTTCCTAAAAAGGGTGACAAATCCCTCCCATCCAATTATCGTCCCATTGCAATTACTTCTACTCTTTCTAAAGTAATGGAGAAATCAATTAACCGCCAACTCTTAAACTACCTAGAAACCTTCCGTCTGATCAACGATCGCCAGTATGGATTCCGTCGGTGTCGATCCACTGGTGATATTCTGGCTTATGTTACCCATTTATGGACTACTTCAATGGAAAGGTTCGGTGAAACACAAGCAGTTGCTCTTGACATCTCAAAGGCTTTCGATCGTGTTTGGCATAAAGGTCTTCTAAACAAGCTTCCATCTTATGGTTTGCCAACTGTTTTTAGTAATTGGTTATCCAGTTTTCTCTCTGATCGCTCACTGAGGGTGATGGTAGATGGCTCTCTGTCTTCTAACTTCTCCACTAATGCCGGTGTCCCCCAAGGTTCAGTTCTTTCCCCCACTCTTTTCCTCTTGTATATCAATGACCTTCTTCCATTGACTGGAAATCCTATCCATAGTTTTGCCGATGATAGCACATTGCATTCAACTTTCCATTTTGAGAAACCTTGCCCTGCTCAATCAGCTTCAACTTCTCGAAAATCTGCTACCAATTCCTTAAATGCCGATCTTCAGGTAATTCTCCAGTGGGGCAAAGACAACTTAGTTGATTTCAACCCTTCTAAAACTCAGTCTTGTCTTATATCTCGCAAAAAGGATTCTTCTGCTCCTATGCTTATCTTTAGTGACACTCCAATTTCTAGGCAAAAGGATATATCTCTTTTGGGGATTACCCTGACTTCTAATCTCTCTTGGCACAAGCACATTACAAATATTGCTTCCTCTGCATCTAAAAAACTTGGTTTTCTCTTTCGCTCTCAGCGTTACTTTTCTTCCAAACAGCTGCTCACTCTGTATAAATCGCAAATCCGCCCTGCCATGGAATATTGTTCCCACATTTGGGGTGGTGCCCCCAAAACCTCTCTCAGGCTTCTTGATTCCATTCAGAAGAGGGCAGTTAGGTTAATTAATGATTCATCTCTAACGGAGTCTCTCCACTCGCTTTCTCATAGACGTACTGTTTCTGCTGCATGCCTCTTCTACAGATATTTCCATGGGCACTGTTCTTCTGAATTGGCTTCTATAATTCCCGCTCTCTCTTTCAAAACAGTCCGAACACGTGCCGCCACCAGCCATCATCCATTTACTGTCCAACTTCAAACCCACAGAACCAACTTTTCATCTTCCTCATTTATTCATTCAACTGCCGTTTTCTGGAACAACCTTCCTTCATACGTATTTCCTGAAAATTACAATCTACAGAAGTTCAAGTCCAATGTCAACAAATATCTTCTTTCGTCTTCTCAACCTCCAACCCAAGCACGGTACTAAGTACTATAGGTTCTAATACCTCTCGTGTTTGGGGTTCACATAAAAAAAAAAAAAAAAAAAAAAAAAAAAATCATAACAAAACTATTATTACTTGACTCTTGTGTTCTTAGAGAGAAGAATTACATTAATATATTCAACGATCATTTCATTTTGGATTAAACTGGCAGGGAACGAAAAATTGTTTGGTATGACAGGGACGCGACTAGGAAAGCTCGCGTACTAGTCCACAAGTTCGTTTTGTGACTATCATCCTTGGTAAGAGATAATTGACATTTTTGGAGCAACTCCTACTTTTAATACAGCCGGACCTACTTTAATATAGCAGCAGAGTTTACGAAACAAAAGTGGTGATTAATTTTAAGGATCAGATAATGAAACAAATAAAAGTAGGTTGGAGGAGAACAATTGCAATTGGGTGGAGCGATCGGAGTTTCCCAAATGCTCGCCTGTACGAGTTTGACAGCGTCATAAGATATTAGAAGCTTTTATTGACATTTGCAGCTTTCTGTGGACACACGGAAATTCAGCTAACGAACAGGAAATTGGGGCGAAGTAAACAGCGCATGTGCTATGATTAAAAGAACGGCGCCCACTTGGAATGCGAATGTTAAATAGCTATTTCAGCGCATTAGTTAGGATCTGTCGTGGTTCGTTATTTTCTTCTTGCCATATTTCTTCACGTTTATGTTGTGAAAATTTATACTAAATGAATTATTCTTAGAGCCAGATGTCAAGATTTAAATGTTTAATAAAGTTCTTAATCTGGTTCATTTGTTTCTCTACTTTTTTGCTGCTCTTCGTGCACCTCTAAGCAAACTGGGTTTGCCACTTAGTGCATCGATCTCATTGTGGATACACTTCACCTTGGTACTGCACTATAAATAAAAAAAACACTGCTCCAGTGGAGTTGATTGCTTTTTATTTAAAGAGTATGCCACTGCCCAAGACCAGGGTAATAATGCTTGCGTTAGTTAATGTTATGATACAAGGGCTCTCAGACAGGGTGCAAGTGTAGTTTTGGTGCCATATCACTGACCTGAGTCGATCGTGTGCTGACTTCCCTACCAACAAGCAGTTTCATTAACCCTTCATTTCACTTCGATGAAATTAACCAAATTCCTTGCGCCTCCTCTCTTTAAGGTAACTCCGTCTTTGCAAAAGAAATTCCGTCCATCTATTAAGAAATGCCATGCTGATAAAAATTTCCTCCATGTCTTACAGAGTCTCTCAAGCTTAAAATGAATCCAAAAGACTTGCTTCATGAAATCCTCACCTGGTGAACAGAATTGGTCACAAAAGGATTTTCTCCCATCTAGTAACACATTTACCTCATGGCGTATATTTCAATACCGTATACCAATTTATCAGTTCATTTAAGCTTTGAACCATTAATCCTCCGCATGTTTTACCATGCACCCACTAAAAAGTGGGTGCATGGTAATACCAACTGATGAACTGTTTGCTGCATTGTTAATTTTTGAATCATTCAGACGGAGTGGTTTTATGCCATCTATCTTTCTTACAGAACATATTCCCTGTCTTCTTTAGTTGAGTCCCCAATTAAAGACTCCTGTGCAACCAAACCATTTTGTACCGATTGATCTTTTCTGGGGGAGACTCCTTGAATGCATCGTCCAAGATAGCATCTGACACGAGAGGATTAATTCGCTTCCTCAAAGGCCCAATCACGCCCAGCACTGTCGAGTTTTGAATTCATTTTCTCGCATTCCCAACAACTCTCACAAAAGCGTTTACACAGCAAAGAAAGCGAAGGTTTTAATGAAGGCGGCTACACCCTGAGCGTGTCAAGCAGCCAGTAGCGTCATCCATGACCAGTACATTTATTCTGCGTTCAACCTGGTGAGCAAAAAAAAAAAAAAAGATCTCTCTCCGGCTCAATACGAAAAATAAATACGGATATGCACCTTTTCCATCATAATCTAAGGGAAAGTAGAGCAGACGACATGTTTACAGAAATTGAATTATCGTTTGGCTGTTATTGAGTAAGGTACGCGCAACGAAGATTTGCTCGGCTGATATAATCCCACTATATCGTCTGTATTCCCATCGACTGGTCTATGTTTTTGGCTTAATTCTAAGTAAGGGCAGTGCAGTCGAATGCGTAGAATGTATCAATGCACGTGACATCTTTTGTTGCCAATTTCTTTTATTCAAAGTAGTTAGGAACCAAGTAGGAAAAAAGGGGATGTACGGATGAACGAGTCACGCATACATAAAGAAAGAGAAAGTGAGAGAGAGAGAGAGAACTTGAATTGTTCCGAAGTTTGCGTGACTTCGACTACATTGAAGCTTTGCTCATTTCGATTTCGTGTAAGTAGCTCAACAAAGCCGTTAGCTGAATGCGGAAGGTTCTGCAGTCCATGTATGAAAGGATATTACATGACAGCTAGATTAAAAATGGCTGGCTTATCTATAAATATCGATTGCGAAGATGAATGGACTTGGCAGTAAGGAGTATTCGCGCAGCCTGAAATTACTGCTGAACAACCGCCAATTCTGTACATTACAAATGCTATTTACAACAGATCGGAAATCACGACCGGAGAGTTCATACCCGATGAATTACGAGAATGATTTCGCTCCGAGTCTCCGATCTGCATTAATATATTAAACAGAGAAAAATCATATTCAATGTTACATCTTGGTAATAAAAGACTAACAGAATTTTCATTAGGTTAGAGTGAGAAGTTTACCTTTAAACCGTGTTGTTCGCTCTCTTCGCAGGAGGCATCCTTCTTCCTCTGAACCACAGACAGAAGGTTAACCGCAACGGGACTCTCCTTATATCAGATGTTCAGAGAGCTTCCGATGAAGGAGAGTACACATGTGTGGTCAGAAACTCGGATGGGCAGTCGGCTTCTGGGTCAACGTACGTCTACGTCGTAGGTAGGTAAACAGTTTAATAATTGAACGAATATTCTGATCCCCAACGGTACCTTTATACTTGTTGTTATGACAATATTACTAGTTAGCCATTAACCAACAATAATAACTTGTTTTAATTTTAATAAGAATATTTAATAGTGAATAATTATTCCTTTGAACAAAAAGAGTTAACTCCAAGTATAAACCAAGATGGAAACCTCCTCAACAATTCATGTTGAGGGCCTCCATAGCCGAGTGGCCAGGAGTGGGAGTGATTTCCGATCTGAACCCCGGTCTACTCAAAGAGCACACGCTCTTTGAGTAGACCGGGGTTCAAGCCCCTGACTGTCAAATTCGGTCGATCTGCCAATCCACATTGGACCAGCGTAACAGATTATGGTCCATTTCCCTCAACAAGAATCGTTGGGGAGGATTTCACCTTGCAGTGGATTGATAATGGCTGATTTACCTTCACCTTATAAACTAAACTAATTAATATAACTAACGATTCAAACGATTTTTGCTGTACATAAAGACATCAAATAAAGCTTAAATACGCGTTAAGAATACTGAACCCTAATGATGATAAATACTATTATAAATAAATTTTATTCCTTTTTAAAATAATGAATTTTATTCTTTTTTTCCCGCCTGCCTGTCTATCGTAGCCGCTCCTGAAATCGATCACCATTACTTTCCCGAGCGAGTTACTGTGGACGAAGGATCCCGGACGAAACTCATATGTAGCGTTCACAAGGGCGATCCGCCAATCCGTTTTCGCTGGATCAAGAACAACCTGCCGTTCTCTGGCCACGGAGAAGTAAGCGTCCAGATGTTGGAAGACTCATCGATCATCATGTTCCGTAAAGTCACCTCTAACGATCGGGGTCAGTACACCTGCGTTGCTTCGAACACAGCGACCTCGACAAATATGACGACACATCTAATTGTGAACGGTAAGTGATGAAAAGATTTGGCACAATGGTTGATGCGCTGTATATCAATTTCGCACCTTTTGTCCAAGTACTAGTTACTAAAACCTCTGAAAATGTCATCTCCAACTGGTTATTGATAAAGATTGAAATTCGATCATTTCAACATGCAAAAGAATTTAACCACAAATGAGAAAATTGTGTCCACCTAATCCAGGAGTGACTGGAAGTAAGCTAGTGACAAATGGGCCTGGAGTACTGGGGTCCATAGTTTAACAGATATTTATTTAAAGTATACCCAGTAAAATAAAATAAAATAAAATATTTCCAGAAGCTTTCGGAACTCGTGTCCCTTTCTCAACTGACAGAATTTTTAAATACATTACAAGCAAACTGTGGCACGTTACTCATTCGTCATTGTTGTAGCACGGACGTGTGCTGCCTTGCGCCAGTGATCATCCATCAATAAAACGGTTGTCTCCAGGATTGGATGTATACGCATGCCTTTCTGGCGATTTAATGCCTTAGGGTTGTTCATTATGTTTAGTGACTCTAGCCATAGGCGGTGGCGAAAGTGTCGCGCGTGGTCTACTATCTCAAAGTCGCGCTTGGGGTCAAGATCGTGGTTGGTAGCCCAAAAATGTTCTGCAAGCGCGGACTGGTCAGTTTCGGCAAGCCGGATTGCTCTGTCGTGTTCCGTGAGGCGATCCTGGAGACGTCTCGATGTCTCACCTACGTAGCAACTGTTACAGGCCCTACAGGTGATACGGTACACTACATTGCTGCGTAAGACAGGTGTGACAGGGGTCTTCACACTGGAGACAAGTGAACGTAGGTTCCTACCTGGTAATTGTACACATTTTATGTTGTAACTTCTCAGGATCTTCGAGATACGTCCTGACACTCCTGGATAATACGGAATGTAGGCGGATGATATGCCGACTTGCTTCGGAGGTCTTGGGTTGGAAGTAAGTTCTTGTGCCTGTAACAAGCATCTGTTTAGTACATGGGATGGATAACCGCATCTGGTTAAGTCCGCCTTCACACGGGAGATCTCGTTACGTCTAATTGTGTCGGTGCTGGAATGGCTCCAGGCCCTGGAGAACAGGGTGCGGGCAGTGCTACTGAGATGGCTTGGAGCGTGGCCGGACCCGTAGTTGGTGAATTGACCGCACCACATGGGTTTGCGGTATACTGAGGTCTCTAGATGTGGGCCTACGCGATGCACTAGCACGTCCAGAAACGGGAGCGAACCGTCCACCTCTGATTCTACGGTAAACTTGATGAAATTGGATAGAGAGTTGAGGTATTCTAGTAGTACCGTTTCAGAACCACGTGGTATTATGGTAAAAATATCGTCGACATATCTACACCACGTTGTAATAGGTGTAGGTGGGTTCTGGTGTATCTGCTTCTCCAGATCTTCCATGGCGATGTTAGCTACTACGGAACTGACAGGGGCACCCATAGCAGTGCCATGTACTTGTTTGTAGAGTGAGTCTTCAAAGGTGAAGATGCTGCTAGAGAGGCATAGGTTGAGGGCGGTACAGATGTCATCAGTGGATAGTGACGTCCTGGATTGGAGGCTTAAGTCGCTCTCAAGGAGCCTTCTGGCGCAGTGCACGGCCTGTTGGACGGGAATCGAGGTGAATAAAGAAACCACGTCAAATGATGCCATGACAGAGTTATCAGGGATTGAAATGTCCTTAATGGTGTTAATGAATTCACTGCTGTTTTTAACGGTGTGAGATGTATTACCTATAAGAGGCGAGAGGAGGCTCGCGATGTGTTTGGACAGTTCATACGTTGGGGCACTGCAGCAAGACACTATAGGTCTGAGAGGAATACCCGGTTTATGGATCTTTGGTAATCCGTAGAATTGTGGTAGTTGGCAGCCAGTAGCACGCAGAAGATGGTGAGTCGCGGTCGGGATCTTCTTATCTTTAAGCCATGCGTGGACAAGTTTATTAACATTTGCTTCCAGACGTTTCAAGACTTTAACGGGAGGATCAGGTAGAGGTTCATATACGTTAGGATCGAGTAATAGGGCCAAGGCTTTCTCTCGGTAGGCTGATCGGTCCAGCACAACAGTCCGGCGCCCTTTATCAGCAGGAAGTACAACGATGGAGTTGTCTTTTTGGGCTACCAACCACGATCTTGACCCCAAGCGCGACTTTGAGATAGTAGACCACGCGCGACACTTTCGCCACCGCCTATGGCTAGAGTCACTAAACATAATGAACAACCCTAAGGCATTAAATCGCCAGAAAGGCATGCGTATACATCCAATCCTGGAGACAACCGTTTTATTGATGGATGATCACTGGCGCAAGGCAGCACACGTCCGTGCTACAACAATGACGAATGAGTAACGTGCCACAGTTTGCTTGTAATGTATTTAAAAATTCTGTCAGTTGAGAAAGGGACACGAGTTCCGAAAGCTTCTGGAAATATTTTATTTTATTTTATTTTACTGGGTATACTTTAAATAAATATCTGTGGAAGTAAGCTGTACAGAAAGAGTGGCATTTCGATCATCAGACAATCTAAAGAGTGTAACTTAGTAGTGAGCTTGTCATTATCTTCAAGGTTTCTTGTTTTATTCTTTTATAATTACGTGATAGTGGTGATTTAATTGCATTTATGCAAAGAAGGATTCGTATAATATAGAAACAGCAATGAAATCGTGAAAAAGAAGATAAAAACCCTTTAAAAAAAGGGAAAACTCAAAAGGTCTTATTCTGATTGTTGATCAACGAGGCAAAGATGATCTACCACATTGCTTTTCACAAAAATACCGTACCACTACTCATATAATGAACTGTCTAGCGCTGCTAGTATAGTCCTCTACAATGTGCCACATAATTTCTCACAGAAACACACGCGTGCACCTGGCTAGTTCTAGTTTAATTATCTCCGAAGAATCAGCGTGTAACGTTAAACACAGAAGGTAATTGGAACTTTACTCATTTCCAAGTAAGTTTATAATTAGTGAATTTATTGCGAAGCCAAGCACTTTAATGGTACGGGCAATACCAAGCTGCCCTGTCAAGTGTTGCGCTTTTCGGAGATATTTTACCAGCAGACATGAGTGAGTTAAGTGCTTTGGAAAGGGTTTACTTTGTCGAATGACAAAGCACTCAAAACATTCTTTAGTTATAGATAATCAACTTCACTTTTGATCTCACAATACTTACGTGAAGTCTGAGTAGATGGGAAGCATTAAAATATGTAAATTAGTTAATAGAAGCCACATTCAGGAGGATTAGTGTCTGCATTATGCTGTTGATAAAAATACGTTATCTCATCTGAACAGGTGTTCTAAAAGCGGTAATTGCAATTAAAAATGGGCAGCGATCAAGTCTAACTCATATTGAATAATAAATGAAATTACATTTAATTTAAAATTAACACAGATTAATTATACATTTTAATTTAAAGCTGCGGTTAAAAATTAAGCGATGTAAAGTATAATTCAAAAGTTCCATTACATATAAACACAGATTCTGTGTTTATAATGACTACAACAATTCAATGTAACTGCTACGAGTCATGCAGCATAAGTCCTCATTAAAGCCAATGTGCTGTCAGGCCCGTTACAACATTCCAGGTGTTACATGGTCTGTCTCTGGTTCTAGACTTCAACTCTTTCACTTCTGACAATGGTGGCTGATAACCCTAATCCACAATGAAAAAACCAAAGATAAAAAACGAAAAATCCACCGATATGAGGTCAGAGAACTGAGCAGACCATAAAGTTGGATCCACCTTGTCCCATCAGCCGATTTATAAAGTTAAAATCCAAGGGAGAAATGATGGAGTGCCCATCTTTTTGGATTTCGTATTGTCTTGAGTAATCTATGGGAAAAGTATTTTAAGATATCAAATACCCAACCCCCGATTACTGCTTTTTGGTTTGAATGAAAATTGACCATGAACCATTATGGACTGAGAGAAAAAACAAAAAGCACGTTCACTTTGGAAATGTCTTAAGCTCCAACTATTGGTGAAACTCCTAACTACTAGTGACCAAATTAAAAGACTGTGGCTTTCATCCAATATTTGGTATGTTTACAAAGTTATGATTACAAAATTGCTTTTGGAACGCACGGTATTGTTAAATTAGTATATAACTTGTAAAAAAAAACCTTTTATATTACCTAACTGTCTCACAAACCCCAATCAGGAAGAGTAAATATATAAATTACTTCCTTTAGGTGTGTCAATTATATTTAAAATAAACACTATTCCAACTTAATTTAAAATTTAAATTAAGTTTAATTTCTTAAAATAGTGGAAAGCTAAGACTTTAAAGGAAAGTTTCTCTGGAATTGCGACATCTCAGATGAAATCAGGAAATAATCGATTTTCATTGGCCAATCTCGTGACGTTATTGCGAAGTTCAACTCACTCAGCCGAGACTATTCAAGCTAAATTTTACTCCAAAATATCTTTAAGTGACACTCCCCATTGTATCGTCCTCTCAGTGCTCCTTGTGCAGCTAGTTTTTGTTAGATTCTCTTCTTCGTCTTGGAAAGCTGCTTTCTTTTATTTTTTCCTTCCAGTTCCTCCTGAATGGCGAGCAGAGCCCAAGAATGTATCCACTGTCCTCAGCAGCACCATCTGGATAGACTGCTCCGCTGTTGGATTCCCAGTACCCAGCGTTACGTGGAGAAAAGGAAGAGGTGAGCGTTTGCTTTTTTCTTCATTTTCTATTTTTTTCCCCCACCATCAAAATGCTATCTATTAACGACTGTGAACTACTTAAATCGATAAATTATCGACCGAAATTCTAAAGGCAAAAACGACATACAAATTATATCGTTTAATGCGATATAAACGATCCATAAATTGTTTTAACTTGGGACGACTATGGAACAGAACTCAACACACGCTAAGTCTTCAATACGTGGAAGGATATTTAGCAGTCGCATTACAATACGTACGATGAAATACAAAAGTAAGTTCCGTGTAGTTTTTGTCACGTTCAGAGCGTGACTAAGTGGTGCATGCAGCCATATTTTGTACAATGAACTCTTGTGTGTCAGAGGAAATTGACACAATCTGCTTAATGGACGAAGAATGTGTTCAAACCATTTCCCCATTACATCCTGTGCTAAAAATACCTTACCAAATAGAACAAACTTATTCTTTGGGTTTGGACTTCCAGTAATAAGAGGATTTTAATGATTGAATGAAATGAGAACTGTCCTCCAGGTTCCATTTCAACAATAGAAATGTGTCACAAAGGCTAAAGAACTTTATGGCTAAACCCAACGCGTATCCAAGTGCTGCAGTTAATTGTACACACAGTCGGTCTACGTATTATAATATGTATGGAGATTTCAAATTATATGTGGTCTTATTCAGCTGTTGAACATTGTTTAGGAATATTTTATTCAAACTGTTTTAAGGTAAAATTGTTTAAATAGAGAAAACCACTGACAACCCATCTTAAATAAAGTCCATCTCTAATCAGAAATATTATTTTATGAAACTGATGGTGTCCCACGGATTAATTGTTAAATAATAAATCTCTTCAAATCGTAATTAATCTACCCGAATAAAATATTTGAAGGAAGGTCACTAAACTAAACGAAATTCTGAAAATAACTATAATATCATCAGTGCCAGATTAAAAAAACGATTGGATAGGAAAGTCCGTTGGAAACATCTCTCAAAAGACTGCCGGTTTTCATGAATATCGTAGAGATCCGAAAACATCAAGAGACGCTCAAGTACTTCTTGTTTTTGGCACAAAATTGCTTTGCTGCATTTAAGACTCGACATCAGATCCATAAACACCGGGTCGATCATTACCCTGATGGAACAGTGCGTCAGTCAGAAACAAACTGCTTTCGACGAATGCCACTGAATTGCAGAGATACAAGATTGATGAGAGGACCGCCACTGGGAATAGTGGCATACGGCCACCGGCCAAAAATATCTGGCGTGCCCTTTAAATATGACGGAGATATTATCTTGATAATGGAACTGTCTCAAACAGTGGATACTTTCCGAATAGGAAAAATAAGTTTCGATGTAGGTGCTCACGTGACTAGGAAGTATTGTTTGTGTGTTAAGGGACAGAATCAAATTATTTCTTCGGGTAATTAAAACTGTGCGCGTATGTAGACAGGTATATAAGTAGGAGGCAACGAAAGATTCATCTTATAATCCACAATAGCTTCGCGAGTCAACATTATAAAGAATATTACTCTTATAGAGTCAAGGTTGACATAAATGCTTGCGTGATGTAAAATGGATCAATTTCGATTCATTATTCCTTATGTTTTCTTAAGCAGATGACACACCCGGAGATTTTGCGTACATTATTCCAAGCTCCCGTATTCGACAATACAACAACGGAACCCTGATGATCAGAGATGTGGAAGAAGGCGATGGAGGTTACTACCTGTGCCAAGCAAACAACGGAATCGGGGCAGCTCTAAGCAAAGTGGTTTATCTCAATGTCCAAGGTAAGATTTATGTTATCCTCACCGGGTTTACAATCGGGAACTCTTATTTCTGGACAAGCATCAAATCTTTATGATTTATAAAATTCATTTTGCTCTATTTCAAACAGTCCCACCGAAGTTCGAAGATCACTATCGTAGTTCGGCTGTGCAAGAAGGTGCTAACACAAGTTTAAAGTGTGTGGTGAAAGGAGACTTTCCTATTACCGTGTCCTGGCACAAAAACAAAGAGGTGCTCACCGTACATTCCGATTCCAGGTAAGACACGAACGGAAAGAAATTATCTAACTTCACGCGGAAGGGGGGGGGAACAGTTTTAATACTTTCATATTAACGATACTAAAATACAAACATCATTCACGTAAGGAGGCATAAATAAATGGAACTCCTCTAGTACGATAAATTCTGATAATCCTGAAACACACAAAAATGTGAATTGTGGTAACGTCGCTAAATCGGACAAAATAAAACAAATTATTTCCTCGACAATACAACAACCGTTGTATTGTCGATCAACAAGGGAACTTTCTCTGAAAGATTTCGGTTCTTCAAATGCTTTTTCAGGTAGGCAGAAATTTAAATTAAACCGTTATTTAATCATCTCGGATATGTTCATCGAATTAAGATTTATTCGGGTCCTATAATGAGCTATAACCGCGATCAGATTAAAGGGTTTAAGAGGCCAAAGATTAGTACAATTTCTAATTACTTATATGGGGCAATTTCCGAGAGATCCCAACCTTGTTAATTTTTTTTTTTTTTTTTTATCTTCTCTTGTGCGGCTCAAAACTTGAAGCGCTTCTTCTAAAGTGCGAAATTCTTCTTTTTTAGTGGAAATGTACGAAAAAGCTGGAGACCATTCAATCACCGTTATGTACACCTGCTCTCGACTTCAAAGTGATGTCCCAACAAAGTTGCTTGTACTCCACTTGGAACACTTCGATTGTAAGAAAATCCTAATAAAGATTCAGATTTGTAGTTGAAGTGTTCCAGAGTATCTACTTCCAAATCAAGCTGTCTCATGCTACTAGTAAAGCTCAGATCTCCATTCCAACCTCTTCTTTTTTTACTGAAGGAGACACTTCATTCATGGAACCCACCTAAAATGATTTAGGCCTATTGATCCTCCATTTAGGATAAACCAGACCAACAAAACTCAATCTTTGTTAGAAATGAGCGCTTCGATTTTCTAATGATTCCATGTTAACACTTTTAGAGAAAATTCTGTTTCAGCTCGATTCTCTTGATTCCGTTATCCATGCTTTCGTCCCAACAATATGTGGCCAAATCTCCTTTCCAACTTTTTCCAATAGCTCAGACTTTTTAGTAAAATATTACTAAAAAGTTCCGTGTTTTCTTATCTACCTCTCAGTAATATACACAGCGCGTTTAAAATAGATAGAGAAGTTTACTTTTATGATATGTTTCCTGCTATAGGAAGAAGATATCAAATCCATATTCATTTAAGGCAAAATCAGGAAGAAGAAGAAATCACTCTGGACATGCCCAAAATCACTGAATTTATATCTGAGGTACTTATGTGCGATGCAAGAAATTTTAAAAGAATATACAAGTCAATTACTAATGGGATCTGAAAGGAATTAAGTATCTGAGAGAAATCAAAGTGAATTATTAGCTGCTACAAAATATCCTTGGTATGTAAAAGGACCTTTCTCGAGGTGCCTACTGATGGTATAGCTTCAATATTATTAATATAATATTAAGCAATTGTTAAAACTATTATTATATTTAGTAAAATTACTTTTGAGCGCGGAATTTATCCTGGTCAATTAAAGTAGGTATCTGTGTCTCCTATTTATAAAACAAGAGATTCACCCTCAATAATTATAAACCACTATGTTATTAAATTCACTTGCAAAGGTAACAGAATCCATTTTTTATGAATCAACTGTTATATTTTATTAAACTACATCTGTCTGCATAAATATGAATTCTATTATAACTAATATAGCTCGGGCATTGGACGAAAGAGTGCAATTACAGTTGTCGTCCTTGATTTAGCAAAACCTTTGATTCAGAGATTAGTGTAAAAACTTGGTCACTATAGGCTCAGAAGACCTCACTTTCATTTTCCCGTCTCTTCTAATAATTCCTCCGGTCCTACTTTAAATCTATTAAAACCGCACACTTCCACAAAAGATATATATTTATTTCAATAATCAATTGCTCTCTTGGCTGAACTAAACTTGCTACACGCTTATTCTAAAGCGATAGTTTTCAATTTATATCCTCCTTCTGTACGTTGTCTGAGAAATAGCGAAAATGCTATCAGCATTTATTTTACTTAACCATTTTAACGCCTCAATTGGATCTCTGCAGATGCCTAGTTTCCAGACCCTACAATTTACAGAACCACAATTTTTTTATTGGTGAAAATATTCTTTTGAGTCCCACCTAATCTTGTTTCCCGCCTCTTCACGCTTTCAGACAGATCTCAGTACTTTCTAAAATGAGGTTAAGATGTGGCATAACCACTTCTTTTTACAATGGGATGATCTCCTCTTTGTCCCTGCTGGTAATCATTGTTTAATTAATTGTTAAACGGAAGTTAATGCAGTTTACAACAAAATTTAATGCACCAGCTAGATACAAAATAACCCAGGTGTGTGGTACAGAGCAAAGCTAGTAATGGTTGCGAAAGCAGCTACCACCATGAATATTGGCATATGTACTCTGGAAATAAAATCAACATAATTTTGGTATTAGTTTGACGAAGTGAGATTGGACTGTACAGTTGTGGCATGCATTCAATGCAAAATGGCCTGTTATACTTAGGGAATGGATACGCAAAAGAAATGGTTTAGCTTTACGTGAATTTGAAGGGCAAGAAACTTCAAGTTCATTCATCGTAAGAGTCTCTATAGAGAAAAGGAGACGAATTTCACCATTACTTGTGTACTCGTCCCATATTTATGTCATTCAGTACGGACAGGTGTTTGGATGCGCGCGCAACTCTGCTCTTTGATCTTGTTTCGGAGTATTGCTCTCCACCCTTACTTTATTACAGCATCCACTCTCCCTTTAACCTTCTCTCGATGCAATATCATCATCTAGCTTGCAATCGACGAAGGAATTTATCCCCTCCCCGTAGGTCTGTCAGCAATCTCCCTCCCCCCGAGAGCGCCACGCGCATTTGGACCTTTATAACCCTTCATCCCGCCTCGCAGAAACAAGACAAGCTGTAAGGCCTCGACAGATGTCGCACCTATAACGGACACTGTCTAGAGCCACAACGTGATAGCAGTCAAGACACATCAAGAACCAGAAAATAACAAGAAACTTCGGGAAAAGATTACTTTCGATCTATACTTCGAGAGCAGCAGGCTTTCTTCTAAACTTGGCCGCTTATTCCGGAATATGTTATTTTTTTCCTTCTTGATTCAGGAAGCCGGGTTTCTAATTATGACTTCTGTACTCTGTAACCTAGCAACCGTGGACGGAAAACTATCTGGAAGCAGAAATATGTCATTTCTCTTTCCAGAATTCGTTCTTTATTAGAGTCCTCTTCATGTGCAAGAACTAATTACTCACGGAAAGTTTATTTTCAGAAATGTCTTGACGTTATCTTGGTTGTGGAACACGAGTGGATGGAGTCATAAATAGGAAAAAAAAATCTTTGAAATCGTGAGACTTTCGTTCTGCTCAAAAAAAACAAAAAAAAAACAAAAGAAATGTCCAGACACATTGTCGTGAATATACTCGGTATTTCATTATCACGAAAAGAATTAATCAAGGAAAAACTCTGTAGTATTGTACGTGATGTGTTTCTATATTTGAATATTTAACAGAACCCTACACAATTTTACATTTTTAAAATTTCCATTTAAAAATACAAGATAACTTACGGGGAAGAGCAAAAAAAATTAATTAAAATAAATGATGAGGAGGGTTTACTTCTCGGCTACCTTCTTTAGAGATCCTTAGGGAATTAATATATCCTTTAACCGAACCGAGACCTGCACTGCCTGAGGACTATTTAAGAAATCTCTGTTGGATGAGTTGGAAACTCTGAAGAGCCTGTTGAGAGGACTATGCTTCAAGATATCAGAGTTTAAAGAGTAGAGTGAAATATAGTTACGATCCGAACGTTTCTTGAGAGTACGTGGAAGTTTACTTTATGGAGGACAGGGACATAACTTGCTCCTGATAATGTTTGCCAGACGGTTTGATGTCAGATATTGTCCTTCTAATGCAGAGGTTTCAGGCTAAAGTATTCGCGGAGTGATGGATAGAAATCGTGGGGTAGAAAAGTGGATTCCTCAAGGTGAGATACTGAATGTCTTTTTGTACTGCTTTGATTCTGTCAGAATGTTTTCAGGTAGAGGTTTTAAACAGAAAAGTCAAGCTCAAAAAACTGGAAGTACAGTAGCCTCGTATAAAATGCCTGCATATCTGTAGACTTTAAACCTGGACTCTTCATAAAAACCAACGGTTTTAAAGGCTAAGAGTTGCTGCATCAAAATGACAATTGTTTTAAAAAATAATTGAGAATTCGCCGATATGATTGCGCTTCTTTATAATCACAGAATTTACTGTATATGCAAGGTTGATTGCATATGAAGGCCTAGGAGAGGAAAAGAATGAGATATACTCACATTTTGGTGGAATTACACCCATTGAGTTGAATTCGGAGGGATTTTGAAGTAGCTTGGTTGCAAGAGACAGTACATAAATTAAACACTAAAATGCTGAAACAAGCTAGCAGACAATTCTGTTAGAGCGCCACTGATTGTTCATTGTTACAAGCAGTGAATTATAACAGATTGTTGCGGCAGGAAATTCAGTTACGGTTGTTTATTGTTGCAGGTAGAGTTGCCATATCATGAGTAGTTAACTCAGCACTCTCTATCTTAATGGGTATACAAAAAGGTATCCATAAAGTATCTGAACCATTTCATCCAGGGGAACCCCGGGGTCGGGGAAGAATAAGAAGTCCAGACAGCCATAATTTCTTATAAACAATTTCTGATTATGATCTTTGAAAACATTTAACTGAACACCTATCTTAAGATCACTAGACAATCAGGGGGTCTCTTGGCACGAGCCTGGTAGACCCTGCAGAAATTCATCTCTGGTTTTAACAAATAGCAATCGAAGTCTGGCAATCTCAATGACATGCACTTGGAATATTTGGTGCCATTATACAATTCCCTTATGAAACAATCTGTACGAAATAAGCTTTACGATATTATTATTTCTTCTTAACTACGTATTTATTCGTTTAAAGATAGTTTATGCTTTTCCAATGACTTAAACCGTGCGAAAATTGATACTCTTGCAGGTATTCTATTAGGGAAATATCCGAGAAAATACGCCTATCTTCAGAGTTGACTATCCATTCAACGTCCAGACATGACAGTGGGTTGTACACTTGTTTGGCCCTTAATCAGTTCGGAACAGATGAGACCAGTGTCCAGTTAGTTGTGCAAGGTAAGTAAAGCATACACATTGCTGAGATCTACATTGTATTAACCTCTCTGGACCTACTGTATTTATTCATATTTCTGAAACAAAAATCCAAGCAACTACACCATTTTCCATAACAGCACTTTAATGTGCAACTACATAATCGCTGACTCTTCACACTAACCGAAGTTCTGCAGATTTAACAATAAATACTATACTCCATCTCACTAAAAAGGAGAACGAATGATTTTCTATTCGTAATTTTATTTTAAACAAAAGGAATAATATAATTTAAAACAATACTGATTAATTTTAGGAGTTATAAACAATTCGTAAGCGCACATACGAAAAACAACACGACTCTCAATCAATGTATTTTCTAATTAAATTAAAACCAAATTATTACCAAATTAAAAAATATAAATAATTATTGTTAATCAATAAAACAATTATTTTAAAGTAAGAATTAATAATAACTTTAGGTACAATACCTTCGTTGTACATTTTCCTTGGAGAATGCCTCGCCATGATTTAATTTGATAATAAACAATACGTAACAAAACAAGTGATTATATTTAACTGTTTTTGCGTCTGTCTTGTCTGCTAAATCCAACTGTGTCCTTGGTTTTTCTCTGGTGTCAATATTTTGGGGACAACTGAGCGCTTCATATTTTTGCTAAATTCATACGTGTTGTATATAAATGCGTGCAAACACTGTGATATACAGAGCGAAGGACAAATGCACGGGCAAACTCCAGGGGTAAATCAACTGCCCAATACAAGGCAATAGGGCCATATGAATGTAGAATGGTTTCCTGCAGATTAAAGAAAATGCAAAGTTTCAACCTTGAACTTCAACACAGTTGATGTGTAACTGTCATCAGTCTATTTGTAACCTGCGCAATGCCAACGGACTAAAGCAGTAGTCTGTCTTGGTGTAGCTAACCCACGTCAGTATGTTTTTCCCATTTGAAGTGTCATATTGGTGAAATGGCTGATACATAGATACTGCAATGGCCAATATACATAAAATGTTTGGCTGAGTTTATGGAAGTACAAATCCAGAGACAAGGAGAAGAGCCGCAAGCGAGGGGTGTTTTCACACAGGACACTGTGGAGAATCCTGCATGCACGCACGCCTCCTCTATTCCTACCATCTACAAAGAGTGTAAGAACTTATTACGTTCCAGCTGATTACGTTCCAAGAACAAATTTTTGTGAGTGGTTTCTTATAAAATATGGAGGCAATCCTACATTTCCGTCTTTCATTTTATTTATCGAGGAAACAAGATTTCTAAAGAGATGAAATAATCAGTTTTCATGATAAATATATACTAGCAGACGAAATTCCACGTGGAACTTTTCGCTCCAGACAAAAGCGTAATTTTTTTTTTATGTGGATAGGCAATGGAGGAACCAGACCTCTAGGAACACCTACATTCTTCCATCATGAATGGAATAGGGATGACTACCATGATTGCCTTCCAAATATCACTTATCCCTCAAGAGCTATTGCAAGGTGTGGATCTGTACACTAGGATTCATTTATGGTTTTATTCATGATGATACTCAGTCCCATTTTCGTCTTGCATTCTTGAACAGCCTGTTTCAGCAACGAAATGTAGGATGGGGTGGACCAATATCACGTTCTCCTCTTTCCCTGATTTAAGTCGCACTTAGATTTTTATTTCTGGACACAAACCTTAACGATTATTGTTTATGCTACAGAGGTCAATGACGTCCAGGGCATGCAAACAACGGATTTGAGACTTCGTACGACAACTGTGATTTTCCAGCGAGTAATAATTACTGTTCAGACATGCAACGTCCTTCACTGAAGATTAAGGTGGACGTTGAGCATTTTCTCTAATCTGCCTCCTGCAGATTAGAGAAAATGCTCAGTCTACAACTCATAAACAGAACAGTTTGTAAAATTTGTTATAGTGTAATTGTTTTTAAAAAATTGACTGTATTCCAAAATATCTGAGAATGCATGTTATAATAGTTAGGAGTCACGTTATACATTCAGTATATTTCCACAACACATACACAAAGTATGTCATTTTACTTTATTCAGATAACTCTGATTTTGTGATGACGTGTCTGTCATATTTGTGGTTCAAAAATGCCATGGATTGTAAACGTCAAAAAAAAAAAAAAACAAACGTTCCAGTTTTAAAGTTCAGAGGTTAATTTATTTACTCAGTAAATTCCCTTCTCGCTGACATATATTTCTATTTGTCCCTCTCATTAATATTGCCTCATTCCTCTTTTTTTTTTTCCCCGAAAGAATCAAAGAATAGTTAGAGGGAAAAAAATTCCAACTTCTGGATTTGGTCACATGCAGCTAAAGTAATAAAAGCACGCATACAATTCTTATATCCATTACACTACTGGTTTAACTATTATTCTTGTGCCCATAATACCCTGATTTAAGATGTCAGTTAGTCATCAGTTAAATAACTGAAACTCAAAAGCATCAGATTACTTAATTTTGTATTAAAAAATAATTAGATAGTATGAATCAGAACTGTACTACTCAATATGTTCTACGTTGATAATAATATTAGTAAAATATTAAGAGGAGTTTACCTCAATATAGTGCGTAGAACACTTCCGTACGATACCCTCCAGAAATTAAAACGGAAAAAACCGACAACTTACCGGTACATTACAGTAAAATATAAATAATTAAATAATCAATTTAACACAATACAAATCAATTTAAAACAATTAAAAATCAAATTAACGCAATTAAAAGAATCTAACGAAAATATTCAAAACGATTTTCCTTCCTGAAGCTGACAACGCTTTTCGACCGTACGTCGTGATCACAGGAATGAAAATTACCGAATCGGGTTAAACCTGATACTTAAAGAGATTATTTGTCTTCGCGCATGCGCGTAAAGGTCCACGCATCGGAGATCAAATATGGCCGCCGAACATTAACAGAATTCTCGTTAATTTAATTTCTAAGGTTTCTGCAATTAATAGTCGCGTATAATAATTACGTTGAACTTTAAAGTATTTTGGCTTCGTTAAATAAAAAAGTATGTTTTTCGGCATGAAAGGCTAATTCTGACGCTGCTGAACGAGAAGCACAAACTGAGGCTTCATGTTAATTTACACGAATATTAAGAGAACATCGGGTCGAACCCTGATAAGACGAGTCGCAATCACCGCAAGAAATGTTGTATACCAGATCATTAATTTGTGTTCCGAACGCTGAAAGAACCGAGCGATTGTTCAATATAGTGTGTAACTTACGTATTGGCCTAGCTACAATTTTAAATTCGGTATCTTTAAAGAATCTGTTAAGCTGTTTGTGCCACTGTTCAACATATGGGACAGAAATAAAGTATTTTTTGATATTACTATTGTTGATTGGTGTAGTATTTTGTATCCTATCCTTAGCTTGTACCCTAATTCGATTTATTGTGTTAATGGGATAACCCCTGTTCAAGAATCTGCTAGTTAATATTTGTATTTCTGAGTCCAAAGCAGATTCCGTCGTTGAATATTTATAGGCATTAAGAAATTGATTAAAGATAATCGATCTTTTGTAGGTGAACGGGTGATAGCTGTTATAATGTAGAAGCATACCGGTGTTTGTAGGTTTTCGATAGATGCCAAATTGTATTTTATTCGAGTCTCGGGTAAGCGTGAAATTTAGAAAGTTTTTAATGACTTTGTATTCGTATCCTCCCTTTCCAATGTAAATTTGAGTCTAGAATGAATATTATTAAACGAATGTAAAATGTCTTGGATAGTATTACTATCGGTAATAACTAGAACATCATCTAAATACCTCCCATAGTATGTGATACGGGTTCGAAAAGGTGTTAAATGTATTTGTTCAATTGTTGAGAGATAGATCTCTGACATTAAGCCACTCAGGCTCAAACCCATTGGTAATCCAAAAATTTGTTTGTACACCTTGTCTCGAAAGGTGATGTAGTTAGCCTCAACTAATAGTTTAATTAAGTGAAAAATTTCCTTAATAGGTAGCTTCGTATAATTAATCGGTGTCGAGGTTTTATTTAACATATCCCAAATAATATCTAATGTGTATTCAACGTTTACATTCGTATATAATGAGGTAACATCTAGTGAGAATAAATTGTCATTGTCGCCTAATCTACAGTCTTTAAGCTTATTAAAAAATGTATCGTAGTTCTTAATGCCAAATTGTATTACCTGTCTAAAGGGTTTTATAATGTTATATACATGTGTGACTAAGGATGAAAATGCCGAGTTCCTGTAGGAAACAATAGGTCGAATAGGAAACCCAGTCTTGTGTAATTTTACCTGACCGAAAAGTGCAGGAATATTGTATGTTCTGAACTTCAATTCCTTTAACTGAACCACAGTAATGGTCGTTTTTTCGACACGTGGTTAACGTTTTATTGTATTGATTAACCGAATTGGTACACTCGTGTACACTATCACAGGACCAGATTTCGCTTTTATCCAAAGGACTAAATTATAATTTACCACCTCGAAAACTACCTGAAAAACAATGCGTAATTGATATTGAATTTGGACTTCGAAATGTTCCACAAAAAGATGTATTTATTCAACAAGTTAACCAAGTGGTGAATAAAATAAGAGAAGTGCGACTTCCTAAATTGAATAGACATGACAGTTCAGCTTTACGAGAACTTCGGGACAATAAGGACATTATTATACAGAGGGCAGATAAAGGAGATACAGTGGTAATACTAGATAAACATGATTATATTAATAAGTTAGATTCAGTTGTGTCAGATACCTCCACTTATCGTGAAGTAGACCCGGCACTGTTTACCAATTTGGTCAATCAATACAATAAAACGTTAACCACGTATCGAAAAAACGACTACATTACTATAGGAATTGAAGTCCAGAAGTTAAAGGAATTGAAGTCCAGAACATACAATATTCCTGCACTTTTCGGTCAGGTAAAATTACATAAGACTGGGTTTCCTATTCGACCTATTGTTTCCTACAAGAACTCGGCATTTTCATCCTTAGCCACACATGTATATAACATTATAAAACCCTTTAGACAGGTAATACAATTTGGGATTAAGAACTACGATACATTATTTAATAATCTTAAAGACTGTAGACTCGGCGACAATGACAATTTATTCTCACTAGATGTTACCTCGTTATATACGAATGTAAACGTTGAATATACATTAGATATTATTTGGGATATGTTAAATAAAAACTCGACACCGATTAATTATACGCAGCTACCTATTAAGGAAATTTTTCACTTGATTAAACTGTTAGTTGAGGCCAACTATATCACCTTTCGAGACAAGGTGTACAAACAAATTTTTGGATTACCAATGGGTTTGAGCCTGAGTGGCTTAATATCAGAGATCTATCTCTCAACGATTGAGCAGATACATTTGACACCTTTTGGTCCCCGTATCACATACTATGGGAGGTATTTAGACGATGTTCTAGTTATTACCGATAGTAGTACTATCCAAGACATTTTACATTCGTTAAATAATATTCATTCTAGACTCAAATTTTCATTGGAAAGGGAGGATACGAATACAAAGTCATTAAAAACTTTCTAAATTTCACGCTTACCCGAGACTCGAATAAAATACAATTTGGCATCTATCGAAAACCTACAAACACCGGTATGCTTCTACATTATAATAGCTATCACCCGTTCACCTACAAAAGATCGATTATCTTTAATCAATTTCTTAATGCCTATAAATATTCAACGACGGAATCTGCTTTGGACTCAGAAATACAAATATTAACTAGCAGATTCTTAAACAGGGGTTATTCCATTACCACAATAAACCGAATTAGGGTACAAACTCAGGATAGGACACAAAATACTACACCAATCAACAATATCAAAAATCAATATCAATATCAGTAATATCAAAAAATACTTTATTTCTTTATTTCTGTCCCATATGTTGAACAGTGGCACAAACAGCTTAACAGATTCTTTAAAGATACCGAATTTAAAATTGTAGCTAGGCCAATACGGAAGTTACACACTATACTGAACAATCGCTCGGTTCTTTCAACGTTCGCACACAAATTAATGATCTGGTATACAACATTTCTTGCGGTGATTGCGACTCGTCTTATCAGGGTTCGACCCGATGTTCTCTTAATATTCGTGTAAATCAACATGAAGCCTCAGTTCGTGCTTCTCGTTCAGCAGCGTCAGAATTAGCCTTTCATGCCATTAACGAAAAACATACTTTTTTATTTAACGAAGCCAAAATACTTAACGTTCAACGTAATTATACGCGACTATTAATTGCAGAAACCGTTGAAATTAAATTACACCAGAATTCTGTTAATGTTCGGCGGCCATATTTGATCTCCGATGCGTGGACCTTTACGCGCATGCGCGAAGACAAATAATCTCTATTTAAGTACCAGGTTTAACCCGATTCGGTAATTCATTCCTGTGATCACGACGTACGGTCGAAAAGCGTTGCAGCTTCAGGAAGGAAAAGCGTTTTGAATATTTTCGTTCGATTCTTCTAATTGCGTTAATTTGATTTTTAATTGTTTTAAATTGATTTGAATTGTGTTAAATTGATTATTTATATTTTACTCTAATATAGCGGTAAGTTGTCGATTTTTTCGTTTTTTCCGTTTTAATTTCTGGAGGGTATTATACGGAAGTGTTCTACGCACTATATTGAGGTAAACTCCTCTTATTATTTTACTAATATTAAAAAAATAATTAAATTCCGATTAACAACACAAACTGGATTCCTAGCTGAGAATTTGAGTGATATACGATTTATCTTTGTAGATCGTGTAGTATTCGCCATATAGTGTAAGGAAGCCACAGGCTTTTGCTACACTGCACAAAAAACAAGTTGATAAGAAAATACAAATTATGTGCTTCCCTCCTCGCATAGTTAACTATCCAGTTGACCTTTGAATTCATTCAAACTTTCAGCCTCAACTACCTGCGAAGGCAACTTGTTCCAGCAATCATCGATTCGGTGGCTAAAAGAAAATGTCCTCCTACAATCTAGTCTAACCTTCTTCCGCTGTAATTTGAACTTACGGCTCCTCATTCTGGAATTCTTTATTTCAGAAAAAAATTCCACCTTCATTCATTTTACTAATCCCTCTCAGAATATTGGTAAACATCATTCAGGTCGCCTCTGAGGTACCTGGTTGCCAAGCTCTGTAGCCCACATAACTGGAGTCTTTTCTCGTATGGTCGCTCTTTTGCTGACTTCACCGTACGAGATGCCAATCTTCGGACCCTTTGAAGAAGGTCAATATCTTTTTTTAGATGAAGTCTCCATACGTGAACACAGATTTCCAAATGTGGTCTTCTGCAAAGTAACCAACTGTTGCAAAAACTATATCCAACCATTTGCCAGTTTGCAAATATTTAATTTAACAGTAATGCAAGGAAGATGTCGCGCCTGCTTATCCTGCAACTTCAAATGCTAAAACCTGCAACAGAATGAACGCAAGCCCTAATTCTAATCCCACCCTGTTTGATATAAATAACGGTTTATTCACGATTTTCAAACCCGATCTGGCTGCAGGCAGGTGAATTTAGGAAACATCACGTTGTTCACGCGGGAGAGCGCTTCGTGACTTCGAAATGCTTTCATATTTGCAAGTTCTCTACAAAATGTAGAACATTTGCAAATATGAAAAATGACCTTTACCGTTTTCTGCACATCGTATGTGTTCTAGTAGCAAAGAGAGGTTATGTTGTGAGAAATGGACCATAAAGTATGGAGTAATGGAAAAAATTTTTAGAATAACTTTTGTGCATTACTTCTAACAAGACAGAAATGTCCAAAGTGGGGCGATATTTAAACTAATCATAGGAATGTATGCCGAGGGGTGGTGAACAAAGCAAATTCGTTATAAATAATAATAAATAATACTACGGGGCCTAATGGAATACTAACTTTCATGATAAAAGAGTTTATATAATCAAGGATCTAGTGGAAATGAACATCTAACCACTATTTCCTTTAATCCCTTGCCCTTTTCCCTTCTTACGTATCTTCCTTATCTGTCGCTAAACTTTCCCCTCTATTTCCTATATTTTCTCAAGGGCTATCCTCCTGCACCTCGTGGCACATTGAGATCTGCAAAATAGATCGCTCGCCTCTTGCTTTCAGGTCGGTAAGTGTGCAATCAGACAACATAACCCAAAACTACTAGTACACACCTACAAAGACAACCGGCTTGATAGCGCTGCTTATCACAGAGAGCCAGTGGGGATGTGAGTAAAACCCCTGGAGCCATTCCAAACATGAGAAACAAACACATATGTATATGCTCATGTTATTAGTGTACATAATCCTAAGTTGTATAACGTCTCTCGAAAATACGGAGATTCTACAAAATTAGATACAAAAATCAGTCTTGCAACAGTACAACAAATACCAAGTATCTACCACTATAAATTGTCTATACAGTTTAAAGAATTATAGAAATGGCAATTTTACCCTACTTTCAAAATAGAGTATCAAGTTCATTCGCAAGACACCTTTCCGCAAAAGGAAGATCAACTGTGACTATTCTAGCTGACACGATAATTGGAAATCAGAAAGCCTTCCACTTATGGCACAATGTGATTTCCTGTACTTTGACATAACAACAGCTTATAACTTGAACCTGAATGAAACTATAAAAGACATTAAAGCAATGTTTTACATCAGTGGAACAATAGTAATTTTTTACAGTACAGTCTAAGTGAAAGGTGAACTTTTGATATACATATATGGACCAATATGCCAAACCTTTGGCCATTCTGATCAATGTAACGGTGAAAGAGAAACAAAATCAATCACCAATTAAGTGGTACGATATGTTCCTAAACGCCAGACTTCCATCTGTACATAATTTCCAACTGGAAATAAACAGACATCTGAGTGTTTCATTCCTCTCTTTAAATATACGGTTCAATAATAATGCAATCCCTGTATCTGCCAAACAACAGTCAAAATATTCGTAGCACTAGAATTCAGGACACAAATGGCAAAATATCAAGCTTTCATACCCTTTTGATATCTCAAAAACATTCGGAATACCATTAACATCAAACCCTTGGGGGTTCGCATCAAAGAAGCTAATGCCACCGACAATCTGGTCATCAACTCAACTTGGACGAGATACAATGGCTGATCATTCCACTCTACTGCAGCGAATTAACAGATTAACGAGGTGTTAACGTGAATTAGGGAAATAATCTCCTAAAAACTGATCACCAGCGAGGTTTACGAGAAACAAAAAAGCTGAAAAATATTGAACTCAATCGCCGAAATGTACAGTTGTAGCTAAATGGGAACCATTGAAAGCCAACAATCACACTCAGAAGTCAAGTGGATCAAGTACAGATAAAGTGGCAGAAACATCTGCCAATTCTCATTATTTCATTTTAATCTAGATAGTATGTACATTAACCTTACTAACTTCATAAGTGCATCAAAGAATCTTGAAAATGGCTACTAGTCTTAGCTTTGCCTGAACATTAATGGCGTTAAATGATTTATGTAAATAATAAAATATGAATAATTAATCATATGATTCCAATAACGTACGAAATATTTTAATAAAATGAGTGAATAAATATGAAAATTTCATAATTTATGATGTTAATATTTTAACTCACAATATTTAAATATTACGCTACATTGAATATTCTGACTTCTTTTCGAGTTTTAAATTCATAATGAAAACATCACTGGATTAGTTTTAAGATTCGCGTTTCAGCCTAATGAATTCCCTTTTCAGGATGCATGACATCAAACAATTGGAATGTGTTCTGGGTTTTATTAAATTATAAACAAATAGCCTTCTTTACTTCATTTCAACTTTCGTCTACAAATTCCCCCAAGGAAAGAACAAATATATATGAACTCCACACACTCAGTTGATTATAATTTTATATAATGACTTTTTAAAAAGGTATAAGTCCTTGTAGTGGATTTATACTATCCCCGTGAGGCATCCTATCCCCTAAGGTGCAAAGCCCGTGCTTCTCACTCACTCATACGCGCGCGCACACGGATACCATTAGATTAATAACATCAGGGGAAGACTTAGAACGTTATCAACAGGAAATAATGTATTAGAGCAAACGTTATAGCAGATCCTGAAACAAATTTCCGCATTTGCTGTGCTTTCTGCTGTGCTTTCTGTTTTGATTATATTAAAAACAATAACAGCAAATATTTGGTGTTTATTTTAAAATGTTGTTTGCAGTAATAGTGGCATGTGATGCAAGAAAGCAAGCGTATGAGCTTAGGTAACAACAGTCAAAAAAAAAAATCTAAATCTTCCTGGACGCCCTAAAATCTTTAAAAGCAGTAATCATTAACAATTTAAAAAAAATCACAGTATATGCGTATAAATGAAATCAAATATCAGTTATATAAAATTAATGGAATATTTGCAGAACATCTGGGATCCTAGAATTCCCAGAATATGCATTAAAATGTGGAATTAAGCGAAAGATAAAAGGGATGATTGAGTGTGAGAAGACAGTGGTTATCAATGGACACTACTCTTCGTGCACTAATGTTATTTAGTGGAGTCTCCAACGATTCAGTGCGGGGCCCATTGTTGTTTTCAATATTTATTGATGATACTGATGAATGTATATCAAGCTTAATGTGAGTTTGCAGATGATACAAAGGTTTACAGGGTGGTTAATGCCAGTAATCAAGATAAGCTGCTGCAACAAGATCCGAACAAATTAAGATGATGGGCTGAGAAATGGGAATGAAGTTTAACATTGATAAATGCAAGATACTGCATATGGGTTGCAGTAATCCCAGATTGACATACCAACTGTGTGGTACTACACTCAGCGGCGCGTTATCCTATGGGCAAAAAGGGCAATTGCCTGGGGCTCCCATCAACAGTGGGGCCCCAAAGTCCTCAAATCAATATTCTATAAACTCATTTTTGTAGTAAAAAAATCGGAAATTAAATTAAATTAAAAAATCGGAAATTAAATTCATTTCCGATTTTTAATTAAAAAATTAAAAATCGGAAATGAAATTAAAAAATCGGAAATTAAATTAAAAAAAATCGGAAATTAAAATGCAATCTAGGTATTGCATCCCCATATCTGGGGATGCAATACCTAGATTGCAGGTGTGACGCAGGCGTATGGCAAGAAAATAGGATATAAATGAACCTTCCAACTTTACAGATCAGCCGGCGTTATTATTGATCAAATTGAAAACAATACCAACAACGCAACTGTGTACAATATTAACGATAAAAATATTAATACAAATATCAATGATAATAAGATCAAAATATTAATACAAACAATATCAACGATAATAATGATAAAAATACGAACGCAATACATACAAATAATATCAAACATACACTAAAGATGTTGCTTTATGGCCAAACCCCATCACAAATGATTTTATTGAGTTTTGCCTTCGGGAAAAATCGCAAAATTTTGGAAACATTAAAAATTCAAATCGAAATTTTAATTGTGATGGAAAAATCATTACGAGAAAATTAAACGAATCACATTTCTATTTAAGTAGAGCTAATGGTACCACAGAAAAAAAAGAGTGGTTAATATTTTCGGAAACTACAAAATCTGTGTACTGTTTTATTTGCAAATTGTTTTCAGTTAAATCAAAAAAAAGTATTAGTTACTGCATGTAATGATCGGAAACGTTGTTGATATTTTAAAAAGGCACGATGAGTCCAGAGAATATAAAGAAAATAGATAAAGCGCTTGAAAAGTGTAGGAAGAATTGATTTAGAGTTGATAAAAGCTTATGAAAAACAAAAATTATTGGCGTGAGGTTCTAAAAAGAGTTGTTGCGACTCTGAAACTGTTAGCTTCATTAGGGTTGGGATTTCGAGGGCATGATAGTAGGAAATTTTATTTATTGCTTAGAATACTTAGCTAATTTTGATGTTTTTGAGAACCCACTTAAAAACTTATGGTAAATGTGGTAAAGGACAGGTGAATTATCTTTCTAATACTACGTGTGACGAATTCATACATTTAATGGCCGCTAACATAAGAAATACAATTATTAATTAAATCAAACGGGCTAAATACTTTTCACTTATTGTTGACTACTCCCGACATAAGTCACACAGATCAATTATCATTTATTATACGATCCATATTTAGATAAAAAAATGAAATTCAGGAACGTTTGTCTTTCCTACATATTGAAAAGCACGATGCCAGCTACTTAGAAAATATTATAACTTCAAAATTAACGGAATATGGTTTAGATATCCAAAACTGTCGAGGATAATCTTACGACAATGCAGCCAACATTGTCCAGGATATACAACGGATTACAAACGAAGATTAAGAGCCATAGTAAAACTGCATTTTATGTCCCTTGTGCGGCTCATAGCCTAAATTTTGTGGGAAATTCTGCTGCAGAAGCTTGTCCAAAAGCACTCCATTTCTTCGATTTTATTCAGATTTTATTTGTATTTTTCTCTTCTTCTACAAAGAGATGGGATATTTTAATGAAAGCGACTACAAAGGAAATGTAACAGTAAAAGAAATTTGTTCTACAAGATGGTCCTCAAGAGCAGATGCAATTTTAGCTGTTAAGATGAATTTTTTGGCCGTAAAAGAATCTTTTATTTAAAATTTTTTAAGATTGTAATGAAAAACCTGCAACAAAATTAGAAGCAAAAAAGCTATGTGAAAACTTTGAAGATATTGAAACAACGCTTTTACTTTTCATATGGAATGCAATTCTACAAAGATTGAATGCAACTAGTCTTCGAAATAAAAATTCTGATTTACATAATGCCGTATATCTTTTAAAATCTTTGTACATATCAGAAGACATTCGAAACAACAACGAATTTTTTGATACTATAGCACAGAATGTTTTGCATTAACAAACAATACAAATTATGAGTCAGACAAAGGGAGAAAACTCAAAAGAAAATTACATTTTGATGAGAAAAGGGATGGAGATGAGGATGTGCAATTGGCAGGCAAACAACGATTTATAGTGAACTGTTTGAATGTTATTCGCGATCAGTTGGTATCAGACATTCACAGACGTGTTGAATCTTATCAAAATATTTTGCCATATTAATAAATAAACTTAAAAGAAATTTCGCCAAATGAGTAGTAGTAGTAGTGGTGGCACATGATGCAAGAAAGCAAGTGTAGGAGCTTATGCAGCATCAGCCAAAAAGAAAAAAAAAAAAAAAAAAAAAAAACACACCATTCCCTCCAAATGCCTGTCCAGTTCCTCCTTAAATTTATTTAACCTATCAACTTCCACAACGACAGATGGAAGTTTGTTCCAGCAATTAACCACCCGCTGGCTAAAGGCAAATTTCCGCACATCTATTCTACATCTGTCCTTTCTTAATTTGAACTTATGTCCCCGTAGATTGGTAATCTGAACAAGTGGAAGGATCCCATCAGAATTCAGCGTGCTCAACCCATTCAAGGCCTTATAGACCTCAATCAGATCACCGCGCAGGTGCCTAGTCTCCAGCCACTGCAATTTGCAGAACTTAAGCCTCTCTTGGTAAGAGAATCCCTTCATTCCCCTCACCAATCGTGTTGCTCTTCTCTGTACACGCTCAAGCAAATCTACATCCTTCCTAAAATGAGGCCTCCAGACCTGTACGCAGTACTCAAGGCGTGGCCTGACCATTGCCTTATACAGAGGGACAATCACCTCCTTTTCCCTGCTAGCAAAATTCCTATATATCATTGACAAAACCCCATGACCCGCCCTAGCAGCCTGTCTGCACTGCTCAGAAAACTTCATATCTGACTGGACAATTACTCCCAAATCTTTTTCATTTTCTACCACCTTAAGTGTAGTACCACTTAAGTGAATGAATGTATTTTTAATTTAATAAATACGTATTCAAACAACATCGACGTTAGTATTTTTAAGGAAAAACACCCACTTTGTACATTTTGCAAAAAATTAATTTAAATTCTCCTTTATTAATGTATAAAGCGATTCAAGAAGGGCGAGTTTCTACGTTTCCTAATGTGGACATAATTTTAAGAATATATTTAACCACACCTGTTTCTAACGCATCGGCAGAGCGTTCTTTCAAAGTACTTAAAAGAATTAAATTACATTAGAAATTCTTTAAGCCAAGAAAAATTATGCAATTTGTCTATATTATGCATTGAAAATGACATTACTAGTGGAGTTGATTATAATGAGCTGATTGATAATTTTCCAGCTCAAAAAGCACGGAAAGTGAACATATAATAATGTTCTTTAAATTTTCATTCTAATTACGACTTTTATTAGGTAATTTATGTTGCGTTAAGAATTGTTTTTATTTTTAATTTATAGAAAGTTTGTTTCGTTATATTAAATATATATTATTCTAATTCTCGTTTAATTAATCTAGTTTATTATTTAATGCAATAAAAGTACTTAAATACTAATTGAGTTCGTTTATGACTTTCTTGTGGATTATACTTAATCTATATACAGTATAAAAGTTCTTTATAAATGTCATACATGTAATTTTGTTTTATTTTTAATAAAATTATATCTACAATTATTATTATTTAGCTTTTTGCATAAGTAAGAGTATACCGGAGGCGTGGGAGATTTCCCCTCAAAGAAAAATTCAACACTATACATGGGGCCCCCAAATTAAAATTTGCCGGGGGCCCTATTAAGTCATAACGCGCCGCTGACTACACTCAGGGTAGTAGAAAACGAAAAAGACCGGGTAATTGTGCAATCAGATATGAAATTCTGAGCAGTGCACAGAGGCTGCCAGGAGCTCATGGGGTTTCGTCAATGATATACAAAAAGTTTAATATCAAGGATAAAGAGGTGATTATCCCCTTGTGCATGACCATGGTTAGGCCAACTCTTGAGTACTGCATACAGGTCTGGAGGCCCACTTTAGGAATGATGTACACCTGCTGGAACAGGTGCAGAGAAGGGCAACCAGATTGGCGAAGGGTGCGCTTACCTATAAAGGCTTCATTTCCGCAAATTGCAGCGTCTCCAGACCAGGCACCTGAGGGGAGATCAGATTGAGGTGTGTTTAAAGCCTTGAATGGATTGAGTAAGCTGAATATTAATGGTACTCTTCCACTTGCTGAGACTACACACATCAGGAGGCATAAATTTAAGTTGAAGAAGGATGATTGCAGGATAGATGTGCAGAAGTTTGCCTTCAGCCAGAGAGTGGTTGATTTTTGGAACAGGCTTCCATCTGTTGTTGTGGAAGTGGATGGGTTGAATAAATTCAACGAAGAACCAGGCAATCCTTAGACGGTATGGATGGGTGAAGTTTTTTTGGATGATGCTTTATAATCTTGCGTTCTTTCATCATATGCCACTAGTAAAACTAAAAACCACTGTGACAGTTGTGAATCTTCGAATCATCACTATATAAGTTTTCTACCATATTGCAGGTCGATAACAGCCAAAACGTAATCACATATCTATCACGCCTTGCTTCTGTCCGCTCCTTCAACAAATAATATCCACCAGTCTCTATTAAATCATCCAACATACTAATTCTTCTTCCTGTTGTTCACTTGCCCATCATTATACTTTCAATTACATCTCTTAAATTATCTTTCCTCAGTAAAGGTTCAATCCAGTTTTGTTTTCCTGATGGCTTTTATCATACTTCGAATTTTTCCCACTGTCCTCATTTCTAACCCGATCTGTCTTTTCATGCCTCCACACGTCTCAAAAGATTTAATTCTTATATTCAGCCCATACTACGTGAAGCTCCATAAAAAAAGCAGTTAATTATATTTATTAATATGTATTAAAATATTATGAACGTTTCAAACACCTTTTTCTCCAATTTCTTTCTACTCACCTGTTACCCCTTTTAATAAAGAACAACAAAAATTGAAAACCGCTTCTCTCGTTAAAAATCTCATGAAACTCAATGTGCAAACCTATGAACTGGTTTTTTTGGGACCCTGCTTTTACCACATGAACTGTATACAAGCATTTAGCCTTGGATAAATGCTTGTATACCGGTTGGGCATTTTTTTCGCTTGTTGTACTTAGCAACAGTAACGAAGACGAAAGAACCTGCAAAGTGCTTTCTCTCCTCTTCATATAAAAGTAATCATTGCACATTAGCCTCAGTTGTGAGGAGGTCACTACGCCCAAATGAAGAATTATCAGTCTTGGTCATTACAATGCGTCTTCATAGAAACGAAATGCACGCTTCTAATAATGTGTACTCTGTAATCGAAAACTGAAATCAAACGAATTGCAGTCTTGTGCACTTTCATCCCCATTTATACTACTCATGGACTTTCTATATTTATTCAGTCTGAATATAATTCCTATTCATAATTTAATTATGAATAGGGATAAAATGTGTGCACAGTTTGTCGACATTTTAGTTATTTTACTGGGAATTATAACTAAGCCAGAGTGTTTCGGAAAATTGGAGGACATAAAAAACTGCATCACTTGTGAATTTTGCAAATGTGTTTTGCGCTGCATTGTGGGTTGCAGAAATGTTCGAAATGCATTAAGGGAGAAAAACGAGCGAAAACATTGGCGCAAGAATGTTTTAAGCCCTGTGAGACAAGAAGACAAACTCGGCATTAAATCTAAATAGCATAAAACTTACCAATTTTGCTGTGTGGCAAGGTGCTGGTCCTGTTGAAAAATGCAATTTTGGACGTCTGTGTGGTGATCCCTAATAACGGGTTTCAGGCACGCCTCCAAGGTAGCAAGTGTAGATTTCTGCATTCACCTTTCCGTTAATAAACTTAATTCGCCCCACCCCTTTGCTTGTTATGCATCTCCAGACCATCTGACCGGCGGGGAGCTTTACTCTCATTGTCATGCAGTCATGATGGTATGCCCCAATTTTCGTCTTTTGACATATCGCTTCCCATCCGAGCCATGCAGGTTGAATATAGATATAGACGGAAAGCAAATCCCTTTTGTTCCTGAATTAAAACATCTTGGCGTAATTTTAGATGACAGGTTAATCTTCTCTCATATTAATCACCTCACCTCGAAGATTTAAAGTTTACTGCAGCAATTACCCGAATTTCCAAATAGGACTGGAGACTAAATAGCAAGACTCTTAACTGTGGCCGCCGTAGCCTAGTGGTCAGGCGCGCGGGTGCATAAGTACACGTGCCTTGAGTGACCGGGGTTCAAGCCCGTGACTACTGAATACGGTGCTGTTTCTTGTATTCTATCTATCTTGTGAACTCCTCTGACCGTTTGGTCGTCCCGGAGTATAAACAGAAAATTTATTTATTATTTATATTATACAGCAGTATTCGTACAAATAACAACATATGCTTCGGGAGTCTGGTTTCATAGAGCCGTCAATGTTAAACTCATTTCCAAGCTCATCTCCATTCAACGTATTATGCTGCTTGCAATGCTCGGGGCCTGCAGGACAGTGTCCTCTGCTGCTCTGCAGGTCCTTGCTGGAGTCTTACCACTAGACTTGCATGTCATCTTCAAAGGACTATGCTATCGTCTAAAGCACGGAGTTCCCGGCGAGATTCTCGGCATCTCATGCAACTTAACTGCTAACATCAAAGACGAGAAACGGAGGATCTGGAATGAACTGATCAGTGTGTGGCAATCACGATGGGATTCCAGTACAACTGGTCAAGTCACCCACTCTTTTGTTCCTGCAATTACCTTCCCTCTCAACAAGAACGTCCGCCAATGGTTTTCTCCCAGCCTAACAACATCGTATATATTTACTGGGCACGGCTCCATCAATTCGAAACTATTTCAATTTGGCTTGTCCGGCACCAATCTCTGCTTGTGTAGTGCTGAGGAAACCTGGACGCACATTCTGTATCGCTGCAGCCTGTACCACGATGACAGATCTACACTACAAGCTGCTGTCAGCAACTTCTCTGAAGGAAATGAAGTGGCGCTGACTGAAAATTCTCAATCATTCTCAGCTCTACAACAGTTCTGCTCTGCTGTTTTCACCAAAAGAAAGCAACTCTTCTCAAGTTTATCAACTTGCAATGTCTATCGATCAACACCTGCAATGTCTATCGATATTTCTTAAAACTGATATCGCCTGCCATCCACTTTTTTTTTTTTTTTTTTTTTAAAGCTGGTACCCCAGTTTGGGCAGCTGTGGACACAGAATTAGCTACCACCCATTGGTATAGCACTACCTTTAGTGGGTGCGGTTTTCGTTCTTCCTAGGACAGAAAAAGACTGCTGTCTTCTGGTTCCTGTACCACAATTAATACTTCTGATTAGTTGCGTGATGTGATTTGCTGTGTGAACATGTTACATGTTCATGACATCTATAACATTGTAATGAACACGATGATATGTATATACCATTGTATGTATCATTATATATTGTATCATATATATATATATATATATATAGCGGATTTGCCAGTTTCTGGCTAGGGGCCTCTTGTTGTTTTGTTAATAAAGAAAAAAAAAATGCGGGTTGAATTTCGATTCGTCAAAAAAAGATGACGGTCTCCCATTGCTATTTTGTCCATGAATCATGCGTTTTAGCCCAAGTAAGTCGCTTCTTCCTCATTTGTTGGATCAACAAAGGCTTCTTCTTGGGCCGATAGGCATGCAGACCATATTCCGAAAACCGTCTTTGGGGGTAGTTCCTGCACTTGTTTCAACACCAGAAGCCATCTTAAAGTACAGTTTTAGATCAGGAGCACTAGCATGGCGATTACGAAGGCATAGCCGTTTAAAATATCGATCTTGGGAAGGCGTAGTCACTCTCGTACAGCCTGATTCAGGTCTTCTCTTCACATCACCGGTTTCACGCTTTAATTTCAGCACCCGGGATAGTGGTGGCAGCCTATTTTGTCAGCGATAGCACGCGTAGAAAATCCTTTCTGGGGCAAAGCAACAGGTACTTTTTTTTTTTCTTGGTGTCAAGTGAACATATGGAGCCATGCTTACACCTCCGCAAAATAGGATACTAATGAGCGTGTATACCCTTCCAACGCCGTATTTATAGAAACGGCTGATGCAATACCTTGCAATTACTATCTGATGCAATATAAGCGTTATCTGACGCAATACCTTTGCTTTGTGACAAACAAAATGACTAATCAAACGATATCTTATACGTTTCACTACAAATGTTACTTTTTTTAAGGTGATGCAGTTTTTTTTTTGTCTTCCACTGTATATTGTACCAATTCTCATGCAAACTGTATAATTTCTAAAAAGAAAACAAATTTTTATATCCGATATGATGTTTATACGAGCGAAACCCCAGCACGAGGGCAGCTTAAGGTCCATCTAAGAATTCACGATGGACAGAACTTCGTATCCTTTTCAATAATTCATTGGCTGGGTGGAGCAGAGAGGTCCAACAACAGTAGACGTTTCTTGAAGATTTTCCACTGCTACAAAAATCTGAATTGGAGGTCGCTCCACGATTTTGAAACGAGCGAGACCATCTGGTTGGAAAGTTTACGTACATCTTCATAAAAACTGTTTCATATTCCAAAATAAAAAATACGTTTCAAAGTCAGCTCTTGCGCGAAGCATTTTTTGATATTCGAGTCTTCGTCGTAAGAATGCCTTTTCAGATTGATATTATTTTAATGAATTTCTATAGCTCTTCATAGTAGGAACGTACGCATGGTGGTAACTCAATTCAGGAAAAAAATGCGAGCGATGCTCGGAAGAAACTTTTAAAATTCCGTCCAAAATTCCCATAAAACTGAATTCGATATCTCCCAGGAGATGTTCTCCTCTTTCTGTACGTATGTATGAACCTACATCTGAACAGAAATATAAATTCATGGCGAGGGATTTTCCACGTCCGCGGTATCCATCAGGTTTCTGTGTGGTGGAAAGGGGGGGCGCCGCACTACTTCTACCAACGCGAATTAGTTTACACCTTGTAAATCCTACAGTGCGTTGAATATACAGACAAACAAGCACCCGTCCGCATCACAACCGTGTTCAGAAAAAAATATTTGGTAGTCATAGCAACGGCCCTATGATCCAGAGCAGCATACATTACTGGAAAATTGTTCCTCCCGAAACATCGTGTGAATAAATACACCTTCCGAAACATTCTGGCAATAGTCTTTCTTCTTTTTTTTTATTATTAGCATCTTACTGTGTCGGGGGTTGAGGGGGATATCCTGTCCTCGACTGTGCGATGAAACGAACGGTGATAAATCAATATAAGCTTTCTATAAAAGAAATATGGGATTTTTATGTTGAAACTCTTGTTAAATTTAGCTGGGAAATAGTTTCCTTCGAATTCGAAGTATCGTAGCAACATTATTGATTCGCGAGATCCCAATAAAATGAAATTGTTCGTAGCGTTGATCTCTGAACTTGACAGCGTATACGAAGAAGCGCCGCTTCTTGGATGCTACAAAGGAAGTCGGTGGATAGAAAAATTAACGGAAGCACCCATCATGCGCGGAGCAGCGTAATACCCCGTGGCTTTGCTTACTGAAGTAGATGGTCGGTAAACTGTGCACACAGAAACCTGCGTTACCATGGTGAGGTGTAGAAATACGACGCGTGCACTTCCTCACTTCGAAATAAAATGCCAAATCACAATCTCTTCACAAGCTTCGAGAAACTGATAATGGTGTGCTGTCAGTGGTCCAACAATTTTGCTGGCATTTCTCGAGAGACAGTGTCGGAAGCGTTATCAGCCCATTGGCTAATAACGCTTTGGAGAGGGTTTGCAGTTTAATTTCTCTCCACTTCACCAAGTGATAGGATGCACATCCTGTGTAATTCGAATTGCCGGCAGTTACCTCGCGTGGTTGTCAACGATATGAGTACCGCGTGGTACGAATCGCACAGGATGTTTCAAACTTCGTGGTTTATTGCGGCTGTGTGCGACCTGTGGATCAAGCGGTGACTCGTCCATTCGCGATCTGGTTGATCTGTTAATTACATTCTGAAAAAAAAAAAAAAAAAAACTTTAAATCATTTTTCTAAAATTTTACGTCTTTATTTATTGTGTGGACGTACCCTATTAAACTGTAGTGTATGCGGTTCCTGAACATCAAACAAACGAGACATGAGGGCAGTGTTTAGAATCAAGCGCCAATGGTGGTTTCCAACTCCGCAAATGTAAAAGGCAGTGTATAGGGTTCAGGGTCTTGGGAATTCTCCCCAACTCCGCGATGAGCTGATGTAAAGCAATAAAAACTCTGTACAGGTCAGAAAAAAAAGTGTGGTAAAATTTTGTGTGGTTTGCATCGTGTGGTGTTATATTATTTCGGCCTGTTGTTCTAGCCTGCGAGACACCACGCACCTCAAGTCGACGTCCACGACCACGGGGAGGTGAGCCAGGTTGTAGAATGATAGGTTCTGGCGGGGCCAACCCTGACGTCATCTGAGCTTGCCAGGGAGAGCCCAAAAAGATGGAAGAGTTTTTATTAGAAAGTAGCGCGGGGGCTACAGTTTGAATTGGAGTAAATGTGAAGGCAAAGCAAATGGATGACAGCAAGACTATCAGGAAACTGAAGCTAAAGGGATAGAGGAGCATCCCTGTAGAGGCAACCCACCCTCCACGGAGGGGGAGGCTGTTAAGGACAGCATAAAGTGTTTTGGGTAATATGGTACACCAGGCGAAAGTAGGTGGCGGGTGGAAGGTCATGGGGGATAAAGTTATAGGGGCAGGGTACACACACGTGAGGGTAGTGGCTATCAGTGAATAAACCCACACTGGTGAATAAACCAGACCAGCCAATGACAGAATCCCACGCCATGCCCTCATCACAAGTGAGTTAGCATGATATGAGCATTGGCAGGGCTCTTCCGGGTAGGTTGCCTTCACTGCAGTCAAACCGAGAGGGGGGCTCCTTTCCATCACCAAGTCAAAACGCACTCATGCCAGCCTATCATACACTTGACATACCAACATGCAGACAATTACGATATATATATATATATATATATATATATATATATATATATATATATATATACAGTATATTTTTTTCAAATATTCAGGTACATGAACAAGGATAAGAATCATTACACTTAACATTCACCCATCAGTGTCTCACTCTTGCACGCAGACCATATAACCGAACAGCACCTGGATAGACATTGCGCATAACACTGACAGGCCATCCACTCTACAGATACACATCTTAACCTGCCAATATACTATTTGAGAATTTTTTGTACATGCATTCATACATCTATGCAAGTGGCACATTCGCTCACATTCATTCGATTCTCACTTGTGATAGCCCTCTGAATAGAGACGAGATACATTTTTTTTTTATTCAGCTAAGGTTATAATAGATATGGGGCCTCGCCCGGGGATGCGGGCCACCCCAACCCAAGTAAAAGCTCTAAAGCCTATATATACGGATTGTCCAGCAGAAACACAGCCGGCCTCTCAGAAACGCTACCAGAACAGTTAGAAATGAAGAGGGGGGGAAACATGTGTGAAAATTGGGTTTATGATTTGTACAAATTACTCACATTTGTATAAATCATAAACCTCTGAAGTTTTGACTTGTATAGAATTCCTTAATACGTTGAGTCAAAGGCATAAATTAAGATTTTAAAAAAGGCACTTAACTGCGCGATAAATACCCAGTAAAATCATAGTAAATATTAAGTAAAATATGAAATAATATAACTGATTTTGCTTAATATAAATTTTAATTATATCTTAATATAAATCGGTTTATTAGTTTTAAATTAACAAAATGTCTAAAAATGTATTGCGCATTATCTTGAAACTTGCTGGATATATGGTTTCTCCACGATCTTTCCCCACTAGTTTTACATGTACAAAGACCTATCATATATCATTAGAAAGGTTTCAACGAGCCATGGATTAATTTTCAGTTATGAAACTGCGTACGTGGATAATCGCTTTTGTTTCCAAGTTGTGCAATTTGGCCTCTCGCTATTGTAGCTGGAGGATAGAACCTAGCAAAGGTATCAACAAGCAGCTTAGCAACAAGTAACTTAAAGTTCCAAGATGGGCAAACACGTTTTCAGAAAAAAAAAAAGTGAATGGCAAACCTTAGTGAGAATCACTGGGAACAGAGATTAAAATGTTAAAATTTATTTTTATATAACAATTAAGTAATTACATGAATTAATGTTTTGTATAATTTAAGCGAAAGTGCCATGGTTCCAGTTTGTTCTTAGAAAATGTTAAGGGAGCCGTTAATTTTTAAAATAGCTTTACGTTAATTTTTAAATAGCCCCTGAAGTTAGTATTGCACAATTCGACACGAATCAAAGGCCAGTTCTACTTGGTCAAAACCAAAAGGCAGCAGTCTACGCCAAATCTGTCAATGGTTGTAGTTTATTTGTCCTAAAACTTGGAAAATCGATCTTAGATGATTGCAGTTTTGCCAAAGTATTTACTATAATTATATTAGCTTCCCTGGAGTAATAATTTGTAACATATTTACGAATAATGCTTGGATTTCAGTTTACTTGAACCATAAGCAACAACCTCTCTCTAAAATGCACTGAATGGATGGATCCACGAAGGAAAGAATTTCTTACTATCTGATCATAATTGTCCACTGTATCCTTTCATTCCTGAAAGGTTTTCTTTTAAAGTTGTTTGTATTTCATGGTCAACTTTCCTTTCGCTGGACAAAAACTTAAGTGCTGATAGAGAAACCGTGACACTTAACTTTAAAATATACAAGTACTTAAAAAACTAATGATTCTTAGGTGAAATATCTACTCAAAGAATAGTTAAAACTATTTTAAAAGACTCGATTAAAGCCCTTTTAACTTATTCCAGAAAGCGATTATTCTACATTTCTTATTAACAATAATGCTAATCGAAAAAATACGATTTGAAACTCCATTATTAAACAGTAATCCGATTACATATTTCATCGATTCTATAAAATAATTGTGCTATTACCCATAGCATTTCTTTTCAGTCTTGTTTGGCAGGGTTGTTTCCTGGGGCTATCCTATCCATTATTTACATTAATGAGATATCTTCCTTTTCGTATCAGAAAAAAAAACATTACTTTACAAGCAATGTATTTTTTTTTCTGTTAATAACAAATTCCATTGTACTTATCTTCAGAAAACGCTTTCTTCATTTCCCAGTGTACTGAGGAAAATAATTTATACCAGCGAATTGATAATATTTGTATTTATAAGAGCATAAATAGTAGGATAATCGTAGCGCAAGCAAGCGAATTTATTCAGCATCTTCCAAGGTGGGGGGAATCTCTTAGGTGAAATATCAAGAAGTGCCGATCCAATCCTTCCTTAAGTTTCTCCAAAATCTGCGCCTCTGTTATACCCTACTTAAAATATTAACCTATAGAGACGCAGGTACGAGCTGTTTGATTTCGCTGGGGTAAAAAATCATAAAATTTGCAAATGGAAAGTTCCGCTGATTCCAAAAATACCAAAATTATGTCTATCACGTGTCCATTAAAAGATAAACTGAAGTTTAAGTAACTCAATGAACAACCAATTTCAAATCTCATACAATAATACATATACGATTTCAAAAATGAGTCATTCATTTTAAAATACTTTAATCGAACATATAAATGTTACGAGCATTTCTATTATGCGGAAATGGCAATTTTCACTTGACAGAATATCATCAAAGATGTCCAGAAAAAGCAATCACAGCATCAAACATCCCAACACCGAAAAGGTTTTTTCACTTAAATAAGGCTGTAATGTGTATTTTTATTATTATTTTTTTTTGAACAAAAGAATAAAACAAGAATACCGACACCAGATCCCCAAAATCATAATAGGATAAAGAAAGCAGCGATGAATATAGCGAGGATTCTCGCGTGACAGACTTTGTTGGGGGGCCACTTCAAAAAATTTCTCACAGTAAAATTTCTGATAAGAAAAATACAAGATTTTCTTCAAAAAAAATCAACAGATAATTATAATTCGGTGCACTTAAACAAGAGTTGAATGACTTAGTTCGTAGTTTAAACTTGTCTAAAGGGAAAGAGAACTCCTTGGTTCCAAGTTTCAACAATGAAAATTGCTTGAATCAGGAACTAAATGTCGTGCGGTTCTTTATATACCATAGGAACAGCAAAGGCCTACTTTCAATTTTTCCAGTCAGCCACATTCTCAGATTTGTGGGTGCAGGTAATACAACGCCAACACTTTAGCTCTATGTGCAGTGTGGCGTTTCCATGGATGAAAAGAAAATCTGGGCCAACCGAACCCCTAATAATTCGCACATATGGTTTAAGAATCTGTTCTTGGTACCTCTGCACAGTTGCGGTAACCCCATCAAAAGCATGAAGAGGGGTGAGACCGTTGATCACTATTCTGCCCCACACGAGAACACTACCTCCACCGTAATGTCCCTTTCTGACTTTGGAGGAATGGTGCCACATTCCTCGTTGTCTACAGATGAAATAACGTCTAGAATCTGTTTGCAGGCTGAACCGGGACTTATCAGAGAACAGAACCACACTCCATTTGTCAGGGCTCAAAGTCACATGTTCATGACTTATGCGATAGTTTGGGGTTAATGGGATACAGCCCACTGGCTTCTTTGAGTATTAAATTGAGCCTTCTTAACACAGTCCGGTTGGATATGTTTTCACCTGTGGCCGGAGCAACCTCAAGAGACAGTGGATGACAGGACGTCGTAGGTTTTCACCTTGCTGTTATGAAGAGGCAGCTAGCGGTCTGTTCTGGTTGACGTATCCCCCCCGGTGACCTTGACTGACTCTTCTGGTAACGGTTCCTGTCTCCTGAAACTGCTTCCACAGTGCCAAGACGACACTGCGTGACACATTAAGCCAATATGCCACCTGCGAGTGCCAGGCTTCAGGCGGTCCAACGGCTCGCCATCTCAAAGAATCATCTAATCGACGATTACTTTTCAACCTGAGTACTGAAGATATGGCTATCCCACTGGGTAAGCTCAAAAAACGCTGAATGGAATGATGTGGTGGCACAACCGCATCATTTCATAGGCATGAATAACTTGCATAATGTGCGGCTGTGTAAGGATCGACTTCTATTGGATACTCAGAATTTGCATGCCAGGAGACCTATTATATAAAATATTCGCCTTCCAGTGACTCTGTTCAAAACAAAATATCTATGAAAAACATTTTGTTCTGTCAATTTTGTCCAGCAGTGTATACACAGTACTCGTACATAAACAACGTTGATATTTGCCTTTATCTTCTCTTTATGCCTGTACGCTATCCTATTCTAAATTTTTAAGCTCTTTGGATTATTAGACTATTCGAGGAGGATTGGGGTGCTTTTTGTATCCTATTTCTTCGCTCACTTAGCCTTTTTTTTTATCCTCGGCTGATTTTTTACCCTCTGTTATTTCCTCCCCTCATTTTATGTATATGTTTCTTCAGCCTGCTCTCTTTTCGGTTACCTGTTTTTCTGCTAGTATGCTCCTAAAATTTGATAAATTATTACATCTTTCTAAGTCAGGCTTTTTTGGCATTATTAGGTCCTAATATTACTGGCAGAAGCAATCAAAAACATGTAGCTATAGCTGCTATATTGAATGGTGATAGACATTTATAACTTACCATTAAGCAGAACAGTTTTATTATTTTGATTACTTTCCATTTTCCATCTGTAATCCTAAAAATTGTAATAATTATAGCCAAAAGTACTATTCATTCCTTTCACGTGCTGCCTTTCACGCTGATATAAATGTTTTTCCAAGTTGTTTCGCAAAATATGACGAGCTATTTATTCCAGTAACCACGCAGGCTACAGACTGGAGGTAAAATTGCATAAGAATCTTCGATATCATTACAGAATGTGGGATATTTCGGAAGCAATTCGATCTCCAGATCAGTAAGAACAGCAATGCAATGAAAGCGTTCAAACAATTGCTTCCATTTAAGGAAATCATAGTTCCACGATCACTTGGCTATCTACATTAAAGAAAGTTTTACGCTCAAGTCTATCCGTAGTCAGCCTTTCACTTAAAAATTAATATCCTGAATCAAATCAGCCCTGAATTATCATTAAATGCTTAGCCTCCAGCTGAGGAACTTCGGTAATAGAAAACTATTGAAAATGGATTCTATAACCGCAATAATGAGGGTTGTTCCAAAAATAACGAAAATAAATGAGAGCAAATGATCCATTTTTACCGATTTTGAATCAACTGTTCTTTCCCAGACTTCATTCTCTCCAATAAAGACTCCTCGGGAAACTTTAACAAGCCTCCCCGAACAAAAGTTCAAACCTCTAAGTGCACACAAAGTAACAGCGGGAGACAGAAATGGTAATGGTTCGTTTTCTATTAAATCCCCCATCATATTGAGCGCAGTTAATGATCCACGCTAATGCCTTCCAAATTGCTTAATTAAAACCTTAAAGACACATTAAAAGAAAGATTTCGCTCTTTATCAGTAATTCCTGTCAAAGAAAGAGGACACAGACAACCGACCATCTTGTTCAAATAACGCTTCCAGAGAGTTAGAAACAACAAAGGGCTCTTTTACACAAATCGGGTTAAAGTAAAAAGGTTTCTTAATATTCGTCCCCCTCAACCCAATCTCCCAAACACAGCAAACAAACATCAACGCGGCCAAGGTCAGCAAAGTAGATAACCCGCACGAATTCTTTTATGCCAACAGTGGGACACATTTCCGTTGCCATGGTGACGTAATCGATAGCGTGAAGACGCTCCACTTCACAGAGTCTGCAAATGACAAGTCCGACTGATGTCCGTTTTCCGATCATTTCCAGGGACATAAGCACGGTGGCGTAGACGAAAATAGCGTCTAATAAACGAAGGTCAACTATACAGAAGAGTGATTTCTTTTTGCGTTCTTTTGTGCTCTGTGGGTAAAATTGTCGAATGAATCCCAAGGCTTTCCACACTCAAAAGCATATTTCCGCACTTTTGTACATCCCATGATCGAAACAACTTCACTTAAAACTTGAGAATAAATTTTTACTTTTTAACACTTCCGGAATAAACAAACCCTTACCACATTTTTGTTCTCCTCATAACTCTAATATTGTCACTTTTTTATTTAAGGAGTTCCTGATCCTCCGGCGAACTTGTCGGTTCTGAATACTACGAGTCGGACCATCACCTTAACGTGGGATGTGCCGTTCAGCGGAAACAGTCACATCACAGGAAGCGTGGTACAATACAAAGTGGACTCAGGTAGGTAAACGCGTGTCTACAAAGACACATCAGATGTTAATTTACTTTGTTTTACGCAAACTGGTCTGAGAGAGTTCTGATGTTTCAGATGACTGGAAACAACACGCCTCTCAATTGATTGTCTCGGGCTCAGAAGCTACGGCCACCCTGCGATCCCTGAATCCCGTTACGTTGTACCAGATTCGTGTAATGGCCGAAAACCCTATAGGGAGAAGCGAGCCAAGTTCCGTGATCAATGTGACTACGGACGTTGAAGGTAAGTTCAAAAGTATCTCAACGCTTTTACGTTCGTTATTTAATTTCGTTGGATCGAGTCCAAAAGCTTTGTATTCTTAACTTCCTTTGTAAAATAATAAGAGGAGTTTACCTCAATATAGTACGTAAACCACTTCTGTTTGATACTCTCCAGAAATTAAAACGAAAAAAATAAATAATTAAAAACCAATTTAACACAATTCAAATCAATTTAATTCCACGCATTTTAGGCCTACCAATTTAGGTCCACGCATCGGAGATCAAATATGGCCGCCGAACATTAACAGAATTCTCGTGTAATTTAATTTCTACCGTTTCTGCAATTAATAGTCGCGTATAATTACGTTGAACATTAAGTATTTTGGCTGTGGCGGGAGTGTTTTATTATATCCCCACTTACACATCTGACTTACGACTTCTCAAAAGAATTCAGGTTCAGGGGAATCTCTTTAGTTATGTATAATTCCCTTCAGGTTGGCTGAGTGTTCAGAATAACAATACACACCAAATATTATAAAATATTGTTTATTGTTCATATTTACAACAGGATAAATGATCAATTTTTAAACACGTAATAACATTTGACATCATCGTTTACTTAATACGTGTTATAAGTTATTAGGCATATCAATTTACATTGGTAGGGTTACTTCTCTCTATACCATATGATTAATAACACTTTAGGGAAATTGTTAATATTACTCCTTTCCTTACATATGATTAATAACTCTTCTAGGAAAATGTTGTTAATGTTACTCCTTCAATACCAATCAGATTCTTACTCTAAAGATCAATTTGAGTGTCTATACTCATATCCTCTGATTTATTTAATACCTTCTTCTTGCCTAGAGATATAATTGACAGACTTTCTCTAATCAAAGTTAACTTATACAATTGACATTATCTTTCGGACTAGTGTTGTCCATTTGACTATGACTACAACAAAGTTAGGTTATTAAACTCTTACTTGACCCTTACGTTACAACAGGGCCTACATACAGTAATATAATTATTCCTAATGTCTCTCCTATTCTTCCCTTCCAAAATTTCTTTAATTATTAGTATTAGTAGTATTAGTATTAGTAACGGCCGCATGGTGCAAGAAAGCCTATGGCTTATGCTGCACCAGCCAAAAAAAAAAAAAAATAAAAATAAAAATAAAAAATAATAAAAAAAAATATAAATCCGAACAAAACAATGATAAAAACAAAAAAAAAAAAAAATAAATAAATAAATAATAATAATTAGTAAAATAAAAAATAAATAAAAAGGAAATTAAACCTATCATCCTATGTGCTTCCCTTACCCGAAAGTACTATCCAGATGACCTTTGAATTTCCCCAAACTGTCGGCCTCTACCACCCATGAAGGCAACTTATTCCAGTAATTTATAACTCGCTGGCTAAAATAGAACTTCCTGCAATCCAATCTAAACATTTCCCCCCGTAACTTGAATTTATGTCCCCTAGTTCTAGCATCATTTGTAATCTTGAAAATTTTGTCCTCATTCATTTTACTGATGCCTCTCAGAGCCTTAAACACCTCAATCAAATCTCCTCTAAGGTGTCTAGTTTCCAAACTCTGCAACCCACATATTCGAAGTCTTTCTTCATAAGGACGCCCTTTTGCCGATCTCACCAGGCGAGTTACCCTTCTTTGCACCCTTTCAAGAAGCTCGATGTCTTTCTTCAGGTGCGGTCTCCATACTTGAACACAGTATTCCAAGTGTGGTCTAACATAAGCCTTATATAATGGGATTATCACGTCCCTATCTCTACTTGCAAAAGTTCGATAGATCATTGATAGGACACCATGGGCCTTCCTTGCCACCTGTTTACAATGCTCAGAGAATTTCATGTCTGACCGTATCGTAACACCCAAGTCCCTTTCCTCCAGTACTGGCTTTAGTTGAACTCCACCAAGTGAATAAGTTATTTTGGGATTACTGTTTCCCAGGTGTAATACCTTACACTTTGTTGGATTAAAGCACAGCTGCCATTTTTCTGACCATTCCTGAAGTCTATCTAGGTCTCTCTGAAGAAGCTCAGCTTGACAGTGATCATTAACTACTCTACCAATTTTAACATCATCTGCAAATTTAGACATCACGCCCTCTATCCCTTCATCAATGTCGTTTATGAAAATTAAAAACAACAGTGGTCCTAATACTGATCCTTGGGGAACCCCACTTCTTACATCAACCCAATCTGAGGAATAGCCATTTATCACAACCCTCTGCCTCCTGCCCTGAAGCCATCCTTCTATCCATCTAAGGATTTTCCCAGTGATTCCAACCTGTTCCAGCTTATAAAGCAACCGCTCATGTGGGACTGAGTCAAAAGCTTTGCTGAAATCTAAATAAACAATGTCGAAATTATTCCCTAAATCCAGCTCGTGAGTGACCCTTTCGAAATAGCGAACCAGATTTGTTAAACATGATTTTCCCTTTACGAAACCATGCTGAGTATCCTTGAGAATTTCAATTCGATCCAAATGATCCTGAATTCCACCCTTGATCATTGCCTCCATGATTTTCCCTACTACTGAAGTCAGACTGACAGGTCGATAATTTCCAACTTCACTTTTAGAGCCACCCTTATGTATGGGAGATACATTTGCACTTTTCCAATCCAAGGGAATCTCCCCAGAGTCTAATGATGCTCGCATAACTCAACCTAACTCCTTACATTATGTACGTCCTTTTGTATATTTCCCACATTCTCTTTCTTAAATTTCTTTTAATTCATTATCAGTGTCCTTATACAGTCCTTTATATACGTATTGAGGGTACTGAATATAATCATCTAGCCAACTTACTTATTGAACTCGGCGGGACGTTGCCGCTATCTTTCTGTTTTCCCCGTCAGGTACCTGCTGTATCTTCACTGTCTGGAGCGGCATCTTACAATTTCGGAGAGTTTGGCATGGCGTTTTAGAGCTACTATGTAGGTCTCGGCTTCATTCATTCTGCCTGCTTGATGTATCTCTTCTGTTTCCAGTATGGCTACTCTCATGTCGGTCGGGGCTTCAGATTTCCATCCTGTTCTGCACTTTGCCCTTCCAAAATTTTGTAGATATTTTGGTTTCTAACACCGTGCTTGATTTTTACCTTTCTTTTTGGTGGGAGATCCCTTTTTATTTCTCTCCTCTTCACTAATTCTTCTCAACTCCTAGACATTTCAACGAGTCTAACATTGCCTGTTTTTCCTGCTCGTCCCTACTTACTTGTCATAGGCACTTACTAACAACACTTTTTTTTTTTTCATTTTCTTACTGCTCGATTTCCCACTACACAACACTACATTACTCTATGCTCTTCTACACTCCTGCATACTCTTTTACTCTCCCCTTAAACTTCTCTATATCTCCTTTTCCAATCCACAATCCGTTTTTTTCTTTTTTTTATTTTTTTTTTCTTTTTCTCCTCTCTGCCTTCTTTTTCATTCCTCCTCCCCTTTTTATTCTCTTCCTCTCTACATCGTACTCCCAGGTGTGCTAGCGCCTATTTTTTGAGGCTCTATCCAATCGCTGTCATTACTATCCAACTTGGTTCCGTTTCATTTGTTAGTATTTTTTTCTCAGACTGCCCTATAAGCGACGTGTCCTCAATCTTCTTTTTGAATATTCCTCCTGTTCCGTTCCCAGACCGTACATCCTTTGATATTAAACCGACCATCCCTCTAAAATACTCAATCTCATATAACGCCTCTTGCCTTCAATAGCGTCGGAAAACACGCATCCCAATCTGGTAACCGCCGCGTCTAATTAGGAACCGATTGCTGGACAAGTACCCACTTCCTGTTTGTTCTCTCTCAGTGTTCCGATTAAAGCAAACGCCTCTGACTAGACTAATCCCCACTCCTTTTCCAGTGAAGTCTCTCCGAACAAGCTTTTTTCGCCAGTTCGTAAATGTCCGCAGCCCTTGTTTGTCCCCGAATACGTTGGTAGTTGATAATTTGTGTCGGGAACACAACTAACACTGGCCACATCGCGTAATATTGTTAAGTTTTGCCTTAAAATCTCGATATTCGAAATAAACAAATAATACCTTTCCCAGGTTAGGAAGCTTCGCGATAAAATTAAAAAATTATCTACATCCGAACGATTGGTCTGTATTGAAGACCATAGATTTGCCGACGGAAGCACAGGCCTCAGAAATAATAAAAAAAAAAAACAAAAAAAAACAAACAGACACGTTAATAAATTGCAAACATTATCGGATAGGTCAAAGACACGTTCATGCGAATTCTAATACATTGTCGCGGGCTTGCGACCAAGTACATACGAGTTTGAGTGACAACCCCCACCCCCACACACTCACACGAACGACTACCACAGAATACGTCAGTTAGTTCACGAACACCCCCCTCACCCCCAGTATTCAAGCGAACCGACATATCAACAGTTACAAATCTTTCTTCGTGTACGATATCGTGTAAGAACAAAATTTTCTTACACTTATCCTAGCGAATGTTATGTTATAAAATATTATAACATAACAGGAAGAAAAAATATGTATATATTATAAAATATATTATTTACATAGGATGATTTTCAGCTCAGATTGCGATCGCTCCGTTACCATACAGTCAAGTAGGGGAGGATTAACGTAACAACGGGGGGTAGCAGGACGGTACACAAGACAATGGGAGCACTAGGAACACTAGTACAAAGGGAGCACCGTAAGGCCAGTTCATGGTCGCATAAACAGAAAGTGAGCAACTCTTTGGAAGAAAAAGAACAAGGGAACCGACTCCCCCTTGTGGAGAGGAAGATTTTAAGAACTCAAGAGGAGTGACAGGAAACCCTGGATGCGATATACACTATGTAGAAATGGCTGCCGCTAGATGAAACAGACCGACTCCTTGAGCACTTATTAATTTCAAGGAGCGGTAGAGAAGAAACAGAGTGGACTAATAGCGGTAAGTGAATCGGGAATGATCACAAGGAAATATCTAGAAATTTCTAGACGCCCAGTAGTTCATCGAAGTTGCTGGAAATTTTGTAAACAGGAAGTTACCCCAAGAGAGGGAAGGGCCAAGAAAAACGGAAGAAGTGGGAGAGAGCGAATGAGAAAAATGAGATGATGAAGAACGAACGACGATTGGATAAAAATTAGAATGAGCGGCTGAAACAAAAAGGAGATGCAAGACAGGAAAGGGGGGTTACAAGAGGTTTTTGTGGGAGAGTTGGGAGTTTTGGCAGTGTGGAAGTTTAGAGAGTTCCCGTGGAGATGCCTGAGTGATGTGCGGCTGGAAGGAAATCCCGAGAAGTGCCGGGAGAATCGCCAGGAGGTAGCGGACAGAGTAATGAGTTGTGGGAGTTGCTCTGTTTAAGAGTTGTTGGAATAGGAAGGAGATAACCGTTGAAAGATGGAAACACCTATGCTGGAGCTGAGAAAAAAAGGATCGAAAAGCCTCACCATAGAACGATAAGGAAGAGCTACATAGCCAGGTTTCCTGATAAAGCAGTAAGAAGAGTCCTGATAATCCCATTATGCTTCCCAGTTTCGTCGAACTGATCAGACGCCCAAAAAGCAGGCCGGAGCAACTTATTTAATAGCCGTATGTAAAGAAGAGCGAGTTCCTGAACGTAGGAGAATCCCTGTAGATGAGCAGCAGTACTTTGCCGATGAAAAATTCCAGTTGGAGCCTGATGATGCCCTATGCTGTCGATGATGAGTCGCCCCTGAACTGAGAAAACGTAGTGTAAAGAGTGATTCCCTAAGTTAATATGTAAGTACGAGATAATAATTTTAAGCTAGATTTGAAGAGAGGGACTTTAGAAAAATGTTTATTTAGTTGATAGTAGATTTGGTATTGATTAGTATAAAAGGAAGAAAAGGGTTGATAGATGTATGTACTTCATCTCAAGGATAAGTTAAAAGCAAGGAAGATTTAGATACATGTACTTGAGACTGGTATGTTCTAAGTTAAGATGTAAAGGTGTTCTATGTACTTGAAACGTTACAAGATATTAAGATTGAATTATTTTGGAAGGGATAAATTAATGAAAGATTATAGCGGGGATTTATAAATCTAGGACAATATCCATAGAGGGTGTTAAGCCCACTGAGGTAATTCCAGTTGGGAAGTTTAACTGTTAGAAAGTAAAAATAATGTTATGAGATGTAACCTAAACCAGAAGGAGAAAAAGCAGAAAGACACGAAGAGACATATTATATCATTTGCTATTAATTTTACACCTTAACACACATATAATGCCAGTTATTAACATTATACCAATTGATGTTGTATGATACAATTCTTTAATGTATATACTGTGAAATAAACAAATTTGTATATGTTTATCATGTGTAGTATTGAGTCATTCTGAATACTCAGCCAGTCCAGAGGAGACATACACGAACTATTATTCCCCCAGAATCTGTGATCTTCTGTGCAGTATACAAGTCAGGTGTGTTAACGTGGAGGGGGAGGTAAATTAAGGGGGGAAACTTAATTGAGAAATACAAAGTTAAAAGAGGGTGGGTCTGGAAGGATAACGGGATTTATAAATAAATAAATAAATAAATAATAATAAAAAAAAAGAAGTATTATCCCCCCAGAATCTATTCTCCACCAAACCACCCCCCACAATCGCAGGACCAGATTTAATTTTTATCCAAAGAATTAAATTACAATTTACCACCTCGAAAACTACCTAAAAAACAATGCGTAATTGATATCGAATTTGGACTTCGTAATGTTCCAAGTTAACCAAGTAGTGAAGACCCTTCTTGTTTGAGTGGGTAGGTACCCGAGTGATGCAATGATGGCAAAACAGTTATGAAGTATACACTCCACAATATGAGAGATGCCTGATGGTGTATATGATGTGTTGTAGACTATAAAGCGTCTGGGGCTGAAGCCTCAAGCTACGGAAAAGTCTAGACTATATATATAAGTATAGTGCAAAAGCATCAATAATACATACCCAAAATCTGAATTAACAGAATTTTAGCAAAACGGCATCGTTTTAAGTTTTTTCATAGCTTGAGGGCTTCAACCCTAAACGCTTGTATACTTGTAAAATATACGTAATTTCTTGAACACAAGAATCGGAGAGATGACCATGAATATTACTGCTCAATAATAATATATCCACTGAACAAAATACAAGTATTATGATATGTCATAATAAACTGTACGGTATTCCTACAGTTTATTACAGTATTACATGGCTGGAACAATAGACTGTTGAAGCTTCAACAAAGATGGTATCAAAAGATTCCGTTTGGTATTTCCTTTAATTTCTCTTATGTTCTTTTCAAGGAATTTAAGTAACCTATCCGATCTTTTGTAGAGCCCTAACACACAATTAACTGAGCTTATTCTTCCAACAAGTTGTCCATTTAAATTTTATTAGCATAGAATATTATATAGGGCAACAACGCACATACACAGAGAGGAAATACGTTCTGGTAAAATAGTAGGATTAGATACACTCGGTCGATGAACAAAGTGATCCGTACAATGGAGAAGGAATGTTTCCTACCAAACGCCCATCTATTACGCAAATTACGTGTTTTAGAAATCAAGTTTTCACTAGCAGATGGATTTAATGTGTTACGTCATTGGTTTCCGAAATGTGCTCACATCTTCGATCCTTTTAACGCGCTGGCGAAACTCGAAGCCTGACAATAACGCAACATACGATTAAAATATACTGAGAGAACAAGCATCTACGGATCGAATGCCGCCAACACCTTTAGAACACTTCGACTAGGTCAATGACCGAGAGTTTTAAATTTAGTTAGTAAGTTTTATAAGTTGCATTAAGAATCCGAACAATACTCCTTACTGCCTTGAAATCAAAGCCCCTTTTAACAAGCGATTATCAATTCTCGGGTAATAGTCCTTGCCAAGCTGATAACTTCTGCGAGTTATTCACCAAGGCTAGTCAACCAAATAACTCCCAATCTAAAAAAAAGCTCAATGAACCAACAGCAATTCACCACTCACCTTTCCAGATGCAAACAAGGTGGGCAGGATATTTCCTAATGCTCTCTCCATCTCATAAATCTGCATAAAAAATTTGCCTCTTCTGAAGAAGACACCAAAAAATACAGTAATCAAGTTTCCACTGAAATGCAAAGCAACACTTAGTTCAGCAAAACGCTTCAAATATAGATGGCTGCACAAAATTAATTTTTCAACAAGAGAAGAGTAGCGAATACTCTTCTCTTGACAACCAATCAAGGACATTAAAATATACTGTCAATCAGCATAATCCTATCATTACAAATTTTCGCAGACATCCAGCCCCAAAACGATACATAATTCGCTTTATACTAAGGTGTAACCGAAGCTGTAGCTCTAATCTGCAAAATAAATTAAGGAAGTTGAATTCTTGAATATCCTTGGTGGGATTTATAGCAAAGAAGCCCCATCGAAAGATGCTAGCTAACTGGACGACTTCGTAAGCAAGAGCTTCCCTTCAGCACCTTTTACTTGACTGCTCGGGCCACATGGCATCTTTATGAATAGCACATCGATAGACTAATCTCCAATAAATCTATTTTTGCCAGTAACAAGACAGGAAACTGGGGCTCAGTAATGAAATTAACGGATAACTCTGGCTTCATTAACGCCGTAACGATGTTAAGGATTAATTAAATTGATTTCAGTGTTTACCATAATTATAGGATTAGTCCTGCTTACCTTGCAGCCGCCTTGTACATCCTTTTCTTGATTAAATATTAATTTCTTACCGGCAGGAAACTGCTTACTAAGTAAGCTTTAAGCACTTTGTCTTCCTCTACGCAAGGTGGTTGTAAACTCGGTGTCAAACGCAAGTCTTTATTCAAGATAGCTGAAAATGGCACATTTGCCGATAAATGCTTCACTACTTTGCTGGTCTATTGAGGAATTCCTTCAGTTCGATGAGGTCTTTTGTTTATTTAGTGCGTAATTTTACTTGTTAACTCTGGAAATATTTGTTTTCTCTCAAATTAAATTTCACTCTTCTGCAGCTCCAGCTGGTCCTCCTAGGGATACTCACGTCCAAGCTACAGGAGCGCAGTCACTCAAGGTTTCATGGAAGGTAGGTTGGGATGACTTAAGTTTGATAAGCATTTTAAAAGATCATTATCTCTTCTTTTATCCTAATGAATAGATTTTAATTTGTATTCTTCTCTTTTTATTTTGCATTGTGTTATCTTCAATCATCCTGTTTTCCATTCCCAGCCGCCTAAAGAAGATCTGCGACATGGGAGAATAACCGGATATTACGTAGGTTACAGGATAAGTGAAACTTCCGAGTCTTATCAGTTCAAGCACGTAGCCGACAACAGAGAAGAGCTGTCCACTTATCTAACCAGCCTTTTGCCATTCACCAAATACGATGTGGTAGTTCAAGCCTATAATTCTGCAGGACCCGGGCCCCGATCAGACAAAGTAGTTGGAAGGACTTTGGAATCAGGTGAGGTATTTAAATTTTAATCAATTAATTCTTTATTTTTATTTCTACCATACCATCCAAGCGAACCTTTGTCTTTAAACCACCTTTAATTCAGAAGGAAACAATTATTCATGATTATTTTTTAAATATCTTTTCATTTTTGGACTTTATATTGCCCTTCATGGCCCACAAGGCCATGTAGGGCAATATTGTTACCTCGTATATATTTTAGCAAGAATTAAAATGATCTCTAAAAATTTAGATACATACACAACGAAAAGAAAGGAAATAATCTGTAGTGAATGGTCTGGACTGGTCTAGTCCAGGCCAAAATATCGCATTGATATATTGATTTAAATGTAGTAGTAGTAGTAGTAGTGGCACTTGATGCAAGAAAGCAGTGTAGGAGCTTATGCAGCATCAGCCAAAAAAAAAAAAAAAAATCACACCATACCCTCTAATTGCCTGTCCAGTTCCTCCTTAAATTTATTTAACCTATCAACTTCCACAACGACAGATGGAAGTTTGTTCCAGCAATTAACCACCCGCTGGCTAAAGGCAAATTTCCGCACATCTATTCTACATCTATCCTTTCTTAATTTGAACTTATGTCCCCGTAGGTTCGTATTCTGAACAAGTGGGAGGATCCCATCAGAATTCAGCGTGCTCAACCCATTCAAGGCCTTATAGACCTCAATCAGATCACCGCGCAGGTGCCTAGTCTCCAGCCACTGCAATTTGCAGAACTTAAGCCTCTCTTGGTAAGACGATCCCTTCATTCCCCTCACCAATCGTGTTGCTCACCAATGTGAGCAAGTAAACAGGAGTATTTTACTGTCCTTTATTAAGCTATGAAATGGCGGTGGCTATAATAATCCACTTATTTTACGACTATCTTTCTCAAAATATACAGTCATTTCCATCATTTTTGATGAAAATAACGTGCCATCAACGTGTGCAATTTCTACAGTGGAGAACTGCAGGAATACTGAAATCAAGACTGGGGAGTTAGGCTAGATGGAATGCGTTGAGAATGGTGATGCCAACAGTTTAAAAAGATTAAGAAAAGGGAACCATTACAACAGAGCAGACAGGTTTAAGGTACGCTTAATTTTTAAGTAACAGGCAACAAGGAACACAATACCACATTTTCAATACCATGGAATGAATAAACAAAGTGGTGATGAGAAAATTATCAATGAGCTCACCATAAATCGTTGTAAACCTTTTTTTTTTCCATATGATCTATGAAGGCTCACGGATTTCTCAAAAGCATAGCATGGACCGTCTAGCGCTTGTCCCCATAATTGCTCATTTGAAGCGCGAGTACCAGAAAACCGAAGATATTCAAAACATGTATTGAAAGAAGCTCCAGGAAATTAAAATGCAAGCATCACTTACATCCAAAGATCTCAGTTGAAATTCTTTCGTGATGGAGTGGAATTTTCAGTTTCTTCGCACTTTGGTGTGCAGTACTTCATGCTGACTTCTTCTAAGCATATCTCTTGAAACAAGCAATTTTTCATTTTGTGATACAATATCAACTAGATAACTCTGCTATTAGCAGCCTAATTGTTCCACTCATATACCTTGGTGGGGGGGGAACAAGACGTTATTCTTGTGAGAAGCACTTTAATTTTGTCCTTTAGTGTACATAAAATTGATTAAGGAAATGGGAAAACTTCCTTTCTAATTACCACATAACAAGGAACAGATCACACAGCCTGCCAGTTTTGTGCTTATTTTAGCAACTGCAATAAAGCATTTCTCGTCTGTAATCTTTCTTATTAGTACATTTAAAGATTCAAACCAAAATAATCCAAATTACAACGCAGCGCTGACGTTAAGAAATCGCTCGCAAGCAGCGCTACAAATGAAGTTAAAAAAAAAAAAAGAAAGAAGAGAGCAGGAAAGAAAAGACGTTAAAGTAAACTGTCATACACAGATAAAAACATATATTTAAATTAGCTGTTGTCATTAAAAGAAGTGCGTGTAATTAAACGATTCTATTGAGGACAAGACAATGAACAAAAGCAGGAGAAAACACCGCAAATCAGAGTAAATTAAGGAATGCTAGAATTACAGGTCTCGAGAAAAGAAAAAAAAACAACTACGGGGTGGAAGTAAACGAGGGAGATTCATTAGAGAAGACAAAATACTTTAAAAACTTTTTCAATCAGCAGAATGAAAAATGGAACGTAACAGTTTGGTTCAAAGGACCGCACGTTGTAACAAACTGCACACACTGCTGCTTAATAAGCACAGCGAAGCCATTTCTTTTCCAGACAGGATGAGTTTGATTTGTCTGTTAGAAGGATACGAATAAGCGCTGAATCGAGCAAAAAGTATTTCGTTGTTTAATGATAAGATAAAAAAAAAAAAAAAATTGGGACAGCTTAACTATGGTTCTTTTCCATTTCTACGTTGCTCGAATAATTATGTAGATGGCGCGAGTGTGAACTCATTGCAGTCCAGTCGAATAACCTGATTGGGGGAGTTGAATTATTGTTTTCAGTGACGAAGTACAAAAATATTCTGCCCTCTGATTCAAAGGATTTGCATTTCAAGAAATATTAAAATTATACACTTCAAGCCGATAGATGTCGTGATTATATGAAAATTCGTTAAGTAGGGACATTACCAGAATTTTTAGCGACATTAAAGTGTGTAGTATTATCAATATTAAAATATCTCGTCAATAAGCGATAATTGTTATGCTGGATGAAAAACCGCACAAACTGCGTGCCCTCTCTATCCCTTTGTTGTAACATCGAACTAATTTCAAGAAAATGTTCACGTGATTTTTTTTTAAAGGTGTCAGAACTGTGACTGAAAAATAACAAAATATTTAGACGATAATGCATTTTTTCCACTTTAAGCTGACGAACAGCTTATGCAGCAAAATAACTTAATTTTTCTTCCAAAAGAAAAGTGTCGGATATACAATGATATTGCACATTAATTTGTTTAAAAAATATCAAGGTAGAAAATAAATCTTTTATTTAAATATTGAAAACCATATCTATCGAGTACTGATCACATTTTCTGTTTTACTACGCCACACTAAATTTTCTGAATAGTGGTGGAAAAGATAAGAGTGGGAGTGTGCTATAGACTAAACGAATCCGAACAGTACAATAAAAATCTCTTTTGGCAACTTGAGCGGGCAAGCAAAAGCAAATGAATCGTTATGGGTGACTTTAATTTCTCACAGATTGGAAATCGTAAAATGCAATACACATAGCAGAAGTAGTTTCTTAGCTTCTTGAATCAACCAGAGGACTGCTATTTATTTCTACAAGTTATTGCTTAAAATAAACAGCAGTACAAAGGGATCAAATATCTTTTGCCTAGTTCTCACCAAGGGTCTAGCCGTACCAAAAATACAACTTAGCAACCCACAGCGGGGAGTGATCATAATTTTAAAACAATGAGTAGTGTACAAAGAAAAAAATGATTCGCTGGTCAAAGGGAAAGGTCAGGGTTTTAATTACAGAAAGATGGCCAACGACGAACTCGGGTTCTTCTTTCGCTCTACTAACTGAAATTATTACCATATGCTACTTCATACAAATGCATTGTGGGAAGTGTTTAAGAGATTTATCATAGAAGCCACAAACACATTCGTTTCAGTTGAGAGGTACTGCAAAGCAAAGATTCTAGAATTAACGACAAGAGAACTGGAAGATTTAGTTGGCCAAAAGTAAAAAAGCATGGAGTAATTATAGGTTATGATGTGACATTGCATCTTACAATAACTATAAGTAGGTAGGTAAAAAAACTGCTAAGGGACAAGACTTGCAAAAAGTAGTAGAAAAAAATCGTTGGCAAAGAAAGCCAAGGAGGAGAAAAAGGCGATCTACTCGTATATGAATGAAAAGAAGTACTAAAATAAATGCGACAGACCCCTTGCAAGATTAAAGTGGTAGTATAATCTACAATGCAGCCGAAATGGCAGCAGAGTTAAACAAGTATTTTGCAACTATCTTTGCTATTGAGATGACATTATTGGCAAAAAGGAATAGTGAATCCGACTTGAACCGTTGTAAAATAAGTGACAATGATATCAGAGAAGTGCCTGCCTGAAAAGAAATTGAGAGAGAGAGATAGAGTAAAGCCTAGGGGTGGATGGTGTACACCCAATTATGCCGCTTGAAAAGGATTTGGACCGACCACAAGTAGGATCTGTAAAATAACAATTGAATTTTAATGCTATCAAATGCAAGGCACCGCACTTCGATAACAGAAACCCGGGAGTAGTTTATGTAGTTTATAGATTAGGGGGGTGGAATTAAAAGATATTCAGGGAGTGTGAGGTTTGAGGTTTAATTACGAAGAAAGAAAATTCAGCATGAACCGTAAGCAGGCGGCAAGAAAGGCGCAATGTTCTATGTTTTATCGGACTTTAAGTACAGAGAGAAGGAGCTCATTTGCCTCTCCATAAGACGAGTGCCACCAAATATGGAGTACTGTATCCGAGTTTGGAGACCATCTCAAAAAAGATACAGAACATGTATCGATGGTGCAAAGAAGGGAGACTGTATTGGCGAAAAACACCAAGCATTATCACAATGAGGAGTAGCTAAGATGGTGTTTGCACAGCTCAGCAACTATCCACCTTAGGTGAGATTTGATTGAAGTGATGAAGCCCTGAAAGGGATTAGTAAAGCGAGTGAGAGAGGAATATTCACACTGGAGAGTGAGACAAGACCAGATGACAACTGCAATCTTAGGGAAGAACAGCAGCCTGGACCTAATGAAGTTTGCCTTCGGGTAGCGTGTTATAGAACGTTGGAAAAAGTTGCCTTTAAGGAGGACCGCAGCCGATAGTTTGACAAAATTCAGGAAAGAACTGGATACGAACTTTTTGGAGATGGAAACAATACGACAGAGTTATTCTTTTTCCGGCAGATGCAAAATAAGTTCGCTTCCTTATATCATTATGCCATTTTAATAATAATACTACACATTAATATTCATTGCTCTCGTAGATCTTTGCCCCTAAATTTACTTAAGTTAAAAATTCATGTTTTATTATCACATTTTGAGGAACAAAAAATTGACATCTACACTCATTTGTTGTTTTTGTTGGCAGTACTAGATAAAAATACTTCATCGTCAGATTTTCCGGGAATGTTGTTCGCCTCACAATAGGGGTGATCGTTGCGCGACCTGTTTTCCGAAAAAAATGTACGGAATTACTAGCTATTCAGCAAATTTTTCTAAGGATAGTCCATTTATCTCACATGAAAAACGTTTTTGTACCATTGAACGTCTATTTTTCTGCACTATTATGTATTTATGCAATATAAATGCCGAGTTCAAATACGGTATCATATGTTTCTTCCCACATAAATGAGTATCGTTATGATGTCTCGAAACTTTTCTCCCTTCCTGTGGGCTTAGAAATTTAATTTCTACAATAATTTTTCTTTCAACTTCTTTCCTTAGTATTCCGCAACCCTAAGGAGCCAATTGCAAATCAGTTAGCAAAATACATTTTAGTGGGGTACATTAATGAACCCGGCAGGCTACCCAGCCACATCTCTACACTGGCTGTCAAAAGTGAACTTTGCTAATGCAATACAAAACAAAGTATTAAAACATTCCTGGAAAGAATTATTAGTGATGGGAAAAGCTTAAGAACTGCGTATAAAAATATGAACAGAAAATCGAATATAATCTCTCTCTCGTCCTCTGACACAGAACAGTCAATTAAAGACAGAATGCAAAACTCACTCTTTGCACTTTTCTAATTTCACTTCATTATTTTATACTCCCCCCCCCCATACATGCATTTCAACTTTCGGTACTTCTGATGTTCCTTTCTCTTTCTGCTCTCGAGACTCCTAAAATTAAGTACAAAAAATCAATGAAAGAAAATGAGGAGTTCCATCACAGATAAAAATGATATCTTGGAGCATGTATTAGTAATTAAAGATCTCCACGTAAAAATCAGATTTCAATTAAACTTTAAAAGAACCAATGCGTAAAAACTTCGGGGGAAAAAAAACTTGACAGATAGCTTAATTAGTTCTCTCGCGAAAACAGAGAGGATTAAAGTAAACTTTGTGCACTTTGTGTTTTCTAAAAAGAGTTCAAAGATAAACGACAAAACTGATTTATTGATATCTTTGGAATCACCTAAGAAACTGAAGTGATGAGCGCAAAAATCCCCAAGAAAATGTTATGAGTATTCCATTAATTAGTTCCACCCTCCAGTACATTAGTGCTATGCAACTTTTTATGTTAACTAATTTTCTTTAGTCTGTAAACTATCAATCTTCGTCGTATCGCTACCGTCTGATTAAATTTGTTCTTTGAAACAAATGACACTGAGTAGTCCAAGAATACGTTTAAGAAATGCATTCACCATCTTGATACAACCTCTTGCTTATTTCCCCATCATATGAGGCTTTCAGACCTTGGATTCATTTTTGTGTTTATGAAAATTTTGATTAAGCCAGCATAAAAAAAGTAGCACTGCGAAAACAATGAAGAGTTGCACTTGAAGGAATGACTGGTTGTGCATAACGGAGCCATGGCTTTCTCCTGGTGAAGCCCTCACATTTTCACAATCTGCTAGCTTCTTTGGCACTTGTGCATCTAGAAAGGAACAGAGGAGGCGTTGCAATCCTGTACAAAACAAGCAAATTCACGCTGACTAGCCTAGCCATTCTAAAGACATATGTATGAAGGAGCCAGGGTGTATCTCTGCTTTCCAGGCAAGATATTTCACGTATGTACAGTTTACGTCCCACTCTTCCCCATTCAAGAGATCTCGAATTGGATCAATAAGGAATGTCACCCCAATGCATCATTACTGGTGCTTGGAAATTAACATCAGTCCTAACATACGTGCTCTCAGAATGATATCAAAAAATCTGGCAGCTGTAGGGTTCAGCCTACAGAAATTTACCCCTGCCTGAGGCTCAAATATGTTAGACATCCGGCCAGAAACAGCATTCAGTTCAGACCACTTCTTTACTATATAATACATTATTTCTAGTCACGTTCAAAGGGCCAGTGCAATATCAGGAACTAGTTAAGATAACTGTTATTAGCCCATCACTCTCAATCCACAGGTATGTTACTATGCAACAGTTTCACCCTGGGTGGCCGTGACTCGATACAACCCACAGCTCGACCTTCATTAATATGCCGGCTGAATTTTATCGCTAAGCTAGCAGTGATCTACCTAGATGTCCAATCCCTCATTGACCGCATTAATGCCCGTGACCTCCTGCAAGTGTGTGAGGAAGCATACCAGATTAAAGGCGATGATTTTGCATTCTTAAAGTCGCTTCTAACGAGAAGGGTTCACCTCAGTCATTACAAAATCATTTAGCTCCCTGTTAGAGTTTGATAAACTTCCGGCATCCCATTCTTCACATGACCGTGAATAAAAAATCCTTCACAAGGTCAGTTAAGGCTGACGTACAACAGGGTGAAGTTCTTTCGGAGCTTCTCTTTATTGACGCATTCATCCATTCTTATACCAGCAAACAGATTTCGTCGGCTTTGCTGACGAAATCTGTTTCCCGAAGATCTGAAGCTTCTGGGTCGCATCAACAATCCAAAATACCATCTCTGTTTCCATCGTCAACAGCCTATAGAATCTGACAACATAACTCTAGCATTTTTCCTAAATATAAATCCAACGAAATCTGCATTAATAATATTCTCCCTAAAATTACATCCAACCGAGTTGAACCTGAAAATCCATGTAACTTTGATCTTCACAGTCACAAACACAACAGAGATTTTGGAGTAATTTTTGACTCAAAACTCAGCTTTAAGCACCATGTAGCAGACATTCACAATAAGACCTATAGATCCAAGTACCTTGCCAAATCTCATGAAAATTAAACTTTTTCATCCAGAAAATACGCGCAATTACAGGCACAATGCAATGATTCCTCATAGCCTTAGTTGCTTAACATATCTAACCGTTAACTCAAAGCAACAATATTTCGGGTTACGACCCAAAAAATATCACAGTTTTATTCTAACGGCATAAAACTACTAATACAGGAATTATACATTTACCAACGATTAGCTGCAATGTCACAGAGCTATGGCATTAAAGTGTCAATGGTCAGCGGTATTCTCATTGGAAGCAAGAGTATTCGTAGGCTTGTAAATATGATATATCTTTATCTAAATAGGTAAGATCCATCAAAATGTTTTCAATGACATTGATTTTTCATTGCTTCTGATGTCAAAAATGGTTCCTTGGAATTTATAATAGTGCAAGCATATTGTTTGAAGTGAAATACGGCGCGGGAAGCCTGTTGAACTTTGTCAGTTAAACACACCAAGTGGGTCAAATATAAAATGATCTAATAGGATAATTATTCTTTTTTAAGGCGTCTTTGTGTGCCCTTTCTCGCTCCACTTAATTTTAGCAGTGGCTAATAAGTTCAGCCTATTTTATAATAAAGGGGTAAGTCCCAAACAACCATTAATGAAAGAAATTTATATCTGAATTTTTGAGTGCGTGTTTGATTGATGACAAGCGGCCAAGTGAAGCATATTATTACAGAACATCAAACTCAAAATGAGAATTTTCCTCTTCAAAATCCTGTTAGACTGAACTTAAAAATATAAAATGAACCATACTGTACTAAAACCGTAATTGTTAAAGCAAGTGTAGGGCAATATTCACGAGCGTGGTTAACAGTAGTTGAAATAAAACTTAGGAAAAAAAGTAAGTTCCTAACTGTAACCAATTATCTTGCAAAACAAGTACTGTATTTCCAAAGAACAGGTAGAGTTCAAAATGGTATAGTCGCCAGAGGGTTGATTGTTACTTAGAGTATGTTGCCGAAAGAATTATAAGGTCAATAATTCTAAATATGTATCAGCAAATAAATAATTATTCATTTTCTGATAATATTTTATCATCCAACGAGAAGATTCTGAAAACGTTGCCCACTAATTTTGTGCAATCACAATAACTCAGCAGATTACGAAAAATCTTTTATGGTTTCATTTACGCAGTGGAAGAAAGTTTGTGTTTTCTTCGCACAGTGCTGAGTTGGCTAGTAGTCAATCCCAGGCGAAGGTTGCAATGGTAACGCACCATGTCCATTGAATTTTCGCCAAAGTCTTGATGCTTTGTCGAAAATTCAAGAACAGCCATCCAAATCCACCCTCAAAACTCTGGTTTTTCATCCCAAAAGGAAGCAAAAAACTGACCTTAGAAAACACGTATTTTATAGACGACTAATGATCTCGGAGAAAACTCTAAACAAGCCTCTACATCAGCAGCACCCATTATTAGCATAAAACTTGCCTACCTTTATTCCAGGTTTAAATTTTTATAAATTAATATCTGACACTACTTTTTCTTTCTATAAGTCATTCCATATTTACAATTTCCGGATCGAAACATGAACCGGTCATCAGAAAATTCTTACGTTATATACAAATTTTCTCCAAATAAAAATCTTGAAAAACTCGTCTACCTTATGCTGTTCGGAGCCATCATATTGTTCATAATTTGATAATAATCTGACTAGGAAAAAAAAAAAGGTTGGAAAAGAAAAACGTAATGAAGTCGAGATTTTATCGAATAGCCGATTTAATTAAAATCTTAAGAGTTTTTTTTGACAGAGAATAGAAGGAAAAAGAATAATTAATTTTTGTGGATATGTGATTTAAACTTTTTATTAAGCTTTTCTTTTTGACGAGAGACAGTAAAAAAGTACGAAGGATAGGAAGAGATCCGCTTTTTGACAATCTGTGTTCTTCATATTAGTTACACTTTTCACCATCGAAATGCTGCTAACATGTGATGAGACGACAATTAATAATATTCCACTCGATAGCAAGCAGTTCTGAAGTTTTTGTTATTATTGGAAGATATTTTTTCCCTTTTTGTTGCCCTCGTTAAGTTCTGAGCGGTATGAAGACGGTAAAGAAACGCGAGATCCAAAAAAAAAAAAAGGGTTACACATTTGAGGCGCATTAACATACGCTTAAATCGCCTGTGTTCACCATATTCTTCCGCATAGCAACTCAACTTCCAGTAGATGGACTTTCATAAAATTTTATATTTAGCTCTTTCAGAACGAGTTGTTGAATTTTCCAAAATTTCATGGCCAAGAGATATCTGAATTCTTTATCCATCCATCCGCACGTACCAACTCACTTAAATTGACGGATTTTATGGAATTTTAAATTTGGGTCTTCCCTAATTTCTTTAAAATCACCAATAGAAATTTGACGATTATTATTTTTTTTTTCATACGTATATGCATAGGCTATCCATATAATGTATATTGTAGATGAAGCACTGGAGTAATTTTGCTAACGCGCTGAAATATAACACACAGCGTGCATTAACTAACTTGTTCTTATTAGCAACGCTAGGCCACAGATTAAGTGGATGTTCTACGGACGTTCTTCAGCTATCGCTTGTATGAGAAGAATTAACGCTCTGTGGATTCCGCGAAGCCAACACATGGTAACAAGGAAGTCAGTATCACGTGGCAGATATGCTGTGATTGGTACATAAGAATCAGGATTATTGCGCACCATTTGTTGCAACATTCACTAGAAAGCGCACTAGCACAACTAACGAAGATTGGATGCAGTAATTACTAGTTCTTTTGTAGTTTAGTAGCGGAAATCAGAATACCGCGACGCAGTTATAACAAAACAACCTTGAAAGACCTGCGGCACTAATGTCAGGAACTAATGCTAGCAGTTTTAACATTGTGCTCAAGGGAACGATTCTTGTAGAAATGGTTGATGAGATGTGCAAGACTGCTGCTACAACGGAACGAGAGGAGTAGAACTGTTCAGGTAGGAGCAAATACTGGATCGGAAAGCTAGCAAGACGCTTCATGGAATAAGTATGATGAATGAAGCCATTAACAGCTTGAGCATTCTCAGATATGCAAGTTCTCCGCTCAACTCCTGTTAGTTTTAGTGCTCCCCATTTGTTGTTTTCCTTAAAAGCGGATGGTACTTCGTGTGTGTAATCGGCGTGTATTGTATGGTAGGTTCTTTATTTGAGGGATGGAAACACCTAGTTTCAGTAGAAAAATTCTTATGCTTTATACCCGATACGGGCTAACTAATCAGGCCAAATGAAGATCTCGAAACCAGGCAAAGCCTGGTTTCTAGAAAATTCAAGGGGCATGGGACATTACTCGAAACCAGGCTTTGCCACAGACACGAGATGTTGCATAACCATTCAACTGTCACGAAATATCTATATTTTGTGTGCTCTCAACCGAAAAAACAGATACAATACTCAAGTCTTGTGAAAAGCGAACACAACATAAATATCATTAAACATAAACTTTAATTTACACCTTCTAAAAATATAAAACAGTGAGTAGTATCAAAGCCAGGCTTGCACAAATATAAGATAAACCCCAACGAATGTAAAGTGAAATCAGCAAAATATGGGTTACTGAGATGGACCTCGTATGAGCTCCGAATTCCTCCAGCACGGAGAACAACTCAAATGGGAAATGCGCTAGGGGTAATAATCATCCTTAGTAGAAATAAAAAAAAAAAAAAAACTCTTATTCACTGCAAGGATAATGCTGGACTGATCTGGCAGCAAAACCGGAATGCTACGCTTGGGGGATTATCCAACCCCGGCTATGGCCGCCCCTATAGTACCTTCGGGTGAGGGAAGAGCATAGGATGATAGGCTTAATTTCCTTTTCTTTTATTAATTATTATTATTTTTTTTTATCATTGTTTTATTCGTTTTTTTTTTTTTTTTTTTGCCTGGTGCAGCATAAGCCATAGGCTTTCTTGCACCATGCGGCCATTACTAATACTATGCTAATCACCAACTTCGATAGGCTCGCCTTATTGACCGATTCCTGCCCAACAAAATGCTAACACGACTAAGTCCTGATGGGACCCCCCTGAAATTCACCACCAATAAGAAGTACAGAAGTAACTGCTCAACCCATCTTCTGCGATAATACCTTATCGCAGAAGATGGTTATTATGATGACATTCGGATATCAACTGAATGCGAATCAACTGGATGCAATGCTAAAACTAACTGGCACAACTTAGAGCTTGATGCCTAAAGACAGTGAACAATTGTGTATCAAATAAATTACTGGTAATCTCACGATATCCATTGTTTAATGACCATGATTAATGAATTTCATAATTACTTTTGTTCTCTTATCCTTAACTCTTAGTATTGTATGTCCTTAACATTTTGTCATCAAATCCAACTTTGTGCTAATATAAATCCCTGGCCTTGTTGCTATGATGAGCACTATCATATTCAGTGTCACCTGTATACAATAAAGCGTGTTTATTTAGAAGTGGATCTGTTTCCACCCATTGGCTTCTGTATTCTCCCTGAGGATGACATTATTACTAGCCATTTTAATAATACGAGTACTATCAAAAATCTTAGATTTCGTTTTATCTAAGTTACGCCGTTCAGGTCTCAATCTCGCGAGCCTTTCGGAGAACTATTTTTTCTCACTCTCCTATATTTTTCAAAAATTTAGGGGGAATTTGGATCGAATTTTAGAACCGCGCTGAAACCATAGCAAATGATAACAGGCCTCACTATTAAGCTGCATCACTATTTAGAGATTATCTCAGATGACCAATTAATTTCAAACATCAGCGGTTTTATTATTATTAACAGGGGATTAAGGCTGGCCACTAACCTATGGTACTGTGCTTGTTCGCATGGTGTTCGTTCCAATCTGTTCATTTTCATGAAAATTTCCACTTTTAACTGGGCGTCGTGTGATTGCCGTAAAAATGAAATCTCGTCCCATTTCCACCTGTTCCAAAATCATTTCTTCTTTGGGAAAAGCAAACTTCTTTTTCGTACATGTAAACTCACCATTTATTTCTCTGCATTCATGTTTTATTAAATACAGCACGACGATATGTTGAGAAAGGAGAAGCTAAGCTTCAAATACTTGAAAATCACTTCAAAGAGCTTAAATGAATAACAAGGAAGCTATAAAATCATTATTTTTTTTACATTTTGCGCAGCCGAAAGACAAGTCGCTTTAAAACCGCTCCGATAAATCATTTAATATCTTAAATTTATTTTAAAGATTAAAACTTCTTCGTGAAAGAATAAATAAATAAATCTGTTTAGTCTCGGATTGCACCACATCGGATCAACGAAACACATCCTACTGGATGAACGAGTCCGCCAATTGAACTACACCTGCTGTAATTAACCCAGTCCCCTCTAAGGACCAGTAATGTATCCCAGTATTAAAAATTGTATCCAAATATTCCACCTGGATGAAAGAATGATATGAAGAGTTTGGTTGCAACTGACCCGAGGAAATAGCAAATCAACAATCTTTCCAAATCATATATAAGAAAAGTGTACAATCAACAGAATAAAATAATAATAAAGCCAATTTTTTTTCTGTAAAGTGAAGAATATATAGAGAGGAACTGCAATATCGAAATCGTGGATAGCAATCGTACAGTCCCTAACTATTTAATTTATACCCACATTATAAAAAAAATAATAAATCAAAATGCACAATAAATCGACAAATAGCGTGTCCCTACCTTCAATGCCTATGCACTCCCTCCCCTCGATGTTTAATTCAAATGTTAAATTCTGGAGTGGTAGTGGGGAGGGGAGGTTGCATCCATTGAAAGGATTTCACCTTAAAGTGAGGAATGTCTTTTAATGAATTTATGGTGTGAATGAAGAAAATTATCTAAAGATATCGAAGTGTTTGATCATGGGCGATTATTTTCGTCATTTTCGCCGAGCAGTTTAAAATACCAACTGGGGAGGGGAAACTTCGAATTTTTACTTACGTCCGGGGTAAAAATCCCTCTGAAGTAAACTCACCAAGTGATAAAGCTACGGATAACATTAGGAGAAAAACATTATGATTTAACGGAGGATCAGCATCTTAGATCACAATGCTTTACTCGTATCTTTGCAAAAGAATTTGTTCATGGCCGATTTGCATTTTGTGCGACTCAAAAACCCTGGCAACCCAATATTAAACGAAACGGAGACCTTTTCAAAATTTAACTATATGACCAAGTGCAGTGTAAGCGATTATTCATTCCCATTAAACATTACTTTATATTTCAGTTTAGTACTTTGAACACTAAAATGTCTTATTCGTCGTTACGAAAAACACCAACACCCCCCCAGTTCAATTTTATTCCGTATGAGCTAAACGTACGATTTAAAAGCTTGCGATACAATTTAAGCAAAATATCTCAGGAACAAAGCGTTTCTATTATGAACAACACATTAAAATCGCATAAAGATTTTGATAACTCGTCCCCAAATCTTGTATAATTTTTAAGGAGTTGCTGTACTTCTGGCATTAATTATCCTAAAATTATAATTAAGTATATTAATAATACCGATTTAAATTTTAACATTGTAGTCTTTTATACGTTAGAGATGCGAGGAATTTTCATGACTAACATTAAACTGGTTCTGTAACCTTCACGCTAACCTGGCATTCGATACTTCTGCATCTTGGGTGGAAAGAGTAACGCAGGGGCTATACCAATTCAATCGTTTTAATCAATGCATTTACGTTATTATCCTCATTAAATGTTTCCAGTTTCGTTTCATCTAATATCGTATAAATTTAATTTAGAATAAAGACTAACTGCTCGCATTCTTACAAGAATCAATTTGTCTTTCATAATTTAAATGAACTAAATTCGGATTACGTTCTAACTCAATGTCCTATCATTCTAAGACTGCATATTAATCATGTTTTCAGTTACTTGAATAGCTAGTTAAAGAGATTCAATTTAAATTAACAGAAAAATAAAACGAGCTTACTTGTCAGATTCGTTGAAAAGTCAGCCACTTGTCTGCGTTGCGGATAAGATTTTATCTCCCCTTCGTAAGAGTAAAGCAGAGTTGGCACAGTTAAACAGTTTACTTTGTCTGTACAAATTTGATTCTTACATACTTCGTGTTATTCAGTTCACACAAAATGAAACAATTGGTGTGAGCAGCGCCATCTGAAATATTCATAATCTAAGCCAAAACCGACTGCTAAATGCAGTGGTAAATTTTACAAAAGCTTTTTTTTTTCTTTCATAATTTAAATTTATTAATTTTGGAGTATGGCGTAGCCCAACATTTCCACATTATCCTAAGTTTGCGTATTAATCTTATTTTTTGTAATATTTTAAATACCTAAGTCCGGGGTTAACACTTCTGAAGAGAGATGGCTTAAATTGATATTTAAAAATCACTTACTTGTCAGATTTATCAAAGTATCGATCACTCTGTAAGCTTTGAGAGAGTAGTGGCCTCCTTAAAAATCCTTCCCTTTAGTAAGAGTGAGGCCAAGTCATTGTTCTAACAATCGTGTACTTTCCTTTGTCCCTGGAAATACAATTTAAACAGTACGGGTTCAAACACAGCCCCCATTGTTGAGTTTAAAATGCACAAAACATGTGGAAACTTGGTATTAGCAGTGCCATAGTTTAAGCTCAAACCAATGTAGTAGTATTTATTTTCAAACACAAGTAAACTCCTCCTAAATTAAAGGATCGCTAATGACTTTTCAATAACCGCTTAAAATTGTATTAAAATTACACTAGTCGGCAAATTTTTTTTTCGCTCCCTGTACAAGAATCCCAGAGGGGATTCTTGATGAGAGCCTTACATGCTCTCATTTTTTGTAGCATTTTTAATTTTTCAGTGAATTCCTCATCTTCGAAAAGCAGTTTGATTTGAGGACCCACAAAAATTTCCTCTTTTATATTGGCCTCACTGATTCGAGGAAACTTTTGCCTCAAGCAGGAAAATCATTCTCCTTTTTTGTCCATCGCTTTCAGAAATATTTTTATCAAACCCAGCTTGATGAGTAATGGAGATAAATAGATTTTTGACTTCTCCACCAAATGAAGGTGGGCTTCATTTTTCTGGCCTGGTGTAGTAAAATGCTGTAGTAAAATCCTTCGCTCGGCTGTCCCACTCGCATAAAGAGCAGCAGTATTTAGTGTATCCATCTTGCAACCCAGTGAGCAAAGCTACCACTTTTAGATCGGCACAGATATTCCACTTGTATTCTTGATAGCATATTTTTTCAAAAGAACCTGTAGGTTCTCGTACGTTTCCTTCATGTCAACTGCATGGGCCAATGTATAGATGGACACATTTCCATTTTGGAGTAAAACTGCTTTTAAACTGACCTGGATTTGGTAGCAAAAGTTATAAGGCTTATTTCGGCAAGAACATGTCGTATTTCATGTACGGCTGAGGTACACGCACATAAGGACACAATTAAGAAATTTTTATTTCTAATTTAAACACAGTTCACGATTTACACTAATGCACATAATACTTGTTCACCACTATCTCTAAAACACATACACTTTTTGAAATATGAAAATGTTTTTTGGTGCTGAACCCATTCTTATATATGCTGGTAGAGAAGGAGTCTATAAGGCTCACAATGTTTCTAGAGATTACCATCGAAAGTTCTAGAACTTTCCAGAAACATCGCGACCTTTCTTCCGCAGGTAACAATATTCTAGAACGTTCCGAAACTTTTTTGAATGTTGTGGGAACATCCCAAAATGCTCTAAAAATCTACCGAATGCTATAGAAAAAAAAAGATAGATGGAAACGATGATTAAACCAACTACAGATCTTGGTTTTCGGTTAGTAACCTATGATATTTGACAACTGAGGGTGATGAGAACTTTTCAATCACATATCTTAGGTTTTGAAAATATTATCTACGAGAATCTGTCGAATTATTTCAGGGAGGAAATTCATGCCGATCAGTGTTGTTGGTGGTGGACAATTTCGTTTCGAACTGTCTACGAACAACCACTGGTAGACTGGCGATATCAACGCTATATAGCCATGCATTTCCTATCGGGGAAAGGAACTAATGCCAAATCCTTTCAGGGATAAGGGATATAGTATTCCACAAGCGGCTTTCGGAATAGATATATATATTCCATCAGAGACTTTCGAGAAATGAGATATATTCCACAATGTCCCTTTTGTTAATTTAGATTATATTTGAAGTTATAATTGAAGGGAATGGATTCCATCATACCTTTTGGGGATAGGGAATATGTATTCACCCATCTCATTTTGGGGTTAGGGGATATATTCTCATCACTTAAAGGGGCAAAGGATTCTGTGTTGTTCCCATCAATGTTACATAACCTCTTCAACTTTCTTTAAGAATATAAAAGTTTACCATCACTATCGAGATTATATTACCATGTTATATATCCTCTTCAACTTTGATTAATAATATAAATCCCTTTTCTAATATATTGATCCATTAACCTACCAGGAAAAGCAGATAAATTCACCTATTTACTGTAGGGGAAGGAGCTGTTGCCCAAAACGTTTCAGGAGATAAAAGGTATAGTATTCCACTAGAGGCTTTCGGAGTAGGCTATATATTCTACCGGAGGATTTCGGAGTAGGCTATATATTGCACCACAGGCTTTCAGAAAATGAGATATGTTCCACTATATCTTTTTGTTAATTTCGATTATATTTGAATCAGGGATATATTTAAAGGGGATGTATTCAACGGATCTTTTTGGAGATCGGGTATATATTCACATATCCCCTTTTGGGGAAAGGGAATATATTCACGCATCCCTCTTAGATATAGGAGATATATTCCCCAATTCCTTTAAAGAAGAAATGATATATTCTGTTGTCACTAACAATGCTAAATATCTTCTTCAACTTTGTTTAAGAGTATAAATCTCTTTTCTGATATAATCATCCATTCACGTACCCTACCCGGAAAAACAGATATGTTCACCCATTTTCTTTCGAGGAACTGAACTGTTGTCCAGGAATAAGAGATATAGTGTTCCTCTAGAGGCTTTCGGAGTGGGGTATATATTCTACAAGAGGATTTCGGAGTAGGTTATATATTGCACTACAGGATTTCAGGAAATTAGGTATGTTCCACCACATCCTTTTAGCTAATTTTGATTATATTGGAATCAGTGATATGCTTAAAGGGGATATATTCAACCATCCCTTTTGGGGACAGGAGATAATTTAACCCGTCCCTCTTGGAGAATACGGTATATATTTACTGATAGCTTTTAGGAGAAAGGATATGTGTTTTGTCAATATCGAGTTATTACAATCTTATACAATCTCTTCAATTTTATTTAAGAATATAAATCTCTTTTCTAATATATTCATCCCTTCACCTCCTCGGAAAAGCAGATACATTCATCAATTTCCTGTAGGGAAAAGGAAACTTTTGCCCAAAACCTTTCAAGGATAAGAGATATAGTAATCCACCAGAGGCTTTCTCGCTCGCTCGGTCGCTCTCCATTAGCTCTCTGGTGCATACAGTTTTTCAAATATGGAAATGCTTGCTTGGTGCAGCATCCTTCATATATATACCGGTAGAGAAGTTTCTAGAAGGCTAACAAGTGTTTTAGAGAACTCCGTAGAAAGTTCTAGAACCTTCCACAAACACCCCGACCTTTCTTTCGATACATTCTCGAATGTTGCAGAGGGCTCCCGATTGCTCTAAAAATCTCTCGAATGTTTTAGAGAAAAATTAAAAAAATTTTAATAAGTTAGATGGAAAAGATGATTTTTCCATCTAACTTTTCAATTCGGTCAATGACCTAGGGTATTTGAAAACTGAAGGTGATGAGAACATTTTAAGCACACAAATGTGTTTTTGAACAACAAATCAACCACAAACACACGCAATTTACAGAAAATATATACGACGCAATATCGCTAAGTTGCTCTTGCGCCTAAAACAACCCCATGACAATCGTTTTCATAGAGAAATCGATTTGATTTAAGAAACAGAATTTCAAAATGTAATATGATTGATTCGTTGGTTGTTTTAGTTGTTCTAGGGTTTTAGACTCAAGAGTAATTTACCATATTGCGCCGTATAAAATATGTCTGTAAATTGTGTGTGTTGATTTGCCTCTCTGCTGGAGAAAAAAATCTGAGTTTCAAGGAGTAAAAAGCACCCTCATCTAAGACTAACTAACTCAATCTCTTTGTTAAAAAAGTCCATAAAATTTCCTCGCGTCATTGACTGGATTCAAACTCAGGTCTTTTCCAGCCGATGCAGGGAGGAGAGCGATTCTACCAACTGTGCTACCCACCCACGAAGGCAGTTTAATATGAAGTCAAATATTAACTGAAAGAGGACTGCTTGATTTAAATTTTGTGGCAACGCAACTCATGATCATAGGACATCAATATAGTGTATCTGTGACCGTTTTCTTCTTTTTTCTGGGATGAAAACTCGAGTTTTCTGTGTAAAAAGCATTCAACCCTCCAACTAACACGGCCAGTGTGAGTACAAGCCGATGAAAGTTCCTTTCATATAGATGGGACTTATGCTTTAGTTGTTTCAGTGTATGACCTGGATGAGAATCTCATCTAGGCTGGAGGAACTTTTTTGGCGTTTTTTTTTTTACTTATTTATTTTTCAGTTGATTCCAAGTTGCATTTTCATGCTGGGGATGAGCTTGTCAGTCTTGGACGAAGGTTTCGTGGTTTTTTATCTTCTGGAAACTAGGCTGTGTAATTCCTAGAGACAATTGACACATTATAGAGTTAGTTGTAAATTCACCAGTAAAACCCAAACAAACCAACCAACCATCCCTAAAGACAGGCAAACTGGCCATAGGATAGATGCAATTTACCGGAACAGTATGCTGATACCTAATGGCCTTCGGTACCTCGGTGCAAAAACAACTTGCTGTTGATCGTTGCAACCGAATTATCTCTGTTTTAGTCCTTCGTGTAACTGGTTGTATAAAAAATACAGCGCCTTAGGGAAACCACAATGTGTTACACAATCTTAAGATCATATTAATCTTAAATAAAATTTAAATCTATCTTAATTCCTTAGCACTCAAACTACGAATTTTTTGAAAAACCCTATTATATAGTTCAAATAATGATACACTGTAAAATCGAATAACACGATAAATTAAGATTTTTTTTTTTTAATTATGTAAATCTCATTAGTGAGCTCGTAGACTGGATCCAATGAAATTAATTCGTAATCCGTTTTTCTCTCCTGTAGCGCCACCTACATCCCCAGTTCTCGCTGCAATGGAGACCACGACTTCTACTATTGATCTGAAGTGGAGCAAAGATTCCAAGGACAAGTCAACCATTACAGGTAAGCACTAGATCCCTTTAATGAATTACTGCCATAAAGCTTGGAATGCAATAAAGTAACTACTATTTCAGGCAAATCATTAGTACAAGAACACAGTTATCAGCAAAGCAGCTTCGTCTTATGAAAGTTACTTTTCAAAGACATCAACGTTACTGGTAGTTCAGCTAATTACAGTCCTCAATAATTCTTATTGTAGGAAGTTCAGAAATTTAATATTATATTATTTATTCCCTAAAATAAAAAAGTTTGGAAGAAATTCGTAGACTTGTATTCCGGTGGCCTGCAACTATTGTGCTGCAGTGTAGTCGGTTGAACTACGTGCGTTCTTGATTATCCTCAACTATGGAAAAAGATTTTGATGGGTCTTCTAGATCCTTTATAGAACTAAATAGATCCATCACAGCAGATGACAACAAAAGATGCCGGTTATTATTTTTTCCCCACTACTAATATCGATATTCCATTTCATGAAAAGAGTTCAACATAACCATGGGCGTTGCCTCTTGGAGTTGCAGGCTGCAGCACCACCCAAAATTCCTGTCAGAAATAACGTTCTGTCGAATCCATTTATTTCGATTTTCACCAGATAATGTTTTTATAATAGTCTGTTGAACTTCTTGGGCAACGTTTCTCTAACGGCCTGAATTGCTCTGCTCCGAACTAGTGTGCTTTGACAGTAACGTACTTAAAACGTCACGATGACATCATATTTATTTAAACAACGACACAATGAGTTGTCTCGGAGACAGATCTGCTGTTACTGACTTCATTTTATGCTAATCAGACGTGCTACTTTATGGGTTTGTCAAAGACCGGTTGATTCTTTTCTTTTTTTTTAAGTAAAAGACGGCTAGATTAACTTGTCGCTTAAAGCAGCATTAGAAACACGATTCTGAGACAATTTGTGGTGTTCCGAAAACTAAATGACATTTGCGCGTTAAAAAAACCAGAGGAAAGAGCGGATTCTTTGAATGAATTAATACTTAGTATCCGTTGTGCCTGGACTGAATAAAAACAAAATTAAACACTACCATAAAATTCAAGGAAGAACATTGCCGCGATTATCCGAGGATTATCTTCTAATAACCGAGGTATCCATTAACCGATTCCGTTGACCAAAACCATAAAAAAATAAACAAAAAAATGTTAAAAGAATCTCCAACTAAGCCAGAAGTGAAAAACGTAGTAATAGACAATAGTAACAGTCTTTGAATGGAAAAAGATTTTGATGGGTCTACTAGATCCTTTCTAGAACTAAACAGATCCATCACAGCAGATGACAACAAAAGATGCCGGCCAGCGTTTCTGAACCCCGCAAAATGATTGCTAAACTTTTGATGAAGAAAAAAAGGATCATATTAAAATAAAATATAATATATAATAATAGATCAGTACTTTTTGTGAATTATATTTATAATTTATAAATGGGAAAATAGGTGATTAAAAAAAATACAACGCGTATTAACGGATATGTATTTTTAGTCGACCTTATTTATACTTTGGGATGAATAACCTAAAGAAGCAAAAACGATGAATTCTATGTATAAGTGCAGCTTATGATGGGTCGTCGATTTTATTTTACAGTTTAGGTGGGTCGCGTTATAAAAAAAAGTTGAGAAACACTGGTTTTGGCAAAAGTGTGGGCCGATTCGACTCAACAAGTATTTATAAAGTGCATCAATATCAAAAGCCATATTGCGCTGTATGTATTATGTCTGTACAAATGAATTCCTGGGCTGATTTGTATGTTGTGAGGGCTGATAAACCACCAATAACTGACACGGGAAACCCAATTCAGCTAACTACAAACAGGATTCAATACATCTTTAAGAGTTCTTTCAGTCTCCAACGGGATTCGAACGGAGGGTACCACAGCTTGAATTAGAAAATGCTAACAAAATTTAATATTTTATTTAAAAAAAGTTATAAATACATTTTTGTCGAATGTTTATCCAATATATGCAAACATTATCCATCAGTTCTCATTGATTCCGATATTTTGATGCCCCGATTAATTACGAATGCGCTCATACAAATGAGAGCGACTTGAAAGAGTACATTCTTACTAACAAAATATATTACCGTATTTTTATATTATACTTTATTGTGTTTTTATTACTGTATAAAATATATTACTGTCCAAAGCATTCGCGGTCCTTTTCATTTCGGATAATCCACGTTCCACTAAACTGATATTTGGATAAAATGAAATAAAAATACCAGTCTCGTGCTGCTGACGTACACCGATCGCGATTCAAGCATTCACTGTTCAACATTTAAAAAGAATAAACCTGAACTTAACTATAAATGCGAATGAGAAATGTGTAATGGTGCCTACGAAATCAACAAAGATGTTTTCGAAAATGCTCTCATAACAAAGAATCCCTCTCTCCTCACAACAAAGAATACCTACCCTAAGCCGGATTCCTTTAACAGAATGCATCCGTCTGTTAAGAAGGATGTTTTGCGTTACCCGAATTTCACAAAAGACGAATCTAATTTTATTGCAGGTATATTGAAAGTTGAGTTAACCTTCATATATTCAGAAAATATTGTGGTGGAGTATATTGAATCCCTTGTCGACACCGTACATGTTTCATATGCATTTCTATTCGATGCAGGAGAAAGTTGGGTACTTTTTTTTTCTTATGAGCCGGTGTAGATCAGTTTTATGTTTCATAACAAAAGAATTCTGCCATTAGTTTTCCGCTTCAATCGGTTTAATGCTTTTCATCAGAACGTTTAAACTTCATTTCAACATAAGATGTTTTTAGAAATACATATAGAATATCAGAATTTCTGTCCCTTTGTTTTCTATTTTGACCTGTTGAAAACAAAAAGTGTTTAAAGTTGGTCTTAGTTCTACAACTGGGCACGAATCTCATCTTTCCAAAGAGCTTTCAGCATTAAAACGCTTTTAAATAAAATGCACTTTCCACAGTAGGTGTCTTTCGCTATTTATTTAAAAGAAATAATCACCTTTGAACCTTTTCGGGGATACATCATCGGAGACTCGTTAGAAAGATGAAGTCAGAGTCAAGTAGGAGAATTAAATCCACATTATAAAGATATCTGAATTTTTCACTAGCTAGAAAAGAAATAAACAGGCTGTTCTTTCCAGTCTACATATTTTCATAGTTTAACCTTTCTTACATCTCATCTATCTTTAATTTTTGACTCACATTCCTTCTCCTTCTCCATTTAAAAATAGGATTAACGACACCCTAGAAGAGTATTTATTTATTAAATTTCTTTTTTTTTTTTTCTTATTAGAATACTCTTTGCACTTTAAATCCGATGGTGGTGACTGGACTCAAAGAACCCTTCCTGGAAATACAGAAAGTTACACCCTCCATGGACTGCGTTGTGGAACTCGCTACCACCTGTACATGACATCATCAAACAGTCTTGGAACGGGAGAGCCAAGCAGTCCAGTCAGTGTGAGAACCAAAGGTGCAGGTAGGTATGTGTGATAACTGTAAGCACGTGTATAATACAGCTCACGTATATACAATCGGAATGCACTATTTTTAAAACATTGAATTTTTATTAAATAAAATCTTTATTTAATAGAAATACATTTACCTGGAAATCTGCGTTAAAAGTAAGATTTGCCAATTTGTCTCCCACTTTCATTCCACGTCCTGAAATACTCTTTCACTATTGAAGTTCTGAAAAGGTGGCCATCCTAGTCAGCAACGCCTACCAGCCATAGATTACCATTATTTAAAAATATATTTCCACACAAAGAGCAATTTATCATTCAGTATTGTTCTGATTCCATTCATTCTTTCGATTCATTTTTCTAAAAGACTCTTCTCAATTATGTGCAATTTATAACAGTCATAATTTCGGAGAACTGCTTTCATCAGCTCTCCGAAAGTTCATTAACTCTCTGCTTGCTGATTTTGAACAACATCAGTTGTTTTCAGTAACAGTTACAATTTTTCATTTTTCTCGAACTACTGAATATTATGTTGTGCATTTTGTTTGGCAAACTCAGGGTATGATGCGTCAGTGTGTGATATTAAACTGTGTATTATATGGTCAGATTGTCTGCTTTGGTAAGAAAAAAAAAAGTTTTCAGAAGATGAAATCGTACAACCGAGACTGGTTACCTCGGCCATGAAGTAAAGGAAAGTTTGAAAATTTCTATTTTTACAGAATCTGAGTCCAGAACTTTACCACGCTCTGTTAAAGACCAGTGGAAGGAGGATATCACTCTCGAGAGCTGCGATGCTGTTATTGGTTTTACGAAGAAGCAGAATCTTAGCTCACATTATGCCAATATATTATGTCTGTACTAGTGATCTTTCTCTGGCCGATTCGCATGTTTTGCAGGGGTAAAAACTCGGATAACTCATAAGCAAAAGCCTACTCCTCCGATTAAGGCCTTTTAAGAATTCCTCCAGTCTCTGCCTGGATTCAAAGCCACTCTTTTCAAAATGAGTGCCAAGTGGAAACCACTACACTATCATAGAGTACGAAATCTGAGCCATCGTGGATAGCACAGCTAGTAGAATCGCGGTTCTTCCCACATCAGATGGAAAAGATCTGTTTTCGAATCCCGTCGATAACATGAGGAAGTTTCATGGAACTTTTTCACAACGTGACTAAGTTAGTTAGTCTCAGTGGAGAGTAGCACTGTTTTTTTCTCCCTGAAACTCGAGTTTTTCGTCCAGCAAGCAGCTAATCGACCAACAGACACACGCAGTTTATAGACATACTTGTAATACATATACACAGTGTAATATGGCCTACCCCTCGTGGGTAGCACAGTTGGTATAAGTATAACCACCGTCCTCCCCGCCACCGGGTGGAAAAAACCCGAGTTTGAATCCCGTCAATGACGTGAGGAATTTTTATGGGTCTTTTTCTCAACATGACTGTGTTATTCGGTCTCAGGTGAGAGGAGTATGGTTTTTTTCCCTCTCGGAAACTCGGGTTTTTCGTCCAGAAAACAGAAAATCGACCACAGAATACACACATATTATATATACGGCGCAATATGGCCTAGTTGATGATGCGCCTAAAACCTTACAACAACCAACTAACTCAGCCACGGAGTGAAAAAAATAAAAAAAAAAGGCCCAAAAGTTCCTCGCGTCATCGACGGGATTCGAACCCGGGCCTTTAACACACGGTGTGAGGACGGTGATGATACCACTGTGTTACGCGCGCAGAGTACTTATCCACAAAGCGAATTAACTGCCAGGTCACTTTAATGAGACTACAGCTGGTCCGAAGTATTCTGATGCTCCAGGCAAGTTAGCATTTCTGAGCCCATTCCAATCACACCAAAGTACAAAAACGCTATTCATTACACAATAAATTTAATTTTGCGTTTTATAAATAAAAACTGGATAAAGTACAATTTTTGTCCTGTTTTAAATGGGTAAATAATATAAAGGAGTACATTTGTTGTACTGTTGCAACAATACATCACATCACCGGTTTTACGCTTTAATTTCAGCACCCGGGATACTGTTGACTGGTGACAGCCTATTTTATCAGCGGTAGCACACATAGAAAGCCCTTCCTGGGACACAGCAACAGCAGCACTTTTTTTTTTCTTGGTGTCAAGTGAACATATGGAGCCATGCTTACACCTCCGCAAAACAGGATACTAATGAGCATGTATACTCAAATTAAGAAAGGACAGATGTAGAATAGATGTGCGGACATTTGCCTTTAGCCAGCGGGTGGTTAATTGCTGGAACAAACTTCCATCTGTCGTTGTGGAAGTTGATAGGTTAAATAAATTTAAGGAGGAACTGGACAGGCACTTGGAGGGAATGGTGTGATTTTTTTTTTTTTTTTGGCTGATGCTGCATAAGCTCCTACACTTGCTTTCTTGCATCATGTGCCACTACTACTACTACTACTACTACTACTCTTCCAACTCCATATTTATAGAAACGGCTGATGCAATACCTTGCAATTACTGTCTGATGCAATACCTTGCAATTACTGTCTGATGCAATAGAAGCGTTATCTGACGCAATACCTTTGCTTTGCGACAAACAAAATGACTGTAATCAAACAATATCTTATACGTTTCACTACAAATGTTACTTTTTTTAAGCTGACGCAGTGTTTTTGTTCGCCACTGAATATCGTTAAGTCAGGTTCGAGTCTGTGCACTATAAAAAATTCCTTGCCCACGCTTTCGGTCCTATGGGCGTTCTACATCCCAGGGGATGCTTTCATTCTGTTTAGTAATTCTAAATTAAGACTGTAACAGCTGAATTTTCAGGATCTGACCGAGCTTTTTGTCCTTTTAGTAAAATAGCCTCACTCAGGTATAAACGATCAACCATCTGAGCCTTGGTAACGTTTCATGTAAACGTTTATTTCCTTTCTTTTCATCTAGCTCCAATGTCGCCTCAGGAAAAAGTGTTTCTTACAGTGAATATCACCTCCGTGACGCTTCATCTTACTTCCTGGCAACCAGGAGGGTGTCCTATCAAACACTTCAGCATTCAGTACAGACCCAGGTATGAAAGGCAATGGATTTCCGTGTCCGATCGGATAGAAGCTCGAAGGGAAAGAATAGACATTCCTAATCTAGCTCCTGATCGAGATTACAACGTTATGGTCACGGCGTACAGCGATGCTGGAGCCACCCAAGGAGAGTACCAATTTAGGACTCTCGGGATAACAGTATCAGGTGAGTGAGAGCTCACGTTGTAAATCAGGCTATAGGTTATAAATTATAATTGATAATAATATGAGTATTTTAGCATGTAGAAAGCACGAAGGACATGGAGCGACCCGAGCCATTTGAATGTTACTCCGATTGCACTATTGCATATCAGATCCAATTAAAATGTTTTGGGATGAATTTCTTCAATCAGTTCAGTATTGCTTGCAATATTGAAGACTGTTTTTTGTGGTCATATTAGAACTCTTATATAGAATATTTAGATATTCGTATATAAGAGAGGTTTAGGTAATGTATAAAGGAACAAAAAAAAATTACTATCTACTCATATTCACGATACAGTAAAACAGACAGTCGCAATCATTAGAGAGAACATAAATCAGTTTTACAATGTAACTGCAACAGACCAATAACAACAAGATAGTCTACACAGGCATCGGACGAATATAAACAATGAATCAAGATGCACCAGTTCATAAACATGTACCTTTTTGGTTAAACATAAAAAAACATTTTCACAGATTTGACATCGAGACATAAGCATAATTTCGCTAGCAATCAAGTTGTATTTTAATTCGAATCCTGTGGCGCCATCTATCGAAATGTGTCGACATTGTCTCACGAAAATTCGGTCTTCGTCATCCTAAAAGTGAACACAGTCTGCCCTGGTATTCGCGAATCAAGTTTTCTTTGAATGATTTTTGATACCGAAATTCGTCTTCTGCGCAGGTGTCGTGAGCCCTGCTTATTTTGCACTGCATCACGTTATGCATTGTTCGAATAGCAAAATCTCACAAAGTATAAATTTTGTCTTTGGATATTTTAGGCTAAAAAAAATCAACTATAAACAGAGCTTCAAAATTATAAAACATCTCGTGCTATTTGGCCTTATCGAAATTATATGAAGTTGGAAGGGCTGACTTATCCTTTTATCTGTTTTGTGGCCAGCAGGTTTAAACTTCCCAATTAATGCAGTGATGTTATCGGTCAATGCAGAGCAAATTTTGCCTTCACAACGAGTTGTCTTGATATTGCACTACTTTCAGATAAACGGCATCGCCAAACATATTAATCTACAATTTATCTGAAAGATAAGACACTGCTATGACAGCTTCCTCGAGAATCTGTTGGTACCTCATCAGATGTTAGATGGTCTCTTTTAAATAAATAGGGGCTAACCCTTTGGCAGTGCCATTTATTTAAATGTAGCGCAATACTATGACAAATCATTGTGAACGCAAAGTTTGTTCTGCTGTTTGCTATAAGACCACTGCATTAAATGGACAGTTTAAATGCTGATGGCCACAATCAGCATTTAAAGAAAGGAGTCTTGTACTTTAAATAAATGAAAGGACAAGATAATCTTTCAAACTACTCATAACTGGATGAAATTCCTGCATTGATATTATAAGTAGTTATGTTACTCAGCTCTCAAAATAGGAAGCATTTACATCACCAACTCTCCTACCACTGCGAACATATTCAGATGATGCTCCTAATAGGCCTGCCCTACTCCCAGAAAGGTACTAAATCAGAAATCAGAATTTCTGTGCCTAAAACAATATATTCTGACATTATCCAGTTAGGCTAAACGGACTTCACATAAGGAAAACTCTGTTGATAGGCACATTTATTAAATCTTAGCAACATGCCATTCGCAGGTATCCTTTTATTTTCAAATAGAAGCAAACCTTGAACAATCATTAAAACTGAAATTTTTGGAAATAGGAAGCAAAAAAAATTGCAAAAATTCTTCCAGTAGCTTTCTTTTCTTCATATCTGACATCAAATACAGAATATTTCGACCATTTTCTCGAGTTCACAGCCGTACTTTCCAGTAGCACACAGTCACCATCAATAATATCCAGGAAACGTGTATACCTTGGCTCATATATAGCCCGTAATGTATTATGCAAACGTGCAAGGCGTTTCTTGCAGATATTTGAAAAGGCATTGCTGAGCATAATGAGGCGAAAGCGCTGAAAGGCGTAAATCAACGCACAAAATAGCAATTTATCACCTATCAACCATGCTTGGCATTCGTAAAGGACTTCACCGCAGCTAAAACTATAAAAGTAAAGCGCTCCCATCCGGTCACTGCTTACGATTCCAAAGAAATCATCCCAGTTTAGTCACGCCATAAGTAATTCTACCACAGCCAGCGTAACAACCCTAGCATTCGTAATATACATTTCCATTTCATTTAGTATCCCTTCGCGTGCATATACCCACAGCGTGTGTATGCTCAACTGTCTAATAAATGAATGTATGTGAAGGATGGCTTGGTCATCATCGACAACTACACGTAACAAAAAAAATAAGCTCCTTCAAACTTCCTGAGTAGAACAATGACTTCCGGGTGTTTCGAAATAATAAATTTATTGTAAAATCCTTCTTCTCTGTGGAAAACAAATAAATAGAAAAGCTATGAAACAACTCTGATGGTTACAACGTATCAACACCACGCAGTTTGCCATAACAGCACGCATTAGGGCGTACATCGCGTGCTTAAAACTGTATGGATCCAATCAGTTGTCAACAATGTTTGAAAAAATACCTTGGAAATTAATTTCAGCAAAAGACATTTGCCATTGCAGCTGTCACTTAATGCTATTATACTTTGGTATTATTTCATTTGGAACTATTCTTGATATATTTAATAGCCAACTTTCTTTGATGTAAGCAAGTTTTCATGTTTCGTGTTTTTCCTCTAATTCTGTGCGTTTTTGATTTGTACTGCAGCTGTCACCTCCTCTCCAGCTCTGGTGCGCAAAGAAGCCGAACTTCCGTTTCACAAGAACTTGACACTAATGATTCCAGTGGTGGTGTCGGGGACCGTGCTCATTATCGTGTTCCTAACCGTGATGGTGTGCACAAGGAAACACTCGCAAGAAAGAAACCACAGACACAGTAAGTACAAACTTCGGCTTAATGACTAATTTTCGTACGAAGACTTTCCTAAGATCCTACATAATAAGCCCACTTATCGCAATATCTCCAGTTGTTAAAAATAATTGGAACTAATGCTGCGTATAGAATATCTCTGTTCACAATGCGCATTAAGAATACCTACGATCATGTAAGTTTGAAAAGTTTCATGAATTCGCAGTGCAATTTTGACGAAAGGTCTTCGGCTATTATACACAACAGAGTCGTTAAATTTCAAAATTAAAATTCCAGTTTCATTCTTTGTGCAGCAACACGTAAAAGCAACTGAATATCTCAAATGCGTTTCAAATGGAAGACTGGATTTAGCTCCAAAAGGTACTGTGAAAGATATAGTTATCAGGGCATCATTAAATCAGTTTAATAAATGAATGCTGAATTTATTATTTAATAAAACACATTAGAAACAAAAGCGTCTCTGAAACATGTACCAGAAGTTCAAAAAATATATAATTAATTACAGATACTTATGAGTATTACCGGGATATCATCTATACGTATTTACAGTTTATAAAAGTTTTTACAAGTTTAAAAACGTATTTTATAGAATATCTATATGGTATTTCCGCTAATGTCCCTTCTTAAAGCACACTGAATGCTTTGTAATGTCTTTTATTTAACAATAATAGACTGTCTGGAGGATTCTAAGTTTTTATAAGAAACTGGCCATGGTAGTTAGTTCCTGTCCGACATCAGAATTAGTTGCTCTGCTATTGAGAAAAAAATACTTCAACCCTTTCCCCCAGGGATTAAATTGTATATGAATTGCTCTTCTATTGTATATGAGTTGCTCTTCTATTGAAGAAAAAAAATACTTCAAGCCTTTCTCCCAGGGATTAAATTATTTATGAGATACGCGGACGAAGTCCTTTTAATGGGCAACAAAACACCACTATCGATACTTTATTTAACACAACACATGAGAGACCCAAATTTACCCTCGAAGTAGAAACCGATAATAAAATTAATTTTCTAAATCGTACTATATACAAAATCGGTACATCTTTAGGCACCAAAATATACAGAAAGAACACACATACAGGTAAGTTCTTACATTACTACTCACACCATCCTCTATACATCAAAAAAGCAGTCCTATACAATCAGATATATAATGCTATCAAATATAATCACACACAAACAGACCTATCCGTAGAATTGCAATACCTCACCAAAAAAATATAATAGTGTCCATAATAGTGCTAATAACCCTAGCAAAATTAATAACCACTTGAATAAGATACACAAACCCCTTATCGCCTTCCCATACCATCAACAATATGCTAGACGACTTCAACAGGTTTTTAAGAATACAGATATCAAATTAATATTTACATCTTATAATAAATTAAGTTCTAAATTCAATTCATACAAGACAACATATGAATATGGGACACAGGATTATAATAACATCATATATTTTATTAGATGTCAATCAGATTGTCAAGCATGTTACGTAGGCAGTACAACAGCAAAATTTGGGACATCAAAAATTTCTAACACGCGTGCATACTACCACTTTAATAGCTTCAAATCTGATTTATCAAGTACAGAACTAACGCAACATGTTCAATCTTGTAATCATAACCCACTCATCGATTCAGCGATTACAGTAGCTAAACTAAATTCCAGTTATAAAATCCTTCAAAATGAAGCCCTCGTCATTGAGTGGTTTAAGCGCCACACATCGTTCAACATATTAAACAAAAAGATTCCAACCAACTTCTCCCCTATTTGGAATTTAGCTCGTATAAAGTTTCCACGTGCACTGAAATGCATTTCGGGAACTCAACCTGTATATAACACATTCGCGCGCTCTTCCCTTCCCACTATAGCTAACTGAAGACGATTTCGAAAGTCGCTCGTGCGCGGCTATTAGCTTTTTATCTCACTTGAATTTATTTTAATTAGACAACCATAGAATGGAAGGTGCACTTTCCTTTCTTAGGCAATTTTTTAAAGCTCATAACTTAGTAATTTTAAATTTACAATTTCTTTAAGTTATTAGAATCTCATAACTAACATGTACGTGGTGAAACTTTCAATCAACTAAGCGGATTTCTATGAGGTGAGTGCTGAAAATTAAGCTAAGCTATATCTACGATCTAGTCATTACATCAGAGCACATAAGGACTCCTTAGAATATCATCAGTTGCTCTGCTATATATTGATGAACTCGTAGGTAGTCTTCAGTGCCCGATTCCTCGCAAAATTTGTAGGGCTCTATGGCGAGAGCATTATTGAGTCCAATTTTGTTAGATGAGAACATGTCCTTAAGATACACTAAATGTTGATGGTAGCCCGCAGTGAAAACCTCACAAGACTTCCTTCCCGGTCCGCCTAGTCTGGGAGGCTAATGATATTTGAAAACGATGGGGAGTCTATCTTCCCTGCAATAAATTTCGCCAGCAGTTGGATATTTATTTGAGGTTGCAGTCTTTATTTTCCATGGGGTTAGGCCGAGGCTGGAATAATACATGTCACATTAGGGCCATCCGGAATATCAATTCGTGAATTGCACATGTTCTCTGGTCGATTTGCTGTTTGCTGGACAAAAGACCAGAATTTCTGGGAGGGAAGGGGGGAAGTCTTGCTATCTATGCTTGAGACCGACTAACTCAGCCACGGAGTGAAAAAAATCTCATAAAAGTTCCTCGCGTCATTGATCGGATTCGAACCTGGGCCTTTTCCACCCGGTGTTACATAGTGGTGTAACAGGGTAGCGCAAGTAGCATAGTGGTGATACCACTACGCTAACCGCGCAGACAGGCCGAGGTTGAAATGGGGGATCAATCTTGAGATAGTGAACGGTCGTCCACTTAGCCTGTTAACCCGCCTCTCAGGATCCAATTCTTGAGTACATAGAATCTGCTGAGCTGTGCTTGAGGAGCTGAGGACCAAATTACAGGAGCATAGAGTGGGACAGTAAACAGGCATCTTTTGATGCACTGTGTCATTACAGTGGAATCCCTTACAACCACTAGCTCCTGCCTAATCGCCCACATAGCTCTGTATACCTTGGTCTTCATATTGTCGAAGTGTCGTCCCAAAGAAAGGCTTTCATCCCTTGTAAAGCCCAGGTCCATAGTAAGTGTAAGTGTAAGTGTGTGTTGTTGTCTTACGGCACCAGGGGTTTCCCCCATCTCCGCGTTGCTTTCATTGTGGTGAACCAGTTCACTGGGAAATGCCAGAGATTTAAAAGTGTGTGGGAATTGTTCATGTGTTGTGTTCTGTACCGTTGTTCATCTGGTCATTTAGCCGTTGGACCCCTATTGAGGCCCAACGTTGTCCCACTTACGCCCCGTGGAGGCAGACCAGGAACCCAGTAGCTGTAGATTCACTCTGGCAGGTCCTGCCGCTTAATTTCCTGGGATTTCGGCGGCTAGGACCTTAAAAAAAAAAAAAATAAATAAATAAAATAAAATAAAAATAAAAAAATAAATAAATAAAAAAATAAATAAATAAAAAAAAAAAAATAATAATAAAAATAAATATATAAGTAAATAAAAAATCTGCGCTGGGGTAATGTCGCTTTGGTTTGCTAGGCCGAGTTTTGGGCGTAAGGTAATTTTATCATATTTAGTTTTTGACGTGTGGGGCTTTCGCTATGATGAAGGTAGAGAGGGGAGGGAGACCGAAGATTGGGGGGAAAAGACAGAAATATGGGGCCAATAGAGTAGATAGCCCCAGTTTTCAGTGGGGCATGCCCATGCCCCACCAGAGTAGAAGTTTGGGGGTGGAGGAGAAGGAACAAAAAATGTCCCCTCCCCCCAAGGAAGTGGGAATAATAGGTGAAGAGGGCGAGGGTGTCCTCTTCAGATCGCCATCAAGCTGTTTGCAACTGTGCTGCGTTTAGTCTGTTCTCTACTGCCCAGGTCCATGTGGGAGGAAACCTTCTTGAATAGAAGGTCCTCTACTCGGATATCTATGTTGTTTTTCTTTCTCTTTTTGGACACTACTAGTTGCGCTGATTTGATCGGGTTAAGCTCAAGACCAATTGAAGTTAAGTAATTTTGAAGTATCTCCATTTGATGATTTGTTTTTTCCTGCAAGTATCGAATATGCTCAGCATCTTTTGAGGTTATGAAGAATTTCATCTCATCTGCGTAACGTAAGAAGCGAAGCTCGGAGATATTGCCATGAAAGGTTCCGGCACCAGTGCAAAAAGGGTCACCGATAGCATCCTCCCTGTGGTACACCTCTAATAACTGCGTATGATGCCTGAAGCTTGACGTAGCCGATTGGTCAAGAGCGCGAGTGCAGTAGCACACGCTCTTTGAGTGGACCGGGGTTCAAGCCCGTGACTACTAAACACGTTTAATATTTGTATTGATTGATTTATTGTAAAAACTCCACTGACTTGGTCGTTGTGCCGGAGTATAAACAAGAACATTTTTTTTTTAAAGATGCCTAGCCCTCAGTTACTTCCAGTAGCTGTTTTCTATGTTAAAGTATCGTCTGAGAATACGTATCAGAGCAGGCATTGCTAAACTATCTTAAGCAGCTTTTATGTCCAGGAAGAGGACGTCCAGCTGTGCTCGACTGTTGAGCACATGTCGAATTCTTAGTAGGGTATCCAACAATTTGGTGGTGGTGGATCTGCCCCTGACAAATGTGTGCAAGTAGGCGAGGGGGGGGGTTCTGTACCAAAAACATTGCTGAGGTAGATCGGATTGTATTGCTTTTTCAAATATTTTTAGGAGGATGCAGCACACGGATATAGGCCTGAAGCTTTTGGATTCTTCAATTTGGGCACTTGTCTCACATAGTAGCAGTTGCATATCCTTGGTATCTTTGCCTTTTCCAGAATCTGATTAAAGTGATGCAGGAGAAGGTCAAGGATAAACATGCTGCATTACTTTATCGAAAATTGTGGAGAGTTGTCTGGCCCCAACGTGGCTTTATTTAGTAGGATATTAATGATTTTCTTTAGGATGTAATTAGTTATCCACATTCAGAAGGTCAAACTTATTTGGAGGAGGGCTACACCGTACAAAATTGTCCCGACGCAGAAGCATTTTTGGTATATCTGATCAATTTTACAAATGAAACTCACAAATTGCGCAAATAGACTGTATATAATTGTACATCACCCTCTAAAAAGTATTTGTATACCCATTTCCTACAGTAGAACAATGTTTTCTTTTGTTTTCCTGTTTTCATAGTACATTGGATTTTCGCGGATAAACAAGTGATTCAGACCGCTATGTAAGAAAATCATGATCTCGTAATGATACGAAGAGAGGAGCTCACTGATCCCGAGATAACTGTTATTGTCGGATGTGGAGCTATTTCTCATTATGAAACTTAGGACATTTGGTGGTTTTGCGAGAAACCATGAATACTGATTCCCACCTTAACATTTTGGACAATTCCATGCTCCCAGTGATGGGGTAATTCTTCATTACAGATCGATGTTTGTTTTAAAAGAATAATGGCACATACCATACTGCCGGTGCTGTTTGAGAATAGTTAATGGCCAGTGCAGAGATACGATTCGAACCCTATGAAACATCTACGAGATAAAAGTGGTCAGTGTCGTGCACTAGTAACGGAGGGCTGTACTCAATTCAGTCTATCGTTCGTTGGGAAAAGTCTCCAAGAGAGCAAAGTGTGCCTTAGCGGCCAAAGGGCGACCAACGTGTTATTTAAGTAAGTGGTAATGAGGTTAGAATTAAACCGACGTGTATCCTGGTACTTTTTGGGGGGTTCGTACATAATTTAATGTGCTGTGCAAAAAGCATAATATGGATTGTAAACACTAACTAAATGAACTGCATGCTATAAAAACACTTATACATCACATTTGTTTATGCAGTTAGTTCATTGGGAACTATAAAACCGTACTATGAGTGTAAAAATTACACCTCGAATTACCCCTCGAAGTAAGTTTACGGTTTATAAAATGTTTTGTCCTTCTTTGCAGGTTGCACTGAGTTAAAAATGCACAGTTATCCGCTTTGTGTGCGGATGACTCTGCCCTCAGAATTCTGCCAATGAACGTTTTAGAACATTATGTTGGGTACAACATTTCATATGGGTGTTCTACTTAGTCTCTGGAAAAGACTTAAGAGTAAAATTTTTTTTTTTTTTTTTTTTTTTTTGGCCTCCGTCATCAGTACAAAATAAAATATATATTATTTTTGGCCTCATAACAGAATTTCAGCCCTCCTGGGTAACACAATTGGTAGAATCACCGTCCTCCCCACACCGGGTGGAAAAGATCTGAGTTCGAGTCCTGTCGATTATGTGAGGAATTTTAATGGGCTTTTTTCACAACGTGGCTTTGTTAGTCGGTCTCAGGCGAGGGTAGCATGGTTTTCTCTCCCGGAAACGCGGGCTTTTCGTCCAGCAAACAGAAAATCGACCACAGAACACACGCAATTTACAGACGGTATACACAGAGCATTATGGCCATAGTAACTGATGCTCCTAAAATCCCACTGAAACAGTAACAACAACGAAATTCTAAATGAAGAAAAGGTGAACCAATGTGTAGAATCTGCTGAATATAAAAGAAAACAGAGTGAACAACTGTGGGTTGTAATTCAGGAACACTAGTACAGTTCTGTATAAAGTAAAATTATCCGTTTTGTTTTTCATGATTTTTTCCATAGGTGCATGAAAAATATGGTACCCATCATCATCATTGGTTATTTGAGCAAATTTCTAGAACGGACCAATATATAAATTGCAAGACTCTCTCTCACAATTTCGATATTTCTCAGTCATATTACAGTAAGATCACCTTGCATATATTTTTTTTTAATTTTCAAGATTAAATAGAGGGGAAATCGAATATGTTGTTCATTGAAGTTATCTTCCTAGCTGAGAGTATATATGGTATTTCAAATAAATGAAGGCATCGTAAAAGCCAAAGAAATTCTGAAATAAAAAGGATAAAATGTTTTCGATACAGTCCTGAAAATTAGAATTCCCTAATAAAAGTACTGTATAAACTTAGTACTTTCGATACAAGGATAGAAAGTGCATTATAGTAGTAGTAGTAGTAGTAGTAGTAGTAGTGGCACATGATGCAAGAAAGCAAGTGTAGGAGCTTATGCAGCATCAGCCAAAAAAAAAAAAAAAAAAAAAAAAAAATCATCACGCCATTCCCTCCAAATGCCTGTCCAGTTCCTCCTTAAATTTATTTAACCTATCAACTTCCACAACGACAGATGGAAGTTTGTTCCAGCAATTAACCACCCGCTGGCTAAAGGCAAATTTCCGCACATCTATTCTACATCTGTCCTTTCTTAATTTGAACTTATGTCCCCGTAGGTTCGTAATCTGAACAAGTGGAAGGATCCCATCAGAATTCAGCGTGCTCAACCCATTCAAGGCCTTATATACCTCAATCAGATCACCGCGCAGGTGCCTAGTCTCCAGCCACTGCAATTTGCAGAACTTAAGCCTCTCTTGGTAAGAGAATCCCTTCATTCCCCTCACCAATCGTGTTGCTCTTCTCTGTACACGCTCAAGCAAATCTACATCCTTCCTAAAATGAGGCCTCCAGACCTGTACGCAGTACTCAAGGCGTGGCCTGACCATTGCCTTATACAGAGGGACAATCACCTCCTTTTCCCTGCTAGCAAAATTCCTATATATCATTGACAAAACCCCATGACCTGCCCTAGCAGCCTGTCTGCATTGCTCAGAAAACTTCATATCTGACTGCACAATTACTCCCAGGTCTTTTTCATTTTCTACCACCTTAAGTGTAGTACCACACAGTTGGTACGTTTCTCTGGGGTTACTTCTACCCATATGCAGTACTTTGCATTTGTCAAGGTTGAACTTCAGTTGCCACTTCTTAGCCCATCTGCCCAAATTATCTAGATCCTGTTGCAGTAGCACACTGCCATTACTGTCATTAACAACCCTGCCAACCTTTGTGTCATCTGCAAACTTCGACATTAAGCCTGATATCTTTGCATGTATCGTTCAACATTCTTGACTGAAAGAAATAACAGAAACCATATATAATTCGGATACGATAAACAAATAAAGGACCGACATCACCAGTGGATTTTAAATTGAACGCAAAACAGCAACGACAAATCTGAAAGGGTACTGTTGGAGAAACATGCTCCTGAAACTGGTCAGACCCGCATCAGACATCTTAATTTGCAGAATAATAAAATTGTATTTAACAAAGAATAATAGCCAGGGCAGTGGTGATTTGTAATTAATTTGAGAATTAGAGTTATCAATACATTTTAGAGTTTTATCGGATATTACAGACTAAACTAGATTTAACTGGAATCACAAAAGAGCTCTAAATTTCAGTAGGCGAATATAGTCGTATTTCATGGGAGAAAAAATTAGTCCTAGAAGAGTTTCAGGGGACGTTCTTGTGGAGATAAAGTGGGTTAGTCAGGAAGAGGTGGTTGATATCAATAAGAAATCAGCACGGTTCAACAACTATCAGAAAACGAGCCGTTGGGATACATAATTTGCTCGATAGCTCTTATGTTTCTATCTACAGTAAAATCATGTTCATAAATGACCTTAAAGATCCGCAAAGACCGACTTACTCCTCGACGTTAACTTTCCTATATGAAATAACAGTTGTAAGGCAGAGATAAGTATTAGTGAAGGGTGTAATCTAATAGGTCACGGAAAAGAATCATTGTTTTAGTGAAATTGGCAAAAATTTGAAAATATGAAGAAGAAAGAAAGTAGTCTTCTAAAAAAGATAGCACACACGTAAGTTCCGAATTTTTTTTACACAGCTGTAAGTGGTCCTTTCTATGGCAGGAAATGCATTTTCCGAATAGATTAACAAATTTCTTCTGCGTTCTTTCAATCAAAGCAAACACATTTTGGGAGCTAGAAACCAACTTTTTCGCATGGTCTAGATCTAGAATATAGAAAACCGTTAATAGTTGTAGAGACTATCTTATTTGTAAAGAAAATAACCTTAGAATGTTTGACCGAGCCAAATATTTTACTTTCCTGTAAGGTCATACGCAAATTATAGCAAACTTTCCAGCGAGACACCCAGTTCCTTACGTAGATGTAATGTTCACTTGACTTATTACTGACAAAAATAGAGCTTCCTGTCTATAAAGTTGACCTTTGGGCAGAGATGATGTCGCCTACATTCAGCAGATGACATGTAATCAAAATTGGACATACAGCACGTGACCTGATTTATTACTTCCCGCTACCTTGAGTCTGATTGACAGGCAGTTTCATTTAGTACATCGTGTGCTGCTTAGTATTCATTCCATCCTCCTTCATGTGATGGTGTTAAAACCATCGCATGAGGTTTTAACAGACAAATGTAATCATTAGCCAGCTGGTCACCTAGTTTCAAATACACGAAGGAATTCAATTTCCAGATGCAAAAGAAGTGGCATAGGGGAAATCATTATAATTTACCTGAACGGGATCGACAACAACAAAAACAGTCTAAAATTATTCACACTTAATAGAACTATTCAGGAATAAAAATGCATGTTGATGTACTAATCCTGGCGTAGTCTTCTTGCTGCACTAAATGGAATGAATAATCAAATCAAACGTAGAATAGACCAGTCTCGTGGGCGTCTTAAAAAAAGTTTTCATCCTTGAATTTTAGATAACATTACTCTCTTAAAGTCCAGTTCCTCTGTCCAGTTCCTTTGATTCAAAATCAAATATTGGTCATGATCATTCTGAACAGCTTCTAATGGCCAGTTTCTTTAATCGTGGACAACTTTGATTTTTTTAAGTTGTCCTGGTTTTTAATTCATATTGTACGCGGTGGTGGTTCGTTCGTTTTAATTAGTTATCTAGATTTCTCTATTAACAAGGGTGACCTTTCATGTAATTAATCGCGCACCAAATGCATTAGAAGCGTGGACAACCAAACTGAAATGGTAGCTCAAATATCAAATGAGGACCATAAATGATTTTTTCATATGAATTTTATTAAGGCCTCCAATATGAATTTCGTCAAACTACACAGGGACAGACAGTCCTTCATACATTACAGACGAGCGCTTGTACATTTAGAGAGCCGACAATACTGCAGATCATTAAGAAGAGGACAACAGATCATTAAGAAGAGCACAACAGATCATTATTACTTAAAGCGTATTGGTGGTTGTGGCAATCGATGACCTTAAAATAAGGCGATACTTTACAAATAATATGATTGCCGGCTGACTAATTCATATCAAAGAAGTCAATACCTGAAGGTACTATGGCTACCCTCATTACAAATGAATCTAGTGTATTCCGAGCATGCGCCAGCTTATGTAATTTGAAACTTCAAAATGCGTGTCAGTTTATCTATTTGAGATTGATTTCGGTACATATAAAATAATAATTTTAATATTCTGTAAAAACATTGTACAATAAAAATATTGATATGTACTATATCATTAAAAAATCGAAACCTGTTAAATTTAAATGAACTTTTTATTAAAGTTGTCATTAATCAAAAAATCCATCATTGCAAAGCTGGTACGGTTAGCAATGATACGGTTTTCCCTCAAACAAACGCCTGCGAAGCTCCAATCCTTGTGGTTATCACTTCACTTGATGCCTTGGGGTCGATTTTGACTGAAAACTCAGATTTAATTTTCGTACTGAGCAGCAACTGGACAAGTTCATTCTCATGAGCAGGTTAGCAAAACAGCGTATATTTTCAAGTTCATGATATCGCAAAGCTAAAAAAAAAATATATATATATATATACGTTGTGTATAGACTATTATATACTCTACAGTTCTTTATGCTGCTGAGATTTTGGAATCTTCAACACCCACCACTACTGACCGAATTCATTCGGCCGAATTTTTGTAGAGTGTTTTCCAAGTGGAGTGTTACCCAAGTGGGTCAGATGACCCAATTGGGCAACGCTCCACTTGGTAAACACTCCCTCCCAACTCCGGACTACTAACATGGTCCGGTTGCTTCCAGTACCACCCTTCGAACTCTCACTGATACCATACCGTTATCGCTAACGACAAATGCATTACTGGATTAATCTCTTCATCACATTTCTAGTATATGTGCCACTGGCTCATTTCATAACCAACACTGACATCATACCCAGGACTCCGTCGTTGTTGTTGTTATTGTAGTAGAGTTTTAGGAGCATCAGCAACTAAGGCCATTTTTCTCCGTGTATATTCTGTAAATTGCCTGTGTTCTGAGATTGGTTTTTTGTTTGCTGGACGAAAAACCCGAGTTTCCGAGAAAACCATACTACCCTCGCTTGAGACCAACTAACTCAGCCATGTTGTGAAAAAGGCCCATAAAAATTTCTCACTTTATCGATAGGACTCGAACTGAGGTCTTTTTCACCCAGTGTGGAGAGGGAGGCGATCCTACCAACTGTGCTACCCACCAGGGCAAATATGCTATCCTAGATTCCGATGTTTGCATCTGTCTGATGATTCTTACAATCGAATGATTGCTAGACTGATTAACTCATTCTTTCTCACCCATTCATTCTCGACAGTGACTTCATGACATTTGCTGGAGACAAATAATACCATATCAGTAAATACCAAATAAATACCATTTCAGTCGAAGAGATATATCTGCTTTTATATCTTGTGTTGCTACTCTATTCTGATTGTGTTTCAGATACCCAACTGGGCTCTCGCATATCAAGACAATTTTCTTCATTTTATATTACCAAATATGTGCATTTTTTCTCTGTTCATGTACAGCTTCGCAGTAATAAAGATTAGATTATTGGTTAATTAATCAAGATTAGCTGAAGTACGAAATAGCCGTTCACTTTGAATGTCTTATTATAAACGTCTAAGCAATAAATAAACCAAAATTGAGTGATATATGACAGCTTTAATAAAGACAAATTCAATTTTTAACCAAATTATGTCTGTCCTTCGTATACGCGAATTTCTTGACTTCTTATATTACTACATGCCACGAATGATTAATTATTCGATTAAACAAGTGAGGTATATTAATAAAAAAAAAAAAAACATGGCAACAAACCAGCTCAAGTTCTGAGTATTTCTCCTCCTCCGTCCCATCATTAATAATTTAATATATCTTAACCTAATAATTTTCTGTTATTAAGTTAAAGATTAAATAATTATATATTACAGATTAAATCATTCTCCGTTATTAAGTGAACAAGATTAACAAAAGTTAACACAGTGATATTTTAAATGTTGTGTGAAAGGCAAGTGGATTTGGGAGAATTTACTCAAGTATTTTACGAAATAGTGTGGAAACAGCTGTGATAATTATAAGATAATTACATTGCTTAGGAACAGAGCTGCAGATCTGATTATAAAAACAAAAAACGTCTATTATAACCAATTTTTTATTGATAAACATAGAGCTCAAATAAAAATAATTCCTCCTTTTGTACACCATTATGTACTAAAGGAAGAATGGAATATAATAAATATTTGTTAAGTACAAGAAAGAGACTATTAACGGAAACCAAATTAAAACATTATTAGAGAAGATATCAGGCACAAATAGGTATGAGGTTGTAAACATTGCCAAAGCAATTTTGAGGTCAAATAGGTTTAGCAATGATTATTGCCGAATTATTTTTTAACAAGAACTTTCCTCATATTATAAATTCTTACGTTGTTTTAGTTTCTTCATATATTGAAATTCTTAAGACTACAGTGAAGTTAAAAAATCAGAACTACTGTGGATTGAATTTCATTACAGCAGACAGCCAAAAAGAATAAGGAAGTGTTTGCTGTACTTCTAGTAGAGCTGCTAGGAAAAATGTTTGAAACAAGGTGTTATCTAACTAACTTCTTTTTATTCAAGATAATTCCAATATATAAAAGAGATAACCAGAAGATTATTACAATTAAATGCATATAATTGTTTAATAAAGTCATTAGGTTGTTGTATATAGGGTTTGTTTTGAGTAACTTAGACTACATTCATATATATTATGTCTATAAACTTCGCGTGTTCTGGGTCGATTTGCTTGTTTGCTGGATGGAAAACCTAACTTTTACGAGTGAAATAATGAGATCCTAAGTTCGACTGACACTGTCATCTTGTGAAACAAGCCCATAAAAATTCCTCGCGTCACTGACAATTTGGAATTAGTCTTTTCCACCCGGTGTGGGGGTAGACTGTGATTATACCAACTATGTTACCGCGAGGGCTAATACAATCAGTACTGAATAAGATAATAGAATATTATACAAGTGTATCATTTCACTCATCAGTATTTAACAAGTTCTTGTGACCGAAGTGATCTTTTGTGACGATGATATTGAAAAGACAGCTGTCACTGAAGAAGGGGTAAGAATATACCATTATGTACATATTTCCAATTCGGAAATAAACATAATAATACCAACGTAGTTTTTGATTGCTTTATTATCTTCAGACATACACAGACTGTTAAACTTTAATGGAGTCTTAATTTATATTAAAATAATAAAAATTTCATTTTAATCCTGTTTACAGACTTGACCAAAACTTATTAGTTAATGGATATTCCTATATTGCAACATAAATCATTGAAATATGGAATAAGAGGAAGATTGATCAATTATTAGCTAGTTACTTACACAAAATAATAATCACAGTGGAACTGGATAATATAAAAATGTAAATCAGTAGAAATAAAAAGTTCAAGTTTTTGACTAAGCATTATTGGCCCTGCACGAGTACTGAAAGTACTCATGAGGGCCCAATAATGCTTACTATTTATAATAAGAAACAGTTGGAAGTCAACAGTTGGTTTGACGTCAGATTTACAACAGGATGTTCTACATTTGAAGAATTGGCCGCATAAAAAATTATACCTGGATTTTAAAAATAAATAAAATTTTGTTAATTAGACCTCTCCATCAACTTTTGGATTTATAATCTTTCATTAAAATACATAGTCATCAATGGGTCCATGTTCAGAATTTTCGTAACTGGAATTGTAAGAGAGTGGAAGTAATTTTAATTGTTGATACTTAGATTTATGCACTTCTTTTTTTAGTCTAAATTGGACCAATACAAGATGCCAGTCTGTACAAAAAATATTTTTTTGTTTACTTTTTCTATTATATAAAGAACAAGTCTGAAAATAGACCCAAAGAATCAGATTAGAAACTTCATTAAAAATACAGCTACACTGCTTAATATTTGAGTACGCTCGAATATTCTCGCAGTTGATGCACTTACGTTTTGAACAGATTATTTCAGTTCTTTACCAGGTTTTAAAATTATTTATCGAGATTTAAAAAATTACCAAAAAGCAACTTTGCTCCTTATACAAATTATTCATAGTTAAATTTTTAAAACTTCACACGTAATCTTTTTCTCTTTTTTTTTTTTTTTTTTTTTTGTATGTGAATGAATGAATTAACGTAACTAACTTAATACTGCATATGCATTTGACAGCTCGATTATAAGTTGTATTGAGACCGAAAGTGCCGCCATCTCTTGATACAATTTTGAACTAGATTACGCATGTTTTTCAAATATCTAACTCTAGAGAAAAATATGGAGAAGCGTATCATAAAATAGAATTGCTTCGTGTATAATGCGATAGTGACTGCAGATATCACACGAGTTACATGATTAATGCATTTCTAGAAGTTATCGCGTAAGGAAACGCATAATTTTGGAAATTATTTTCCCATTGATAAAATAAAACAGACTGGGTTACTTTCTAGATCTGACTATCCAACTTCTTTTTATCACGCATATACTGTTTCGTATTAAAGGGTTTCGTTTTAAGCATTTTAAGTTAAAATACGATTATAATTACAAGACTGTTTAATATATTATGTACTTATTGTCTGTGTACAAAAAACTGATCATCAAAAATAATAGAGTTCTAGAGTTCAACTCTAAAAACCATTCAACAGTTTCAAGTGTCGTCGCAGTGTGGCGCACCCCACGACAGAAAACTATACCGATTTCTGAACATGGACGGATGCAGTCTGGATGTTTCCACAAAGGAAAAGTGTTGTTAGTACCAAGGCGGGACTGACCCGAGCGGCTAGGTGGCGAACGTTGCCTGGATGTGTTGTGTTTTCTAGGGTGGTCCCTAAACGTTATTTTAACTCTGTTACAGTGATGATACAGAGCTCTGTACACTGGTCAAATATGCCGGGGCTAACAGCGTTTGTGTGGTGTTACAGGTGCAAAGGTGGGGAAAAACTGTTGAAAGCGGCCTGGGCCAATTGGTCTTGAGAGTTTCACCAAAGCAATGAAAAGGCTTGGAGTCTCGCATACAATAACAGAAAAAAACAAAGGTTAAATTAGTAATAAGAAACTAAGTATATACAAAAATCCCAAACGATATAACATGCAACACCAAGCCGTCACACTGTGGAAACTTTGAACCAATGGATGTGATATAATCTTGTGATTTTGGGCAACGTTCCTTCATGAATAGCTGTCATTCATCATTTTCTCTTATAATTTGTGGTAAATTTTGTTGGCTTCATGTCGCTAAGAAAGGAACGCTTTACTCTTAATAAACAAAGACTGATGCTTCAGAGAAGTAATTTTTGTGATTATATATACTCGTATTAGTATCTCTAGGTATTACATACTATTTTATTTTAACTGTAATCCTAACATTTATTGAAATTATTTCTGCTTCACATTCGAAACGAATCCTTGCAAACAATCAGAAAGAGTGCACCATTGACCCGGATTTGTTAGATGCTTGGGTATCTCAAACGTGCACCACTCTTTTTGAAGAAAGAAACCTTCAGTCCCCCCTCCGTTTCCCAAAAATAATTAGAGAGATTCCACATTGGATCACTTCTCCAAAGAAAACCTGATCACATGATTGATAATCTGACAAAGAAATCGGCTGAGGGGCTTTTTATTTGGCAATTAATTAATACAATATCTGACATTTGACTTTTAGAAATCTCTCAATATCTTAAGCCTATGCAGATGGGCTACTCATTCCTAAAAATATATGGAAGACTAATTCACCCAGCACTTGTTGGACGTTGTCCCTCTATTTTCCATTTAGTAATCTCAAAGAGCCTCTCCTGCAGAGGTTATTTTAGAAGCAACGTTATTTAACTGTAAACAGCGCGTTTTACTCCATACCGGGAGTAAAACTCGCTGGGTTGAATTTCGTCAACGATGCAAGGAACTTTTATGGGCTTTTTCACTCTGCGGCGTTGACAGAAAGGTTTCTCCATGAAAATCAAAGGTTTCATTCAGTAAAGCAGGAAAATCGACCAGAGAACACGTGCTACTTATGGATATGATAAACGTGGGCAGATAAGTGTTCCCAGGTTGACCTAATATGACGGGGGTTTTTCTTTTCTTTTTTTTTTTTTTTTTTTTTTTATACTTTTACCAACATTAGAGGTGTTAAAGGACTTCTCTCTTCTCATCTTCTGCATTTGAGTCCTTTTCATTTACTTAATTTTTTTTTTTTTTTAAATGTGAGCAATTTAAAATTTTTCATTCTGTATAAGGACCCTAAAGTTTATGGAATCGTTGTAGAAGTTAATTCAAATATCATTTCTTTGTTCAATCTCTTTGTCAATTACCGTATTATTCGGACGATAAGATGCTCCCACGTTTTAGAAGGAAATTTTTGGGAAAAAATATTTTATTGCATATATCTGAAGCACATATCCACATGTGCTTATTAACGCGAAATAAAAGTGCATAACGAAGTATTCACTCGCCGTAGAAAGCCGAACACACGTTGTCACTACTGCTACACTTGTCAATACTAATGCAATGGTCTGAAATTTCATCTCCCACAAAGGAAGAGTGTACCATTCAGTATCATCAAGGCCACTGCTAATTCCGAAAGACTTGGCAACTGTCTCGTGTTTTAGTAACTCCCGTGATATTTTTTTCAACCAATTCGGCCACTTGTGATATTGTTGGGTGCTTCTTCCGTCCTTTTATCGTCAAATCGTGATTTGCTATCTCTGTCCCTCTTGTCCATCCAATGACCATAAAACGGAAGACAAATTTTAGGGCAAGGTTTTCCAGTGAAAAAAAAAAGAAAAAAAATACGCCTTATAGTCCTAAAAATACTCTAGTCAAGAAAAATCAGTGCAGATTGCCTTCACTAAGAAAATATTTAAGGACAATATACAAGTTTTGGTCAATGGTAATAAAATCGATAGAGTCAGTGCTCACAAAGACCCCTGCGTTTTCGTAAAAAGAATCTCACCTTTTAGCACTTTAAAAACACGATACTAAAAGCATACGCAGCACAGAGGATCTTCCCAAACAGCTGGTCAGGGTTTTCAGTACTCAATAAATTATTAACTGTAGGCTGATGGGCCTATTGCCAATGATTCTGCAATCTTCTGTCATTTGTTCCTCTGCTCCTACGTACTTCAACCGATCCCTATGCCTCGCTGAATAAAATTCCCACCGTGCCTTAACCATCTCCATAGCAACTGGAAACAACTCATTATGTACTCAGACATCTCCGTTATAGTCCGTACTCAACTTCAGAATGGATTTGCCTAACTTGAAACAAGTCAGGCAAGTTTTAGGATGGCAGATCCAGCTTCGAAACAAGCTGAAGAACTTAATATACATCCAGTGCGTGTTCCCAGCAACATTTTTCTATACTTTGACAAGTTCGGCGAAGAGATGTAATGCAGAACAGCCAACCTTGTTGATATTTACAAGCATCTGACTTCCTAATAGTCCAGAGGTTTAACTGATTCTAGAAACATTCTCCTGTCCCGTGATGATTCGACCCATTCCAGTACAACAGAATCCTATTGTATTTTATTTGTTAAATGCTGATATGTAGAAGTATTCGCCACTGTTTTAAGGTTCTTAACTCAGATTTCAGTTTACTTCTGTATATATTGATCTACTTAGCATTGATATATATATATAATCATTTTATTACCCTCCTAGCCAGCCCTGCGTTTCTGTACTTAACTGATTAAATAAATATATTTTCTGGTAATACATCCAGGTTTACAAAGTAATCAACATTGTTTCTATTAAAAAGAGTCTGACAAAATCTGTACATGGACACGAACTGCTGATACAGCTACGATATTCAATCTAAATCGATCTTCTTGATTTAAATTTATTTAAAGATGTGCCCACCTTTTTATGATTTTGATATTTAAATATGAACTTAAATAACTTTTGCAATAAAAGTTTTAAAAAAAGTATTTTGAATTTCCTACTTGGCAAATGACAGATGGGAAATGCCGTGGATTACCACGTTTTTATTATTTTACAAAATTACGTGAACTTAACAGGTTTTCACTCCATTTTTCATTCCTTTTCCTTCAGACTACCAAGCCAGGAAATCCCACGACTCCATGTTAATGGCCGAAGTCGTAAAAAAGCCTTTATCAAAACAGAGCATGGATGGATCGCATTATTCTTCCCCTACCCACCGCCATTCAGGACCAGGCCGTGAGTACACGCACTAAATTCTCATTTCAAGTCATTCTGTAATGTTCCTTGGCTTACAGTTCCATTTAAGAATATAAATGGCTTTTAAATATTCCTTTTAAAGTGCTTCCAGTAAAAGCATTCCGCAGTTTATGGATGTCAAAAATTCTCATTGCTATAAACCAAACTATCATTTGTCCTAATTCGAACTTGAAATAAATTTCCCAAATATTCAAAGTATAAATCACAATCAAGTAATGGGCGTTTGTGGTGTATCGCGATAGTAAAGTCTGATCTAGCTGATAAAAAAATGAATATTTTATATGCTATTTATATGAAATATCAATGAAAAAGAATAAACAGAGGCGATATAAAGATTATAAAAGATAAATATTCCAGCGGTTCCCAAAGGAGGAAAACTGCTTTTAACTGAACACGTCTCCAACAAAAGCCAATAAACAGTTTTAATAAATCAGGTCAATCAGAACAATTGATTTAATCAGTATATGAAGGAATTGCAATCAAAAATTTATGGTGGTTTACATAATATTTTAAAACAGCTTATTACTATTCGATCTTCAGTGTGTAATTCATTCTTCAGTAATTCATTTGTCATTTTTTAAACTTTCCTGAAATACGGGGAAAAAAAAGAAGAATCAAACATAGACAGAAATTAAAGGCAAGTAGAACAGAACCGGATGTAAAATGCAGAACAGAATGTACAAAAATACTCAAATGGGAACATTTGGTACGTTCCCTATGCTTAGCACAAACAGCTGAAACATAGCTATGCAATCCGAACAGATTTAATTATACTGTTGAATCTATTCATTGCAGAGTGGTGCGTTAAGTCAAGAAGCAGAGGCTTTGTTTGACTGTTTAATAAATGTAAAAAATAATTTTTATTGACATAATGGATGCTTCAGCCCTTCTGATATCAAGGTACGTAAAAAGGGCTGCATGCGGTCTTTGGGTAAATGCGTGGCCACCAGTATGTACATTGAGCAACTGAAACCGTATGTCTCTTTCCATGGTGAGTATACCATATAAAATACACAGCCCATTAATAACTTATGGAACTTGTGGAATAAAAATACGAGGATATGACTGTTCCTGTGACAGTTTTCAAAAAATCGGGGTCCAAGAAGTCTCTCCCATATTGTTACCTACAACCACCTCACATGGTTACCGTCCGTCCAGGTAGAGTATCCACCAGTCTCCACGGATATGATGATTCTGTGTCCCCTGAAGTAAACATTTCTTCGTCACTAAATATAATATCGGATGGATGAAGTTCCATTTCACAATCAATTCACTGTAAAAATTTTAATGGGCAGTTATAATCATTTATTTATCGTTCTATGATGCTGTATTCATTTTATGCAAAGGAATGGCCTTCTTTACACGTTCATCTCTTGCAATAATTTCCTGGAGACTGGGGGATGGGGCATCGCACTTCCGGTGTCTTTAATACCACTTTTCCCAAGAATGAAAATCGAGTAATTGTGTCAGCTACCAAAAAATAAATTCGTTCGTAACTGATCAGTGCATTCTCCCCCCCCCCCTACTTATTTAGCTTAAATAAGTAACTGATCTCGCTAATCCATTATCAGTTTTCATTCTATATTTGTTTTTAATTTCAAAGAAAGAAAAATGAATGATAATGATGAAAAATAAAATAATAAATCGCTTTCTTTTGTTAAAAATCAGTCTTAATCCTGTGTCCCAATTTTTGCACTACCTTGCATAAATATATTTGAATAAAATGTTGTTCTTCTCTCCACTGATAAAAACATTTCTTCAAAGCCGAACGATTAATAAATAAGCATGTGATTTGCGAAAAATATTGATATGTATTAATAACAATAATTATATTGATCTGATTTTTCTCTCTAGACTTCAGTATAGAGTATGCAACTTTTAGACTGTAAAGGTTCATATAAATAGGGATGGTAGATTTAGTAATTGGCAATTATGCCACAAGGAATTAAAATATAGCGTAGTTTTAAATTGGGCACAGTAAAAAGCTGAAGGTGATGCCGGTAGGTCAATAAACAGTTATCTCAATTTTAGGAGTCGTAATGTCTTAGTCACATAATGGTACTTTCGGCTGTTGGTTTCGCTGAATACTGCTTTATTGTATTTTCTCTCTTTGCTAACTTGAACCCACCAATTACTTATACTGAAGATTGCATAAAATCAATTAAAATAAGACAAACATAGGCCTTTCCGTTGAAATTTTCATGAAATTTTATATTTGACTCTTTTAGAAAGATTAGTTCAGCCATCCCAATTTTTATTAAAATCGGACAAATAGAAATCCGGAAATTATTATTTATTATTATTTTTTATACATATCGTATAAATTATCGTTATACCGGGTGAAAAAGGCCCGAGTTAGAATATCGTCAATAACTCGAGGAATTTTTTTTCTGGGCTGTTTTCACAACGTGGCTGAGTTAGTCGGTCTCAGGCGAGTGTTGCATGGTTCTTCCTCTCGGAAACTAGGAGTTTTCGGCAAAGAGCAAACCGACCGACATGCATTTACAGACACAATATACTGAAGCCTCATAGCCGTAGTTGCTTTGGCGCTTAATTGCATTGCGATCGCTTTTTTGCATTCCGATCGCTAATTATCAGCCAGTCAATTTTTTGTCAAGATATAATGCAGCAAACAATCCTATAATCTTTCCCCATGCTATAAATTAATTACAGGAAGCAAACCTGTCTTAAAGTCTAAGACAACTGTATATAATGTGTACAATATGTGCATATAATCTATAATATGTGTACAATATAATGTATTAGTGTGTTCATTTCAGAATTCGAGAGACTTAATAATTTTTTATCTATGCACTGAAATGTCCACACTATTTTTTTTTCATTTCTCTCCTTAAGATTGCTAAAATTCTAGAAGTTGAAATTAGCTTAATTTCTTAAAAATATATGATAATGAATCTCCCGATTACAAAACACCACTTATAAATAAGCGTATGGAAATTGTTGAAACACATTCGATACACCTATCTAGACTTGATGTTCAAGTCCTGACCTGTTCAGAAGACACTTTTAGATGGCAGTCAGTCTGTATTCTAGAGTGCAAGGTGACGTTTTGCATTCTGGTTTTCGCGTAGTAACAGTAAAAATGTTCCTGATACATCAAATTTTGTATGATATGAAAAAGTCTACCTCAAAAGAAAGCGTATGGTGAGGATTCAATGAAAAGTGATGCTGGAAGGGCGCTGTTTTTTAAATATGAGAGACATCATCCAGTTCGAACTTAAAGTATAAGGCTAAACTACGACTAAAGAGCAGAATGTTGAAGAAGTGATTCTCCACTCGTGATATACAACTAGAAGAAAAAAACAAGATTCCTATATTTTGTAAATGTTACTAATTAAGAAAAAACGTCAAGTTTAACTAATATCCCTTTCAAGTTTCCTAAATCATTAAGCTGAGTATTTTAAAAACAAGTTTTGAAGTAAAAAGTAAAAATAAATTTTGAAGTAAAAATAAATAAATGCTTCTCCCCAGCTAACACATTTTTTAAATAATTCCAACAATGGTAAATTCTCATCAATGTAAAACAAACGTTAAAATATAGAAATACTAATGATTGCCTTCATCACTTAAACACGCTAAGTTTCCTTTCCTGCCACCTTTCTCTAACAACTCTATTTGTCCAATAAGTTGCTTTACACGTGTTCTGGTAATTGCATACTCTAAAATGCTTCATAATACCCTCATTCAGTATGAGTTTAAAACTTTTAACAGTTTAGCAAAGCAATAACCACTGGGTAAACTAGAGGAAACAGCTGGATATCGATTTCTTGATACCACAAAAGTCAATTATCCCACCTGGAGTTTCCTCCAAAAAACATACACATCGTAGTAATGTTTTTTTTATCTTTTGCTTTTTTGTTTCGTTATAAATTCTTAATAATGCGTGGATTTGGACCTCTACTTGGTGCACGTTTTGATTTCATGAAATCAGGAGCAGTCGTATACAGAGAGGGCGAAACTCGACTGCAAAAGAAATGCAGGTCAGTCTTCTCCTAACTTTGCAAAATGAATGATGCGTGTATTCAATCATTTGCTCTCGTTAACTTGATAATTTAACTGCTAGATTATTAATTGTTTCATTTTTAAAATAGCTTGAGATCTTTATGAAGTACACATGACTAGCTGCAAAATAGGCAGTGCTTTGGTGAGGGAGATGGTATCATGTCCCACTCTAAACAATTAACTCCCAGTATTCTGAAGCAATACTGAAAGACTTGATTGGAAATGATTGATTCAAAAACAAACTTGAAAACTGCGCTATACATAATAAGATTATTATCTGCGTAAAAGAAATCAAGTCAATGCAAAATAAGTACGTGATATCTGTGACAGCAGCACATAAAATAGTCACATTTCCTGATTGCCAGTTCGGGGCTCGAAATTGAAAATGTTACGAAACAGGATGCTCATCAGGCATAGGATGAACTGGAACGGCATTCGGGCATCTATCCTGAGCTCCCTCCGTGACAGTATAGTGGTTTCACCATGTGTCACTCTTTTGGAGAGTCTGGATTCGAGTACCGCCAACGACTGCAGGAATATCTAAAGTCTTCTTCTAACTCGATTGATGAATTGGGTCTAGAATTAGCCGATCTCAGGCGGAGGGAGTTGGTTTTTCCCCATGAATTATTCTGTGTTTTTCAGCCCGCGCCTTATGCAAATCAGCCCATGAACACACACCTCTACAGACACAATATACAGGTGCAGATGTGAGTTACGCCCAGGACGGTTAAAATGATAATAATCCTTCCCGAGTTGGCTGGCTTCATACTGTCCTTTTCACCGCCCAGGCCCTCTGACTTTTTTTATATATAACGTCAAGATTGAAAGAAGTAAAAGAGTAAAAATAATTTTTCTATAAATACTTAAACAGTGATCTTCTTTCAAAATAACACATTTTTTAAAATAATTCTAACGAAGAAGTAAATCTTCACTTATGTATATAGATGTTAACGCTTATGATAGAGTCTTTAATGATTTTCTTACATCGCTTTGACTGACAAAAAAATTTCTAGAAATGAATGCTTCAACTTCATTGAAATATTGCCTTAATCTGATTCTTCTTATTAATGATCGATCATTGACTGTCCGTCCCATTCCGATAACCTTTGTTGATTTATCTGTTTATTCTTTTGCAGTTGCTCACATAAGTAAACACGAATATGCCGAGCCTTATTCATCAGTTCCCCCACCCCGTCAAGTGAGTGGAAAAGAAGATTTCCAATCACCTGTAGAAGCTCAAAAGGTGTGTTTTACGTAAAAATGCCTATTGAATTGCTTCCTGTATTTTTGTGAATAATGTCTTTATTTCTTTTATTCGTGGACAATTTAACTTCGTTACGAAATGTAAAACATTCTATTTGAAATGTCCTTCCTCCCCACCTTAGTTCTGTTTTTGTATTTCAATGATCATTTGGTATGCATTTTTGATGCTTCTAAGTGAAATTAGAATGGTTGTCTACTGTTTGTAATAAAGTACACGGCAATGGAAAAGTCATGTTCATTGAAGCTGATTTTAAAATTAACTATCCACCATTTTGAGATAATAGAAATGAGAGTAACGCTTTCAACATTCAGATCTAAACTCCATTCCTATCATCTTGCGCTTCCCAGTAATAATTTCAAAAATCTCTCTAAGTCTGTGGAAATGGTATTGACTGTTTTAAGTTTGTCTATAAATTGCTTGTATTGTTTGGTCAGTTTGTCTGTTTAGCAGAACACTTTTTATGAATAAGAACTGATGTCCCAATCTGGTTGCACTCTCCAAAAACATACATTGCATTAGTTTGCCGAGGTCTGTAAAAGCCCTATACAAAGAGATTATATAATATATAATGAAGGTTGGAGGTTACAAACTTCGGATCGTACTTAAATTTTGAGACATTTCACCTGTTTCTCATTATGTTTTCAGCGAAATACCATCAAAATTATAAAATAAACTGAATATCGAGTAAAAGATGATGTGTGCTCTATGCGAATATAAAATTGAAAGAAGCTAATGCTAGACTTAAATGAGTGGCTGAATTGTTTTAGATGGTTGTGAATCGTCCAGATTTTTTTTATGAGTCAAAAGTAAACAAGAGATCGGCATGTTATCAATAATAAAGTTAATGGAAGGCAAACGAAACTGCTGAATTTATTTCCTATATTTTCTTCCCTCTTACGTCTATGTAAAGTATTTGTCTAACTTCATGACATTCATTTTATTCGCCACTGATGTTCATGAAACGCATGGAATATCAACAACTGAAACAGAGGCAGACTGTATTCTAAAAGCAGTCTTCGAAAACAAAGCCTCAGTAAACTTAAAAATTCTAACTAGCAATGAATTGCATTATCTAATAAAACTGATTAATGTCACTATGGCAAAATATTTCGCTCTGGATGGACCTGCCGTGCTTAGGAACTCGATTAAAATTATATGATATTAGTAATAAGTCTTTCAATGGTCGAGTGCAGACGTCAACAAATTGGCTCCTCTGCAGTCCCTCCTCCTGCTCGACGAATATGATTCCATTTCTGCAATTTTCAAAGTTCAAGGAGTGACGATTCCAGTTGCTGCCGTTTATTTACCTCCAGATCATAATCCCGACACCAGGGACAAGCTAACTTCCTGGATTATAACCCACCTCAAGCCTCATACGTTCACATTCGTTTTAGGAGACCTCAACATGCCCTCCTCAAGACATGAAGTAGCTATAAATGACCTCATACACTTCTTCTCATCTCTAGGTCTTATACTTACCGATACGCGACCTACAAGACGTCAACAAAACCTTGACCTCTTATTCCATAACCTCGACAATCTCACTCTCACAACGTCGACTTTTAGGTTCGCATCAGATCATCTTCCTATTGCCTTTGATTGTGAAAACCAATGCTGTCCCCAACAACTGGGTCAATATAGGCATAACCATAAAGAATCTCAACTGAAGATCTTCTCATTAAAGGTTATAAATCCTCAAATCATTCTACAAAGATTAAGATCTACAGACTGGAACCAAATCGTTGTCAGTCATCCTCATCAAATGCCCACCAATTTAGTCAAATTGTTAAAAGACATCGCCTGTGAAGCAGCTTCCAAATCCATCTGCTGTCTTCAAGGACCAAGAACTGGTTCACCAGTGATGTGAAATGAGCCTTCATCAAGAAACAGAAGCTATACCGGAAATGGCTGAGGACACGTGATCCAGCTCACCACTAGCTCTATAAAAATCATTGGGCACGCGTTTCCTACGCGTACGGAGGAAAGCACAGAACGATTCGATCTCCTATAGAATGAAACTTGGGGAAAGAATTTACACCAAAGGAACTAAAAGTTCTCCATGACGACTGTTCTCCATAACATCTTCCGAGTGGACCAAGTCGCTTGAAACCAAGCCCCTGCTTGCCCCCATTCCCTTCATACAGGTTAGTCAAACATTATTGGATTAAATAGCCATCTCAAAGGACGCCTTACTGAATTCATAAACAGTCTCCCAACAAGTATACTACTGGCCCTGATGGATTCCCTATTTTTATGGTTAAATTATGTAGTGCATATATTATTGACCACCTGCTTGAAGCATACAACTGCATCCTCACAACAGGGGCTTACCCTACCATCTGGAACACATAATATGTCTCTCCTGTACCAAAAAAAGTATAACCCTAAATTGTCCAACGACTACAGACCAATTGCTAGGATACACCTTTCTCAAAATCATGCAAAAGGCCATACTCCTTGCTCTTAACCAGCCATAATCAGTCCATATCTCAATAGTATATTACCCGGACGATCCGCTACCATCAACCTCGTGGACACACTTTTCAGAATAGAACTTACTATACGCAACAAAGAGCAACTTGATATTGTGTTTCTCGATATTAAGGCGACTTTGACAACCTGTCCATCCGTTCACTATACGCCATTTTATCTGATTACTTTAAAATCTCTAGCCACATATTAGATCTTTTCAAGTCTTCACAAGCTACTATAGTCCAGGACCCAATGGATAAGAAACCAGAACCATCATTGCCGAATTGTCTGCTCCAGAGGGCTCCCCCAAGGGGGTGTTCTCTCTGCCGCCCTCTTCGCCGCACCTTTGGAACCCTTCCTCGCAAATCATGCTAACTTTACCTCGTACGCTGATGATTTAAAGTATTTTTATTGTCACAAAATGACCGCAGGCTATCCAGTGTACCACTGTGACCTCCAACTACAGGAACTTTAAAACTGCCTTCATGCGATTGGGCTTTCCATAGACAAAGAGAAAACTGCTCAACTTACTATAACCAAAAAGAGAAATATCAATGATGTGAATATCATAATTGGGAACTCTCCAGTTATAAAAAGTCAACAAGCATAAAGATTTGGGCATCACCTGGTACAAAGACCTTACGTTCTTGGCCCATTTTAATGCCACTTGGAAAAAAAACATATTCAGCTATACGGGCTATAGTAGTAGTAGTGGCATGTGTATGAGCTTATGCAGCATCAGCCAAGAAAAAAAAAAAAAAAAAAATCACACCATTCCCTCCAAATGCCTGTCCAGTTCCTCCTTAAATTTATTCAACCTATCAACTTCCACAACGACAGATGGAAGTTTGTTCCAGCAATTAACCACCCGCTGGCTAAAGGCAAATTTCCGCACATCTATTCTACATCTGTCCTTTCTTAATTTGAATTTATGTCCCCTTAGGTTAGCAATCTGAACAAGTGGAAGGATCCCATCAGAATTCAGCGTGCTCAACCCATTCAAGGCCTTATACACCTCAATCAGATCACCGCGCAGGTGTCCAGTCTCCAGCCACTGCAATTTGCAGAACTTAAGCCTCCCTTGGTAAGATGATCCCTTCATTCCCCTCACCAATCTTGTTGCCCTTCTCTGTACACGCTCAAGCAAATCTACATCCTTCCTAAAATGAGGCCTCCAGACCTGTAAGCAGTACTCACGGCTTGGCCTGACCATTGCCTTATACGGAGGGACAATCACCTCCTTTTCCCTGCTAGCAAAATTCCTATATATCATTGACAAAACCCCATGACCTGCCCTGGCAGCCTGTCTGCATTGCTCAGAAAACTTCATATCTGACTGCCAATAACTCCCAGGTCTTTTTCATTTTCTACCACCTTAAGTGTAGTACCACATTGTTGGTACGTTTCTCTGGGGTTACTTCTACCCATATGCAGTACTTTGCATTTGTCAAGGTTAAACTTCAGTTGCCACTTCTTAGCCCATCTGCCCAAATTATCTAGATCCAGTTGCAGTAGCACACTGCCATTACTGTCATTAACAACCCTGCCGACCTTTGTATCATCTGCAAACTTTGACACTAAGCCTGATATACTTCCATCAATATCATTGATAAATATACAAAACAACAGTGGACCCAACACCGAAACCAGTGGGATTCCACTAATAACATTAGTCCACGAAGAGCAGCACCCATTGATTACCACCCTCTGTCTTCTCCCACTTAACCATCCTTTTATCCATTGTAGCAACTTACCCTTAATACCATTCTGCTCCAATTTGTACAGTAGTCAACCTGTGACTTTCCCTTAACTAACCCATGCTGTGTCTGAATTATTGCTGGAGTCTTGTCTAGATGATTCTGCAATGCATCTTTAACCAGTGACTCCATTATTTTACCCGGAACAGAAGTTAAACTAACTGGTCTGTAATTACTCGTGTCACCCTTTGATCCCCTTTGTGAATTGGGGATACATTTGCACATCTCCAATCCGTCGGAACCTCCCCTGAGTCCAAGGATGCTCTCATAATTATGGCTAAGGGTTTGCTTAGTTATTTTTTGCATCCAGTTCCTTTGTAACCACATCATAATATCCTATCAAATTTGTCAGACAAGACTTTCCCTCCTGTGAAACAGGAGATCTCCAACTATCATAATCCGCATCTTATCAGCAACTATATCCTTTACTGCATAATCCCTATTCCATTATATGCTTTTACTATATGGTTCTCAGCACTTCCATTATACCAAACCAGGTTCTTATCCCTCGAATACTGGATTTTAAAATAGCTGAATAACATTGCAAATCTACCACCTACTATTTCAAAATATGTCATGCTCTCCAATCTAAGTTTGCTACCATTGAGGTATCACATCATCTCCAGGAACCTCGTTATCTTCGCTCAGTTCCTGTCCGGAAAACTAAACTCGCCTGATATCTGAGAGATCATTGCCAGACCGTCAGGTCGGACTAGAAGCCTTATCAATGCACTCCCATACAGACATAAGCTGCATAACATGGCCTCCTTGGACTATATGTTTCCATTTAACTCTATTTAAATATTTAACACATTATCCATAGACTTCCAGAAGCTGTATAAATATTTTCTTTTCTGACATCGCAGTCGCAGAATCTTCCCTATGATCATTACTTTAAGATTGATCTTTGAAATTCAAAAATAATTAAACAGTTAGTTGATAATCTCTATTAACTGTATAACATTATCATCGAACCCTCGTATTAAAATTAATTTTTTAAAAGCAATGTAAGAATAATTGGGCGGTTTTCGTATTCCCAATGCTTAGATGGAAACAGAATAATCAAAAAGAGACCATTTCAGACGATGAAAACTTAAAAACAGAAGACAATCTCACGAAGAGACCCCTTAAATAAAATCGGGAAAATGAGAGCAGAGGAGAAAAACAATATTTTATATAACAGATGGCAGGAAACAATACAGAATGATATGCAGCAGCTTCAGTTTAAGACGTAAGATGCAAAGGCAGAGGGAAGGCATAATCCTCGGAGAAAACTCAAGACTTCGAAAACCGACGACCAGAAAGGAACAAAGTTTGTTTTAAAGAAGTCTGCTTGAAATCGCACGTCCACCTCACGTTAATGGCCAGAAATAACTTCGCTCATATTGGAGCACGCAGAAGAGAGCTTTCATACGCTTCCTAAATAAGAGAGTAAGTTTAAAGTTTATCTACAACGTATATAAACCAAATCTTTAAACTTAAAATTTTGTTTTACTTGCACGTAAACAGGCGGTTATGGTGCTTGTTCTCCTAATTCAATAGTCATGAGTCTTAATAACAGCCATTCTTCTCACGTATTTCCCTTAAGTACTTCACATCGTAAAGTTGGTATCTGGTTTAGCTGAGGCAATTGGAAACATCGCTGTAATCGAGTAGATTATCTCTCGTTTGCAAAATGTTCTGCCTGACTTGAGGAAAAAATACTTCTCCAGCAAAAGATCTTTTTATAACAATGGGTGCACCAAAATCATATACGATTTATCGTATGAGATTATTTACTTTTGAAGATTTCTGTTTTTATTCAATGGTTAAAAATGAATTAGTTAACCTACTTACCCTATGTTATCAAAAATATTGGGACACCAATAGACAATTGACTAAAGAGACTATTTTAGCATAGTGGTAGCCTATGTTCTTGTTTATACTCCGGCACAACCACCAGGTCAGTAGAGTTTACAAAAAATCGTCAATACAAACGTTAACCGTATTTAGCAGTCACGAACTTGAACCCGCGTACACTCAGAGCGCGTGCTACAACACTCTCTCCTGACCACTCTGCTACGTCAGGCTAAAATAATCTCTATGTTATCACACTTCCATCGCTGTCTTCACAGTTGGGACGATACTGTGTGGAGACCAGTCATTACAGGTACTGGCACTATTGTAACCATCACTGGCAGTATGATTTTTGTGATCAGTGGGACCATTCTCGTCCACGAAAGCCATTCCGATGTAATTCTTGCGTACGGTAATAATGTTGACAATCTCTCCTGCACACTCCTGGAACACCTAAACTACCTCCAAAAGTATGTGGACACCCGTTTTCATACTCCAATGGACTTCCCCGGATAAATGCATGGTGCAACAAACGCCGTAATTGGTTCATGGAGTAGTGTAAATCGGTTCTCTGGCGTGACGAATCTCGCTACACCCTATTGATCAACTGGCGGGTGTAGGTGTGGAGAACGACCGGAAAATGTCTGCTGCCGGAGTGCATTGTACCAAAAATTAAATTCGCAGAAGGTGGGGTTATGGTGTGGGACTGTTTCTTCACAGAATGGCTCAGAATCCTTTGAACTATGAATTCTGACGCTTTCCTTACCATTCTGGAAAATTCCATACTCCCTGTGATGTGGAATCTCCATAGTGCAAGCGTAGAGTACCGATTTGAACTCTATAGAATACCTAAGGGATGAGATGGAACGTTTGTGAATGCCAGACCAGCATCATCAGTAGTTCAGCTGGTCACTGTTCCTCAGGAGAGGAACTATATCCACTGTAGTCTATCTTTCTTTGATGGAAAGCCTACCCGAGGGGAAACACAGAGCGTGGCAAAAGGGGAATAGATGTGCTTTGAAATGGGTGGCAATGAAATCGACTTGTGTCCAGATACGTTTGGGAGGGCAGTGCCATTTCATGTGATTTTTCTGTAGTGAGGATTTCTTTTGAAAGAGTGACTGTTCTGAGGCTTCTTTCTGTCAAAATACGCCTTGCGATGCAGATTTCGTGTTTCCTTTCTTCTTCTTCAGTATAATATTCATATAGCGGTCTGTGAGAACTCTAGAGCCTTCGAAATACGTCTAACACTTAGTCATGTGAAACAGCGCCCAACTACTTGTCAACGTTCAAACCAGCTGAGCTTCGTTTCACGGTATTTCGCTTGAAATAAAAAAAATTACATTCTATAGTTCGCCCATGGACTACCATATACGCGCATCTACATCATAATCAGTCAATATATGACATACTTTGTTATTATCCGATGGTACCTCCAATAATTTTCATAACATACTATATATCATTAAAGCGAAATTCACCTGAATTTATGTTTCAAAAAAGGCGTGAATGTATGAAAATGAAGTTTTAGAAGATATAATGCTATTTATACTAAAAGAATAAATTTAATTTTGTTTCAGCATGGAGATGACGGGATGTTTGCCACAATTAAACGGTACCCAACAAGACCAGGACTAATGTCTTCAACTTATAAACAAGGTAAGCGTAATATTCTTAAATCTCAAGTATTATTTACAAATTAAACTAAAAAAGTAAACTGCTACATCAAAACTAATTATAAAAACCACTCTGCCACATGACTCGCCATATTCCAAAGGTTTCAAGTAAATGTTAATCGAATGAAACTACCTCTCAGTACTTGTTTATGGCATTTACAGTTCTTTTATTAAAAAATGAAATCTTCGAAGTGGAGCTAGTTGTATCCACTTTCCACTTCTTCCATCACGTTGAATAATGTCACTTTCGATTCTGTTTTCAAAATGGCCAATCGAACTGAAACTATCCCCTATAAGGTACCTTTTATTCGCTTTCCAATGTGCTGAAAAGTCAGTATATATCGGCCTATAAGCTCTAAATAAGTGGGTTTATTGATCATTTCAATGGCAGAGATTAAAATAAAATAAATAAATTTCATATTTGTAGTGTACACCACTTTTGTATCATTTTTTTCGATTATTAATATACTGGCATAGACTAATAATCAAATAGACCCTGGACGCTTTATTTTGGTGGGCTTTTGCATAGAGACGTATGCGTAGAGGTAATGACATCTACGAAAAAGTAGCAATGTAGTGATCTAATATGCCATTCGTATGCGATTTGGCCTGGAGTACACGGGTTGAAAGAGAGGGGAAGCGATATCATAACTAAACTCACTTTCTTGTATAAATTTTTCTAATAATTATTCAGTATTTCGAAATATTATTATTAAAATAAATGACCATGGATTTGTGGTTTTAAAAAAGGAACTTCAAAACGAGAAGTAAGTGCATCTAGTAATGCAACTGTGGTCCATGAAAACGAACACAATAGGAGGTTAAACACAACTATAAAAATTAATACAATATCAATATTAGGCGAAATAAAATATAAAGAGATCAAGTCAATAATTAATTACAGAAGTTAAGACAGATCATGTTCAACATAATATTTTAAATACATTTGGCGTTTTTCCAAGAAGAGTGCGGGGATGCTGGCAAGATGCGGCAGGCTGTCCGGAACAGAAGGAGCTCAAATCATCCTCTAACATAGAAGCCACGTAAAGCGATGGTGAAATGAAAGATCTAAAATTGCAAGATTGTGTAGGTATCAGCAAAAACTTTTGATCTGTAGGCTTTGTCCACGCAAATAAGGTATTACACCTGGGAAACAGTAATCCCAAAATAACTTATTCACTTGGTGGAGTTCAACTAAACCCAGTACTGGAGGAAAGGGACTTGGATGTTACGATACGGTCAGACATGAAATTCTCTGAGCATTGCAAACAGGTTTCAAGGAAGGCCCATGGTGTCCTATCGATGATCGATGGAATTTTGCAAGTAGAGATAGGGACGTGATAATCCCATTATATAAGGCTTTTGTTAGACCACACTTGGAATACTGTGTTCAAATATGGAGACCGCACCTAAAGAAAGATATCGAGCTTCTTGAAAGGGTGCAAAGACGGGTCACTCGCCTGGTGAGATCGGCAAAAGGGCGTCCTTATGAAGAAATACTTCGAATACGTGGGTTGCAGAGTTTGGAAACTAGACACCTTAGAGGAGATTTGATTGAGGTGTTTAAGACTCTGAGAGGCATCAGTTTTATTTTAGCCAGCGAGTTATAAATTACTGGAATAAGTTGCCTACATGGGTGATAGAGCCTGACAGTTTGGGGAAATTCAAAAGTCATCTGGATAGTACCTTCAGGTCAGGGAAGCGCATAGGATGATAGGTTTAATTTCCTTTTTTTTATTAATTAATATTATTTATTTATTTTATTATCATTGTTTTGTTCGGTTTTTTTTTTTTTTTTTTTTTTTTTTTTTGGCTGGTGCAGCATAAGCCATAGGCTTTCTTGCACCATGCGGCCATTACTAATACTAATAATAAATAGTCTCAGGGTTGATATTTAGGTCACTGAGGAGTCCGATCGTGTTTTCTAGGAACATATGGCTGAGCGAGCTGATTTGGTTGAGGGCAGGTCTGAGATCATAGATTCTTACCGGTTAGTTATTCTGCTGTTCTTCGTGGGCAGGATGATGAGGCTATCGATGGTAGGAGCATCCAGTCTACCCGAAATGAGCTTGGAGAGGGTAATTACGTTACGAGTGGTGATGACTTCAAAGTAAGGATGAACAATCGCAGCCTTTTGTTCCCCAAAAATCCGAAGGGAAAAAGCAGAAACCAACTAATAAAAGACCAAAACTAAAGTATGATGATAGTTATTTGAATTTCGGCTTTACATGTGTTGGAAATGAAGATGCTCTTGATACACAGTGCGTCGTATGTAATAAAACATTAGCAAACAGTTCTTTGGCTCCCGCTAAACTTGTGTTCCGTAAATACATAAGTGTTCCAAGACAAAATAAGTTTAGGAAACGCTGCACTATAATGTGTATAGTGCATATCAATCAATACAATGTAAGACAGGTATGGATCGAACGTACTGTAAATCGTATTTGGATTGGATTGTAAACAGCGAGGGGAATGCCAGAGGTGTATTCAACTCTAGCAGTAAGCTAGAGAATCTTGTAATAACTGAGAGCAAAGTGGAGGAGAAATTGTTGAAGATAAACACAAGAAAGGCACCTGGGGTGGATGGGATCTATCCAGTTATATTAAAGGAGGCAGCAAAGGAGGTAAGCAAACCCTTAGCCATAATTATGGGAGCTTCCTTGGACTCAGGGGAGGTACCCATTGACTGGAGATGTGCAAATGTGACCCCAATTCACAAAGGGGGATCAAAGGCTGACACAAGTAATTATAGACCTGTGAGTTTAACTTCTGTTCCCGGAAAATTAATGGAGGCACTGGTGAAAGAAGCACTGCAGGATCATCTAGACAAGACTTCAGTTATAGCTAGGACACAGCATGGTTTTGTTAAGGGGAAGTCTTGCCTGACCAATTTGATTGGATACTATGATGCAGTCACAAAAGAACTGGATGCAGGGAATAACTTTGATATTATATACTTGGATCTTAGAAAGGCTTTTGATACTGTTGCACATGGAAGACTGCTGCACAAATTGGAGCAGTGTGGCATTGGAGGCAAGTTGCTGCTATGGATAAAGGGGTGGTTGAGGGGGAGAAGACAGAGAGTGGTAATCAATGGACACTGCTCATCGTGGACTAATGTTATTAGTGGAGTCCCTCAGGGTTCAGTATTGGGGCCTTTATTGTTTTCTGTATTTATAAATGATATTGATGATGGTATATCAGGCTTAATGTCCAAGTTTGCAGACGATACGAAGGTTGGCAGGGTTGTCAAGGACACTACTGACACTATGCTGGTGCAACAGGATTTGGAAAGGTTGAGCAGATGGGCTTCGAGGTGGCAAATGAAGTTTAACATTGACAAATGTAAAGTACTACATATGGGAAACAGCAACCCCAGAGCAACGTATCAACTCTGTGGTACTACACTGACAGTGGTAGAGAATGAAAGGGACCTGGGGGTGGTGGTGCAGGCAGATGTGAAGTTCTCTGAGCAGTGCAGACGAGCTGCAAGAGTAGCTCATGGTGTATTGTCAATGATATATAGGAATTTTTCTAGCAGGGATAAGGAGGTGATTATTCCCTTGTATAAGGCAATGGTCAGGCCACACCTAGAGTACTGTATACAGGCCTGGAGGCCTCATTTCAGGAAGGATGTAGAGCTGCTGGAACGAGTACAGAGAAGGGCAACTAGATTGGTGAATGGGACAAAGGGGTTCTCTTACGAAGAAAGGCTTAAGTTTTGCAAATTACAGTGTCTGGAAACTAGGTACCAGCGGGGTGATCTGATAGAGGTGTACAAAGCCTTGAATGGTTTGAGCATGCTCAATGCTGATGGGATTCTTCCTCTAGCTCAGAAAAATCACCTGAGAGGGCATAAATTCAAATTGAGGAAGGACAGATGTAGGATAGATGTGCGGAAATTTGCCTTTAGCCAGCGGGTGGTTGGTGGGTGGAACAGACTTCCATCCCTTGTCGTGGAAGTTGATAGCCTAAATAAGTTTAAGGCTCAGCTGGACAGGTATTTCGAACGAACAGAGGGGTGAAGTGGAAATGGTTATTTTTATTTATTTATGTTACTTTTTTTTTTTTTTTTTTTTGGCTGATGCTGCATAAGCTTGCTTTCTTGCATCAAATGCCTCTACTAATGCTAATGCTAATGCTAAAGTGGCGAACACGAACGAACACACACACACACACTAATGGAGCTTTCGTATGCTGGCTTTCCTTTTTTTTTTTTTTTTAAGTAAGCTGAAAGGGCACATTATGATTGGACCCCCTTGTAGATGACACTTATACTATACCATAGATGACACTTATACTATAGATATTATCTATAGTATAAGTGTCATCTATGGTACTTTCAAGTATTACATCCGAGCAGTTTGATAAACCAATTTAAGTAAATAGTTTAAGTGAGTATAATAACAATAACAATTCAGTTTGTTACCTAAAGCATGGTCCATAGCACAGCCATTATAAGAACCGGCGAGTTCGCAATAAAATACAAGGTAAATAATATGGTTACTTAATCAAGTTATATTATTGAACTAGAAGGGTATTTTACCATTAAATTTCTTCCTAAAAAGATTTGTTTAAAATACAAAGTAACATTAAAGATTCATAAATGTGTGGTGGTAAGGGAAACATTATTTGCTCGATAAGGATTCCTTCAGCATTCCGATTAAAGTGCATGCGCTAGTAAAGCATATGACAACAGCAAAATACGTAGGAATGCACGTGCCTCACCATATTCCAAACGACAACGGCAAGGTGAATTTTTGCTGCATGTTGGCCCATCACAGACACTCGAGTTCATCGAGCCCAGTGTCATAAATTCCAGACCATTCCATCAGAAGTTTGAAAAATGATTAATGAAGGTCCAGTGCTGATTGGGGCTTCATTAATCAACTCCCTTTAATCAATCATACTTTAAAAGATCATCTCCCAATTAATAATCTTAATAACCATAATCATAAAAAAGGATAATCTCCCAATTCATCATGCTTGGAAAGATGCCCAAATTAGGGAATATTTGTTGAGACTGCCTGGATGTGGTCTTAAGTAATTTGAAATAGCTGATAACTTGAGTCCAACTTACCAACAGAGAGGAACCACAGTATCAGATTCAAGTAGGGAAGTCACACCTGCTCCATTTGATTCCTTCGAGGAGTTATAGGATATATGTCACATGGTTTGTGAAATCCACTTAAAGATTAAAGCCTCTACCACTGTAGAAAGGTATTGTCGTTTATATTTTTTTTCAGAACGAACAAACATATGGTGCTGTGTCTAAAAATTGTGTGTATTCTATGGTCTGAGACTGTTCTGTTAAATGAAAATTTTGAGTTTCTGGTGGGAAAAAAACCGTGCAGCTCTTGCTCGAAATCAGCTACTCAGTCACAGAAAAGGCCTATAAAAATAATTTCCGTCTCTTAACGCTATTCGGATCCAGGCCTTTTCCACAAGCTGTATAAGGACAATGACCATAAAAACTGACCTACCTGAGAGACCAGAAAGATAAAGATTTTCTGTAGAGACAGTAAAAAGAGCTGAATGTTCTCTACCTGTGAAACAATTTTTTTCAGGTCAAACCTTTAATTTCTGTAATTATTCATTACATATTTCTCATAACCTAACTGAAAAAATTCCGAAAACTAATGCCGGCTGTTACCAAGATATTCAACTCCAAAAAATTATCTACATGTACTCAATTTCTTCTCCCTCCCCAATTCTAGGATTAGCGACAGAACCCCATAAACGTAGAATTTTAATTTTTTTTTTTTTTTCTTAAAGAATACTTTATGCCTAAGTTTCTTAACCTTTTGTTTCGGAGAATGTCTTTATATAATTTTTTTCTATAAGACAAAAAGATTTAGAGGTCCTTTGTAATGTAATAAAAGGCGTCTTTCTACTATGCTAGCAGTAATTGTTTTCCTACCAAATATTTTTATACTGTGCATGGTAACCCCTTAAAATTCGGTATTATATTTTAAGTTTCGTAGATATAATCTGTTTTTTTTATTGTTACGGCTTTATCTAACGCTTCTGCTTCTACGAATCTGAATGAATAAAATAATCATATGCAAATTTTAGGCGAGCGAATAGAGGTAACTATTTTTCAGCCTTGGGATTAAACAATAGCCCACATTTTCAGTATGTCAATATTAGCTACTCCCCGTTGCATTAAATTTGAACTATACACAGTTGAGCAAATACTGAAATTTAAATTTTCTACAGTAAATTTCAAATGCGCAGTTCGGTTTAATACTTCTCGGGCAACATCTTTTCAAATGCTGGATTTATTACATGATGAAAAAACTCAGTTATAATTTCATATCTGTAGAGAGACAATGGTTATCATTAATTATAATTAGATACCAACAGTCACCAGCTATTGAACCCAGACGAATAACAAAAGATAAAATCGACAAATCTGCATAAAAGATTAGCCTTAACTGCGAAGATTAAAGCAATCAAGTGACGGTGTTGTTGTCACCTTCACCCTGAATTATTTAACCAGTCGTAAAAATGATAATGTTTTTAAATTTTTTCCATAAATCTGTTGGAGACCTTTCTCGCCATGTTAAGTTTTAATAAACAGACTTTTTGTTTTGAAAATAGACTTTGAAGTTTCATTTCAGTGTGCTTTTTATTTAACCAATATTATTTATATTAATTTATTTTCTTATAGGAATCGATGGCAGCGCTCACCAGGTGGCCGTGCCAGATAAAACTGAATACAGTAGTAATTCGAGCCACTCCGAAGTCAGTGGAGAAAAACTCAGTAGCCAGTCGAGTGGGAATCAAAAACCCTTGCGGTGACAAAACACTCGAACGATATTGTGTGAATTCCCTCGAAGAAAAAATACAAAAAACTTTTGCTTAAGTGTACAGGTTGATATGCCAATAAAAACTTTTGTTTAAATGTGTCCACAGTTAATGACAAACTCACAAAAGATAGGAAATGTTTAAATTAAAACAAAAAATGAAATCTTTAAAATATAAAGATTATATTTTAAAGATTAAAGAAAAACTTTAAAAAATTAAAATAAAAATCTTTAAAATCTTTAAAATTTAAAACATATATAAAAAAAATTTATTTGTACTAACTGTTTATTTATTTATTTTTAGGAACATTATTTCTATGGAAATTCAAAACGCGCAAAGTAATAAACTCATACTTTCTCAGTATCGCAGAATGAAGATATACTATTTCAGTACTGCAGATAAGGATATTGCTGTGCGTTAAGCAGCTAAGGCCATGCACCATCATTGTATTGATAGTGCATGGGGCCTTAACTAAATTGTCTGCAATAGCGTGTATTCTTCATTTTGTTTGCTTGTTCACTGAACGAAAAACCCTAGTATCAAGTAGATAAAACATGCAACCCTCACTCGAGACCAACCAATTCGGCCATGTTGTTTTAAAAATTCCTTGCGTCATTATTGGGATTCGAACTCAACTCTTCTACATCCGATGGAGGAAGGCAATGATTACAACCACTAAGCTAATAGGCGTTTTCTAATAGATATGCGACACAGTTGTTCCATTTTCTTTTCTAGAGCACGTAGTACACATTCCATTCACTATTTATCTTTATCCATACATCAATTATCCTCTTCGATTAAAATTTCTTGAGGTCTCAAGTGTTATCCTCATTCACGAATTGCTAATCTTATTCAATTTAATTAATGACAGTATGTTATATTCCTGGAATTTTTACTTTTGAGATAACCACTACATCTATCAAAATTATAAGTATAATTCAGAGTTGTTCATAAGGAGGGTAAAGGATGTTAACTTTTTAGATGCTGTTGAAGCTACAGCTGCTGTAATATGCTTACCTCAAGAAGAAACAGAGGTTAAATGTTATACCAAGTAGAATTTTGAATTTGCCTAAAGTATTATATAGCATAACCATTACATATACTTTGAAAGAAATAAGAGAAGCCGTATCTTCAATCATATAAAAAAATAAATTTTCAAAATCTTCTCTTCATTCCTATTTTTAAAGCTTCGTAACTTGTTACTCCGTTCTCACTTGTGCGTATCGTGTTACTTGCAATTTGTATGTGCCGTGTTCTTTGTTATTGATTGCTTTTCTTTTTACTGTTTTAAATTTTAACCCCCACCCACAAATGTCAACTAGTTAGTATGTACATATTACAGTACGTATTAATTATTCCGATTTTCACGTATCATTTAATTTTTTAATTGGTAAGGTAATAAAGGGTAAATTTTTGCTTAATATATCTTTACTTTTATAGCCAGTGGATAATATTCCTCCTTTTTTCGCTAATTAGAATCGCTGTTTAATAGAATTAAAATTGAATTCACAAACGTGATCATAATGACCGGCGCTTACTACACATCGTATAGTGAACGGTACTTTACTATTGTGAGTGTATCGTAATGTGATTTGATTGTATAGTGAACCAATTGTAAAGCGGGGGTCCATTGTATTTTTAATTATTTACGTGAAACTTCGGATAATTGGGGCAGCCACTTAATTGGGCCAAAATGCACTAGTCCCAAATAACCGGAATCGACTGTATAAAGTTATACAACAGCGGCGCACCTATTGATAAAAATTTTGTCAAAACTAAAAATAAATAGAAACTAAAAATAAGGAAATAAAATAAATAATACTTTCACAATTCATGGAAGTATTATTTTTGGCTGGGCCTGTACATTATATATATAGCATACATTCAATAGTTTATGACTGCATTTAATATGATGTCTCTATGCGATGTATGCAATTTTTTTTTTTTTAGTTTATACTTATTTCTAGTTTTGACAAAATTTTTATCGCTAGGTGCCATTACCTCAACAATGCCAGTTACGTTTTCCAAGGCCAGTTACATTTTACTGTGTTTTCAAATCTATTTATCTTTACTTGAATTAGACATAATAAGTTATGTACCTAGAAATTTTTCTTGTTGATTCCAGTTTTTAATTTCTTGTCTTCATTGTGTCAACTGTTCACAAGCTATTTTCAAAAAAAAAAAAAAAAATCCCTTTAAATTCTTATAATTTTTTTTTATTTTGTTCACAAAATTTTATTCTCATTTTTATGTTTATGCTTTTTATACTTTGGCTTGTGATTTACATCAGAAATGCAGACATGTTGCAATCCTGGCCGTTAGCACAAGAGGCTGGTTTAGTGGTTTAGTGAGCTGGTGAAAACATCATTATTTTGTAATTATTTATCTCTTATTATGCTTCTTTTTTTTTTTTTGTTCTATTCCCATTCTATCTATCTCCCACTTTTTTCTTTTTTAGTTTACTCTCCATGCATTGCATAGGTTTAGCATTTGTTGCCTTTGCCTGCACTAGACTACTTCCTCTTTTTTCCATTTTTCTTCCTTGTTTCCACTTTCTTCTTATTCTATTCAGTATATATATATATTAATTACTGTACTTAATTTCAAGCATTTATTTCTCTAATTTTCTCTTTTAGAGAAATAAATGTTTAAAATTAAGAATTATTTATTTCAAGTAATTTTATTAAAAAAAAAAAAACACTTACCAAAAATTATTGTTTTAAGTTTTTACAGTATCATTAACTTACCAAATAATTGATAAGTTAATGATATGATTGTGTAGTCAAAACGAAACATACATTACAAAACATGAATACTAATTTTCCAAAAGAGTACCAAAAACAGTTAAATGCCGCCGTAGCCTAGTGGTCAGGCGCGGGGGTGCATAAGTACACGTGCCTTGAGTGACCGGGGTTCAAGCCCGTGACTACTGAATATGGTGCTGTTTCTTGTATTCTATCTACCTTGTGAACTCCTCTGACCGTTTGGTCGTCCCGGAGTATAAACAGAAAATTTATTTATTATTTATTTATTTGCTAATATCCAATAAAGAGTAGTATGCGATATACTTTACATCATAGTATCACTCTGGCACTGCTTCCACATAGTTGTTACCTGCCACTACTGTTGCACCATCTTGCATTAAAAGAGACTGCAAGCAGCTCCTGTGATGTTAGAGTAGTGTATATTGTCTAGTGGCACCAGGAGGTTTTCCCAACTCTGAAATCATTACTCTTTTGAAGAAATACAGAACACCAATGGCCAGATAGTGTAGATTAATGTGTACTTGTATGGATTAGTAAGGGTTGTGTTTGAGTGTTGTTCATCTGGCCACTTGGCCTAGGCGTAACACCACTGAACAACCCGTAGATGGTGTTACATGGCTACCTAGGGGTCGGTGTCTGTGTTACTGTCCACCAGCATGGGGAGCCAGGCCAGTAGAGATAAAACCCTGGCAGGGCCAACCCCAGAGTCATCTGAGGAGAGCTATTAAAAAAAAAAATCAAGATTTTTGTTGAAATGAATGTGGGGATATTTCAAGAGTTGGATGAGGATAGGTAATAAGAGGTCGGTGATAGGAGGCACCCACTATGCAGAAGAGAAAAAGGAATATAGGGGAATTAGGTGTCTTCCAGAGCATGGAATGCCCAAAAAGAACTGCAAGGAGGTCACAGGAATTAATGATAGTCAAGGTATGGTTCTATCCAGGGTGTCTCATACAAACGTTTAGGGGAGGTAGGTAACATCTAAAGAAATGCGAATCGCATAGGAACCCATAACCAGAAACGTGACGGGAAAGTAGTAACAGAGGCACAATAAGCAGAAATGACACAAGACAGTAATTAGTTACAAACATTTATTTGACATAATATTAACAATGGAGTGTGAGATGGATGCATTTCATGATGTTACAACAGATGCTCAAAAGGTTCCACCATGAGACGGATGCATGCGTGTCACTGACGCAGCATGGATTGGTGGACACGGTCGAACACACCTGGAGTTTCTTTGACAGTGGCAGCAGCGCATAGGAGTCTCGCCACGAGATCCATTTCCGTCTCCACAGGCGATTCATACACGATAGGTTTGAGGGCCCCCACAGAAAGAAATTAAGGCTCGATAAATCAAGTGAGCGTGGGGGCCAGGCAACGGGTCCACCACGGCCAATCCATCGACGCCCAAAACGCCTGTTCAAATGGTCACGAACAAACCTTCCATAATGGGCAAGCGCCCCGTCATGTTGAAACCAAATGTTGCGTCTCACATTTGCTGGAACATCGTCAAGTAACCCTGGTATAACACGTTCAAGAAAGATCCGATATTTAACGGAGTTCATGCGGGATAGTAACAGGTATGGGCCGACTAAGCAGTCACCGACCATACCTGCCCACACATTTGCGAAGCGATGTTGTGCCGCATGGGGGCGCACAGCGTGCGAGTTGTCGTGAGCCCACACATGAGCATTTTGCTGATTGAATAAGCCTTCCCGAGTGAAATAAGCCTCATCCGTGAACAAAACATAGGCTGGAAAATTCAAGTCTTGAACACTTTCTTGAAGAAACCACTGCTCAAAAGTCACACGTGCAGGATGACCTTGGGGGGAGCAGTAACTGAACCCTTTGGAGATGAAAGGGGTGTAAGGAATCGTCATGCCAGACACGCTTAACACTGCAGCGAGACACTCCTAAGGCAGAGGCAACGGCACGTGTACTGGTAGTAGGATTATTCTGGACGGCATTCACCACACTTTCTTCCATGGTGGGAGTTCGCGTTGAACGGTCTGCCCGCACTACTCCTGTTACCTCTAAATGACCCATAATCGCACAAATTTTGATGCACACGTGCAAACAAACGGTGGTCCAGTACATGTCTCTCTGGGAAGCGTTCTCCATAAATTCGTTGAGTGGCTCGTCCATTGCTCTCTGCTAATCCATACGCTAGGTGCATGTCTACCAGCTCAGTTCGTATATCGATGCATGCTCTTCGTGCGGCGACTACTGCTTGAATTAGTAAACCAGAAATTTTCCCTCTCAAGAACTGATGAACAGCGCTGTCTACCGACTTACGGTAACGTTTCTGGTTATGGGTTCCTATGCGATTCACATTCCTTTAGATGTTACCTACCTCCCCTAAACGTTTGTACCAATATTTTTGAGACACCCTGTATATTACCCTAACCCTCCCCCCCAAACTAGTAGTTTCCCTGAACCTTTAAGGTATCCTCAATAATACTGGATGGCAAAGGTCTGAGTTCGAATCCCGTCGATGCCGCAAGGAACTTTAATGGGCTTTTTTTTTCACTGTGTGGCTGTGTTAGACGGTTTCAGGCGTAGATAGCATTTTCCCTCCAGAAACTGGGGTTTTTTCGTCCAGCAAAACAGGCAAATGGACCAAAGAACACATGCAATTTACAGACGTAAATATGGGTTTATGTAATGAATTACGGGTGACCTAATATAATAATAATGATGTACATTACAGCAGTGGCAGAACATGTGAAGTGAAGAATCACGCAACACGGTCCACACATATGGACACAACTGGATGTGGCGTATGCCTAAAGAACAGTTTCACCCAGACTGAATTTCATAACAGCTGAGCTTTGGTAGTGGCAGCGTGATGATATGGTACTTGGTCGATTGGTGCTATTGATGAAACCATGAATTCAGCAGTATATGGTGACATCTTAAACTATTCTGCTTTACCTGAACTATGGAAATTCTTTAGAAAGCAGGCGGTGTTTACATAAATATGACAACAACACTCTGTCACGAAGCACGGACAGTGAGTTTGAGGAGAATATCGTCGTGAATCTGCCATTTCCAGCTTAGATCTAAATAAAATGGAAAGGCTCTCGAATTCTTTGGAACATGTGGACATGTGTTTTTGTAATGGGCGGCACCTAGAACGTCAGTTCATCTCCGCCTCGTATCTCTGTGAAGAACAGTACCACTGTAGAAGGGCCAGAAATAAGTAGTGTATGTTTGTGTGTATTCTGTTGTTGTGTCTGACCGCTTGGCTACCCAGAATCATCAGTCACCTGGACAGATGATTCTGGGTACTCGTCCACACCACGGGAAGGTGGGCCAGTCTCAATGGAGCTCGCACTGTCTCAATTCGAGACTCTGACCCACCTGATGTTGGCAAAAGATCGACCAGATTCCTCTGGGGGCCCACTCCAGAGGAGAGAAAAAAAAAAAAAAAAAAAAAAAAAAAAAGAATTTCCCCGTGGTGTTAAAAAAAAAAAAAAAAAAAAATATATATATATATATATATATATATACATACATACACACACACACACACACACACACATATAAAAAATAAATAAATAAATAATAAAAAAATAATAAATAAATAAATAATAATAAATAAAATAATATAAAATAATAATAAAATAATAAATAAATAAATAATAATAAATAAAATAATATAAAATAATAATAAAATAATAATAAAAATAAATAAATAAAAATTAGGCAATGTTGCTCCCTGTTGAGCAGCTCCACCAGCCAAAGGAGTAAAATTATTCGTAGCCGTATAACTAATTCTTCTTCTTGTGAAAACATCAGATGCAAACTGCTGAAGAGCAACATAAGAATTCTTGTCTCCCACCAGCAAAGTTTCATGCCCATGAGAGAGTGTAGAAACTGATGAACGAAGAACATCTCTAAAGTCATTATACAGCGGACATTCAAATAAAATGTGGCTCCAATTTTCATTTTCCCCGCATTGACAAGCTTCCGTTCTAGAAAGACCAAAACGATATAGTTTTTCGTTAAGAGATCCATGTCCCGTTAAGAGGAAGGATGTATATAAGTCTAAATAAGACTGCTGCACAAATTGGAGCAGTGTGGCATTGGAGGCAAGTTGCTGCTATGGATAAAGGGGTGGTTGAGGGGGAGAAGACAGAGAGTGGTAATCAATGGACACTGCTCATCGTGGACTAATGTTATTAGTGGAGTCCCTCAGGGTTCAGTATTGGGGCCTTTATTGTTTTCTGTATTTATAAATGATATTGATGATGGTATATCAGGCTTAATGTCCAAGTTTGCAGACGATACGAAGGTTGGCAGGGTTGTCAAGGACACTACTGACACTATGCTGCTGCAACAGGATTTGGAAAGGTTGAGCAGATGGGCTTCGAGGTGGCAAATGAAGTTTAACATTGACAAATGTAAAGTACTACATATGGGAAACAGCAACCCCAGAGCAACGTATCAACTCTGTGGTACTACACTGACAGTGGTAGAGAATGAAAGGGACCTGGGGGTGGTGGTGCAGGCAGATATGAAGTTCTCTGAGCAGTGCAGACGAGCTGCAAGAGTAGCTCATGGTGTATTGTCAATGATATATAGGAATTTTTCTAGCAGGGATAAGGAGGTGATTATTCCCTTGTATAAGGCAATGGTCAGGCCACACCTAGAGTACTGTATACAGGCCTGGAGGCCTCATTTCAGGAAGGATGTAGAGCTGCTGGAACGAGTACAGAGAAGGGCAACTAGATTGGTGAATGGGACAAAGGGGTTCTCTTACGAAGAAAGGCTTAAGTTTTGCAAATTACAGTGTCTGGAAACTAGGTACCAGCGGGGTGATCTGATAGAGGTGTACAAAGCCTTGAATGGTTTGAGCATGCTCAATGCTGATGGGATTCTTCCTCTAGCTCAGAAAAATCACCTGAGAGGGCATAAATTCAAATTGAGGAAAGACAGATGTAGGATTTCCTCAATTCAAATTGAGGAAAGACAGATGCAGATGTGCGGAAATTTGCCTTTAGCCAGCGGGTGGTTGGTGGGTGGAACAGACTTCCATCCCTTGTCGTGGAAGTTGATAGCCTAAATAAGTTTAAGGCTCAGCTGGACAGGTATTTCGAACGAACAGAGGGGTGAAGTGGAAGTGGTTATTTTTATTTATTTATGTTACTTTTTTTTTTTTTTTTTTTTTTTTTTTTGGCTGATGCTGCATAAGCTTGCTTTCTTGCATCAAATGCCTCTACTAATGCTAATGCTAATGCTAATGCTAAAGAGAACCAAGCAGGTTTCTGCTTTACACAAAAGGTCACCGCAGGGAAAAAAGTCCTAGTAACAGATCCGACAGATGACGTATCCCAGCGGGTCTGCCACAGATTTATCATTTCATTCCACAAACGTAATTATGTTTGTGGAATTGCGTTCTGAATTAATATTCAATATTAATACTCAATTAATATCTGAATTAATATTCAGAACCAAACCCATAAATTCAGTTGATAGTTGGTTTTTTAACCTATAACAAAGACCCTGTAAGCTACGTGAAGGTCCAATGGCAATACACCTGCAAGAACCTGCAGTGCAGAAGTTGAAACAGTTCAACAAGCTCTTAACATACATAATAATGTGCGTTGCATAGTAGCCAACTTCAATCGAAATTTAACAGTTCTAAGCCTGTGAAACCATACACCTGCAGCATAAGTAGCCATAGGAAGGAATACGGCGTTATATTAGATTCTCATGGTACGTCTAGAAAGTCCCCAGTCTGAATGAGAAATTTTTACAATAGCACCAGTGAATCTTCTGATCTTTGTTGTTACATTATTTAAATGAGAGACAAAATTAAGCTTTGAGTCGATTGTAATCCCAAGTAATTTAGTTTCAGAGACAAGTGGAATCCTGTTATTATTAATCTTCACTAAAGGGGGTCGTTGAGGGTTTAAATGTGATCCAAAGATCATCATTTTAGTCTTGGACGAACTTATTGTCAATTTATTATCCACTGTCCATTGGAATAAATTTTGTAAGACATCATTGACATTACTTTCGATAGCAGATCTAGATGAACCATGAATTAAGATAGTAAGATCGTCGGCATAAGCGATGATTTTGGTACCACTGAAACTACGGGATATCCAATCCTGCAATATCATATTCCATATAAGAGGCCCTAGAATAGACCCCTGGGGACACCCTCGTGAAACTTCTCTAGACACCTCCTGAAATTTAGATTTCACTAAAATGTGACGATTACTGAAATAGCTTTTAAATAGGTGGTATAGTTGCTGAGAGCATCCAGCTGATCGTAACCGTTCGAGAGCACTCTGCCACCATAGAGAGTCAAAAGCGCCCTCGAAATCAACAAAGGTAGCTAACGTGTACTTTGATGTTGAACTCTCAATGCTGCCAGCAAATTCAACAAGTGCATCTTCAGAGGACTTTCCTACACAGAACCCGTATTGATTAGAGGACACCATATTTTTCGCCTGAAGAAGATCAGTAACACGCAGAGTCATTAGACGTTCTAGAAACTTCCCAAGATTTGGCAAAAGTGCAATAGGCCTATAAGATCTGGGATTTAATCCTGGTTTATCTGGTTTTTTAATCAGTTTTAAAAGCGCAATTTTCCACATATCAGGAAAGAGACATTCTTGGAGACATTTGTTAAAAAGTAAAAGCAGTACTTGTGGACGCAATTTGAAAAATCGCAAAATAAATGTATTTTCAACCAGGTCTATCCCTGGACATTTCTTAATACAGTATTAATCTTTTTAGCAACAGCGGTTAACTCATCAATGGTAAATTCTTCTGTCTGAATATTGGTGGTATAAAGCGAATTTGCAACTCGAATATTTGTATGTACAACAGAATCAGTAATTATATCATCCACCGGGAATAGTCTGTCAAGAATAACATTAACTGTATTCATCCAATCAGTGGTCTCCAGAAAATCTTCTTTCACAGTGCCGTATACATCTAAAGAGTGAATCTTATTACGAGCTATCTTATAAATAAGACCCCAAGGATTATCATTACCAGCAGTGTGAACAAATTCCTTCCATGTTTCCCGCTTACGTGTGGCAATAGCCTTTACATAACGTTGTTTGAATGAAATATATTGAGAGTAAAAATAAGCTACTTCAGAGTGCCAATCCCTACGTCGACGCTGATATTTTCGACGAGCTTGATGTACCTTTTTCCTTAAAGAAGACAATTCTGAGGTCCACCAGAAACAGATCTTTAATCTAATCTTTTTCTTGCTGGCCGATTTGTATGAGGCCTTAAGTAATGACTGGCGTAATAAGGAAGCAATTCCAGCAGCCGTAAAAGAGGTGAAGAGACGAGAAGTCTTGTTCAGGGAAATCTGCAGAAATGGAGGAGTCAAATAATTCCCAGTTTATATGATTTATGGAAAATCTGACTAAAGCTGGCTGTAATAGAAATTGATCTCCACTTTTAGAAAAATCAGTAACAACAAAAAATAGAACCCGATGATCACTTGTTGTCCAATCAGTAATCACCACCCAATCACGAACAACTGCTTTAAAATGAAAATTAGTTAATGTCACATCAATATTTGATTCTCCAACAGAGCTGGAAAAAGTTGTTACTACTTGAGGTAGGTTTATTACATTTAAGCTGTTATTAATAATAAATTCCTCCAACATATGACCACGACGATCGCTTCCATTACTGAACCAGAATGGAGATTTAGCATTTACGTCAGAAGTTATTATGACATTCTGTGGACCCAAGAAATTTAAAGTTGTTTCTAGATAATTCAAGGATAAATTAAAATCTTCTGAGGGAGGACAATATAGAGAAATTAAATAAAAATTCAAATATTTAACCAAAATACAAGTAGCTGTTCTATTGCATAAACCATTGATTATAGTGATATCAAGCTGATTATTTAACACCACAATACATGTTTTAAGTTCCTCAGAGACCGGTTGAATTATACGGGCAGTGAGTGGAAATCCCGTTACCTTTGGAGTATATCCAGGTTGCACTTTAACAGTATAAGGCTCTTGAATTGCAATAATATCAATAGCATTTTGCTCAGCAGACCCTCGAATTTCGTCCGATACTGCTCTAGAACGCTGACCGTTAATCTGCATAATCCTAATACCAGCAAGCAAAAACGCAGGAGAATCAGGAAGAACATCATTATCTCCAATAACAGATCCACCTCCGGGAATAAAACTTTTATTATAACTATTATTCATTGGCGGTCCTTAATCGTGCCGTCTGCAATGCCCGTAAGTACTCGGGACATGTGCCGTCCCTAACCGAGTGCTGATATTCCTTCCTACGTCTCTTACAGTTGATACAACTAGGTGGCTCTTCCTTAAATGGACACTCATTAAATACGTGCCCACTTCGAGCACAAATGTCCACAAGACGGGGACTCATGCGAACAATATTGGGTAGTATGTCCATACCCAAGACACAGAAAACATTTAGTGACTATTGTATAAGGACGGTGCTTATGAGAACTCCAAGTCAAAAACAACCTGTCCAGGGAGGACACATATTTATAAATTTTAGGTGAGAAGCTAACAACCCAATGAACTAGCGATGACGACCTGGCCTGAGTAGTAAATCGAAAAACTGTTTGTTGCTTCACTTCTTCCAATATGAAACCGTAATCTATCAAGTTCTTGTTATAGAGATTATCCACAATATCGTCCTTTGAAAGATCCCGTGGGACATCATAAGTTGACTGATGGATTACCTTTACGAGGAACGCCAGTGATCACTCCAGCTTCGGAAAACGCCGCCGTAGAAGTTAAGCAGTCCAAATCTGATTTCGTAGCTGTTTCCACAACCACTCCTCAATTGCGAACAAGTCGCAAAGATTTCACTTTTACATTCTTCAAATCATTTTTAAGAGTTGTAGTAACTACATTTTTCACATCAGAACTTGTTTTCAAGTCACTAGTATCTGAAGCTCTAATTATTAGAACATTATTAGATGATTTAATAATATCACTAGAAGAAACACCCTTCTCAATAGTACTCCTCACAGTATCAGCATAGGTACGCACAGGCTCTTGTGTATGTAACCTATCCGTCAGAAACTCATCTGTATCTACATCTGACTTTTGTATGTTCTTCCCTTCATCTTGTTCAATGTGTTTACCAGAGACCACAGATAAAGTTTTTAACGCTGTTTGTAGCAATTGGGCTCTTTTATCAATTTCCTCATTAATGGCTTTTAATCTCTCATTTTCTATCAATAATGCAGTTGTTACAGTCTCCAAATTACACCATTTGTCCATAATGATATCCCCATTTTTTTTAGTCACCTTATTAGCCTCTCGTAACTGATGAGTGTGAATATTATCACACTCATCAGTTATTATACTCGCATAATTTTCACATTCGTCAGCCATTGTACTTAAATCAGTATTCAAAATAGGGGTGGGAATAGACCCAATCCCCTCCACTTCAATTAACTCACCACCTGTGCTCTGCTCTCGTACCAACTGAGCCGCGGGTCTTAACTGCTCGTGACCAATACTTTTAGAATATACGAACTCACCTAACCTTCATATATCGCCATGAGATTGAGGAATTTTAGGTGGGAGTAGGGGTGAAGTATCCTCTCCCTCTCCGCTGGATCTGTCTACCATTAGGATTTCTATCTTCCATAATTCTTTAACATCAAAAACTCACAAATAGATTAATATTAGTAGTATTAAATAAGCAACTTCCAAATGTATTAGTAATAACAACTACAGTATTTCAATAATTCCAACTTCTAAATCCTGTGTTCTTGAACTGTTCCTTTTAGGTTCAAAGCAACAATATTATTTGTACTTACAGTAACTTTCTTGATCTATCAGAAAAAAAAAAAAATAATAATAATAAGAAGAAGAAACGTGATTTACGTTTCCCGCCAAAACTACGGATCCGCCGCCGCCGATCGTTACCACATGGCAGCCATACTGGCTTTGCCAATGTGGTAAACCACACTCACTTAACCCGATAGCCGTATTTGTATCACAAAAGCTTAATATTAATAGTCTCACCTCGAAACTATTAATCGCACCTAAGGAAATTCTTCCACAGTCAAATCACTCAAAATTAGAACCCATTTGATCACAATAAACTGAAAATACGAATTCTTTGGAACAACAGCACAGAACCTTAACAAGACGTCCTGGTTCAAGTAGAAAACTAGCAAGAGCAGGGGCGTTTTAAGAACTTTAGGGCCCACTTCGAGCACAATGTGGCTCCTATTCAGTTTTAATTTTTTTATGGGTCTCTCTTTAATACACAGGGTTATTCCTAACCCTATGTATTAAAAGAGCTACTGGAAACTATGCTCCATCACCACGTCAAGGCGGAAACCCGTCGATGGAGTTTTTTCTTTTATTTTTTCTTTTTTAGATTCGTTTTCATTTAAATTTTTTTTTGTTTTTCTTTTTTAAATTTATTTTATATTTTTTTAAATCTTTAATTCGTATGAAATTTTATCAAAATATGAAGAAAATACCTATGAATAACTATGAAAAGGTTTTTTTACAAAAATTATAAAAAAGTGGTTTTCGACATTTCAAAGTGACAAACTACTGGATGATATCATTAAAATCGATGTTTTGTAAAAGCTTATTCTCTATTACCATTAAACTTAAATGATTTAAACGCGACTGGTTATTATCATTTCTATATTCATTCTTTATAAACTTTAACTTTGAAAATAAACGTTATTATAATTATATAATATATAAAGATATATATACTTATACATATACAGTATTTGAATAATTTAAAATAGTTGGAAACTGAATCTTTCATGATAAAAATAAAATAAAAAAGGTACAGCAAACATCAGAGGCAGCAAAAAAGCATATTCCTCTACATGATGCTTGAAATATAAACATACAAATAAATTAGAATGAGAGTTAAAAAAATAATAACTAAAATAATGCCAGCAGCATAGCAAAACAAGAGCGAAAAAGTCGAAATTAAACTTAATCAAACGAAACAGGGAGGGAAGAGAGGGGAATATTGCAGTTGAAAAACTCTAAGATAATTTAGAACATCTAATTATAAGAATAATAAATAATTCGTTAATTTTGAAAGCCAATTAAAATAGAAATTTAACGGCGTCCCCTCTGACGGGCACCAGGTCCAAATTTATGTGAAATATCACCAACAGAGATCTAGACCACTACAGTAAAATAAAACACAAATAAACCAAAAAATAGACTGACCATTACGCCCCATCTCAACAGAGGACCACAAGGCCAATAATGGTCAGGGAATCGCTGCATTTCGATCGCTAAACGAATCGCCGCAAAGGCGAGTCGATCGGAAGATCAGTCCACCACCCGATCCATAGATCGAACCGCCAATGCAGAGGACTTGAACAGCGGTGGTCCCTGACCATTATTGACCTTGTGGTCCTCTGTTGTGATGGGGCGTAATGGTCAGTCTATATTTTGGTTTATTTGTATTTTATTTTACTGTAGTGGTCTAGATCTCTGTTGATGATATTTCACATAAATTTGGACTTGGTGCCCTTCAGATGGGGCGCCATTAAATTTCTATTTTAATTGGCTTTCAAAATTTAACGAATTATTTATTATTCTTATAATTAGATGTTCTAAATTATCTTAGAGATTTTCTGGTGCAATATTTCTACTCTTGTTACTCCTCTCTTCCCTCCTGTTTCGTTTGATTCTCAACTTTAATTTCGACTTTTTCACTCTTGTCTTGCCATACTGCTGGCATTATTTTATTTATTATAATTTTTTAACTCTCATTCTAATTTATTTGTATGGTTATATATATATATATAATCATAAACGAGAATTAAATGTGTTAATTATTTTTCTAAATATTAAAATTTTCGGCACTTTATACTATTTAAAGAAAGCGAAAAACATTATTTATATATCATTATGTTCCGTGTTTGCAGTGCTTTCGACCGCAACGTAACATATGGGACAGAGGGTCTTTAAAAAAAAAATTAAATCAACAAGTGAGGTCCCCAGTAGGCCGAGGCCCTGGCGTCCGCCGGGTGCGACCATGCATTAAAACGACCCAGAGCAAGAGCCTCAGAAAGGAGGAATTGATAAATTCTAATCCCCATTTACCAAAACCTTTCAGAAAATATTCTACAGAGAGTTATAAACGTCATTAAAGCCTAATGGATATTTGTTATTAAAATTCCTTTTTTTTTTTTTTTTTTTTAACCCAGATTTTTTTTTTTTTTTTTCCATTTAGTATTCCAATACAAGTTCGAGTATAGTATATATAAAATAACATTTTTAACAGAATTGATAGAATGCATTAATTAAACGTCTGAAATCGCTGCTGTTTAACGTTTGTTGTATGAGTAAATTTATTCAGAAGAGAAGATCAGTAAAAATAGAAAAAAAAAATTAATGTGTTGAAGAATAAGAAGCATAGGCGGAATTGGGTTTTTATAAACAAGTTTATGGTAATTTCTAAAATTAAAATATGACAAAAAATTAACTCCATTAATGTCTTTAATAACACCTATTGATTTACACATAATTAATTTTGCATTTAGCTATTTGTTTGTTCAGTTGGCTTTTAAATTGTATTCTTAACTCAATTTGGTAGCTCTATACATGGTGGAGGTTGATAGTAGCAGTACTGGAATGTGATACAAGAAAGCAAGTGTATGAGCTTATGAAGCATCAACCAAAAAAAAAAAAAAATTCACACAACCATTCCCTCTAAATGTTTGTCCAGTTCCTCCTTAAATTTATTTAACCTATCAACTTCCACAACAACAGATGGAAGTTTGTTCCAGAAATGAGCCACTCGCTGGCTAAAGGCAAATTTCTGCACATCTATTCTACATCTGTCTTTCCTCAATTTGAATTTATGCCCCCTTAGGTTCGTAATCTGAACAAGGGGAAGAATCCCATCAGAATTCAGCGTGCTCAAACCCATTCAAGGCCTTACACACCTCAATCAGTTCACCGCGCAGGTGCCTAGTCTCCAGCCATTGCAATTTGCAGAACTTAAACCTCTCTTGGTAAGAGGATCCCTTCATTTCCCTCACCAACCTTATTGCCCTTCTCTGTACACGCTCAAGAAAATTTTCATCCTTCCTAAAGCGAGGCCTCCAGACCTGTACGCAGTACTCAAGGCGTGGCCTGACCATTGCCTTATACAGAGGGACAATCACCTCCTTTTCCCTAACAGAAAAATTCCTGTATATCATTGACAATCCCCCATTACTTGCTCTGGCAGCCTGTCTGCACTGCTCAGAAAATTTCATATCTGACTGCACAATTATTCTCAGGTCTTTTTCTACACAGTTGGTACGTTTCTCTGGGGTTACTTCTACCCATATGCAGTACTTTGCATTTGTCAAGGTTAAACTTCAGTTGCCACTTCTCAGCCAATCTGCTCAAATTTTCTAGATCCTGTTGCAGTAGCACACTGCCATTACTGTCATTAACAACCCTGCCAACCTTTGTATCATCTGCAAACTTCGACACTAAGCCTGATACACCTTCATCAATATCATTGATAAATATACAAAACAACAGTGAACCCAACACCAAACCCTGTGGGACTCCACTAATAACATTAGTCCACGAAGAGAAGCACCCATTGATTACAACCCTCTGTCTTCTCCCACTCAACTATCCTTTTATCCATTGTAGCAATTTACCCTTAATATCATTCTGCTCCAATTTGTACAATAGTCTTCCATGCGCAACACTATCAAAAGCTTTCCTGAAATCCAAATATATGATATCAAAATTATTTTTTTTGCATCCAGTTCCTTTGTAACCACATCATAACATCCTATCAAATTTGTCAGACAAGACTTTCCCTTAACAAACCCATGCTGTGTCTGAATTATTGCTGCAGTCTTGTCTAGATGATCCGACAATGCATCTTTAACCAGTGACTCCATTATTTTACCCTGAACAGAAGTTAAACTAACTGGTATGTAATTACTCGTGTCACCCTTCGATCCCCCTTTGTGAATTGGGGATACATTTACACATCTCCAGTCCGTGGGGACTCCCCTGAGTCCCAGGATGCTCTCATAATTATGGTTAAGGGTTTGCTTACTTCCTTTGCTGCCTCCTTTAATATAACTGGATAGATCTCATCCACCTCAGGTGCCTTTCTTATGTTTAACTTCAACAATTTCTCCTCCACTTTGCTCTCAGTTATTACAAAATCATTAAGCACCCTGCTACAATTTGACTAAATAGACTATTACTTTGTTAATTCCTTTAAAACCGTCGTGAATTAGAAATTTAGATAATAACAAAACATCAATTGATTTACAATTAACATAATTAAATTTTTGTTCGATAAATTGAAAATGAAAGTCTAATATTAAAATGCAATTTAATTAAGAATTAATGCATACACGTGTATAAAAAAGTTTTTAATTAAAAAGAAATACAAGTAATAATTACTGTACTTGTGATATGTAGTGCCGTAATACTAGATGTTTTTTTTTTTTTTTTTTTGATTTGGTAGTTGTTGGCGCATCGGCTTCTGTGGCCATATTGCACCTCCCAAGGTTTTTGCAGTACTTTGATCCAAGCCCGAGGCGGGAATCGAACCCGCGACCTTTGGGTTGCCGGGCAGGCACTTTACCCACTCGGCTAGCCCGGTCGGCAATACTAGATGTCTTGCTATTGGTTTGGATTGGATTTTATTGGCGCATTATTCTTGCTATTGGAGTACGAATTAAAGTTGCTTACAATAATCTCAATTTTATGATAAATATTCAATAATTCTTTGTGAACGCATGCTAATTTTCAGCATGCGTTCACAAAGAATGAAACGCCTTGGAAAAATGATATTTGAAATAATTACAGAACTGTCCCCCCCCACACACACACACACACTGAATTAGGTGCCCTCGTGGTAGCACAGTTGGTAGAATCGTCGTCCTCCGCACACCGGATGGAAACGACTTGAGTTCCAATCCCGTCGACAATGTGAGTAATTTTAAGGACCGTTTTCACAACTAACGTGGCAATTAATTGGTTTCAGGAGAGGGTAGCATGTTTTTTTCTCTCAGAAACTCGGATTTTTCATCCAGCAAACAGACAAATCGACCATACAACAAACTGAACGCTAAAAATCCCAAAAATTTATAGACATAATATAATATATGGCGCAAGATGGCTTAAGTCGCTGATGCGCTTAAAATCCTCCTACAGAATTAGGTTAGCTATAAGAGAAACGAGATTGCACTACATTGTCACTAAACTGTCTGTATTAAATCTGTTTACAGGATAAACAAACTTTAAGAAGAAAAAAAAAAAAAACACCTGGTGAAATCTTTGGCCTTCACCGAAGGTCAAAGATTAGCCTAAATTAGCCCAGTCCCGTTTTTTAGAACCGTTATAAAGTTTTTCACGTCATGTACTATATTGAAATGAAAAAATTTTCTAGTTGAAAGCAAGTAAAAATTACTCTCCAGTAGAAAGACCCAATTATTAATTTCTGTTTATTGTTTGCGGTTAATGCAAATTCTCCAAATAACGCAAGGATTACGCAAACCTTTTCACTAATAGAGGAAACAGATCTACTAGAGTTAACGTAATAATTCATACAGAAGCATGCAGAGCCATTAGACAGAGGAGAAAACATAATAATAGTGTGTGGGGGAGGGAAATCTATGGAAAGAAATATTGATACACGAAAGTCTGCATAATACCCAAAGCTATCATTAATTGGGAATTAATGATAGCTTGGGAACCACTTGAACAAAACAGAAATTTAACACCGTACGTTTTGATAACCGTGGTGTACAATAAAGACATCCCTGAACTAAGTCCAGACTAATGATATGATATAACAATTATTGTACAATATAAAGATAAAACCATGATCAGTATAAAAAATTAACATTTTGTAATTTAAAAATAAGGTCATCATCACTGATTTATAGCAGAAATATGATGCTGAAGATACAAGAAAAAATGTAAATTCTGTATTACAAATACAGAATTTAACGTCGTAATCTTTCCTGCCTGTAAAATTATCCACGACATTAAAACAAATTTCAGTAAATTGGATTCACAGTAATGGTAGTGTAACGATTCTAGCTACTAATTTTCTAATCAATAATAATGAAAAAAAATTAATACTGTTGGAAGAAGATTAAAGAAAATTACTTCAATCCGAGAATCTATATACGCGTTTTAATCCTTACAAAGCTCCTAAAAACAAAAGGAGACATACCTTTGGTCAATGATGGTCACCGTTAACGAGATCGACTGCCCGGTGATTAATAAAAAACGACCTTTGCTTCTAAAACAGTATTTAAATGAAGTTTACTTATGTACTGCATTAGCTGCAGCAACATTTTCATTGAGAATATTCCCATATAGATATGAAACACTAATTATGCAAATACAGTACCACTGAATATCTCACTTAAGTATTCCTGTATGAATACTTTGATATACGATTATATTACATAACGTCTGGTTCATCAGTCTTTACTGGTTGAAAACTCCTCCTTCCCTCCCTTCCTCCACAAATAGTTATTGTAACGGCAATAAAAATTTGAATACCCAATGAATTCTCTAAAGTAAAAAATAATTAGACCTGGCCGAATGCTCCAGGACTGCAAGTTCTGTATAATTTCTATTATTTTCATATTCTGAAAATTTTAATGAATACCTCCTTCTCGCAGTTTAGCATGTTAGACAGAAATTTTACTTCAAAAAACTGAGTGACTTACTTTGAAACGAAATGAAAATACCTTCCTATACATTAAACATTAATAACAAACTTACACTAGCCATAATTTGCAACGAACTCTTTTTAGTGACTTCTCGCAGACAAAAAAACTGATATTATAATTGTTCTTCAATGCTTATTTTAGCAATAGCATAAACATGGGCACCGGAGCGTACGAATCAAAGGGGGAATGAGCGATAATTTACAATTCGGAGAATATCGTAGCTGTAGTTCGCAACTACTATAACTGTCGAGTGATCCGAATCGCTACGTGTGAACATGAACTAAATGTATATAATCAGGAGAGCTCCTAGGTAGTGGTTAAATTGAACTATAGTCCCCTTATTTTTAAAAATAATGTGGTTTTTTTTACTGCTAAGTGATGATTAAGGCCCAAAGATTCCCTCCAACACTGCTTTAGCCCCCCTCCACTTTAGAATATCCCAGGCCTACTAATGAATATCATTATGAGTTAATAAGGGTAACACACCATAATTCTTATTTATTGTTGTTTTTAGAGCGTTACCCAAAACATTTTCAAATTATTATTTTAACGGCACCATAGTTTATCGCTGGTATCCGTGAATCTGTCTATAGAAGTGTGCATTCTGGGGAAAATTTGCATGTCAAGCGGGATGAAAAATCCTGAATAACTCACTGAGGGAGACCCCTACAGCCTCCACCTAAGATCAGATAACTGCAGCAACGATTGAAGGGGAACTTTGGAAATCTCACCACTCTGTGCCATCTATGTCCCGCTGGAGGTCCATGACATTAAGAGCCTTTCAGGCTCCCCCGCTCCCTTTTTTTTTTTTTTTTGCAGTTTTAACTTCGTTTGTAAAAAGCTCTCTATTGTATTAATCTGTATGCATATTTTAAAAATTTTTCAAATAAAATATTAAATATTATTACAGATAATGTATGGTCAAGAGAGGCACTCCAAATCTAATTATTATTAATAATTTCCTATTCAGCATTCTCAGACAAACAGCAGAAAATAAAATTAAGAATGATCAAAAAAGAGAAAGTTTTTTTTTTGTCACTTAGAAAATTATATATCCTTTGGCGAAGTCAAAGTTTCATCCTTTGACTTCGCCAAAGGATGAAACTTAACAGGTCATGAATAATACAGATTTAAAAAAAAACTATAATAATAGGGCCACCCATGAACTAACTCATCTGCCCATATCTAACAAGTTCATAAATTTTGTGTTCTCTGGTCGAATTGGTTGTTTCTTTAACTGGAAGAAAAACTAAAGAACCTTGCTATCCATGCTAAAACCTGTCTGACAACTTCAAGAGAGCGCTATGTACACTTTAACACAGTATTCATAAAAAAGGCCTAATGTACACAAGAATACATTGAGTGGACAGAAATCATGGGATACCTACCTAGTAACGGGTAGGCCCACCTTTCGCTCGGATAAGGGTAGCCACACGGCGAGGCTTTGAGTCCACTAGTTCACGAAAGCGTTCCACGGGTATTCCTATCCAGGCTTGCTGCACCGCTGTCCATAATTCTGTTTCGCATTCCTGGGTGGAGGATTCAAAGCTCGAACGGACCTTTCCACAGCATTAAAAAGATGCTCTACAGGGTTCATGTCTGGTGAACGGGGAGGCCATTCCATGGTGATATAACCTGCAGAATGCTCTTCGAACCATGTTCTAGTCACCACGACTCTGTGAGGAGGCGAGTAGTATCGAGTGAGTATATGAACGAGCGTAATGGCGGAAAGGATGACATCATGTAGACATGTATAGCACCTTATGTAGGATGGCATCTGAACGAAAGTTAAACTCTGTCTTTGTACACTGTGAGGAATACAGAGCACTGTAAAAGGCCAGAAATGTGTAATGTTATGTTTATCCAGGTGTGCGCTGTCATGGCGTCAGATGATGCCATGGAAAAATTTTGTTTCTAGCCCGATAGGTGGCGCTGATTACTTCCGGTGTGTGTATTTTCTATTTCACCACCTTCGATCACTTCGCTGGTGTGGTCTTTAACTCTATACACTACTGGTCGTCTTAGCTTTAAAACTAGAGAAATTGTAAACATCTGTACTCCAGTTTATTATTATTATTATTATTATTATTATTATTAGCCATATGGTATAAGGAAGCCTGAGGCTTATGCTGCACCAGACAAAAAAAATTTTGAGTTACCCTGAGAGAGAGAGGGGGATGGTGGTGGGTGGGTAAAAGGGAATCATCAAGAAAGAGAAGAATGATGATATCCAGCTCAGGACCCTGGGTGTGCCAAGCCCATACTCATCAGATGGGAGCCCCTGGGGTTATTGCCCCAGAATCCTTTGCGGGACAGATGAGAAACACAGAAACTATCATTCCTATGTAGGCAGTCCATCTCTGGGATCTATTGTTGTTCCCTCTGTGATTCTCAGAATTGTTTTTCATCCCAACACCTAAGAAAAAAACGTTTTAGTGTCTGATGAAAATCCCATAGTGAAGCTAATGATAAAACAAAAAAAAACTGAACTTTTTAAAAAAAAAAAAAAAAAACATGTGATTTTCCCGATGACACGAAAACCCAATTTGATAATCCAAATGAATAGTAATTTTTCAACCAGACAACTTAATTTTGAAAGTTTTTCGCTTAAGTTAACTTTCTGTAAAAAATATGTTAGATGTGCTTCAATCAACGTAGGATGAGATTTTCAAGCAGTGGAACATAAATTTCGACTTCTGACAGTAAAAAATTCTGGTGGCTGGGGAAAATTTAAAAAAAAAAAATCTCAACTTTTTTACCATTTCATGAACGCAGCACAGTGTGAAAGCTTAAAATTCAACAGTATTTGGTTGGTATGGAAGTCAATGATACGTAAAATTTTAATTTTTGACTGAACAAAATATTGACCACCTAAGCAGTGCTAATTAAAAATCAAACAAACACACATCCCTTAGGTGCAAACACACCAACAGTGCTATTATTTTTTCTCCCTCAACCTGCCATTTGGTTTGAATGAAAAGAATTCTTCGCTTATGTTAACACTAGAGTATATGGTGGGATGAAATTGGCCCACTACCACATGTATCACTACCACACTAATGATGACCCAGTTTTCAAGTTGCTGATAGCCTGTGTCCGTCTTCACCAATAAAGAAGTGTCGAGGGATGCTGAAACCTGAGGTGTAGCCGGTTATAAGTGGAATACAAATGTTTTTTTTTTTTTTGTAAAAACTAAGAGAGTAGAAACGAAATTTTTGGAGAAAGAAGTGAAAAAAGCCAACTGAGGTCAATAGAATCTGTCCAGCCATGTCTAAACAAGATGGTAAAGAGGTAAGTAAACCTTTAGCCATCATAATTATGAGAACATCACTGAATACAAAGGCGGTCCCTACAGATTGGGGATACACAAATGTCCCCCTACTTATAAAGCAGATCAAAAAAGTGTAAAATGATTTTTTTTTTTTTTTTTTCAGAACTCTAGCTTTCAACTTCTATTCCAGGGAAAAATAACAGTCAGAGCTTAAAAGGTATTAGAGTTCCATACTAAAATAAGGAACACTGTTGCATGACTGACACAAAAGAAAATATTCAGAAAGCTATTAAAATGTTATTAGCAGAGCGGCAAGAGCAAAATATAAAATCTATGTGTAATGTGAGTGATCTTTCTCATTGACAGATTTTATTCTAATATCATTAATCATTATTGAAGACGCATGCCACCGAGGATGTTTTCTCTCTGTGTTTACATTAACTTTTTGTTAAGTATGTATATATATTTTTTTTTATGTGTAAGTTGTAGATATTCTTTAAGTGAAATAAGGAAGAAATTAATTAAAAGTGTTAAACATCAGTTCCGTATAGATTGGCGCCATGAATGCTCAGTTTGCGTTGATAATTGAAATGAATACTTATTTTTGAAACCAAACGAATCAAGTTAACATTCAGCTTAAAAACAACATGCATTTAACCAGATTCAAAGTGAAAACGCATATATAGACTTTAGCATTCACACCCCATCCCACCCACGGACTACAGGGTGATAGTCCAGAATGAACGAGGTGTCACATCCGTTTTTTCCCCGGTAAGAAAGTGGGAAAATATATCACATATGTTCGGAAGGCACTACATACAGGGCACCACAGAGGTATTCTTAACACAAACTGTAAGTTTACATGCTGTATACACAATCCTAGCAATCTGATTGGCCAATAACAATGGACATTTCAATCAACGACTGTGTTTAAAAGGGGAAAATATTTTGCCTGGATGTTTTCAAATGTTCTCTCCACATCGCTGTTTTCTGGTTGCTATTATTCCCAGCCTTGGATTTTTCCAATGGAGTGTTGTAGGTATTTTGATTCAGGCAATGATATCGACCTTCTGCATATTTCAGAGGAACTCGAGTTTAATTTCGACTGTTCGGACTAGGATTTATATCTTTTTCAAGATTACAGAGCTCAACTCCCCTTAGCTTCTTGTCTTCGGCTCCTTCCAGTGATGAATATGATGCTGATGATTCATCCCCCACCTCCATACGGACTTCAGCCACAGAAAAATCACAGGGTCCTTCAAACTGCGAGTATGATACTGACAAATATTTGGTCACATCCACAAATATCCCTGTATCATTATTATCAACATCTGGTGATAGGTCTAACCTTGCTCTATTTGTATCACAGTCACCAGCGGAGCCGCACCTGAATGATAGCCTCTCGGATCTCAGCTGTCGAGCGATAGAGCCTTTTCAACCTCAGGGGCATCAACGATTCCCATCAATTGGTCTGATCAGGACATAATTCTTGTGTCTACAGACGAAGGGTATTGCACTCAGTTTTATTTTGATTAACTGCTAATGTTTTCAATTTGAAATAAATTATTTTTGTAAAAATGTTATAGTGTTAGCGATTCATCATTAAGAATAATCTATTGTTGATAAAAATAACTTTAATTAGGTGTTGATAAGAAAACTTATTTTTTAAACTATTAACTTAAAAGTTAAATACCAGTAACTTGATATTACTGTCTAATTTCAAGTTTTTAAACTTTACATTGGAAATTATTTCACTTTTTTTTAAGTAGTTTCTGAAACATACATTTCTTTGGTGCTTAAATATACACCTTAATTAATCTTGGAAGGAATCAAAAATGCACAAGTCAGATTTTTCAGATGGTTTCAACATGCACCAACAGATGGAGACACAGAGTAAATATACACTTTAATTGTTTTTGTGAAAATTCTTAATGGGATCAAATAATTTCAGATTTTTTTTCAGACGTTTCAACCACGATCACTAGATGGCGCCACACACGAAATTAAATGTACACTTGAAAATTAGAATATTAATTCTTCTTTGAATATATTTCTTAAACATTAATGCTACAATCACATTGGTATTTTCAGTTCTAAGTTGAGAAGTTACAAATGTATATGTTTTAACAAAGTCGAGTGGAATCAGAAGAATAATTATTATTGAGGAAAATTCAAAGTTAAGAATTGTTATTTAAGGATAACGACTATTGAAAAAATAGCTGTGATTTCCAGTGTTCTTTGTGCACAGAAACACGATAATTCTCCACTTGTCAGTTTTCGTGCCCACTGTGTTGAGTGCATTTTAAAATCCAATGGTCTAGTTTCAATAGAGGGGATTTAATGTCAAACTACGTTCATTACAAACGTATTACATTTACATATTATGAAAGAAGAATAAACTGAAGCGGTAGGGCTGAACAATTTTGTGGCGTGTACATGCAATTTCTGTGGTAGATATTCCTTTCTGTAGGTCTCCATAAGAAAAAATATGTATATACCGAAATTTCATCCCTAATACAGCTCTATATTCCCAGAATGCATTGTCCTGTGGTAATTCCTCTAAATGTACGGTTACTGTCATCCCAAATACACCTCGTTGCTCTGAATGCATCGATCCCAGAATTAACTTTCAAAACATACAACGTTATTTCGTCTCTAATGTTGCTCCTATTCACTTCACACAAACAGGATGTGTGACCCCTGTAACCGTCACAGAATCATGTTGATTCTGTGACGTCAGGACAGACCTTCCTGCCGGAATTGACTCATAGCTGTGCTATGAGTCAATTCCGGCAGGAAGGTCTGTCCTGACGAGTCAAAAAGGCCCGGGTTAGAATCCCGTCGTTGACGCGAAGAACTTTAATGGGCTTTTTTCACTCCGTGGCTGAGTTAGTCGGTCTCAGGAGTAGATAGCAAGGTTTTTCCCCCAGGAAACTGGGGTTTTTCGTCCAGCAAACAGACAAATCGACCATAGAACACATGCAATTAACAGACATAAGACACAGCACGGCAGATGAATTTAATTATTCGGGTAGCCTAAATTTAATAGTTTGGTTTTATTTTTTATTCTTTCTAGCACCCTTTCCTCAGCATCAGATGTTGTGTTTCTGGGCCTACCTGCTTATACTCCATGTGCGAAGTGTCCGTGTTCTCTAAGGCGTTGATGTACCCAGATGAATGTGCACCTGTTGGGCTGGCTTCTGCGAGGAAATGCTTCTTGGTACAAACGTGCAGGCTCGAGTGCACTGCCGTTGGCTTTACCATACATGAAGTGAATGTCCGCATACTCTTCGTTACTGTAATCTCTTTCCATGTTCACTATCCTTTGACAAGTACTAGTAAGCCTGGTATATCTCAGAGCATTGAGAGAGGGGAAAGGGAGAGAATGAGCATAACCTAACATAAACAAACAAATCAGTGGTGGATCCCAACTCTGTGCAGTTCATCTTGTCAATGGTGGATCCAACTAGGAATGTGCAATATGTCGAAAACGATTCACTTAAGGATCCATGTTTACTAGGCTTTTTTTGCATATTGTAGTCTATACATTTCGCCTTAAAATTATTGACTTTTGAAACACCCTGTATATATACACTGCCCTACCATTAATATCAAGACACCTCTCCATGGATGGGGAAACAGGTTCTATGCATGCAACACGTCAGATAACCTGCAATAAATATCCACACTGGGCTTCGAACAAACAATTGCAAAACTGAGCATGCAAGATGACATGTTCAACAGAATTACCTCAACAATTCAACAGAATTTATGACCTCAACAAATGCTAGATGCCGATTAACATGGTGTAAGAAGCGCGAATCCTGTAGAGCAGCAGAAAACAGTCCTATGGACAGATGAGTCGAGGTTGGCACTCTACCATTCTAATGGCCGTTCTTGGGTGTGGCGAATGAAAGCGGAACAGTTCCTTCCTGACATATCCTCCCAACAATGAAGTTTGGTGGAGGCAATGTCATGGTATGGGGCTCCTTCCATGGTGTTTCTTGGGACCATTAGTCGTTATTGACAAAACCATGAATGCTGGGCAATAACAGGACAGTCTGGACAATAATGCACTTCCAAAATTATCGCAATACTTCAGGGAAGGCTCAAATATGTATCAGAAGGACAACGCGCCATGTCATACTGCTCGGGTCGTAACAGAGGGTTTGAGGACAGGGGTGTCGAAAATTCGGAGCCCAGAGTCCTGATCTGAACCCTATCGAGCATCTTTGGGATGCATCGGATCGTCGGGTACGTGCACGTTGAGATCGCCCAAAAACAAGGCCAAACGGGTGGTTGCGTTAAAGGCCTAGTGGAGGAACTTATCAATGACATTTATAAAAAGCTGGTTGAGAGTATGCCGCGAAGATTGGAGGCTGTCATAAAAGCAAAAGGTTTCAGCACAATATATTAAATTACACAATAAAAGCTCCCTTTTTTTGTCAAAAGGCAGGTGTCCAGATATTAATGGTACGGCAGTGTATATATGCATTCTCTTTGTGTGTGTGTGTGTGTGTGTGTGTGTGTGTGTGTGTGTGTGTGTGTGTGTGTGTGTGTGTGTGTGTGTGAAACGAAAATTCAAGGTTTTATATTTAAAACAACTCAAGTTTATTCGTATTTTTAAATAAATATACATTTATCATCAATTTCCTATACATAGAACGAATAATTTGACCAGTTCGAGAGTTCGTTTCGCGAACCCCTTGGAATTGGTCAACGAACCCCGAGGGGCGCACTAACCCCAGTTTGGGAAAAGCTGCACTAAGTAATTCAGAACCGAATTTGAAAGTGTCTGCAATTCTGCCCAGACACGATAGGAGGGAGTATATGATGAGAACCTTGTCGATCAATTCGGCTTTGGAAAGACTGTGCAAGGTTCAAGGGGTAGAATTTTTTTCAGCCTGGTCTGTACTTGTTAACAGAAGAGCCTGCTTCTACAGGGATGGGATACACTTAAATAGAAAGGGTGCAAGAATATTTGCTGATGCTATCGAGGCAGGTCGGAAAACTACTAGCTTGGGGGGTGGATACAAGGACTAGTAGATTAACAGTAGCCACTGGCAGAGGTAAAAGTGATTCTTGCAACTGCTTCTATTGGAATCAGAAGACGCCTGGAAAACAAGATGCAGGATATTTCAGAGACTGCTGGGAGCTATTGCGGTACAAGTAAACACATGGGTTGCGTTCGGGAAGCTAAGAAAAAGAACAGGTGCATGCATACTTGCGTGTCCACCAATGCTAGGAGTTTGGTAAATAAATTGGATGAATTTGAGGCATTGCTCAAAGCATCAAAGGCGGATATTGTTGGGATATCAGAGACGTGGTGTCACAGAGATATAAGGAATGCAGAACTGGAATTTGTGGAGTACAACTTATACGGAAAGTATAGACAGAATAGGAAGAGAGGAGGGGTTATGCTATTAGTTAAGAAACACATAAAATCCAAGGAAGTGAAGCCAGTCGACATCGCTGGACAGTGAAATGTCGAGTCAGTTTGGTGTGACATAAGCATCGGGAGATCAAAATTGAGAGTAGTAGTGTACTATAGGCCTGATGACTCTGATGAGTATAATAAGAAACTGTACAGGGAAATAGAGTGAGCCAGTAAATCAGAGTCTTATAATGGGGGATTTTAATTTCCCAGATATTGACTGGAATTTGTGGGTTGGTCACTCACACACTAGCAAGGCTTTTGTGGATTTATTGGATGATTGTTTTCTACATCAGCATGTTCAGGAGGCAACTAGAGGGAGTAATACTCTTGATTTGATTATCAGTAGTGATTCTTCATGCATTAAGAATCTGCAGGTAAATGAACCACTAGGGGGCAGTGATCACAGTGTGCTGAAGTGTGATTTACTCAAAGAGGTAACTTCCATCAGGGGTAAAGGGAAGGGTTATTGCTTTCGTAAAGGCGACTACGATGGTCTGAGATAGTACAGTATTTAAATTCTATACAGTGGAACCAACTGATGATGTTACCAAGAGCAAATTCAAAATGGGAAGCATTCAAAGAACTTACCTTGGAAGCTACTAGGCTTTACATACCAACTAAGAAATATTGTTCAAGGTTTAGGCCTAAATGGGTGTCAGATGAACTAATGAGGCATATGGCAGAGAAGAAAAATGCATGGGATACATATAAATTAACAGGCGACACAGAGGCCTATGATAGATATAAGCGGGTCTGTAACCAAGTCACAAAGGAGGTTAGGCTGGCAAAGGCAGATAATGAGATATCTTTGGCAAAGGATGCAAAGAAAAACAGCAAAGAGTTCTTTACTTATGTAAACTCTAGAAGGAAGGGGATGAATCAGATTGGTCCACTTGATAACGATGGTTCAATTGTTGATGACCTGCTCAGGTAACTAACAAACTAAATGAATATTTTGCATCGACATTCACACATGAGGAGTTATTCAGCGAGGGGAATGCCAGAGGTGTACTAAACTCTGGCAGTAAGCTAGATAATCTTGTGATAACTGAGAGTAAAGTGGAGGAGAAATTGTTGAAGATAAACACAAGAAAGGCACCTGGGGTGGATGGGATCTATCCAGTTATATTAAAGGAGGCAACAAAGGAAGTAAGCAAACCCTTAACCATAATTATGAGAGCTTCTTTGGACACAGGGGAGGTTCCTATAGACTGTAGATGTGTAAATATAACCCCAATTCACAAAGTAGAATCAAAGGCTTTCACAAATAATTATAGACCTGTGAGTTTAATTTCTGTTTCAGGAAAATTAATGGAGACACTGGTTAAAGAAGCCCTGCAGGATCATTAGCATTAGCATTAGCATTAGCATTAGTAGAGGCATTTGATGCAAGAAAGCAAGCTTATGCAGCATCAGCCAAAAAAAAAAAAAAAAAGTAACATAAATAAATAAAAATAACCACTTCCACTTCACCCCTCTGTTCGTTCGAAATACCTGTCCAGCTGAGCCTTAAACTTATTTAGGCTATCAACTTCCACGACAAGGGATGGAAGTCTGCTCCACCCACCAACCACCCGCTGGCTAAAGGCAAATTTCCGCACATCTATCCTACATCTGTCTTTCCTCAATTTGAATTTATGCCCTCTCAGGTGATTTTTCTGAGCTAGAGGAAGAATCCCATCAGCATTGAGCATGCTCAAACCATTCAAGGCTTTGTACACCTCTATCAGATCACCCCGCTGGTGCCTAGTTTCCAGACACTGTAATTTGCAAAACTTAAGCCTTTCTTCGTAAGAGAACCCCTTTGTCCCATTCACCAATCTAGTTGCCCTTCTCTGTACTCGTTCCAGCAGCTCTACATCCTTCCTGAAATGAGGCCTCCAGGCCTGCATACAGTACTCTAGGTGTGGCCTGACCATTGCCTTATACAAGGGAATAATCACCTCCTTATCCCTGCTAGAAAAATTCCTATATATCATTGACAATACACCATGAGCTACTCTTGCAGCTCGTCTGCACTGCTCAGAGAACTTCATATCTGCCTGCACCACCACCCCCAGGTCCCTTTCATTCTCTACCACTGTCAGTGTAGTACCACAGAGTTGATACGTTGCTCTGGGGTTGCTGTTTCCCATATGTAGTACTTTACATTTGTCAATGTTAAACTTCATTTGCCACCTCGAAGCCCATCTGCTCAACCTTTCCAAATCCTGTTGCACCAGCATAGTGTCAGTAGTGTCCTTGACAACCCTGCCAACCTTCGTATCGTCTGCAAACTTGGACATTAAGCCTGATATACCATCATCAATATCATTTATAAATACAGAAAACAATAAAGGCCCCAATACTGAACCCTGAGGGACTCCACTAATAACATTAGTCCACGATGAGCAGTGTCCATTGATTACCACTCTCTGTCTTCTCCCCCTCAACCACCCCTTTATCCATAGCAGCAACTTGCCTCCAATGCCACACTGCTCCAATTTGTGCAGCAGTCTTCCATGTGCAACAGTATCAAAAGCCTTTCTAAGATCCAAGTATATAATATCAAAGTTATTCCCTGCATCCAGTTCTTTTGTGACTGCATCATAGTATCCAATCAAATTGGTCAGGCAAGACTTCCCCTTAACAAAACCATGCTGTGTCCTAGCTATAACTGAAGTCTTGTCTAGATGATCCTGCAGTGCTTCTTTCACCAGTGCCTCCATTAATTTTCCGGGAACAGAAGTTAAACTCACAGGTCTATAATTACTTGTGTCAGCCTTTGATCCCCCTTTGTGAATTGGGGTCACATTTGCACATCTCCAGTCAATGGGTACCTCCCCTGAGTCCAAGGAAGCTCTCATAATTATGGCTAAGGGTTTGCTTACCTCCTTTGCTGCCTCCTTTAATATAACTGGATAGATCCCATCCACCCCAGGTGCCTTTTTTGTGTTTATCTTCAACAATTTCTCCTCCACTTTGCTCTCAGTTATTACAAGATTCTCTAGCTTACTGCTAGAGTTGAATACACCTCTGGCATTCCCCTCGCTGAATAACTCCTCATGTGTGAATGTCGATGCAAAATATTCATTTAGTTTGTTAGCTACCCGAGCAGGGTCATCAACAGTTGACCCATCGATCTCAAGTGGACCAATCTGATTCATCCCCTTCCTTCTAGAGTTTACATAAGTAAAGAACTCTTTGCTGTTTTTCTTCGCATCCCTTGCCAAGGATCTCTCGTAATCTGCCTTCGCCTGCCTAACCTCCTTTGTAACTTGGTTACAGATCAACTTGTATCTATCATAGGCGTCCGTGTCACGTGTTAATTTGTATGTATCCCATGCATTTTTCTTCTCTGCCATATGCCTCATTAGTTCATCTGACAACCATTTAGGCCTAAACCTTGAACAATATTTCTTAGTTGGTATGTAAAGCCTAGTAGCTTCCACGATAAGTTCTTTGAATGCTTCCCATTTTGAATTTGCTGTTGGCAATATCATCAGTTGATCCCACTGTATAGAATTTAAATACTGTCTCAGTCCATTGTAGTCGCCTTTACGAAAGCAATACCCCTTCCCTTTACCCCTAATGGTAGTTACCTCTTTGAGTAACTCCCACTTCAGCACACTGTGATCACTGCCACCAAGTGGTTCATTTATCTGCAGATTCTTAATGCATGAAGAATCACTACTGATAATCAAATCAAGAGTATTACTCCCTCTAGTTGCCTCCCGAACATGCTGATGTAGAAAACAATCATCCAATAAATCCACAAAAGCCTTGCTACTGTGTGAGTGACCAGCCCCCAAATTCCAGTCAATATCTGGGAAATTAAAATCCCCCATTATAAGACTCTCTGATTTACTGGCCCACTCTATTTCTCCGAACAGTTTCTTATTATACTCATCAGAGTCATTAGGCCTATAGCACACTCCTACTCTCAATTTTGATCTCCCAATGCTTATGTCACACCAAACTGACTCGACACTGCACTGTCCAGCGATGTCGACTGGCTTCACTTCCTTGGATTTTATGTGTTTTTTAACTAATAGCATAACCCCTCCTCCCTTCCTATCCTGTCTACCCTTTCTGTAGACATTGTACTCCCCAAATTCCAGTTCTGCATTTCTTATATCTGTGTGACACCACGTCTCTGAAATCCCCACAATATCTGCCTTTGATGTTTTGAGCAATACCTCAAATTCATCAAATTTATTTACTAAACTCCTAGCATTGGTGTACACACAAGTATACATGCACCTGTTCTTTTTCTTAGCTACCCTAACACAACCCATGTGTTTACTTGTACCCCAATGATTCCCAGCAGTCTCTGAAATATCCTGCATCTTATTTTCCAGGCTGCGGCTCATTCCAATAGAAGCAGTGCAAGAATCACTTTCACCTCTGCCAGTGGCTACTGTTAATCTATTAGTCCTTGTATCCCCCAAATCTAGCAGTTTTCCGACCCACCTAACATTGCCTCGATAGCATCAGCAAACATTCTTGCACCCTTTCTATTTAAGTGTATCCCATCCCTGTAGAAGCAGTCTCTCCTGTTAACAAGTACAGACCAGGCTGAAAAAAATTCTACCCCTTGAGCCCTGCACAATCTTTCCAGGGCCGAATTGATTGACAGGGCTCTCATCATATACTCCCTCCTATCGTGTCTGGGCAGAATTGCAGACACTTTCAATTTCAACCCTAATTCACGGCTTTTTTTCATCAGTGACCTGTACTTGTCAAGTAATTCCGCCGGTCTCCTACTCTTAATGTGATTAGTGCCAACGTGTACAACTATATCACCTTTTGTGCCCTTAAAAGATGATATCCGCTCTACAACGTCATCAACTTTTGCCCCTGGCAGACATACCCTGGTCCTATTCCACCTATCCTTTTTACAAAGCATGTTTCCCGTTTCCCTGACAATAGAGTCACCAACAACTACTAGTTCCTTTGGGACCAGCGCATTCTGCCTTGGGGGTTGCCGCTGTGTTCCGCGATGACCAAGTGCAAGCTCTGGCATTGGTGTGGGCAGCTGAGAGCTTGATGGGCCCCTCACTTCTAATCCTTCGAGGGCATCCACCCTATCCTTCAAGCTCTCATATAGGCCCATAACAACGCTGAGTTGTCGCCTTATCTCCTTACACTCCTTGCATCGCACACACACAAAGACATCCCCCATGGCAGTATCATGTCCCATACTTGACTGCTCCGCAAACATCAAGCAAATAGTGCATCTTACAAGGCTGTGATTCAGAGGACAACTGCCCCCCTCAGTTCTCCCCTGGGCCACAGCATTCCCATTAGCTTGAGCCCTTTGCTTTGCTGCTCTGGTTTGAGTCATGATTTAGATTTACTTTCAATAAAATTTCAATTTCTGTACAAAATTAAATCCTAACTTGTATCCAAACACAGTTATAACGCTATATTTATGTTTCAGTAACGAGTGTTATCTACGGAATATTTACGTTTCAGTAACGAGTGTTATCTGCGAAATCCCTTTATATAACTTTCGTATCAAGTTATGTATTAATTATTTGTTTTTACTAATTATTTATGTTACGTAACCTAAGTGGTTATATGTATAATTAATTATGTTAAATATAATTAATTATATTACGTTTGTAATCTAAGTCGTTATATGTATTTATTTAAACGTACAATTTAACTGCTAACGAAGTTCAACTAACGCTATCTAGTACGGTATATCGTATCACAAAGGCGGGAAAATTACGAACGGTTAGCGTAGTTGAAACACGTGGAAACCTTTACCGATACTTTTATGCAATTACAAGGCCGAGTAAAGAATAAATACACCAAATTAATCAGAAAATCACAAAATAATGTTATACTACTAAATTTAAATCAAAAGTTTTAGAAAAACAATAATTTCAAATCAATAAATAAGAAAAATCCACTTAGCGGCTTTGAAAACGACCGTCTCTAGTAGCCTCGTCAGCAGCCAATCATCTAGACAAGACTTCAGTTATAGCTCGGACACAGCATGGTTTTGTTAAGAGGAAATCTTGCTTGACCAATTTGATTGGATACTATGATGGAGTCACAAAAGAACTGGATGCAGGGAATAACTTTGATATTATATACTTGGATCTTAGAAAGGTTTTTGATACTGTTGCACATGGAAGACTGCTGCATAAATTGGAGCAGTGTGGCATTGGAGGCAAATTGCTGCTATGGATAAAGGGGTGGTTGAGGGGGAGAAGACACAGAGTGGTAATCAATGGACACTGCTCATCGTGGACTAATGTTATTAGTGGAGTCCCTCAGGGTTCAGTGTTGGATCCATTATTGTTTTCTGTATTTATAAATAATATTGATGATGGTATATCAAGCTTAATGTCCAAGTTTGCAGACGATACTGAGGTTGGCAGGGTTGTTAAGGACACTGCTGACGCTATGCTGCTGCAACAGGATCTGGAAAGGTTGAGCAGATGGGCTGAGAAATGGCAAATGAAGTTTAGCATTGACAAATGTAAAGTACTACATATGGGAAACAGCAACCCCAGAGCAACGTATCAACTCTGTAGTACTACACTGACAGTGGTAGAGAATGAAAATGGCCTGGGGGTAATTGTGCAGGCAAATATGAAGTTCTCTGAGCAGTGCAGACGGGCTGCAAGAGTAGCTCATGGTGTCTTATCAATGATATACAGGAATTTTTCTAGCAGGAATAAGGAGGTGATTATTCCCATGTATAAAGCAATGGTCAGGCCACACCTTGAGTACTGTATACAGGTCTGGAGGCCTCATTTCAAGAAGGATGTAGAGCTGCTGGAACGAGTACAGAGAAGGGCAACAAGATTAGTGAATGGAACAAAGGGTTGCTCTTACGAAGAAAGGCTTAAGTTTTGCAAATTACAGTGTATGGAGACTAGGCACCGGCGAGGTGATCTGATAGAGGTGTATAAAGCCTTGAATGGTTTGAGCATGCTCAATGCTGATGGGATTCTGCCTCTTGCTCAGAATAATCACCTGAGAGTGCATAAATTCAAATTGAGAAAACACAGATGTAGGATAGATGTGCGGAAATCTGGCTTTAGCCAGCGGGTAGTTGTTTGGTGGAACATACTTCCGTCCCTTGTTGTGGAAGTTGATAGCGTAAATAAATTTAAGGCTCAGCTGGACAGGTATTTTGAACGAACGGAGGGGTGAATTGGAAGTTTTTTTTTTTTTTTTATTGGCTGATGCTGCATAAGCTTGCTTTCTTGCATCATATGCCTCTACTAATGGTAATGCTAATGCTAACCGTGAGAACTTAACGCAAAACGCTTCACTGTGCTGCACGTGGTCGACGCGTGATGAAATTTTTTTTAAATATAGAAATAAAGCACTTCTATATTTAAAAAAAAACGTATTAAGTGAGAAAACATCATTATAATAATACACTGTGTATTCTTTATTACGAACTTTTTATGAGAGAAAACGTTTTATCCGGGAAACTTCTTACGCGGGAAAATAATACATTACAATACCTAGAGTTGAAATTGGGACTTAAGAAACCTAGTACATGTACAGGGGAAATCTTCTCATGAGGAATTTCTTATCCGGGTTCTACTGTAATTGCTATTCTTGGTTCGGCTGCGTAAAAAGTGTGAAAGAAACATTTGTTGAATGAATAGAATAATAAAATAATAATCTGTATATATAAAACGCTTAGGTATGCTGCCCAAATTTTCCACTGCTAATCGTAGCCAGCACCCATGCACGCTGTTTATCTCGCATGACCACTATACCAGTCAAACTTTATTAATTTTTGTACTAACGTTTTTCGACTGAAGAAAGGCAATCTATGCCTAAAAGCTATAGATGGATGTTTATTTTATCTAAGTTTTATATTATCTAAGTTTTAAGAAGTGTAGAAATGGCTGAACAGTGTGTAAGAACTTCGAGAAAATGTATAAGAAATGCCAATGAAACATTAGAGGAGAGATTTAATAGACTAAGAGAGTGAAACGAGATTCTACGACTACGAAGATGGACATAAAAATTGAAGAAAGAGAAGCAAGATTGGGAATGAGAAGACGCCGTAGGACTAAACAAACAGAAGTACTGGATGCGAATAATTAACAAGCTATAATTAATGTGGAAGAGCATAATGTAGGACATGTTTTACAACTGTGAGTATTGCAATGCAAGATATTGGGGACATGAGTTAAACACATCGAATAAATACACTAAATAACTAAAAAGAACATATACGAGAGTGCAACTCAACAATAGCGTTGGCATCAATGGGGGCAGAGATTAAATCGCCACCTGGAAATGGTCAATACTGTTTTAGCATAGATGACCAGATTTATCATTTGGTCTCACCGCTATATCCAAACTAGGGAAATAAGCCAGGATATGGACAAGTTTATATTTTCGATTCTGCTGAAGCAACAACAAAACGGCTTGAAAAACAATCAAACCAAGGGTGTATGGCCGAAGTAATTCAAAAATTGGATGAGATGCTGCAACAAGTTAACCCATTTGCTGAGTTATATAAACAAATGCATCAAATAACCCAGGCCAATCCAACAATGAATGTGCGCATGGCATTTATTGAAGACCTCGACTTAGATAAGATACGATATAATGCACCTCATACATCCTAAAAGGAGGTTGCTGCAAAATTTGTTGGAGAAGATTGGGAACGGCCTGCAAATAGAGACATTTGCAATTATACTGAGTGATCACTAAATTATAATCACCTACCTAATACTTCGTAAGTCCTCTTTTGCCCTCAGTACAGCAGCTGTCCGACGTAGCATTGTTTCAACAAGATGTTGGAAGTGTCTGGGGGTATGGCCAACCAAGCTGGGTGTAATGCGGTCAGCGATGCAGGTATGGAGGTGATTGGTGTATCCAGACGCCTAGTATGCCTTTCCATAGTGTTCCACAAGTGCTCTATGAAATTGATATCGGCGGAGTTCGGAGGCCAATAGATATGTTGGAAGTCAGAACTGTGTTCCTCAAACCATTCCTGCACATCAAGTGCCCGATGGCTTGGCGCATTGTCATCTTGGAAGACACTATCGCCATTCTGGAAAAAAGTGTAACATAGCGGGGTGTACACAGTCAGTAAGCAGTTGAAGATAGCGAAGACCACTGGTACGTTGTTCCACATGCACCAGGGGTCCAGATTCCTGTGTGGAGTAAATAACGTGACTCATCCAAACAGCACACCTTCTTCCAGTCTTCTAATGTCCAACTTGCATGCTCTTTGCACCAGGCGAGTCTTTTACGCCGATGAATCTTGGTTAGGAGAGAATGCCATAGGGGTCATCTGCTGGAAAAGGCCGTACGTGCGAGCGTGCGACACATGGTCATGCCAGATATTGTTCCTGGTTGGCCCATGCTGTATTGGGTAGTCACCTCTTCAACAGTGCTGCGCATGTTCGCCCGTACGAGTCGTCGGACCCTGCGCTCACCTCTAACATCAACCTTTCACTTACTTTTGCAGTTTTTCCGTCGGGTCGTTGTTTGATCATTTTGATGCCAGTCCTGGTACACTTTAACTACGGCGGCTCTCGAACACCCCATCAGTTCAGCCTTTTGAGAAATCGAGGCACCAGCTTGTCGAACACCCACAATCTGTCCTTTATCAAAGTCCGATAGATCCTTCCTTTTACCCATCACGCTCGAAATTTTACTACCTACTGAACCACTGAAACTGACACCTGAACCACTGAACCTTATCTATGCTACGTAGGTCGACTAACTGCGCACTCTCGTACCTCACGTAGTCAACGATTCGCATTCAATTTTCATAGGGGTAATCGTAATACAGTGATCACTCAGTGTATATCAACGCTAAACAAGAATGGTGAAGATTGAAGGATCTAGATTAAACTATTTACGCCATAATCAGAAAGATTGCGTATGTTACGCTGAGTACATCTAGTAATAATAACAATAATTGTCTGTTGATGCCAGTTACAAAAGGTTTTCTCATTTTTATGTCACTGTGTGCATAAAGAGATGGTTCAGTGATATGAAACAATGAATGATTATTAATTGACACTGCTCTTTTTTCACAAATGTGGGAAGTGCGATTTCTCAGGGTTCAGCATTGGGTTTCCTACTGTTTTTAGTATTTATTAACGATATTGATATTAGCATGTGTTAAATTTAAATGCCTAGGTTTAGAGGGTATACATTGGTGGACAGGGTGGTTAATGACAGTAATCAGGATATGTAATTCAGCAACACCTGGAGAAATTCGCAGATCGGCTAGAAATAGTAACTGAGGTTTAACAATGATAAATGCAAGGCAGGGCATTTGTTCAGCAGTAATCCTCGAATAACGTACCATTTGGACTGCATCAAACTCAGGGTAGTTGAGAATGAAAAAGGCCTACGACTAATTGTACAGTCCAACAGGAAATTCTCTGAATAGTGCAGGAAGGCTGACACGGCAGCTCATGGGGTTCTGCCAATGATACGCAGGGATTTTGCAATAGGGACAAAAAGATTATTATTCCATTGTGAACGGCAATGGTTTGGCTATATAAGCTAAATATGTTTTGTACAGTACATCAGAATACGACAATGAAGAAGATGCATTATTGTTCTAAAGGAAAGTCCAGTCACTACTACTAAGTTTTCTAGTCACAGGCTGAAAAGTTCATTTCTGTATGGCACTATAGAATATAGATATAGGTATTGGATTGTTTAGATTATGCGCACAAGTAACTACGATTATGAGGCATCAACTTGTTGCTTGTATCTTGAATACTGCATAGAGATTTCGAAGCCTCATTCAGGGCTGCACAAAGGTACATAGGGGCCTGGATGCAAACGGGGTTAAGGGGTCTCGTTTATTTACGTTGCGACCTTGACGTCTCCCTCGACTGCAGCCCCATATACCAGAAGCCCTCGTGCGACGCATCCAATGCACCACCATTTGCACGGCCCAGGCCTCATTTCAGGAATGAATGTGTTCAAGGAAGCGCTAATAACATTATTCGGGACCACAAAACGGTAGTACTCTTGTGAAGAAAGCTTGAGTTCTATAAATTGCATTGTCTGGAAATTGTACATCTGTGAGGAGACCAAGTTGAAGTTGTAAGCCTCCGCTTACCAATAATATTATTTTAAGGTAGTTTTAGTAAATCTACTACCCAAGTTCAAAGTTAAGAATATCCGAATGATTTCAAGAAGCAAAGGGAATCCACGCAAAGAAATGTGCACCCTATGGGACTGGGCGAGTCTGAAATGCTCAGAATCTGGTTTCCTACAAGCCAGGTAGAAGAAATTAGCAACATAAAAACAAAGGAGGGTTTAATTCGTGCGTCTACGAAAAGGTGTCTGCGCTGGTAGCACAGTGGTATCGTCACCGTCCTCTCCACACAGGTTGGAAAAGCTCCAGGTTCGAATCCCGTCGATGATGCGAGGAACTTTAATGGGCTTTTTTCACTCTCGCTGAATTACTCGGTCTTGGGCGTAGATAGCAAGGTTTTTCCCCCAGGAACTGGGATTTTTCGTCCAGCAAAACAGACAAAACGACCACAGAACACATGCAATTAACAGACATAATAGAAATATGGGTATATGCAAGAAATTACCGGGGACCCTAATATAATAGGTTTTTTTTTTTTTTTTTTTGTCTACGTGAAGGCCAGAAAAAGCTAAGATCTGGGAAGGACAAAGGGAATCCCAGAAATAAGGGATTAGCCAGATTGACAAAGGAACGCGATATTCATATAAAGTAGTGTCCCAGTCAGCGAAGGCAATAAAAAATTTGTTGGAGTGGTATGGAAGGTAGTGAGTCTGGAAAAGTGTCGAGCCATTATGCCGGCCCTGGCTGGGAATTAGTTTTTATGAAGTGTTGGAGTTGAGCTTTGGGGCCCTGATAACTGAAAAAACATAGGGAAGAAGTTTAGAAAAGTACTACAGAAAAGCTAGTAGAGAAAGAATTAAGAAAATTAGTTGAGTAACAAGGAGCCTGGAAAATTCCAGAAAATGCCGAGAATTAAAGAAATTTCCAAGTTGATTACAAAGGCCCGAACCTGAATGGAACTATAAGTAAAATTTTACCTTATGCAATACCACCAACTTGATAGACAGTAATAAACAGCCAATTATATGGCATTCAGTCTTTCTGAAGAATTAATATGTTGCATGTATGAAAATTTTAGAGGACTAGATTCAAGAACATTTTAGATGGATAATTGTCAGTAATAATTCTATTGACTTAAATTGCTGTATTTTGTATGATATTTATGAAACTATTCAGAAGTTTCTCTATATACTGGCTTCCGCTTCTTCACCTATTAAACCTTAATTTAATAAAAGTGGTAGTTATTTTATATATATTTTTTAAATCTTAACTTTAAGGGCTCTCTCTTAATTCAGCGGCGTTTTAACGAGATGTGCCTTCGGCTTAATAAAATCTATTGCTTTTTATATTAATTATAAATAATACAAAGTATATCTCTGTCCAAATTAATCATTAAAGCATACATAATGTATTAGTTAATTAATGATGCATATGTATGCGTTAATGATGCACTTGTATGCATTATTTTAAAACTATTAATAAGCAAGAGTAATGACCAAAGCGCCATCTTAAAAAAAAAAAAAAATGTAAGCATGGAAGTTTAGTTCAATAGGTATGATGTTGTATATTATGTCTCTGGATATATAATGAGAAACTTACAAGAATTTTATATGCAGAATCCTCCATTAGAAAATTCGCTTTCCGATTAGTGTTGAACTGTCTATTTTTATTATTTGTAAGTAATGGACATCAGGTTTACCACGTAATCAGAATTATGTTATGGGTTAAAGTATGACTGGAGTGTCCCGACGTCATATCATAAAATCACAGAGTAGTAAGATTTTGTGTATAAATCACATGGGTTGGATATAAGTTGGTAAAGCGCCGAATTGATGTGACTTTACAGAATCGAAAAATATAAAACTTAAATAATTTTTTTTATACTCGAGTAGTGGCCACACGTGATAAGAAGTTAACAAAATGTAAAGCATAAGAACATTACCATAATTAGCCGTTGTATAGGCTTGAACTACAGTTAATTTAAACTCGTGTACTGTTTTTATTATTATTAGCCATAGGGTGCAAGGAAGCCTGAGGCTTTTGCTGCACCAGAAAAAAAAAAAAAAAAAAAATCTGAGTTATCTCTGAGAGAGAGAGAGAGAGAGAGAGGCATACAAACAGACAGAAATAGAAGGGAATCACCAAGAAAGAGAAGAATGGTGAGGTCCAGCTCAGGACCCTGGGTGTGCCAAGCCCATACTCACCAGATGTGAGCCCCTAGGGTTATATTCCGGCATTGTGCCACTTAGCTACGTGAGATTTAAATTTAAAACATTTAAAGTAAATTTAATGCGCGAAAACGATTGCATGTATTGTGATGCCAAGTAATAATCACTAGTAATCACTCCAGCTTTAAGCCAGCCACCACTACTTTCCAAACAGTTAACCTCCTTGGCCGTCAAAGTTAAAATAAACAAATTCAAGTGAAGAAATGTTTACTACAGTTTTGCCAGATTCCCCCAAGGCTCATTCTGATTGGCACCTCCATAGCCAGTTGGGCAGGAGCAGCAGTGCATAGCACACGCTTCTTGATTAGACAGGGGTTCGAGCCCGTGACCACCAAATACGGAGGATGCAGAAAGGTCAGGGAATGACCACCGCATATACCCGGAGCAATATGGCCTTAGTCGCTAATTCTCCAAAAAACCAAATAACAGCTCATTCCGAGAGTGTGTTTATTCCAAATTTCGTTCTCATCCATTTCATTTTGGAGGATATACTAAATCCAACTGATCTGGTATGTATTGATGCTTTTGCATAAAAATGTAGTCTCACAGCAACTGCAACTGTGGTGCTAACACATGTATCAACTATTAGTATGCTTTATGGTCCTGGTTAGTTAAAATTTTATTACTTCAAGGCAGAACTAGAGAAACATTTGGAATGAATGAATCAGTGAAATGGGAAGGGTTTTTTTTTTGGCTGATGCCATATAAGCTTGCTTTCTTGCATCATGTGCCTCTACTAATGCTACTTACTGTGTGCTCATATTAATAATGAGAAAAAGAATATCTTTGCGTTAAAAAAAAATAGTAAATATCAAGATTACATGTAAGAACAGGTGCATGTACACTGATGAGCCAAAACATTATGACTACCTACCTTATATGATGTTGGTCCTCCACGTGCAGCCAAAACAGCTCGTACCCAGCGAGGCATGGATGCTACAAGATTTCTAAATGTGTCTTGTGGTATCTGGTATCAACATGTAACCAGCAGATCCTTTAACTCCTGTAAGGTCCGTGGTTGAGACGCCGCAGATCAGAGTTGCCATTCCAACACAAACCACAGATGCTCGATGGGATTGATGTGTGGGGAATTTGAAGGCCAGGGCAATACCTGGAAGTCTTCCTCATGTTCTGCGAACCAGTCTCGAACAATCCGGGTGGTGTGGCATGATGCATTATCCTACTGAAAGACAGCACTGCAGAGAGGAAGACCGTTGCCATGAAAGGGTGTACATGGTCAGCAATGATGTTTAGGTAGGTGGTAGACATCAGAGTGCCCAGCACATGGATGACTGAACCCAGGGTATCCCAGCAGAACATTGCCCAAAGCATGACACCACCGGCTTGTTTTCATCCCATGGTGCATCCCAGCACCATCACTTCCCCAGGTAAACAATGCATACGTGCCCTGCTGTCTACATGGTGCAACTAGAAATGTGATTCATCAGACCAGACAACCTTCTTCCAATCACCCAAGGTCCAGTTTTGATGCTCGTGTGCCTATTGTGGGCGCTGTTGCCGGTGAACAGTGGCTAGCATGGGTACTCAGAGCAGCCTGCAGCTATGCAGCCCCATTTTCAGCAGGTTTCAATGAACTGTGTGTTGTAACACATTTCTCCTGTCACCAGCATTCCAATTACCGGCGAGTTGTGCCACAGTCGCCCTTCTGTTGCCACGTACCATCTGTGAGAGCCTTCGCACACCTCGAGCATTGAGTAACACTGATTAACAGAGCTCAATATCAGGTGTGTTTTTTATACCATTTCCTGACCCACGCATAATTCACCTGCAGTTGCTTCAATTTGCATAATGACTCGCTGGTCATAATGTTTTGGCTCATCGGTGTATACTTGCATGTACGTCAATGCTGGGAGTGTAGTAAATAAATTCTATGAATTTTTAAAATGCTGGAAAAAAGACATCCAAGGCAGATATTGTTGGGATATCAGAGACATTGTGTCACACAGATATAAGTAATGCAGAATTTGAATTTGAGGAGTACAGTGTATAGAAAGGACAGACAGGATATGAAGAGCAGAGGGGTTATGCTGTTAGTTAGGAAACTAAAGCTAAGGCAGTGCATCCAGTTGACATAGGTGGCCAGTGCAATGTTGAGTCAGTTTGGTGTTACATAAGTACTGGGAAAGCAAACATGATTGTAGGTGTGTGTTATAGGCATAATGACTCTGATGAACACAACAAACAACTGTACAGAGAAATAGAATGGGCCAGTAAATCAGATTGTCTTATAATGTGGGATTTAACTTTCCAGATATTGGCTGGAACTTGCTGTTTGGTCACTTGCACACTAGCAAGACTTTTTTGGATATAATGGCATATATGAGAGGCAACCAGAGGGAGTAATATTCTTGATTTGATTACCAGCAGTGATTATTCATGCATTAAGAATCTGCAGATAAAGAAACCACTTGGTGGCAAAGATCACATTATACTGATGTGGGATATACTTAGAGATGTAACTACCATCAGGCAAATTTTCATTGTTACAACAACTTCCAGAATAAGGGGCCATAGATTCAAAATACAGAAGTGGTTTAGACTATATTGTAGAAAGTTTTCCTTCAGATAGCAAGTAAATGATTGCTGAAAGAAGTTGCTTTTGTAGGTAGTTGAGGGGAAATTCAAATGGCAACTGGACTGTTACCTATGTGAAGCAGGAAGCATAATTTCTATTTTTGTACTTTATTTCTCTTTTGTCTGGTGCAGCAAAAAACTGTGGCTAACTTGTACTATCTTGCTAATAGTAAAGGAAAGGGGTTTTTGTTTTAGTAAAGGTGACTATCATGGTCTCAGACAGTTTTTAAATTGTATGATGCTACCAACAGGAAATTCTAAATGGAAGCATTCAAGGAATTAATCTTGGAAGCTACTAGGCTTTTCATACCAACTAAGAAATACTATTCAATGTTTAGACCTAAATGGATGTCAGATGAACTAATCAGACCCATGAAAGAGAAGAAAAATGCATGGGATGCATAAAAGACATCAGGTGACACTGAAGCTTATGGTAAATATAAGCTAGTCTGTAATCAAATGACAAAGGAGGTTAGGCAGGCGAAGGCAGATTATGAGAAATCTTTGGCAAAGGATGCAAAGAAAAACAGCAAAGAGTTCTTTACTTATGTAAACTCTAGAAGGAAGGGGATGAATCAGATTGGTCCACTTGATATCAATGGTTCAACTGTTGATGATTCTGCTCAGGTAGCCGACAAACTTAATGAGTATTTTGCATCTACATTTGCACATGAAGAGTTATTTAGCAAAGGAAATGCCAACAGTTCATCGAACTCTAACAGGGAGCTAAATGATTTTGTAATAACTGAGAGCAAAATGGAGCAGAAATTGTTGAACATAAACATAAGAAAGGCACCTGGAGTGGATTGGAACTATCCAGTTATATTAAAGGGAGGCAGCAAAGGAAGTAAGCAAACCCATAGCCATAATTATGAGAGTATCCTTGGATTCAGGAGAGGTCCATATTGACTGGAGATATGCAAATGTATCCCGAATTTACAATGGGGAATCAATGGGTGACACAAGTAATTACTGATCTGTTAGTTAGACTTCTGTTCTGGGGAAAATAATGGAGTCACTAATTAAAAAAATAATGCAGGATCATCTAGATAGGAATGCATCTATAGATGAGACACAGAATGGGTTTGTTAAGGGCAAATCTTGACTGATGAATTTGATTGAATACTACGATGTGGTCACAAAGGGAATGGATGCAAAAAATAATTTTGATATCATATACTTTGATTTCCGGAAAGCTTTCGATACTGTTGCACATAAAAGACTATTGTACAAATTGGAGCAGTGTGGAATCAAGGGCAAGTTACTGCTATGGATAAAGGGATGGTAGAGTGGGAGAAGTCAAAGAATGGCAATCAATGGACACTGCTCTTTGTGAACTAATGTTATTAGTGAAGTCCCCTGGGGTTTGGCGTTGGGGCCATTGTTGTTTTCTGTATTTATCAATGATATTGATGAAGGTATATCAGGCTTACTGTTAAAGTTTGCAGATGATACAAAGGTTGGCAGGGTTTTTAATGGCAGTAATGATGGTACGCTTCTGCAACAGGCTCTAAGAAAGTTGGGCATATGGGGTGAGAGGTGGAAACCGAAGTTTAACGTTGACAAACGTAAAGTACTGCATATGGGCAGCATTAACTCCACAGTAATGTACCAACTGTGTGGAAGTACGCTCAGTGGAAGTATGCTCAGTGTAGTGGAGAATGAAAAAGACCTGGGGCTAATATGAAGGTATGAAGTTTGATTAGTCAGATATGAAGTTTTCAGAGCGGTGCAGACAGGCTGCCAGAGCAGCTCATGGCATCTTGTCAATGATATACAGGAACTTTGCTAGCATGGATAAGGAGGTGATTGTCCCTTTGATTACATGAGGAATTATTTAGCAAAGGAAATGCCAAAAGTTTATCGAACTCTAACAGGGAGTTCGATAAACTCCCTCTTAAGTAAGTTATTCTGCAAATTGCAGCATCTGTAGACTAGGCACTTACAGATTTGATTGAGGTGTATAAGGCTTTGAATGGTTTGAGCAACCTCAATTCTGATGGGATTCTTCCTCTTACTCAGATTACACACTTGAGGGGGCATAAATTCAAATTGAAGAAATTTGCAGAATAGATGTGTAGAAATTTGCCTTTAGCCAGCAACTGGTTGATGGCTGGAACAAACTTCCATCTGTTGATGTGGAAGTTGATAGATTAAATAGATTCACGGAAGAACTGGGCAAACTCTTGGAGCAAATGGATAGGTGAAATGGGATTTTTTTTTTTTTTTTTTTGGCTGCTATTGTATAAGCTTGCTTTCTTGCATCATGCCACTTGTAATGGTAATGTGCTATTTATTGTGGAGGTGTTATATTGAGATATCAAATAAAGTAAAAGATGACTTATCACACACTGTAATAACTGAATAAAAGAAATGCATTAAATTTGCACAACATAGACCTTTTTTTAAATATGTAAATATATATATATATATATATATATTTAAAAAAGCTGCTTTTCATAATTCTTGTGTTATGTACCCAAAATCCGTATTTCATTTTGATAAAAAATAGGTGTTAGATTTTTTTTTTTGAATTTTAAAATGTAGCCTATAGTTCTGACCTGGATAGTTCAGTATTACTCTCTATTAAACAAACTGAAAAAAAAAAAAAAAAACGGGCATGTAAATCCTCAGTAATTTCTCAATAAGTAAGTTTTATTTTTACTTTATAAGTTTTATTTTTACTTTGTTTCATTGTAGTTACATTCAATTTTCATTATGGTTATTTTTTTGATTTTTAATAAATTTTGCATCCACTGTTGCTATTTAGGTAGAATTGTATTCCTTAACCTTTTTTCTCTAATAGCCAGAATAATAAAGTTTCAGTAACAATCTTAATTTCTGTGGCCAGATGAGCATAGCAGTTTGCATATTGAATCTGTACAAATTAACTTTATGGTCCTTTTTTTTTTTTTTAGTGCACCTCTGAATTGTTTGTATACGAAAAATGTTTTTTCTAAAAAAAATAAAAGTTGTGCAATCAAATTTAAATTATAAATTGTAGATTTGTGAAAGGCATTACATGGAAATTAATAATTAAATTTCAGAAGTTAAAAAAAAAACATTGGCTCAATGTATATTTGCAAATTAAATAGCTTATTTAATGGTTAATCAGAGGTGGAAAAGAGAATTTCCAACACAAAGACACATTTAGTTAGCTGAATAAACTTGTAATTAGTAGTAGTACTAGTGGCATGTGATGCAAGAAAGCAAGTGTATGAGCTTATGTAGCATCAGCCAAAAAAAAAAAAAAAATCACACCAGTCCCCCCAAATGCCTGTCCTCCAGTTCCTCCTTAAATTTATTTAACCTATCAACTTCCACAACAACAGGTGGAAGTTTGTTCCAGCAATTAACCACCCACTGGCTAAAGGCAAATTTGAATACATCTATTCTACATCTGCCTTTTCTTAATTTGAATTTATGGCCCCTTAGGTTCGTAATCTGAACAAGTGGAAGGATCCCATTAGAATTCAGCGTGCTCAACCCATTCAACCCACTCAATCAGATCACTGCGCAGGTGTCTAGTCTCCAGCCACTGCAATTTGCAGAACTTAAGCCTCTCTTTGTAAGAGGATCCCTTCATTCCCCTCACCAATCTTGTTGCCCTTCTCTGTACATGCTCAAGGAAATCTACATCCTTCCTAAAATGAGGCCTCCAGACCTGTACGCAGTACTCAAGGCATGGCCTGACAAATGCAGAGGGACAATCACCTCCTTTTCCCTGCTAGCAAAATTCCTATATATCATTGACAAAACCCCATGGCCTGCCCTTGCAGCCTGTCTGCATTGCTCAGAAAATTTCATATCTAAATGCACAATTACTCCCAGGTCTTTTTCATTTTCTACCACCTTAAGTGTAGTACCACACAGTTGGTACATTTCTCTGGGGTTACTTCTACCCATATGCAGTACTTTGCATTTGTCAAGGTTAAACTTCAGTTGCCACTTCTTAGCCCATCAGCCCAAATTTTCTAAATCAAATCCTGTTTTCTAGCAGGGATAAGGAGGTGATTATTCCCTTGTATAAGGCAATGGTCAGGCCACACCTTGAGTACTGTATACAGGTCTGGAGGCCTCATTTCAAGAAGGATGTAGAGCTGCTGGAACGAGTACAGAGAAGGGCAAAAGGTTAGTGAATGGAACAAAGGGTTGCTCTTACGAAGAAAGGCTTAAGTTTTGCAAATTATAGTGTCTGGAGACTAGGCACCGGTGAGGTGATCTGATAGAAGTGTATAAAGCCTTGAATGGTTTGAGCATGCTCAATGCTGATGGGATTCTGCCTCTTGCTCAGAATAATCACCTGAGAGGGCATAAATTCAAATTGAGGGAAGACAGATGTAGGATAGATGTTCGGAAATTTGCCTTTAGCCAGCGGGTCGTTGGTGGAACAGACTTCCATCCCTTGTTGTGAAAGTTGATAGCCTAAATAAATTTAAGGCTCAGCTGGACAGGTATTTCGAATGAACGGAGGAGTGAAGTGGAAGTTTTTTTTTTTTTTGGCTGATGCTGCATAAGCTTGCTTTCTTGCATCAAATGCCTCTGCTAATGCTAATGCTGTTCCAATAACACACTGCCATTACTGTCATTAACAACCCTACTAACCTTTGTATCATCTGCAAACTTCGACACTAAGCCTAATATACCTTCATCAATATCATTGATAAATATACAAAACAACAGTGGACCCAACACAAAACCCTGTGGGACTCCACTAATAACATTAGTCCACGAAGAGCAGCACCCATTGATTACCACCCTCTGTCTTCTCCCACTCAACCATCTTTTTATCCATTGTAGCAACTTACCTTTAATACCATTTTGCTCCAATTTGTACAATAGTCTTCCATGCACAACAGTGTCAAAAGCTTTCCTGAAATCCAAATATATGATATCAGAATTATTTTTTGCATCCAGTTCCTTTGCAACCATATCATAATATCCTATCAAATTTGTCAGACAAGACTTTCCCTTAACAAACCCATGCTGTGTCTGAATTATTGCTGCAGTCTTGTCTAGATGATCCTACAATGCATCTTTAACCAGTGACTCCATTATTTTACCCGGAACAGAAGTTAAACTAACTGGTCTGTAATTACTCGTGTCTCCCTTCAATCCCCCTTTGTGAATTGGTGATACATTTGCACATCTCCAGTCCGTGGGGACCTCCCCAGAGTCCAAGGATGCTTTCATAATTATGGCTAAGGGTTTGCTTAGTTGCTTTGCCGCCTCCTTTAATATAACTGGATAGATCCCATCCATCCCAAGTGCCTTTCTTATGTTTAACTTCAACAATTTCCCCTCCACTTTGCTCTCAGTTATTACAAAATCATTAAGCACCCTGCTACAATTTGATAACCTTCTGCCATTTCCAAACCTTAATAACTCCTCGTGTGTGAATGTAGATGCAAAATACTCATTCAGTTTGTTTGCTATCTGAGCAGGATCATCAACAGTCGAAGCATCGATATCAAGTGGACCAATCAGATTCATCCCCTTCCTTTTAGAGTTTATATAAGTAAAGAAATCCTTGCTGTTTTTCTTAGCATCCTTTTCGAAGAATTTCTCTTAATCTGCCTTCACCTGTCTAACCTCCTTTGTGACCTGATTACAGACTAGCTTATATCTGCCATAGGCTTCCTTGTCACTTGATAATTTATATGCATCCCATGCCTTTTTCTTCTCTGTCACGAGTCTCATTAGTTCATTTGATAATAATTTAGGTGTAAACCTTGAACAATATTTCTTAATAGGTATGAAACTTTTAGTAGCTTCCACGATTAATTCCTTGAATGCTTCCCACTTAGAATTTACTGTTGGTAACATCGTCAGTTGATCCCACTGTACAGAATTTAAAAACTGTCTGAGACCACTGTACTCACCTTTACGGAAGCAAATTCCTTTACCCCTGATGGTAATTATATCTTTAAGTAAATCACACATCAGTAGGCGCCTCTGTAGCCAGGTGGGAAGGAGCAGCAGTGCGTAGCACACGCTTCTTGATTAGACCGGGGTTCGAGCCCGTCACCACCAAATACGGAGGATGCGGAAAGGTCAGGGAATGACCACCGCATATCCCGGAGCAATATGGCCTTAATTGCTAATGCTCCTAAAAACCAAATAACAACAACAACACATCAGTACACTGTGATCACTGCCACCTAGTGGTTCCTTTATCTGCAAATTCTTAATACACGAATGATCACTGCTGATAACCAGATCAAGAGTATTACCCTCTCTGGTTGCCTCTCGAACATGCTGCTGCAGAAAACAATCATCCAATAAATCCACAAAAGTCTTACTAGTGTGTGTGACCAACCGACAAGTTCCAGTCAATATCTGGGGAGTTAAAATCCCAGTGCTTATGTCACACCAAACTGACTCAACAGTGCACTGTTCATCTATATCAACTGGATGCACTTCTTTTGATTTATTGTTTTCCTTAATTAACAGCATGACACCTCCTCCCATTCCTATCCTGTCTATCCTTTCTGTACACATTGTACTCCCCAAATTCCAATTCTGCATCCCTAATATCAGTGTGACACCACGTCTCTGATATCCCAACAATATCTGCCTTTGATGTCTTGACCAACACTTCAAATTCATCAAATTTATTTACTATACATCTAGCATTGGAATACATGCACCTATTTCTATTTACTCTGACACATCCCATATACCCACCTGTTTCACAATGACTGCCATCAGTCCCTGAAACCCCAGCACCCCTCGCTCCAGGTCGCTACTTATTCTAATAGAAGTTGTGCAAGAATCACCTTCACCTCTGCCTGGGGCTACTTTTAACCTTTTAGTCTCTGAATCCCCCCCAAGCCAGCAGTTTTCCAACCCACCTAACACTGCCTCAATAGCATCAGCAAATATTCTTGCACCCTTTCTATTTAAGTGTATCCCATCCCTGTAGCAGCAGTCTCTCCTGTTAACAAGCACAGACCACACTGAAAAAAATTCTACCCCTTGAGCCTTGCACATTCCTTCCAGGGCCGAATTGATTGACAAGGCTCTCGTCATGTACTCCCTCCTATCGTGTCTGGGCAGAATTGCAGAAAACTTTCAAATTTAACCGACTCACGACTTATTTGCAACATTGACCTGTACTTGTTAAGTAAATCTGCAGATCTCCTACTCTTAATGTCATTGGTGCCAACGTGTACAACAATATCACCTTTTGTGCCGTTAAAAGATGATATATGCTTTACAACGTCATCAACTTTTGCCCCTGGCAGACATACCCTGGTCCTGTTCCATCTATCCTTTTTACACAATATATTTCCCTTCTTCCTGACAATAGAGTCACCAACAATAACTAGTTCCTTTGGGACCAGCGCATTCTGCCTTGGAGGTTGCCGCTGTGTTGCCTGATGCCTAGGAGTGAGCTCTGGCGTTGAGTTGGGCAACTGAGAGTTTGACGGGCCTCTCATATTAATTTCTTCGAGGGCATCTACCCTACACCTCAAGCTCTCATAGACGCCCAGTAGAATGCTAAGTTGATGCCTAATTTCTAGACACTCTCTGCACCTGCACGCACAAAGACATCCTCCTTGGCTAGATCATGTTCTGTTCCAGAGAGTTCGGCAAACATTTCACAAGTTGCACATTTTTTTTAGGCTGTGATGCGTTGGAGAATCGCCATCCTGAGTTCTCCCCCAAGTCACAGCACTCCTGCCACTTTGTGCCCGTTGCTTTGCTGCTCTAATCTGGGGCATGATATTTTAAATTAATAAGATCAATAAATTTAATTAATTAATTGTCGACACTATAAATGCAGTGATGTGTATTACGCTATATAATTATGCTTTACAACGTCATCAACGTTAGAGCTACCTAGTTACCACAATTAAAAATTTGAATTCCCTACTACTCTATACAAAAAACAATGGCTGCAAGATTTGAACGAAATAACAGTTTTACGTATATTAAGTAGTAATCTACAAAAACTCTTTATCTAAATTAAAATAAAAATAACCAGCGTAACTATAACTATAAGACTACGTATAAAGTACAATATAAAATAACAATTATGTAAATAAAAAGGCAAACACTTATCGCTTTTTCGGAGCTTGTAATTCACAGCTGTAATTTTTAAAGAGAGTCAGCGCCCTCTCCTTAGTGTTAATGTTTAGGATCAGCTCGGGTGATAAACTATAAAGGTGACTGAATTCTTCTGAAACAGATTATATGGCCCCAGCTTACAACCTTTTGTAATTTATGTTATAGATTATCATTTTGAATAAAGTTTCAGATTTGCTCCGTTATATTTTAGATTATTATTGCTTTCTATAATCTTTCTTTCCAATGGAAACTTTTTTTTTTTTTTTTTTGTGTGCCAAACGTTCCTTGTGTATCCAGTATTTTTATGGGAACCATTCAGCAACCTGTCTACTTTGAAGTGATTGATACTAATATATGAAACTAGAAGTTGTGGATATGTAAAACTAATAACTATCTGGTTATTTTCTGAGGCAGTCATCTAGCAACACACCACAAATCACCACAAGGTAAATTGTGATAATTACTGAGCATAAATTTTCCTTTAAATTATGACTCTTCTCGTAATATTATTAAATGATTCAGATTGTATGCATGTCCACTTGGTATACTGTTGTATCATGGTTTTCCTAAAGAAGTAAAACAAAAAACATTAGGGGGAGCAGATAGTTCCTTGAAACAGTTTTAAAAGTTCAGTGCATTCTGAAGTTTTTTCTAAGAATTTTACAGAAAAATGCTTTGTTCCCTTTTTGAAGTCTTTGACATTAATTGGAAATGATTATAATTGATTTTTAAACTTATCAGTTAAATTAAAAAGTACTGTATCGTAGTAAATTAGCATTAGCATTAGTAGAGGCATTTGATGCAAGAAAGCAAGCTTATGCAGCATCAGCCAAAAAAAAAAAAAAAAAAAACCCACTTCCACTTCACCCCTCTGTTCGTTCAAAATACCTGTCCAGCTGAGCCTTAAACTTATTTAGGCTATCAACCTCCACTACAAGGGATGGAAGTCTGTTCCACCAACCAACCACCCGCTGGCTAAAGGCAAATTTCCGCACGTCTATCCTACATCTGTCTTTCCTCAATTTGAATTTATGCCCTCTCAGGTTATTATTCTGAGCTAGAGGAAGAATCCCATCAGCATTGAGCATGCTCAAACCATTCAAGGCTTTATACACCTCTATCAGATCACCTCGCTGGTGCCTAGTCTCCAGACACTGTAATTTGCAAAACTTAAGCCTTTCTTTGTAAGAGCACCCTTTTGTTCCATTCACTAATCTTGTTGCCCTTCTCTGTACTCGTTCCAGCAGCTCTACATCCTTCTTGAAATGAGGCCTCCAGACCTGTATACAGTACTCTAGGTGTGGCCTGACCATTGCCTTTTACAAGGGAATAATCACCTCCTTATCCCTGCTGGAAAAATTCCTGTATATCATTGACAATACTCCATGAGCTACTCTTGCAGCCCGTCTGCACTGCTCAGAGAACTTCGTATCTGCCTGCACAACCACCCCCAGGTCCTTTTCATTCTCTACCACTGTCAGCGTAGTACCACAGAGTTGATATGTTGCTGTGGGGTTGCTGTTTCCCATGTGTAGTACTTTACATTTGTCAATGTTAAACTTCATTTGCCATCTCTCAGCCCATCTGCTCAACCTTTCCAGATCCTGTTGCAGCAGCATAGTGTCAGTAGTGTCCTTGACAACCCTGCCAACCTTTGTATCGTCTGCAAACTTGGACATTAATCTTGATATACCATCATCAATATCATTTACAAATACAGAAAACAATAATGGACCCAACACTGAGCCCTGAGGGACTCCACTAATAACATTAGTCCACGATGAGCAGTGTCCATTGACTACCACTCTCTGTCTTCTCCCCCTCAACCACCCCTTTATCCATAGCAGCAATTTGCCTCCAATGTCACGCTGCTCCAATTTGTGTAGCAGTCTTCCATCTGCAACAGTATCAAAAGCCTTTCTAAGATCCAAGTATATAATATCAAAGCTATTCCCTGCATCCAGTTCTTTTGTGATTGCATCATAATATCCAATCAAATTGGTCAGGCAAGACTTCCCCTTAACAAAACCATGCTGTGTCCGAGCTATAACTGAAGTCTTGTCTAAATGATCCTGCAGTGCTTCTTTAACCAGTGCCTCCATTAATTTTCCTGGAACAGAAGTTAAGCTCACAGGTCTATAATTACTTGTGTCAGCCTTTGATCCTCCTTTGTGAATTGGGGTCACATTTGCACCTTTCCAGTCTATGGGTACCTCCCCTGAGTCCAAGGAAGCTCTCATAATTATGGCAAAGGGTTTGCTTACTTCCTTTGCTGCCTCCTTTAATATAACTGGATAGATCCCATCCACCCCGGGTGCCTTTCTTGTGTTTATCTTCAACAGTTTCTCCTCCACTTTACTCCCAGTTATTTCAAGATTCTGTAGCTTACTGCTAGAGTTGAATACACCTCTGGCATTCCCCTCGCTGAATAACTCCTCATGTGTGAATGTCGATGCAAAATATTCATTTAGTTTGTTAGCTACCTGAGCAGGGTCATCAACAGTTGACCCATCAATATCAAGTGGACCAATCTGATTCATCCCCTTCCTTCTAGAGTTTACATAAGTAAAGAACTCTTTGCTGTTTTTCTTTGCATCCCTTGCCAAGGATTTCTCGTAATCTGCCTTTGCCTGCCTAACCTCCTTTGTAACTTGGTTGCATATCAACTTGTATCTATCATAGGCTTCTGTGTCATGTGTTAATTTGTAAGTATCCCATGCATTTTTCTTCTCTGCCATATGCCTCATTAGTTCATCTGACATCCATTTTGGCCTAAACCTTGAACAATATTTCTTAGTTGGTATGTAAAGCCTAGTAGCTTCCAAGATTAATTCTTTGAATGCTTCCCATTTTGAATTTGCTGTTGGTAACATCATCAGTTGGTCCCACTGTATAGAATTTAAATACTGTCTCAGTCCATCGTAGTCGCCTTTACGGAAGCAATAACCCTTCCCTTTACCCCTAATGGTAGTTACCTCTTTGAGTAAATCCCACTTCAGCACACTGTGGTCACTGCCACCTAGTGGTTCATTTATCTGCAGATTCTTAATGCATGAAGAATCACTGCTGATAATCAAATCAAGAGTATTACTCCCTCTAGTTGCCTCCTGAACATGCTGATGTAGAAAACAATCATCCAATAAATCCACAAAAGCCCTGCTAGTGTGTGAGTGACCAGCCCCCAAATTCCAGTCAATATCTGGGAAATTAAAATCTCCCATTATAAGACTCTCTGATTTACTGGCCCACTCTATTTCCCTGTACAGTTTCTTATTATACTCATCAGAGTCATTAGGCCTATAGCACACTCCTACTCTCAATTTTGATCTCCCAATGCTTATGTCACACCAAACTGACTCAACACTGCACTGTCCAGCGATGTCAACTGGCTTCACTTCCTTGGTTTTTATGTGTTTCTTAACTAATAGCATAACCCCTCCCCCCTTCCTATCCTGTCTATCCTTTCTGTAGACGTTGTACTCCCTAAATTCCAGTTCTGCATCCCTTATATCTGTGTGACACCATGTCTCTGATATCCCAACAATATCTGCCTTTGATGTTTTGAGCAATACCTCAAATTCATAAAATTTATTTACTAAACTCCTAGCATTGGTGTACACGCAAGTATACCTGCACCTGTTTCTATTCTTAGCTACCCTAACACAACCCATGTGTTTACTTGTACCGCAATGGCTCCCAGCAGTCTCTGAAATATCATGCATCTTGTTTTTCAGGCTTCTGCTCATTCTAATAGAAGCAGTGCAAGAATCTTTTTCACCTCTGCCAGTGGCTACTGTCAATCTATTGGTCTTTGTCTACCCCCAAGCTAGCAGTTTTCCGACCCACCTAACACTGCCTCGATAGCATCAGCAAATATTCTTGCACCCTTTCTATTTAAGTGTATCCCATCCCTGTAGAAGCAATCTCTCCTGTTAACAAGTACAGTCCAGGCTGAAAAAAATTCTACCCCTTGAGCCTTGCACAATCTTTCCAAGGCCGAATTGATCGACAAGGCTCTCATCATATACTCCCTCCTATCGTGTCTGGGCAGAATTGCAGACACTTTCAAATTCAGCCCTAATTCTCGTCTTTTGTTCAACAGTGACCTGTACTTGTTAAGTAATTCTGCCGGTCTCCTACTCTTAATATCATTAGTGCCAACGTGTACAACTATATCACCTTTTGTGCCCTTAAAAGATGATATTCGCTCTACAACGTCATCAACCTTTGCCCCTGGCAGACATACCCTGGTCCTGTTCCACCTATCCTTTTTACAAAGCATGTTCCCCGTTTCCCTGACAATAGAGTCACCAACAACTACTAGTTCCTTCGGGACCAGCGCATTCTGCCTTGGGGGTTGCCTCTGTGTCACGCGATGCCCAAGTGCAAGCTCTGGCGTTGATGTGGGCAGCTGAGAGCTTGATGGGCCCCTCAATTTAGTTTCTTCGAGGGCATCCACCCTGTCCTTCAAGCTCTCATATAGGCCCACAAGAACGCTGAGTTGTTGCCTGATATCGATACACTCCTTGCATCGCGCACACACAAAGACATCCCCCATAGCAGTATCATGTCCCGTATCCGATTGCTCTGCAAACATCAAGCAAATAGTGCATTTTATAAGGCTGTGAGTCAGAAGACAACTGCCCCCCTCAGTTCTACTCTGAGCCACAGCACTTCCATTAGCTTGAGCCTTTTGCTTTGCTGCTCTTGTCTGAGTCATGATTCTATTAATTAATTAATTAATTATAATTAATTATGTTATGTTATTAATTATGTTAAATATAATTAATTATATTACGTTTGTAATCTAAGTCGTTATATGTATTTATTTAAAAGTACAATTTAACTTCTAACGAAGTTCAACTAACGCTATCTAGTACGGTATATAACTATCGTATCACAAAGGCCGGAAAGTTACGAACGGTAATCTACGGTTCATTCAGAAATGATTCAGATTGTATGCATGTCCACTTGGTATACTGTTGTATCATGGTTTTCCTAAAGAAGTAAAACAAAAAACATTAGGGGGAGCAGATAGTTCTTTGAAACAGTTTTAAAAGTTGAGTACATTCTGAAGTTTTTTCTAAGAATTTTACAGAAAAATGCTTTGTTCCCTTTTTGAAGTCTTTGACATTAATTGGAAATGATTATAATTGATTTTTAAACTTATCAGTTAAATTGAAAAGTACTGTATCATAGGCTCACACATTGATGAGACTGAGGGTAGCTAAATCACCCAAAACATTTTGTGTTGTTATATAATTATACTGTCATGTGTTTATGCTTGTGAAAGCTACTAGTATGGAACAATAAAGCCTCTCCCCAAGCAAAATTTCTAGGTGTGCCAGTGTGCAGTATTACTTGTAAATATATATTGGCCATTGTATTTTCACACTCATTATACAATTAAATCTGTGCTTGCATTGAGGAAACCAGTTGATATTGCTTGATTAAATGTAACCAGTAATTTTGCCACTCCTGCTAACATAGTGTAGCACAAATATCACTGTAAAGGGATTTACATTATTTTGTACTTTACAATGTAATAAAAGTTGTTTATTTATTTATATTTGTAACCAGTAACCAACAACTTGCTGGCTAAAAGAAAGTCATGGACATAGCTTAAGTATTCAGGGTAATTCATTATTTTTATTAGAGAATACAATAGTTTTTAGGCCTTGTAGTCTGTGTTAGTTTCCACCTTTAAGTCAGTTGCATAGCAATGGGAGGAACAGTAGGGAGTATAAGCCAATGCCCATCAGTCTGAGGGGATGCCATGAGGACATCAAATGGCACTCATGCCTTCAATTTAAAAAAGTTGCTTGTGTGGCATCTTGTGAGATACCTCTTTTTGTTTTAATTATCAAAAATTAATTTTACATGTAACATTCACTAAAAAAAAAATTAAAATTAATTTTTAGCTCTTTTTCACTGAATTGAAAACAGTGACCTATTAATTAGGATCTGCTAAACTAAATTAAGGCTGCTTAGAGGGGAACAGGCATTTTGTGTGTTATCAGACACTCAGTCTAAAACACTGATGGATCCAATATCTTTCTATTTTAGAAGATTTAGGAGAAGTCCAGTTGGCATGCCTCCCAAAAATCCACTCATTTACACCTTGTTAGTAAGCCCTGTTACGTCACTTTGGTGGCAACGAATGTGTATAGTGATCTTTTCAAGACACCTGGTCAGCATGAAGAGGAAAAGACCAAACCCTCCAGCAATTTATTAAATATGACAACATGACAAAACAAATGGTCCTCAGTCCCCAGTGCTTTTCACTCTCCCTCTTACAGCAGCAAGAGGATCAGAGTGGAAGCAGAGGGTGCAAAGAATCTCTGGGTACAACCAGGCTGCCATGCACTAACTGAACTTGGTCTGTTAATGTAAGATCCCTCATTGGTGAAGAAAAGATATTAGAGCTGGAAAAGGAATAACAAGTTTATCAAGTGGAAATCTGCTGTACACCAATGGAAACAGTGAAAAGAGTGAAGGTGGATTTCATCTTTCTGGCCCATAAAAATATTAAAAATAACATTTTGGAATTCAAAAGTACATTACCATGGGTGTCAAGACTACTACTCACGATTTCTGAGAGGTACAAACTAAAGGTTATAATGATATATGCACCAACATCGAGCCATGATGACGAAGAGGTTGAAGAAATGTACACCGAAATTGAGAGACTTCTAGATGAATAGAAAACTCACTCACTACAACATCATTATGGGGGACCTCAATGATAAGGTTGGAAAGAGACCAAACAGCACAGAAATGGAAACTATAGGAAATTTTGGAATTGGTGAAAGACATGAAAGCAGTAAAAGCCTTGTGGAATTTGCAGAATTTATAGGAATGTCAGTAATGAAAACTGGTTTCAAGAAAAGGGTGAACAGAAAGTGGACATGGAAGAGCCCAAATGGATTAACAACTAATGCAATTGCCTTCATCCTCACTAATAAAAGATGTATTGTGAACAATGTTACCACCCTGAACAAGGTAAATGTTGGAAGTGATCATAGAATGGCAAGATGCACACTTGATATAGATGTAAGAAAAGAAAGGAAGAAACTGACTTGAGTAAATAATACAAAGGTCTTTGAGATAACAGAAGATGAGGAAAAGCATTATATACTGGAACTTAGGAACAAGTTTGAGCTTTGCAGACCTTTCAGGACCAAGATATCAACAACGAATAACAACTTTCTGAAAGTGGTTAAGCGCAAGAAACCTATAGGTTAAAAGAAATCAAAAGAAGAAAAAATTAGTCAAGAAACACTTGTCCTGATGAACCGAAGACGACAAATGAAGAGTAAGATAAACACTAACAAGGACAAAATTGAGTATACTGAGTTATGCAAAGCCATTAGAAAGAGACTTAGAGAGGACATAAGAAGATTTAACACAAGAAAAGTAAAACAAGCATTAAGGGAAAACAAAGGACTTAAATCAGTAGTCATGAGCAGTAATACAGAATCTGAAGAATAGTGATAGTGTACTTATAAATAGCATAATTCAAATAGCAGAAGACTGCTATAAATTATTATATAAGAAGCAAGGGAGTGATGCCAGCAGTGGGGAAGATGGATCACAAATTAGCAACACATACAACATACCCAATATCTTTTCTGATGAGGTAGAACATGCATTGAAGAAAATGAAGAATCAAAAAGCCCCAAGTGAAGATGAAGTTACTGTAGAGTTGTTAAAATTAAGAGGAAGAGACATGACACAGAAACTGGCAAAACTCTTCACAAAATACATTAGGAAAGGCACTACACCTAAGGAGTGGAATAATGCAATCATAATTTTGCTGCATAAGAAAGGAGATAAAACAGAAATTGGAAATTATAGACCAATTACATTGTTGTCCCACATCTACAAGTTGTTCACAAGGGTCATTACTAACAAACTACAAAGAATACTTGATAAGAATCAACCAAAAGAGCAAGCTGGCTTTAGGACAGGATTCTCAACTATGGGTCACCTTCATGTAATATCACAGCTAATGGCGAAAGAAAATGAATATAAAACACCATTATGCCTGGCATTTGTGGATTATGAAAAGGCATTTAACTCCATAAAGCATTAGGCTATATTTCAGGCACTGGAAAGACAAGGCACAGACATCCCATACATTAGGATTTTGAAGAAAATATATATGGGAACATTACCTCCTTCATTAGACTAGACCAGGGGTCGGCAAACATTTTTTGGAAAGGGCCAGATCGTAAAATTTTTAGACTTGGCGGACCAGGTAGCAAGTTCGAAAATATTTACATGGGTAATTCTACTCATAGAGCAACAAAAAAAAAACAGGTTCAAAATCTTTTTATTAGGAAGTGATATTTTACATAATATTTATACACATGCTGACACTTACAAAAAATGAATAAAATATTTCCATTTATTAATAAACGTATTATAGAACTGGTTAAATTTTGTACTAATGCGATGAATGTAATTGTTTTTTCCAAGATCATATTTCATCATACTGGAGTTCGAAGTTAGTACTTCCTATCATTAAAGTCCAAACGGATGACCATTTGCAAATGGTCATCCGTTAATAATGATCTGTATTGCGATTTTACATATTTCATTTTCGAAAATGTCTTTTCACATTGGTAAGTACTCCCAAATACAGATATAAATCCCTGCATATGATTTTAATTGACCATATTTATCTTCCAAAAGTTATAGAATTGGGTTAGATCCATTTCTTTAAACCTAACCTTTAGCATATCATCATTTTGCAGATCAATCACTTCCAATTGAAGGTCTGATGGAAGCTCCTGAATTGTACAGCCAAATGGATTTTGAAAATATGGAAATGTCTTTTGCACTTGCATCAAGATCCGAAAAACACTGTTGTAACTGTAGTTTAAGTTCAGAAAATATATCCGCCGCAAATTTTTTTGGGAATGGGGATTTCGCTAATATTTGAAATTTTTTACAGCATGGAAAATGGTCAAACTTGGTTAATGTGATTTGTGTTTCAAACAATGCAAATTTTTGACGATATGACTTTATGATAGAATACGTTTCACATATGAGCACTGTTTTCCTCTGTAATTTTAAGTTAAATTCGTTAAGATATCCCACAATGTCTCTAGCAAATGCTAATTTCCATAGCCATTCATTGTTAGATAATAGTGGTTTTGGGCAGTTTTTCTCATTTAGAAAAATTTCTATTGCTTCTCTGAGTTTAAAAAATCTCAATAAAACTTTTCCATTGCTGAGCCATCGAACTGCTGTATGGTAGGGCAAATCAGGATATTCGGCTTCAATCTCTAATAAAAAATCACGAAACTGATGATGGTTAAGTCCACGAGAGCAAATAAAGTTAACTGCTGACACAAGTGGTCCAATAACACATGACAGATTGAGGTGTTTCCCACAAAGAGCCTGTTGGTGAATAATACAGTGAATTACCAGAGGTTTTGAACATTTAGCTTCTTCACAAACCTTAAAAATTTGTCCAACTAATCCTTTCCCCGTTCCACACAATCAGTTGTGACACATTTTAACTGATTCCATTGCAAATTGTACTGTGTTAGCGTTTTCTCAACTTCCTTGAAGATATCTTTGTCTGTAGTTGTTCCATGCAGACTATTCATAGAAGCTAATTCTTCAGTAACCTCAAACTCAGTATTGACTCCTCGAATAAACAGCAACAATTGGGCAGTATCAGTACTGTCTGTAGACTCATCAAGAGCCAACGAAAACCACTTGAAATTTTTTGCCTTGTCTTTTAATTGACTCTTGATGTGGCTCCCGATGTCCTCAACTCTTCTAACAGTTGTTCTTGCTGAAAGACTGACAGATCAAAACAAATCCATTTTCTCTGGACACGTTTCTTTGCCTCCCACAAGCAAACATGATTTTATTAATTCACCATCGGTAAATGGTTTCCTTTTCTTGGCTAATAAATGAGCTATTCGTAAGCTTACTTTAGTTACTGCTTCATTATCATTTTTTATTTTAACGAATAAATTGTGTTGTTATGATGCATTACGTTTTAAACTTTCCAATTTTAGCTTCCGTTGATTTTCTGTGAGTTTTGAATATTGTGCCGCGTGCTTAGTTTGGTAATGACGACGTATATTGTACCCTTTTTCGCACAGCTATTGTGTCATTATATAATAAACATGATACTTTGTCATTTATTTCTATGACAAAATAATTCACACTCCATTCAGCTTTAAAAGCACAACATTCAGAGTCCACTTTTCTCTTCATATTTGGTCTTGAGGGTGACATGGAAACGGTGGGTAATAAATAAAAGGAAAAAAAAAGGTCGCAGTGCGCCGTGACAGACAATACCACGTGCGTCGCTAAAGCAAAACTGAGAGAAATGCTGGCAACACTTGTTCTACGGTAGACAACAGAATGCGAATATGCGACGCCAGTAGCGCCACGTGCAGTCATTATTCTCAACTCGACTATCGGCTATTGCAGCGCGTAATTTGATTTATTTTTAATTTTTTTCATGTAAAAAACAATATTAACCTGCGGGCTGGATTAAAAAGAGGGGGCAGGCCGGATTTCAGTTTGCCGACCCCTGGACTAGACAAAGACAGTTGCAAATTTAAAATTGAGAAAGAAGTTCAACAAGGATAGACAATATCTCCAAAGTTGCTTACTGCTCCCCTTGAAGAAGCTTTCAGAAGATTGGACTTGTCGCAGAAAGGAGTCAATGTGAATGGAAAGTACCTAAACTATTTACAATTTGCAGATAATATTATGATAATAAGCCACGATCCTGAAGAATTAGAGGAAAACCTTAATCAGTTATGCAGAGTTAGTAAGGATTTTGAACTAAAGATGAATGTGGTTAAAACAAAATTAATGATGAACAAGCATGCCACAGGAAGGGCTATAATCATTGAAGGAGCAGAAATTGAAAAGATGGATTCATATACTTATCTTGGACAAGTCATTAAATGTAATAATGATAAATGGCTGGAAGTCAAGAGAAGAATAAATTTCAGATGAAATTTCAGCATTCAGGAAATATAGTCACATACTGAGGAGCAATATCCCAATTCCTCTGAAATGTAAAATAATGAACCAGTGTATACTTCCCGCCATGACTTAGGGATGTGAATCTTGCACACTTGCCAAAAGAATGGAGGAGAAGCTGAAAACTACACAGCAAAGAATGGAATGAATTATATTAGGAATCAGACTGCTGGTTAAGAAGTGAAACACATGGACTAGGCAGCAAACTCAAGTAAAGGACATTCTTGTCAAAAATAAAGAACTGAAATGGACCTGAGCAGGATACATAGCTCGAAGACGTGATGACAGATGGACAAAGAAAATAACAGAATAGTACCCAAGAGGAGCTAAAAGAAAACCAGTAAGACAACAACCGAAATGAACAGATGAAATTCAAGAGTTCGTGGGCAGTAAATGGATGGCCATTACACAAAACTGAAGAAACTGGAAAGTTGCTGGAAAGGCCTTCATCCTACAGTGGATTGAAAATGGCTGATGATGATGAAACTAAATTAAAAATATCAAACAAAAAGAAATTGGAGGAACAATTAATAATAATAATAAATTTTTTGTCATAATTTTTAGAATTTTCCAGGTCTCATCCCCCAGCTTGAAAGACAGATACTTGGTGTATGGTGTTTGACAGATGCAACATGAATGTCTTTATTTTTGTCAGCTCTTTGCTTTTAGCTAGTGAAACAAAAACTCTGTGGCAATATTAAACAACTGTTGCTAACATCTCACAGACTCCAGTGCAAATAAGAATTACCTAGAAGAAAGATGCTTTTGCTCACCTGGTATCTGTTAAATGCCAAACAAAAAATTAATGTCTCATAATTCATAGTATATCAGAATGAAAACAGAAAATGCTGTATAACCAGTTAGGGATACTGGTGAGCAAAGGTACATGAGAGGATTTAATTTACAAAATTTAAAAAAAAAAATTGTGCCGTTGATTGGAAACAAGATGAGTGGAACAGTACAAATTTGTACCTTAACAGATATGTTATTTGAAATAACCTTGAAAAATGTAAATATACATACGTAGTGCTAAAAATGTAAGTAGCACTGATTTGTAAACAGAATGTAATAGTCTGGTTATTCTTTTCTGAGAGAGTGAATATATATAATTAATCATAAAACTCATAAAATTGCTTCTTTAAAATTCAAATTCAGACATTTTGCTTACAAGTCTGACTTTTCAAATATCTGCATTGAACTGAAGTAGTGTGTATTTATAATAATATTAATTAATTTCCTTGTGTATGGATTTAATTTTATACGCATTAAATACTACAAATAAGTACCAACAATTAAATTAAGCATTTATAGTTGTTTTTGAAATTTCTCTATTAATATAAATAATGCAATGTGATAATTAGGTATAACTGATTTTTATCATGGAGCCTCTGTCCCATGGCTATTCTCAATGTCATCTTTCTTGGAGTTACAAGAATGTGAAATGAAATAATCTGTGTTATTTATTTTCCTTGATTTTACTACTCATTTAAATCATCTTCCTAATATTTACCAAGATTGTGTCAATAAAATTATCCTTCTGTGGTTGAACTCCTTTATTCCTCATTCTATCCCAAGCTCTTGTCCATTATCAAACCATGATTTTATAATAAATGTGCCAAGGCTATTCAAAATAAGACTATGGGATAACACAGTTAGCTTTTGTCCAAATTCCCAGCTTCATTTTCTGCCTACACTAAAGCTTGCAGCAGTTATAAACAAGTTATAAAAAATTAAATCTTATCCAGATGGACTAATGTTTAGATGAGAAACATCTACCCATTCATATTTCTATACCTGTGTTACATCCTGATTGTTTTATTGCTTCCTCATCTAAAGATAAAGTTGACATTAGCATAACTGGTTTTGTTCTAACTCTTGCATTGGTGATCTCAGTAATTTCCTGCATCGCATTAGTGTACCAAGCACATTTCCCAGATATTGACTGGAATTTGTGGGTTGGGCACTCTCACACTAGCAAGGCTTTTGTGGATTTATTGGATGATTGTTTTCTACATCAGCATGTTAGGGAGGCAACTAGAGGGAGTAATAATCTTGATCTGATTATCAGTAGTGATTCTTCATGCATTAAGAATCAGCAGATAAAGGAACCACTAGGTGGCAGTGATCATAGTGTGCTCAAGTGGGATTTACTCAAAGAGGTAACTGCTATATTTAAACTCTATACGGTGGGACGAATTGATGATGTTACCAACAGCAAATTCAAAATGGGAGGCATTCAAAGAATTCATCTTGGAAGCTACTAGGCTTTACATACCAACTGAGAAATATTGTTTAAGGTTTAGGCCTAAATGGATGTCAGATGAACTAATGAGACATGTGGCAGAGAAGAAAAATGCATGGGATACATATAAATTAACACGCGACACAGAAGCCTATGATAGATATAAGCTGGTCTGTAACCAAGTCACAAAGGAGGTTGGGCAGGCAAAGGCAGATTATGAGACATCTTTGGCAAAGGATGCAAAGAAAAACAGTAAAGAGTTCTTTACCTACGTAAACTCTAGAAGGAAAGGGATGAATCAGATTGGTCCACTGGATATTGATGGTTCAACTGTTGATGATCCTGCTCAGGTGACTAACAAACTAAATGAGTATTTTGCATCTACATTCACACATGAGTTATTCGGGGAGGGGAATGACAGAGGTGAATTAAGTTCTGGCAGTGAGCTAGATGATTTTGTAATAACTGATAGGGAAGTGGAGTAGAAATTGTTGAAGATAAACATAAAAAAGGCAACCAGTGTGGATGAGATTTATCTATCAGGCTATATTAAAGGAGGCAGCAAAGGAAGTAAGCAAACCCTTAGCCATAATTATGAGAGCTTCCTTGGACTCAGAGGAGGTACCCATGGACTGGAGATGTGCAAATGTGACCCCAATTCACAAAGGAGGATCAAAGTGTGACACAAGTAATTATAGACCTGTTAGTTTAACTTCTGTTCCAGGAAAATTAATGGAGGCACTGGTTAAAGAAGTATTGCAGGACCATCTAGACAAGACTTCAGTTATAGGTCGGACACAGCATGGTTTTGTTAAGGGAAAGTCTTGTCTGGCCAATTTGATTGGATACTATGATGTGGTCACAAAGGGACTGGATGCAGGGAATAACTTTGATATCATATATTTGGATCTTAGAAAGGCTTTTGATACTGTTGCACATGGAAGACTGCTGCACAAATTGGAGCAGTGTGGCATTGGAGGCAAATTGCTGCAATGGATAAAAGGATGGTTGAGTGGGAGAAGACAGAGAGTGGTAATCAATGGACACTGCTCATCGTGGACTAATGTTATTAGTGGAGTCCCTCGGGGTTCAGTGTTGGGTCCATTGTTGTTTTCTGTATTTATAAATTATGTTGGTGATGGTATATCAGGCTTAATATCTAAGTTTGCAGACGAAGGTTGGTAGGGTTAAGGACACTAATGACAGTATGCTGTTCCAACAGGATCTAGAAAAGTTGAGCAGATGGGCTGAGAGGTGGAAAATGAAGTTTAACATTGAGAAATGTAAAGTACTACATATGGGAAGCAGTAGCTCCAGTAGAGAATGAAAAGAACCTAGGGTAATTGTGCAGGCACATATGAAGTTTTCTGAGCAATGCAGACGGTCTGCAAGAGTATCTCATGGTGCCTTGTCAATGATATACATGAGTTTTTCTAGCAGGGATAAGGAGGTGATTATCCCCTTGTATAAGACAATAGTCAGGCCACACCTTGAGTACTTTATACATGTCTGGAGGCCTCATTTTAAGAAGGATGTAGAGCTGTTGGAATGAGTACAGAGAAGGGTAACAAGATTAGTGAATGGAATAAAGGGTTGCTTTTACGAAGAAAGGCTTAAATTTTGCAGATTACAGTGTCTGGAGACCTCGCACCTGCGAGGTGATCTGATTGAGGTGTGAAAGCCTTGAATGGTTTGAGCATGCTCAGTGCTGATGTTAGTCTTCCTCTTTCTCAGAATAATCACCTGAGAGGGCATAAATTCAAATTGATGAAAGAGAGTTGTAGGATAGATGTGCAGAAGTTTTCCTTTAGCCAGCGGGTAGTTGATTGGTGGAACAGACTTCCGTCTTTTGTTGCGGAAGTTGATAGCCTAAATAAATTTAAGGCTGAGCTGAGCAGGCATTTGGAATGGAAGGAGGGGTGAAATGGGAGTTTTTTTTTTTTTTTTTGGCTGATGCTGCATAAGCTTGCTTTCTTGCACCATATGCCTCTACTGATGCTAACATTTCAGTTCAGTGCCTCTGTCAGTCTTCCAACAGAAAGGCATTGGAAGAATTCTAAATATCTTCTTGATGCAAAGACATCGCCAGGTCCTGGTAGCATTTCTTTACTTGTTCCTAAAACAATTACTTGGTTTAAATCACAGGGAAGTAATACTAATATGGATTCTATCATTGTCATTCTGCTGGTGATCTCTTGACCGATGTTACTCATCTTGGACAAATTCAATGACGAAAGTTAAGTTTGCAGAAACTCAAACAGTTTCTCTTGGCCTAGCTAAGGATTATTTGATATAAAGTCTTCTAAACAAGCATCCATTTTATGGTTTACCTTCAGTTTTTTCTCTCATCACTCAGTACACAAACTCGTAAATGGTTCTCCATCACTTTACTTTTGCATCATCCCAACTAATGCTGAAGTTGGCCTGAGGTCTTTTCTTTCACTTGTTCTTTTCTTCTCGTATATTAATTACCTCCTCCTTCCACTGACCCAAAATCCTTTCCTATTGATAGTAAACATCACACCTTCCATTTTCTCATTCCATTCTGTTCCATATATTTGTCATTGAGTGTGCATTCCTTTTATATCCGAAGTTTAACTAATGTAGTGTTAGTGCTATAGCATCAGGTTGTATGTAGCTGAATATTTGAAGCAAACAAAGTTTGCTTAGAAGCCGCCATCACTGTATAGCTTTCACCTCATGAATCTCTTCAAAGTATGAGATGATTGCTTCTGATATGCAGTATAATGCTGTAGAATTAGCAGTTTCTTAGTTGTTTATATATATTCTGTTACATGAAGCTATTGCTTCAAGTGTGTATATATATATAATGTGTGTGTGTATATATATATATATATATATATATATATATATATATAAACTTAAGTGAGAATAATGATAAAAAATAAATAAAAATGCCAGCAGCATGGCAAGACAGAAGAGCAAAAATTGTGAAATTATACATAACGATCAAACCAACAGGGAGGGAAGAGAATAAAATTATTGCAGCAGAAACTCTCAAAGATATTTAGAAGTCTAAATATAAAGATAATAAAATATAATCAATTAAAATTTGAATAGCCAATTAAATGAAATTTAATGGCGCCCCCTCTGACAGGCACCAGATCTAAATTTATGTGAAATATCACGAACAGAGATGTGAACAACTACAATAAAATAAAATAAAATAAAAACAGAAATAGACTGACCATTATGCCCTATCTCAACAGAGGACCACAAGGCCAATAATGGTCAGGGAATCGCTGCATTTCGATCGCTAGCCAAATCGCCACAAAAGCTAATCAATCTAAAAATCAGTCCACCATCTGATCCCTAGATTGAACCGCCAATGCAGAGGACTTGAATAGCGGTGGTCCTGATGCAGCGAAAATTAAAAATAGGACAGATACAAGCACTCAAATGCAAAGCCACACCACTGACAAAAGTAATCTTAACCAGGTTATATAGGCAAAACATGAACTATGGATGGCAGCACAGGCGCAGCGTTAGCAAATCAGCCCACTACTGTCATGTGATATACTTATATTTGAATAATGTTTGAAATAATTGAAAACTGAATCTTACATAAAAAAGGGGTAAAGCATACATCAGAGGCAGCAAAAAGCATTTTCCTCTACATGACACTTGAGATATAAACTTAAGTGAGAATAATGATAAAACATAAATAAAAATGCCAGCAGCATGGCAAGACAGAAGAGCGAAAATTGTGAAATTATACATAACGATCAAACCAACAGGGAGGGAAGAAAATAAAATTATTGCAGCAGAAACTCTTGAAGATAATTTAGAAGTCTAAATACAAAGATAAAATATAATCAATTAAATTTTGAATAGCCAATTAAATGAAATTTAACGGCGCCCCCTCTGACGGGCACCAGATCGAAATTTATGTGAAATATCACGAGCAGAGATGTGAACAACTACAATAAAATAAAATAAAATAAAAACAGAAATAGACTGACCATTATGCCCCATCTCAACAGAGGACCACAAGGCCAATTGCTGCCATCCATAGTTAATGTTTTGCCTATATAACCTGGTTAAGATTACTTTTGTCAGTGGTGTGGCTTTGCATTTGAGTGCTTGTATCTGTCCTATTTTTAATTTTCGCTGCATCAGGACCACCGCTATTCAAGTCCTCTGCATCGGCGGTTCGATCTGGGGATCGGATGGTGGACTGATCTTTTGATCGATTCGCCTTTGCGGCGATTTTGGCTAGCGATCGAAATGCAGCGATTCCCTAACCATTATTGGCCTTGTTCACATCTCTGCTCGTGATATTTCACATAAATTTGGACCTGGTGCCCGTCAGAGGGGGCGCCGTTAAATTTCATTTAATTGGCTATTCAAAATTTAATTGATTATATTTTATTATCTTTGTATTTAGACTTCTAAATTATCTTCGAGAGTTTCTGCTGCAATAATTTTATTCTCTTCCCTCCCTGTTGGTTTGATCATTATGTATAATTTCACAATTTTTGCTCTTCTGTCTTGCCATGCTGCTGGCATTTTTATTTATTTTTTATCATTATTCTCACTTAAGTTTATATCTCAAGCGTCATGTAGAGGAAAATGATTTTTGCTGCCTCTGATGTATGCTTTACCCCTTTTTTATGTAAGATTCAGTTTTCAATTATTTCAAACATTATTCAAATATAAGTGTGTGTGTGTGTGTGTGTGTGTGTGTGTGTGTGTGTGTGTGTGTGTGTGTGTGTGTGTGTGTGTGTGTGTGTGTGTGTGTGTGTGTAAAGATATATATGTGTATGTATATATATATATAATCAATAACTTCAAAAATTGCATCAGATCCTAATTTTAATTGGTATTGTCAACTATTTGTAATATGACCATGGAAGTAACCATTTCTTCCTAAGGGTAAGATACCCCAGTACATGTTGGAGGATAGTAAATTTTTATATTATAATATAATATGAAAATTATCAACACCTGAAAGATTCCCAGTACTATTAAATATCCCCTGATATTTGTATAAAATAGTTTTCTTAAATAAATTTTTAACATAAAAATAGGCCTCCAGTATTAACCAGCTGACCTTATTTATTAGCTATCCTTCTTAACAATGAAATCTGTGGAGATGGCAAAAATACAGTTTAGGAGGTATCCTCGAGCATTTTCCCAATGTGCAAATGAGGTAATATATATCATTTTACCAAAATTTGTTCTTTCTTGAAATAGTGTTGATTTAAAATATGAATCTTTCTATCCTTACTCCTTTTATTTCCACTATACTGATTACTTGTTTTATGTAAGGTGATTTGATTTTGTATATTTTTTATAAGTCTAAAATATTGCCATTATATTCTAGATTGGAAAGGAGTTAGCAATTATTGAAGTGACCAGAGGACACCTCAGTAATTCAAGAAAAATTCTATAGTTTGAAAATTGTCATTATCTTTGCATTTTTGACACCAGTGCAACCCAAAATAGATAATACACCATAAATATCAATAAGTAGAAACAGTAGTTTTAATCATGCAGTAAATTTCTTATAGAATGATATACATTCATCTTTTAATTTTTATATAATGTACACTTCATGTATTAGCAGAAATATATTCAGATATTAGCTTATAGCTTTGAAAATTCAGTGTGCACTTGGTTAGATACTCCTGATCAGTGTGTATATATACTACATATATAATCTATACGGAGCATGCCGTTAATACATAATTGATATGGGAAATATCAATTATGTATTAACTTAAAATGGGAAAAATAAATTGAAAATGTTCTGTACAGTGTTTTTTTCCCCAATACTCATATAACAAGGTATTTGCAGTTAAAGATTAAAAATAGGACAGATACAGATATTGCATACAGTGATTTGCACTAAAAAGGCAGTTTGAAAGTATGGTTCCATTCAAATCACACATGCACAGTGTGCAAACCATATTCTCAGCAGCTGTAACATATCAGCTCTCAGGAATATAAAGGAAGATCATTCCATCTTGTAATGAAAATGGATGGTGAATGATGGAAGAATTGACACTGATGGGTTGGCTAATGAGTATTATGGCATATATCTCATCTTGGGACAGTCTGGTGCCATCTGAGGCAACTAGAGGGAGTAATACTCTTGATCTGATTATTAGTAGTGATTCTTCATGCATCAAGAATCTGCAGATAAAGGAACCACTAGGTGGCAGTGATCACAGTGTGCTGAAGTGGGATTTACTCAAGGAGGTAACTACCATCAGAGGTAAAGGGAAGGGTTTTTGCTTTCTTAAAGGCGACTATGATGGTCTGAGACAGTATTTAAATTCTATACAGTGGGACCAACTGATGATGTTACCAACAGCAAATTCAAAATGGGAAGCATTCAAGGAACTAATCTTGGAAGCTACCAGGCTTTACATACCAACCAAGAAATATTGTTCAAGGTTCAGGCCTAAATGGTTGTCAGATGAACTAATGAGACATATGGCAGAGAAGAAAAATGCATGGGATACATACAAATTAATGGGTGACATGGAAGCCTATGATAGATATAAGTTGGTCTGTAACCAAGTCACAAAGGAGATTAGGCAGGCAAAGGCAGATTATGAGAAATCCTTGGCAAAGGATGCAAAGAAAAACAGAAAAGAGTTCTTTACCTATTTAAACTCAAGAAGGAAAGGGATGAATCAGATTGGTCCACTGGATGTTGATGGTTCAACAGTTGAGGATCCTGCTCAGGTGGCTAACAATCTAAACGAGTATTTTGCATCTACATTCACACATGAGGAGTTATTCAGGAAGGGGAATGTCGTAGGTGAAGTAAACATTGGCAGTGAGCTAGATGATTTTCTAATAACTGAGAGGAAAGTGGAGGAGAAATTGTTGAGGATAAACATAAAAAAGGCACCCGGGGTGGATGGGATTTATCCAGTTATATTAAAGGAGGCAGCAAAGGAAGTAAGCAAACCCCTAGCCATAATTATGAGAGCTTCTTTGGACTCAGGGGAGGTACCCATAGACTGGAGATGTGCGAATGTAACCCCAATTCACCAAGGAGGAACAAAGGCTGACACAAGTAACTATAGACCTGTTAGTTTAACTTCGGTTCCAGGAAAATTAATGGAGGCACTGGTTAAAGAAGCACTGCAGGATCATCTAGACAAGAATTCAGTTATAGCTCAGACACAGCATGGTTTTGTTAAGGGCAGGTCTTGTCTGACCAATTTGATTGGATACTATGATGTAGTCACAAAAGAACTGGATGCAGGGAATAACTTTGATATTATATATTTGTATCTTAGAAAGGCTTTTGATACTGTTGCGCATGGAAGACTGCTGCACAAATTGGAGCAGTGTGGCATTGGAGGCAAATTGCTACTATGGATAAAGGGATGGTTGAGTGGCAGGAGACAGAGAGTGGTAATCAATGGACACTGCTCAACGTGGACTAATGTTATTAGTGGAGTTCCTCAGGGTTCGGTGTTGGGTCCATTGTTGTTTTCTGTATTTATAAATGATATTGATGATGGTATATCAAGCTTAATGTCCAAGTTTGCAGACGATACAAAGGTTGGCAGGGTTGTTAAGGACACTACTGATACTATGCTGCTGCAACAGGATCTGGAAAGGTTGAGCAGATGGGCTGAGAGGTGGCAAATGAAGTTTAACATTGACAAATGTAAAGTACTACATATGGGAAACAGTAACCCCAGATTAACGTATCAACTCTGTGGTACTACGCTGACAGTGGTAGAGAATGAAAAGGACCTGGGGGTAATTGTGCAGGCAGATATGAAGTTCTCTGAGCAGTGCAGACGAGCTGCAAGAGTAGCTCATAGTGTCTTGTCAATGATATACAGGAATTTTGCTAGCAGGGATAAGGAGGTGATTATCCCCTTGTATAAGGCAATGGTCAGGTCACACCTTGAGTACTGTGTACAGGTCTGGAGGCCTCATTTCAAGAAGGATGTAGAGCTGCTGGAACGAGTACAGAGAAGGGCAACAAGATTAGTGAATGGAACAAAGGGTTGCTCTTACGAAGAAAGGCTTAAGTTTTGCAAATTACAGAGTCTGGAGACTAGGCATCGGCGAGGTGACCTGATAGAGGTGTATAAGGCTTTGAATGGCTTGAGCATGCTCAATGCCGATGGGATTCTTCCTCTTGCTCAGAATAATCACCTGAGAGGGCATAAATTCAAATTGAGGAAGGACGGATGTCGGATAGATGTGCGGAAATTTGCCTTTAGCCAGCGGGCAGTTGGTTTGTGGAATAGACTTCCATCACTTGTTGTTGAAGTTGATAGCCTAAACAAATTTAAGGCTCAGCTGGACAGGTATTTCGAACGAAACGGAGGGGTGAAATGGGAGTAGTGGTTGTGTTTTTTTTTTTTTTTTTTTTTTTTGGCTGATGCTGAATAAGCTTGCTTTCTTGCATCATATGCCTCTACTATTGCTAATGCTAATTTTATCTAGTTGCCCTTAAGAGTTGAGCTCTCTTAACTTGTTTGGTTAAGAGTGAAAGTGAACCATACCATCTTTCATCACCTTATGAGAGAAATTGGTATGTGCCAATATCACTTTTGCCACGTTGAAGAACTGTTTCCTGAAGATTATGAATATCATGTCCTACTGTGATTGGATTCTGCAACAACAGGTTACCAATGGCCAGTTTCCTGAGGGCATCCTGTTCAGAGCATTTGTCCTTCCCATTCTGGAGTTCTTGCGGATATGGAACTCATATACAATACATCTCAAAAACCAGCTCAAAATGATACGAAGGAAGTTCATTATTCTTTTCATTTTTACAGTGCAACCGTGATATACTGCACCTTTATAATATGGTTTCAGATATAACATGAGTGTGATCATGTCTCTCAATAAAGGATGTAAACAAAATACAGCTTATTGCAAATTGGAAATTTTACAATAGACACTAGCAGTTGCAAACTCTTTACTTCACAGAATGGAACCATCTACTGTGATGGTTTCTGAAGTGTAGACTACAGAGTAATTGTATTCTCTTCTGCAATATATTCCCTCAATCAAACAATTAAATTTCTATTAAAAAACAGAAGTTACCAGAAATCAATTACTCTAGATGTTGATATTGTTTTCAAGGATGAAATCACATTCAGAATGACAAAAACTGCTAAAGGCATAATGCTGCATTTTTCATGAATGGACAAACAGTTTGTATATTTTTACTGTTACTGGCCACAGTTAGTGTTCTCTGTAGTTATATTACAGAATTTATTTGTGTTGTTTATAACCCAAAGTATAACATATCCTTAATTGGGAAAGTCCCATAGTCTGACCCAAAATGCAACCCAGCTGCATTACACTATTTTCTATGGAAAGTGAGTTCTGAGTGATTTCCATAACTTTAAGGGTACCTGTTAGAAAAAACAATGCTTTTTATTGTTGCACCTTTGTGTATAACCACCCAGCTACAGCAGTCATAAGATTATATGGCTGAATTGTTTATTTCTTATTTATGCACTATGGTGTTAATTTCATTCCCTGTAAACACCTCCTTTGGAAGCATAGAATCATTTGTAAGAAATTGACAGTTTTTAAATTTTATTTTTGAAGTATATAAAGCATTGCTGTTCAATATTATTATTATAAAGTACAGCATTAAAAAAAAAAAAACTACATTAATAGCCATTTTTCATTTAAAATGTTTAATCCATTTTTGTCTACTGGTGGAAAAATAGTGAAACTAAAATAAAACAAATTAGTTGATGTATGCAGTGCATTTCAGGCATGTTTGTTTATATTTTTATTAAATTAATTGAATATTTGTTCTTTTTCTATGATTAACAGAAGTGAAAATAAATAGTTAGCTCCTTATTAATTAATTAGTAAAATTGTAACTTTATAGACCATTTAATAAAGCTCTATAGTTTTACATTCTCTATACTTAGCTATTCAATTTAATTAGAACTGTTTAATATTTATTACTCTTCTCCCATGTACTTTTAAGCCACTTCCTCACTGTTCCCATATATATATTTGTATATATATGGGAACATGCCTAAAAAAACAACATGTGAAATGAAATTTGCTTATATAAAAACACTTGCTTAATAGGTTGTCTTTTAGTCATTGTGTATTCATGTTAAAAAAATTGTAAAAAAAAAATTATTATTGTTATTATTATTGTTGTTATTAACTTTTTATTAACAGGTATCACATGTTATATCAGTTAATAAAAAGCATGTTATAGCCAAAAATGCTATTTTTGACTATAATGTGCACTTTACTTGTAATGCAGGTGTAAAAGTTGCCCCCCCCTAAACCCGTGATATCAAAGTTGCACTATATTTCAAACTGAAACCTCTAGAAACAAGGGGGAGAACTATTGATCTCAAGCATAAAATTACTACTGACAGTATCTATGTTCTAGAGCCTCCACATCAAATCTCCTACAATATACCGACCACCTCTATAAAACTCCAGCTTTCCTTTGAAACAAAGAAATAAAAACTGGAAAACATAGCAGAAATAACTTTATTAACAGCATCACACTTCTTAGAGCCAAACAAGTGAAAGTCTGATGGTGTGAGGTCAACTGTATAGAGGATATAACAGAACAGCCCACCTAAATTCTTCAATGGTCTCCCTTGTCAGGATTCTTCTATGGGCTTTGGCTTCATTTTGCTTAAGGAAAGATTTTCCTTTCTTTTCTACCCCGTTATCATTGCAGTTCATGTCTCCAGTGAGCAGAATTGGTCATGTATCTTTGCTCCAGAAAATCAACAAGGGTAACCCTTCTCTTGTCCCAAAAAATGGACAGGTAGTCAATTTAAAGGCCTGCCAACTTGTCCTGATGAAATCCCAAATAGGATGAAACTCAGCAACTTGTGGCAGAGTGCCTCCACAATATGAGATTGATGCACTAAGTAACAAACCTAGTTTGTTCAGTGTTTTGTACAGAATGAGGCTATGCCCTTCATGTGCATATTATTTAGCACTTGTAGCAGAAGGATTTTGACATAAACCCATTTCACTTAATTTAATTTATTTAAATGATGAAATACTGCTCTGGCAGCCTGTTTCGGAATTTACTGACCACCCCATCAGTTAGCATGTGGTCTCTAGTGATATTTCCCTGATAAAACATTAGTGGTGATTTTCATATCATAAAAAAATTTTGAGATAACTGTAGATAAGATACTGCAAATAAAACTTTAATGTACAAATAAAAATAAAATACATAAGTGAGAGCCTGATAAAATATAAATAAACAGTAAAAGTGTCAAAATAGGAAAAAAGTAACTTTTGAAACTGTGTGGTTCTTTATCAGCTTGGAAAAAATAACATAATATACCGCAACTTTAAGTAGCAAGGTAATCGCATGCGAAATGTATTGAGCAAAACCTGATGTGGACTGTATACTGTGGAGCAAAAGGAAAGGAAAGGAAGGGGAAAAGGAAGAGAAGGGAAAAAATAAGAAAGAACAAAGAAGAGGGTGGGGGGAATGGAGAAAAAGAACTACTCAGAGTTTGGTAGAGCATATTGATCCCTATTAACCAAAGTGTAAGGAATGCACCAGGTGCTCATCAGATTTTTTTTTTTTTTTTTTTTTATGAAAACCCCAAACACGAAAGGTATCAAAACCTATAGTACTTAGTACCGTGCATGGGTTGAAAGAGAAGTATGGGGGGAGTTGCCGGAAACTTTGCTCTAGAGACTAAACATGGGTTTCACCACTTCAAGCCTCCAATAAGCAAAGTGGTGGTATTGCACCGGTTGATGAGAGTCATCTACCAACAGATTACACAGGATAGCCGCCGACCGGGCTAGCCAGGTGGGTAAAGTGCCTGCCTGGGTTCGATTCCTGCCTCGGGCTTCGATCAGAGTACTGCAAAAACTTTGGGAGGTGCATTATGGCCACAGAAGCCTATGCGCCAACAACTACCACAAAAAAAAAAAAAAAAAAAAAAACAGGATAGCCAACTCCATAATAGAGTGAATGCGGGTCCCTTTATTTTGATTAATATTGAAATATTATTAATCACATAAATGTAAAATGCTTCCAGCTATGATCTGATTTTATCCGTATATTAAATTTTATACGCCCAGTACCTCCTCATTTATCTGAAAAATAAAACATTGTAAATGAAGTTAGAATTTCAAGATATAGTTAACTCCCTTTTAGCCTTTTCAAAATTATGAAAATCAGGAATAACTTCTTGTCCTCTCTTGCGTTTTTGTAGCCAACAGGATTTACTTTTATAAAAATTTTCAGGGTTTGCTTTTCATAAAATGTCATCAACTTTGATTTTATTTAGCTCTCATGAAATCTTATTTCTGTTTTTCCACAGGCAATATCATATGCAAATTGTATTAGTGCTAAAGGTGATCTGAAAAAGAATGACTGTAGTCAAGAGTTTCATATACTAAAAGAATGTTTTCAGAGAACAGTAAGTGAAATGCTTCCTAAGCAGTGGGATAGTAATGTTATAAAGTACTGTCATCCAGAATTTACTTAAATTTATGTTTTACATGCTTCTTTTTAGAAGCATGATAATATCAAAATAATATATATTAATACTACTTTCTTTTGAAAATCTTATATCTAATGAGGTATTAGAACTTGAATAACTAGAAAATTTATTGAAAAATATAATGTTGAGTCACTTGCATATAATGAAAAAAGAACACTTCACTGTATTATAGAAAGTAGCTTTATTCAAAGCATATGCGTCATTTCCTGTTGTTTCAGTAGATTACAGAAATAATTGCATTATAGTCAAAGTTTATATCGAAAGACATAATGACTCAAAAAAAAAGCAAAAAACTCTAATCAGTCCTTGAAAGTCTGGGAAACAAGAAACAGGAGAACAAGAGATGTTGTGACATTGGGGCACCTCTGTGACAGTATAGTAGTTCCACCAGTTGTCATTCCCTTGGTGAGGTCTGGATTCTGTCATAGAGTGGAGGAATTTCTAAATTCCTCTTCAGTTGGAGTGTAATTATTAGGGTCCCCCTTTCCCTGAGTTATTCCAGGTTTTTCAATTCACAGAACATGCAAATCAGTTCTTGAACACACATTTCCAGTATGTTTTCCAAAAAGCAATCCATACAAGAGTAGTTGATCACTGCTTTAGCCATAGACCTGCATATCTCCATAATATCATCAGTAGAAGATCTACCCTAAACCTGCTCTGAACTCTCTTTGAAATATAATTGGCATTTCAAAGTAAAAGTCAGTTCGGTTGGATGTTATCTTCCTCGACGTAAAAGCTGCATATGAAAACCTCTCAGTAGATATTCTCCAATGCATACTGCAGTATCATTTCAATAATACTGGAATTGCAAGTCTTGGCTGCAATCCTAACCAGTAGGATACTGCTCGTTTACCACAACGGTGAGCAGTTAATTTTTCAGGTAACTAGAGGTGTTCCACAAGGTTTAGTTCTGTTCTCAACACTGTTTGCAACAGCATTGGAACCATTCTTGTCAGAAAATCCTAATTTTTTAGTTTATGCTGATGACCTAAAGCTCCTTGTTCATTCAAACACTCCCTACCATGTACAGAATATCATCCTTGAGGTCCAAAAAATAATGCTTGACCTAAATAATCCTCATTCCATTGGACTTCCACCTAAATAAAGAAAACTGGCACAACTCATGTTCTCAAAGAAGCATGTAAAAAATGATGTCTGTGCTTTCATCAACCTGGTGCAAATCCACAAGGTAATTTGCATAACGATCTGGGCATGGCCTGGGACAAAAATTTCAGCTTTATTTACCACTTCAATACTCCTTAAAAATAACTTTTATGCAATTCATTGGAATCCCCATTAATTCACAAGAATTAATAGGGGTTACAAATCAGAAGCTAGTCCAATATCTTTTAATGTGTACAAACCCCACATCCTATATGCATCAGGTATCTGGTCATCTGCATCTCCTATATATCAAAAGTGTGTATATGTGTTGCTGAATGATAAATTTGAATTAGCATTTGAACAACACTCTCATGATATCAAAATCAGTCCTCTACACCACACTTGATGTTACACCAGGGAAGTACATCGTAATCGTAAGAGGGCACCTCCGTCGCCAGGTGGGAAGGAGCAGCAGTGCGTAGCACACACTTCTTGATTAGACCGGGGTTTGAGCCCGTAACCACCAAATACAGAGGATGCGGAAAGGTCAGGGAATGACCACCACATATTCCCGGAGCAATATGGCCTTAGTTGCTAATGCTCCTAAAAACCAAAATAACAAACAAACTAACTAACTAACGTAATTTTAAGGAACCTAAATATATTGCAGAAATTAATTTCCCAACAGATGGATACGCTTACAGTAAACAATATTGTGCCTTTTAATCCTTCAAGGATAGTATGGAATCAGTTTAGAAGCAAACCCTAAAACTTTAGATATTTAAATTTTTTATTCCCAAACAAGGATTACTGTAATTCCCTACAAATTAATCTTGGGAGTTTTTTTGTTCCAATAGAAAATAAATGACATCAGCACTAAAAAAATATGCATAAATTTCTCCAGCTCTAGGCTACCAGTTGCTTTACCATCAACTCTACCAGACAAAACAAGGACTTGTTTAATTGACTAATCTCTCTATCTCAGCATCTCCAGATGGTTCCCTTGAACTGTTATATTTGCAAAGGCATTTTGTCTAACAACCTACACTGATGAGCCAAAACATTATGACCACCTACCTAATATGATGTTGGTCCTCCACATGCAGCCAAAACAGCTTGTACCTGGCAAGGCATGGATGCTACAAGATTTCTAAATGTGTCTTGTGGTATCTGGTACCAACATGTAACCAGCAGATCCTTTAACTCCTGTAAAGTCCATGGATGAAACAGCGCAGATCGGAGTTGCTGTTCCAACACAAACCACAGATTCTCGAAGGGATTGATGTCTGGGGATTTTGGAGGCCAGGACAATACCTGGAAGTCTTCCTCATATTCTGCGAACCAGTTTCGAACAATCTGGGCGGTGTGGCATGGCGAATTATCCTCCTGAAAGACGGCACAGCCAGAAGGGAAGACTGCTGCCATGAAAAGATGTACCTGGTCAGCACTGATGTTTATGTAGGTGGTAGACGTCAGAATGCCCGGCACATGGATGACTGGACCCAGGATATCCCAGCAGAACATCACCCAAAGCATGACACCACTGCCACCAGCTTGTTTTTGTCTCACTGTGCATCCAGACGCCATTATTTCCCCAGGTAAATGATGCACACATACCTGGCTGTCCACATGGTGCAACAGGAAACGTGATTCATCGGACCAGACGACCTTCTTCCAATCAATCAAGGTCCAGTTTCGATGCTCACATGCTCATTGTAGGCACTGTCGCTGGTGAACCATGGTTAGCATGGGCACTCGGAGCAGCCTGTGGCTCCGCAGCCCCATTTTCAGCAGGATTCAATGTACTGTGTGTTGTGACACATTACTCCCATCACCAGCATTCCAATTACTGGCGAGTTGTGCCACATTCGCCCTTCTGTTGCCACATACTATCCAGGAGAGCCTTCACTCACGTCAAGCATTGATGAGCCGTGGTCATCCAACACCTCGCCAGTGGTTCATGGGTTTCCCCTCCTCAGAACACTTTTGTTAGGTACCAACCATGGCTGACCACGAGTACCCCACCAGCCATGCCGTTTTCGGATATGCTCTGACCCAGTCGTCTGGCCATTACAATTTGGCCTTTGTCAAACTCGCTATGTCCACTGCCTTTCCCATCTGAAGAACAAGAGTAACACTGATTAACAGAGCTCAGTATCAAGTGTTTTTTATACCGTGTCCCGACCCGCACATGCACCATAGTTCACCCGCAGTTGCTTCGATTTGCATAACGACTCGCTGGTCATGATGTTTTGGCTCATCGGTGTATATATGAATTGTGATATATATGATGTAATATGATAATAATGAACATTATTTAAAGATATATTGCATACTGATAAAAATTGTAAGAAACGAACAGTAGCCTTCTAGCAAAGTTGCTGTCTAGGGGTGAATATCTTATATTAAACTGATTAATAAATAAATTTGCAGAGGCATAATACCCAATGGTACAATATGGCCTCTGGTGCTGATCCACTTAAAAATCAACAGTTCATCCAACTGGTAGAGAGATACATTTGCTCCACCCCTGTTTATCTTTATTTATAATCAGTTTGAATGATGATACACATATAAACTCCTTTATTAGCCAAAATAACACACACACACACACACACACACACACACACACACACACACACACACACACACACACACACACACAATAGCTCCACCCCAAACTGAACTTCCAGTAGAGTTCACAGAAATAAAAATTATTTTTTGTACGAGCCATTGCAAAAAACTTAAATTAATTAATTAATTTAGTGCTAAGAAAAAATCTCTATATCAGCTATTCTAGAACAACAATCTATTTAGCCATATATCATAGTTACAGGAGCTTTCCTGAAAATAACTCCACTAAAAATACTTAGTAAATGCACATTATCCACTATCCAAAGGTCTCTCTCAACATGCAAATAATTAAGTCAGCATAGCTCATTTTATAAAAAATCTAATTTATGTAGTCTCTTGCACGCACAACATTACTTAGGATAACTTCTAACCATATAAGAAAGCAGGTACCAGTATATTAATGAACAAATTAATATAGTTACTGCTTAATAAATTAGCAAATAGTTATCATTTTATATCTCCATTTATGCAAGACTGGAACAAGTTGCTCTTATTCCCATAACATTGATCTTGACGGTCATGTCTAGTAAACCAGCTAACATTATACCAATCTAAAGAGTAACCATTAATCACAACCCTCTGCTTCCTACCCTGTGCCATCCTGTGATCCATCTTAGAAACCTAGTTGTGATTCCAGCACATTTTAGCTTATATATTAAGTTCCCATGGAAGGCTGAGTCAAATGCTTTGTTAAAATCCAATAAAATAATGTCAAATTTATTTCTCTATATTCAGCTCATACACAGCTTTGTCAAAATAACTAACCAGGTTAGTTAAATATGATTTTCCTTAACAAAACCATGTTGTGTAGCCTTCAGAATTCATTTATATCTAAATGTCCCTGTATTGCATCCTTAATCAGTGCCTCCATGATATTTCTTATCACTGAAGTCAGACTGAACAGCCTGTAGTTACACACTTCACTCCTAGAACTGCATTTATGTAATTAGTGAGATGTTGGCACTTCCAGTGTAGAGGAATCTCTCTCAAATCCAACAATATCCTCATAATTAACCTTAATGGTTCAATGCATTCTCTCGTCATTGCCTTAAAAATTACCAGATACATGCTATCTACTCTAAGAGCTTATCTTACCTTTAGGCCTGAAAATTTTTCATATAAACAGTCATCTATAGTATTGTTAGTTTCATATTTCTTAGCATTGCTTGCTCAGTCTCTCCTTACCATGAAGGGCCTTTTTTCTGTAAAGCATTAACATTAGCATTAGTAAAGGCACATGATGCAATAAAGCAAGCTTATATAGCATCAGCCAAAAAAAAAAAAAAAAAAAACCTTTTCACCCATCCACTCACTCCAAATGTTAGTTGAGTTCTGTCTTGAATCTATTTAAGCTATCAACTTCTACAACGACAGATGGAAGTTTGTTCCAGCAATCAACCACCCATTGGCTAAAGAAAAACTTCCGCACAACTATCCTATAACTGTCTTTCCACAATTTGAATTTATGCCCTCTCAGGCGATTTTTCTGAGCAAGAGGAAGAATCCCATCAGCATTGAGCATTCTCAAACCATTCAAAGCTTTATACACCTCAATCAGATCACCTTGCAGGTGGCTAGTCTCCAAACACTGTAATCTGCAAAATTTAAGCCTTTCTTTGTAAGAGCAACTCTGTTCCATTCACTAATCTTGTTGCCCTTCTCTGTACTCATTCCAACAGCTCTACATCCTTCTTAAAATGTGGCCTCCAGACCTGTATAAAGTACTCAAGGTGTGGCCTGACTTTGCCTTATACAAGGGGATAATCACCTCCTTATCCCCGCTAGAAAAATTCCTGTATATCGTTGACAAGTCACCATGAGCTACTCTTGCAGACCATCTGCACTACCCAGAAACCTTCATATCTGCCTGCACAATTACCCCCAGATCCTTTTCATTCTCTACCACTGTCATTGTTGTACCACAAAGTTGATAAGTCACTCTGGAGTTACTGCTTCCCATATGCAGTACTTTACATTTGTCAATGTTAAACTTCAGCTGCCACCTGTCAGCCCACCTGCTCAACTTTTCTAGATCCTGTTGCAGCAACGTACTACCATTAGTGTCATTAACAACCATGCCAACCTTCGTATCGTCTGCAAACTTGGACATTAAGCCTGATATACCATCATCAATATTATTAATAAATACAGAAAACAACAATGGACCCAACACTGAACCCTGGGGGACTCCACTAATAACATTAGTCCATGAAGAGCAGTGTCCATTGATTACCATTCTCTGTCTTCTCCCACTCAGCCATCCCTTTATCCATAGCAGCAATTTCCCCCCAATGTGACACTGTTCCAATTTGTGCAGCAATCTTCCATGTGCAACAGTATCAAAAGCCCTTCTAAGATCCAAATATATAATATAAAAATTATTCTTTGCATCCAGTTCCTTTGTGACCACATCATAGTATCCAATCAAATTGGTCAGACAAGACTTCCCCTTAACAAACCTATGCTGTGTCCAAGCTATAACTGAAGTCTTGTCTAGATGTTCCTGCAATGCTTCTGTAACCAGTGGCTCCATTAATTTCCCTGGAACATAAGATAAAAAAGTTAATTACAGATCTGGATAAACAGGTCTGTAATTAACTGTGTTGCCTTTTGATGCTCCTTTGTGGATTGGGGTCACATTTTCACATCTCCAGTGCATGGGTACCTCCCCTGAGTCCAAGGAACTTCTCATAATTATGGCTAAGGGTTTGCTTACTTCCTTTGCTGCCTCCTTTAACATAACTGGATAGATTCCATTCACCCCAGGTGCCTTTTTTATGTTTATCTTCAATAATTTCTCCTCCACTTTACTCTGAGTTACAAGATTATATAGCTTACTGCCAGAGTTTAATACACCTCTGGCATTCACCTCCCTGAATAACTCCTTATGTGTTAATGTAGATGCAAAATATTCATTTAGTTTGTTAGCTACCTGAGCAGGCTCATCAACAGTTGAACCATCGATATCAAGTGGACCAACCTGATTCATCCTCTTCCACTTCTAGAGTTTACATAAGTAAAGAACTCTTTGCTGTTTTTCTTTGCATCCTTTGCCAAAGATTTTTTATAATCTACCTTCGCCTGCCTAACCTCCTTTGTGACTTGGTTACAGATCAGCTAACTATCATAGGCTTCCTTGTCACCTGTTAATTTATATGTATCCCATGCATTTTTCTTATCTGCCATCTAATTAGTTCATCCGACATCCATTTAGGCCTAAGTCTTGAACACTATATTGTTGGGCGCCTCCGTAGCCAGGTGGGAAGAAGCAGCAGTGCGTAGCACATGCTTCTTGATTAGACCGGGGTTCGAGCCCGTCACCACCAAATACGGAGGATGCGGAAAGATCAGGGAATGACCACTGCATATCCCGGAGCAATATGGCCTTAGTTGCTAATGCTCCTAAAAACTGAACAACAAACTATATTGTTGGGATATCGGAGACATGGTGTCACATAGACATAAGAAGTGCAAAACTGGAATTTGGGGAGTACAATGTGTACAGAAAGGATAGACAGGGGAGGAGGGGTTATGCTGTTAGCTAAGAAACACATAAAATCTAAGGAGGTGCATCCAATTGATGTCGGTGGACAATGTAATTTTGACATAAGAACTGGGAAAGGAAATATGAGAGTAGGTGTATGTTATAGGCCTAATGAATCTGATGAGTATAATGAGCAATTGTGCAGAGAAATAGAGTGGGCCAGTAAATTAGAGTGTCTTATAATTGGGGATTTTAATTTCCCGGATATTGACTGGAATTTGTGGGTTGGTCACTCACACACTTTTTTTTTTTTTTTTTTTTTTTTTTGTCCTCGCCTTTTCCCATTATTATTATATTGGGTCAGCATTTTTAATGTTTTGGCATGCAATTTTTACGGCCGGATGCCCTTCCTGATGCCAACCCTCACCCTTTATCCGGGCTGGGAATATGCAGTGGTCATTCCCTGACCTACCACATCCTCCGTATTTGGTTGGTACGGGCTCGAACCCCGGTCTAATCAAGAAGCGTGTGCTATGCACTACTGCTCCTGCCCACCTGGCTACGGAGGCGCTGGTCACTCACACACTAGCAAGGCTTTTGTGGATTTATTGGATGATTGTTTTCTACAGCAGCAAGTTAGGGAGGCAACTAGAGGGAGTAATTCTCTTGATCTGATTATCAGTAGTGATTCTTCATGCATCAAGAATCTGCAGATAAAGGAACCACTAGGTGGCAGTGATCACAGTGTGCCGAAGTGGGGTTTACTCAAAGAGGTAACTACCATCGAGGGTAAAGGGAAGGGTTTTTGCTTTCGTATAGGTGACTACGGTGGTCTGAGATAGTATTTAAAATCTATACAGTTGGACCAACTGATGATGTTACCAACAGCAAATTCAAAATGGAAAGCATTCCAAGAATTAATCTTGGGACCCACTAGGCTTTTCATACCAACAAAGAAATATTGTTCAAGATTTAGGCTTGAATGTATGTCAGATGAACTAATTAGACATGTGACAGAGAAGAAAAATGCATGGGATATATATAAATTAACATGTGACACTGAAGCCTATGATAGATATAAGCTGGTCTGTAACCAAGTTACAAAGGAGGTTAGGCAGGCGAAGGCAGATTACGAGAAATCTTTGGCAAAGGATGCAAAGAAAAACAGCAAAGAGTTCTTTACTTATGTAAACTCTAGAAGGAAGGGGATGAATCAGATTGGTCCACTTGATATCGATGGTTCAACTGTTGATGATCCTGCTCGGGTAGCTAACAAACAGAATGAATATTTTGCATCGACATTCACACATGAGGAGTTATTCAGGAAGGGGAATGCCAGAGGTGTATTCAATTCTGGCAGTAAGCTAGATAATCTTGTAATAACTGAGAGTAAAGTGGAGGAGAAATTGTTGAAGATAAACACAAGAAAGGCACCTGGAGTGGATGGAATCTATCCAGTTATATTAAAGGAGGCAGCAAAAGGAAGTAAGCAAACCTTAGTCATAATTATGAGAGCTTCCCTGGACTCAGGGGAGGTACTCATGGACTGGATATGTGAAAATGTCACCCCAATTCACAAAGGAGGATCAAAGGGATACACAGGTAATTACAGACCTGTTAGTTTAACTTCTGTTCCAGGGAAATTAATGGAGGCACTGATTAAAGAAGCATTGCAGGATCATCTAGACAAGAATTCAGATATAGCTCGGACACAGCATAGGTTAGTTAAGGGGAAGTCTTGTCTGACTAATTTGATTGGATACTATGATGTAGTCACAAAGGAACTGAATGCAGAGAATAACTTTGATATCATATATTTGAATCTTAGAAAAGCCTTTGATACTGTTGCACATGGAAGGCTGCTGCACAAATTGGAGCAGTGTGGCATTGGAGACAAATTGCTGCTATGGATAAAGGGATGATTGAGTGTGAGAAGATAGAGTGGTAATTAATGGACACTGTCCTTCGTAGTCTAATGTTATTAGTGAAGTCCCTCAAGGTTCAGTGTTGGGTTCATTGTTGTTTTCTGTATTTATAAATGATGTTGATGATGGTATATCAGGCTTAATATCCAAGTTTTCAGACGATATGAATGTTGGCAGGGTTGTTAATGACACTAATGACAGTACACTGCTGCAACTGGATCTAGAAAAGTTGAGCAGATGGGCTGAGAGGTGGCAAATGAAGTTTAACATTGTCAAATGTAAAGTACTACTTACAGGAAGCAGTAATCCCAGAGTAACGTATCAACTCTGTGGTACCACACTAACAGTGGTAGAGAATGAAAAGGACCTGGGGGTAATTGTGCAGGCAGATATGAAGTTTTCTGAGCAGTGCAGACGGTCTGCAAGAGTAGCTCATGGTGTCTTGTCAATGATATACAGGAATTTTTCTAGCAGGGATAAGGAGGTGATTATCCCCTTGTATAAGGCAATGATCAGGCCGCACCTTGAGTACTGTATACAGGTCTGGTGGCCTCATTTTAAGGAGGATGTAGAGCTGTTGGAACGAGTACAGAGAAGGGCAACAAGATTAGTGAATCGAACAAAGGGTTGCTCTTACAAAGAAAGGCTAAAGTTTTGCAAATTACAGTGTCTGGAGTCTAGCATTAGCATTAGCATTAGTAGAGGCATTTGATGCAAGAAAGCAAGCTTATGCAGCATCAGCCAAAAATAAAAAATAAATAATAATAATAATAAATAAATAAATAAAAAATAACCACTTCCACTTCACCCCTCTGTACGTTAGAAATACCTGTCCAGCTGAGCCTTAAACTTATTTAGGCTATCAACTTCCACGACAAGGGATAGAAGTCTGTTCCACCTACCAACCACCCGCTGGCTAAAGGCAAATTTCCGCACATCTATCCTACATCTGTCTTTCCTCAATTTGAATTTATGCCCTCTCAGGTGATTATTCTGAGCAAGAGGAAGAATCCCATCAGCATTCAGCATGCTCAAACCATTCAAGGGTTTGTACACCTCTCTCAGATCACCTCGCTGGTGCCTAGTCTCCAGACACTGTAATTCGCAAAACTTAAGCCTTTCTTCGTAAGAGCACCCCCTTGTTCCATTCACTAATCTTGTTGCCCTTCTCTGTACTCGTTCCAGCAGCTCTACATCCTTCTTGAAATGAGGCCTCCAGGCCTGTATACAGTATTCTAGGTGTGGCCTGACCATTGACTTATACAAGGGAATAATCACCTCCTTATCCCTTCTAGAAAAATTCCTATATATCATTGACAATACACCATGAGCTACTCTTGCAGCCCATCTGCACTGCTCAGAACTTCATATCTGCCTGCACAACCACCCCCAAGTCCCTTTCATTCTCTACCACTGTCAGCGTAGTACCACAGAGTTGATACGTTGCTCTGGGGTTGCTGTTTCCCATATGTAGTACTTTACATTTGTCAATGTTAAACTTCATTTGCCACCTCTCAGCCCATCTGCTCAACCTTTACAGATCCTGTTGCAACAGCATAGCATTAGCATTAGTAGAGGCATATGATGCAAGAAAGCAAGCTTATTCAGCATCAGCCAAAAAAAAAAAAAAAAAAAAAAAAACAACCACTACTCCCATTTCACCCCTCCGTTCGTTCGAAATACCTGTCCAGCTGAGCCTTAAATTTATTTAGGCTATCAACTTCAACAACAAGCGATGGGAGTCTATTCCACAAACCAACTGCCCGCTGGCTAAAGGCAAATTTCCGCACATCTATCCGACATCCGTCCTTCCTCAATTTGAATTTATGCCCTCTCAGGTGATTATTCTGAGCAAGAGGAAGAATCCCATCGGCATTGAGCATGCTCAAGCCATTCAAAGCCTTATACACCTCTATCAGATCACCTCGCCGATGCCTAGTCTCCAGGCTCTGTAATTTGCAAAACTTAAGCCTTTCTTCGTAAGAGCAACCCTTTGTTCCATTCACTAATCTTGTTGCCCTTCTCTGTACTCGTTCGAGCAGCTCTACATCCTTCTTGAAATGAGGCCTCCAGACCTGTATACAGTACTCAAGTTGTGGCCTGACCAATGCCTTATACAAGGGAATAATCACAACCTTATCCCTGCTAGAAAAATTCCTGTATATCATTGACAAGACACCATGAGCAACTCTTGCAGCTCGTCTGCACTGCTCAGAGAACTTCATGTCTGCCTGCACAATTACCCCCAGGTCCTTTTCATTCTCTACCACTGTCAGCGTAGTACCACAGAGTTGATACGTTGATCTGGGGTTACTATTTCCCATATGTAGTACTTTACATTTGTCAGTGTTAAACTTCATTTGCCACCTCTCAGCCCATCTGCTCAACCTTTCCAGATCCTGTTGCAGCAGCATAGTATCAGTAGTGTCCTTAACAACCCTGCCAACCTTGGTATCGTCTGCAAACTTGGACATTAAGCCTGATACACCATCATCAATATCATTTATAAATACAGAAAACAACAATGGACCCAACACTGAACCCTGAGAAACTCCACTAATAACATTAGTCCACGTTGAGCAGAGTCCATTGATTACCACTCTCTGTCTTCTGCCACTCAACCATGCCTTTATCCATAGCAGCAATTTGCCTCCAATGCCACACTTCTCCAATTTGTGCAGCAGTCTTCCATGCGCAACAGTATCAAAAGCCTTTCTAAGATACAAATATATAATATCAAAGTTATTCCCTGCATCCAGTTCTTTTGTGACTACATCATAGTATCCAATCAAATTGGTAAGACAAGACCTGCCCTTAACAAAACCATGCTGTGTCTGAGCTATAACTGAATTCTTGTCCAGATGATGCTGCAGTGCTTCTTTAACCAGTGCCTCCATTAATTTTCCTGGAACCGAAGTTAAACTAACAGGTCTATAATTACTTGTGTCAGCCTTTGATCCTCCTTTGTGAATTGGGGTTACATTTGCACATCTCCAGTCCATGGGTACCTCCCGTGAGTCCAAAGAAGCTCTCATAATTATGGCTAGGGGTTTGCTTACTTCCTTTGCTGCCTCCTTTAATATAACTGGATAGATCCCATCCACCCCTGGTGCCTTTTTTATGTTTATCCTCAGCAATTTCTCCTCCACTTTCCTCTCAGTTATTAGAAAATAATCTAGCTCACTGCCAATGTTTACTTCACCTACGACATTCCCCTTCCTGAATAACTCCTCATGTGTGAATGTAGATGCAAAATACTCATTTAGATTGTTAGCCACCTGAGCAGGATCCTCAACTGTTGAACCATCAACATCCAGTGGACCAATCTGATTCATCCCTTTCCTTCTTGAGTTTAAATAGGTAAAGAACTCTTTTCTGTTTTTCTTTGCATCCTTTGCCAAGGATTTCTCATAATCTGCCTTTGCCTGCCTAATCTCCTTTGTGACTTGGTTACAGACCAACTTATATCTATCATAGGCTTCCATGTCACCCATTAATTTGTATGTATCCCATGCATTTTTCTTCTCTGCCATATGTCTCATTAGTTCATCTGACAACCATTTAGGCCTGAACCTTGAACAATATTTCTTGGTTGGTATGTAAAGCCTGGTAGCTTCCAAGATTAGTTCCTTGAATGCTTCCCATTTTGAATTTGCTGTTGGTAACATCATCAGTTGGTCCCACTGTATAGAATTTAAATACTGTCTCAGACCATCATAGTCGCCTTTACGAAAACAAAAACCCTTCCCTTTGCCTCTGATGGTAGTTACCTCCTTGAGTAAATCCCACTTCAGCACACTGTGATCACTGCCACCCAGTGGTTCCTTTATCTGCAGATTCCTAATGCATGAAGAATCACTACTGATAATCAGATCAAGAGTATTACTCCCTCTAGTTGCCTCCCGAACATGCTGGTGTAGAAAACAATCATCCAATAAATCCACAAAAGCCCTGCTAGTGTGTGAGTGACCAACCCACAAATTCCAGTCAATATCTGGGAAATTAAAATCCCCCATTATAAGACTCTCTGATTTACTGGCCCATTCTATTTCCCTGCACAGTATCTTATTATACTCATCAGAGTCATTAGGCCTATAGCACACTCCTACTCTCAATTTTGATTTACCTATGCTTATGTCACACCAAACTGACTCGACACTGCCCTGTCCATCAATGTCGACTGGCTTCACTTCCTTGGATTTTATGTGTTTTTTAACTAATAGCATAACCCCTCCTCCCCTCCTGTCCTGTCTATCCTTTCTATACACATTGTACTCCCCAAATTCCAGTTCTGCATTCCTTATATCTGTGTGACACCACGTCTCTGATATCCCAACAATATCTGCCTTTGATGTTTTGAGCAATACCTCAAATTCATCAAATTTATTTACTAAACTCCTAGCATTGGTGTACACGCAAGTATACCTGCACTTGTTTCTATTCTTAGCTACCCTAACACAACCCATGTGTTTACTTGTATCACAATGACTTCCAGCAGTCTCTGAAATATCCTGCATCTTGTTTTTCAGGCTTCTGCTCATTCCAATAGAAGCAGTGCAAGAATCTCTTTCACCTCTGCCAGTGGCTACTGTTAATCCATTAGTCTTTGTCTCCCCCCAAGCTAGCAGTTTTCCGACCCACCTAACACTGCCTCGATAGCATCAGCAAATATTCTTGCACCCTTTCTATTTAAGTGTATCCCATCCCTGTAGTAGCAATCTCTCCTGTTAACAAGTACATTCCAGGCTGAAAAAAATTCTACCCCTTGAGCCTTGCACAATCTTTCCAAGGCCGAATTGATCGACAAGGCTCTCATCATATACTCCCTCCTATCGTGTCTGGGCAGAATTGCAGACACTTTCAAATTTAACCCTACTTAACGGCTTTTTTTCAACAGTGACCTGTACTTGTTAAGTAATTCCGCTGGTCTCCTACTCTTAATGTCATTAGTGCCAACATGTACAACTATATCACCTTTTGTGCCCTTAAAAGATGATATCTGCTCTACAACGTCATCAACCCTTGCCCCTGGCAGACATACCCTGGTCCTGTTCCACCTATCCTTTTTACAAAGCATGTTCCCCGTTTCCCTGACAATAGAGTCACCAACAACTACTAGTTCCTGTGGGACCAGCGCATTCTGCCTTGGGGGCTGCCTCTGTGTTGCAAGATGACCAAGTGCAAGCTCTGGTGTTGATGTGGGCAGCTGAGAGCTTGATGGGCCCCTCAATTTATTTCCTTCGAGGGCATCCACCCTGTCCTTCAAGGTCTCATATAGGCCCATAACAACGCCGAGTTGTCGCCTAATTTCCTTGCACTCCTTGCATCGTGCACACACAAAGACATCCCCCATGGCAGTATCATGTCCCGTACCCGATTGCTCCGCAAACATCAAGCAAACAGTGCATCTTAAAAGGCTGTGATTCAGAGGGCAACTGCCCCCCTCAGTTCTCTCCTGAGTCACAGCACTCCCATTAGCTTGAGCCTTTTGCTTTGCTGCTCTGGTCAGAGTCATGATTTCGATTTAAATGTCAGTAAAATTACAATTTCAGAACAAAATTAAAACCTTAAACTTGTATCTTAACACAGTTATAACGCTATATTTATTTTTCAGTATCGAGTGTTATCTACGAGTTCCCTTTATATAACTTCCGTATCAAGTATGTATTAATTATTTGTTACGTTTGTACTCTAAGTCGTTATATATATATAGTTAAAAGAACAATTTAATTGACAATGAAGTCTAACAAGATTAATAGATCTACTGATTAATTGACAATATTATATTATGCACTATACTATACAAAGCTAATGCTATCGAATTCCGGATATGCTGTATCGCATTTCAGTAACTAGTGTTATCTACTTTATATAACTTCCGTATCAAGTTATGTAGTAATTATTTATTTTTACTAATTATTTATGTTCCGTAACCTAAGTGGTTATATGTATAGTTAAAAGTACAATTTAATTGCCAATGGAGTTCGACAAGATTAATAGATTTACTGATTAATTTTCACGTAACAATGGCGGCTGTTTACGAACGGTAAACACGTGTATTTGATACCCTTTCCGATACTAAGTAATACCTACAAATCTCTATCTAAGTTACTTTAACTTTAAGTACCGTAAATAGGAATATAAAGCTACTCTAGAAATTAGTTAATATGTCAATTTAAACTAATAAAGCAGAAAATAAATCAGAAAAAACTTCTCTGTTCCAGTAGCGGCAGAAAGGCACGTCCGCACAGGAAACTCTCGTCCTCAAACTCCGTATCAAGTATGTATTAATTATTGTGTCAGTAGTGTCAGTAGCATAGTGTCAGTAGTGTCCTTGACAACCCTGCCAACCTTCGTATCGTCTGCAAACTTGGACATTAAGCTTGATATACCATCATGAATATCATTTATAAATACATAAAACAATAAAGGACCCAATACTGAACCCTGAGGGACTCCACTAATAACATTAGTCCACGATGAGCAATGTCCATTGATTACCACTCTCTGTCTTCTCCTCTCAACCACCCCTTTATCCATAGCAGCAATTTGCCTCCAGTGCCACACTGCTCCAATTTGTGCAGCAGTCTTCCATGTGCAACAGTATCAAAAGCCTTTCTAAGATCCAAGTATATAATATCAAAGTTATTCCCTGCATCCAGTTCTTTTGTGACTGCATCATAGTATCCAATCAAATTGGTCAGGCAAGACTTCCCCTTAACAAAACCATGCTGTGTCCGAGCTATAACTGAAGTCTTGTCTAGATGATCCTGCAGTGCTTCTTTAACCAGTGCCTCCATTAATTTTCCAGGAACAGAAGTTAAACTCACAGGTCTATAATTACTTGTGTCAGCCTTTGATCCTCCCTTGTGAATTGGGGTCACATTTGCACATCTCCAGTCAATGGGTACCTCCCCTGAGTCCAAGGAAGCTCTCATAATTATGGCTAAGGGTTTGCTTACTTCCTTTGCTGCCTCCTTTAATATAACTGGATAGGCACCTGCGAGGTGATCTGATTGAGGTGTATAAGGCCTTGAATGGTTTGAGCATGCTCAATGCTGATGTGATTCTTCCTGTTACTCAGAATAATCACCTGAGAGGGCATAAATTCAAATTGAGGAAAGTCAGTTGTAGGATAGATGTGCGGAAGTTTACCTTTAGCCAGCAGGTGGTTGATTGCTGGAACAAACTTTCATCTGTCATTGTTGAAGTTGATAGCTTAAATAGATTCAAGGCAGAACTTGACAAACATTTGGAGCGAGTGGATGGATGAAATAGTTTGCAGATGATACAAAGGTTGGCAGGGTTGTTAATGACAGTAATGGCAGTGTGCTACTGCAACAGGATCTAGATAATTTGCGTAGATGGGCTGAGAAGTGGCAACTGAAGTTTTACCTTGACAAATGCAAAGTACTGCATATGGGTAGAAGTAACTCCAGAGAAACGTACCAACTGTGTGGTACTAAACTTAAGGTGGTAGAAAATGAAAAAGATCTGGAAGTAATTGTGCAGTCAGATATGAAGTTTTCTGAGCAACGCAGACAGGCTGCCAGGGCAGGTCATGGGGTTTTGTCAATGATATATAGGAATTTTGCTAGCAGGGAAAAGGTGGTGATTATCCCTCTGTATAAGGGAATGGTCAGGCCACGCCTTGAGCACTGCGTACAGGTCTGGAGGCCTCATTTTAGGAAGGATGTAGATTTACTTGAGCGTGTACAGAGAAGGGCAACAAGATTGGTGAGGGGAATGAAGGGATCCTCTTACCAAGAGAGGCTTAAGTTCTGCAAATTGCAGTGGCTGGAGACTAGGCACCTGCGCGGTGATCTGATTGAGGTATATAAGGCTTGAGGTATTTAATGAGGTATATAATTGAGGTATTTAATGGGTTGAGCACGCTGAAATCTGATGGGATCCTTCCACTTGTTCAGATTACGAACCTAAGGGGGCATAAATTCAAATTAAGAAAAGACAGATGTAGAGTAGATGTGCGGAAATTTGCCTTTAGCCAGCGGGTGATTAATTGCCGGAACAAACTTCCATCTGTCGTTGTGGAGGTTGAATAAATTTAAGGAGGAACTGGACAGGCATTTGGAGGGAATGGTGTGATTTTTTTTGGCTGATGCTGCAGAAGCTCATACACTTGCTTTCTTGCATCACATGCCACTGCTACTACTACTACTATAAGGGTGTGTTTTTTTTTTTTTTTTTTTTTTTGGCTGATGCTATATAAGCTTGCTTTCTTGCATCATGTGCCTTTGCTAATGCTAATACTATTTCTTAGTTGGTATGAAAAGCCTAGTAGCTTCCAAGATTAATTCTTTGAAATGCTTCCCATTTTGTATTTTTAATCCAGAATTATTTACATTTTAATAAAAGTAACAATCTTATAATAGCAAACTTGGCCATCACCATGAGTTTCCTTACTTTTCAACTACTTTTAAACAAATGGCATCAGTGAATGGTTACTTAATCTGGAACCTTGTTTCAGGACTTATTGGTCCCTCTCCAAGATAGTGTGGTCTAGTTACATTTCCACAACGAAAGGATAGTGAAGTTGTTCAGTGTGGGATGCCATGTGGAAAGTGAAGTTAGAATAAGCATACATTTAAAACTTAGTAGAAATCAGAAATCACAGTTTCTATTTTAGCCTTTACAGAATTCTTTAGAGTAGGGAGACTTTAAATCCTGCTACCCAAAAATTAAATTCTTAGTAAATGCAAAGATCTTAATGTTTATTTAATGTGCAGTGAACTTTATTTTTGCCATGAGTTGCCTTGGTATTAAGCTACTTTTAAATGAATGGTATGGTGGAAAGAAACTGATGATTTGCTTCTGCTTGGGATTGCTCTGGAAATAGTTGACAACCCAGTGTTTTCAGGCAGATTATTTATTCGAGGGAAAGCTATATCTTCATGTTTAATTTCTTCTCCAAAATAGGAGAAATGATGTTGAGTGAGCCTCATCTGGTCAGAAGCCCTAAACTTGTGGATGGTATGGTTTTTAATTTACTTGACAAAGGAAGGGTGTAATCGTTCAATTTCATGGTATGTTTAATTCTCAACAAGTTCCTGCCCTGTGTCTGGAGGTTTTCTGTAGACCATTGTGTTAATGTTGTTTTTGATGACATTGGCCTTGACATCTAGGAAGGGAAAGGAGCTCTTATTCCAATTTCAAGGGTTAAAGAAATATTGATTTTTTAAGTTGAATAAAATTCATCCAGAATTTCTTTGTTGTAGTTCCATGTGATGAAAATACCATCAGCAAAGTGTCATATTTGAATTAAAATACAGTATCTTTATAATTAAAATATCCCTATTTGTAGCACAGCTGCAAATAGGGATATATTTTTAAAATATCCCTATTTGTAGCACAAAGAAAAATAAAACATACACAATCAGTATGTTTTTTACATGTTTTATTTTTCATGCTCTATTGTTTTCTTAGCTACTAACTCTTCTTCATCTCAGTGCCATAATATAGTTGGTGACAGAGGGTTTCTCAGTCCTTCTGCAAACCTTCACATTTTAATTAAAATTTTTTAAATTTCTGTTTATTTTCATTAACAAATTGGCTGTCAGGCATGTTAGTCTACATTGTAAAATAGAAACTTGGAATAAAAATAGCATTGTTCTCTGTAATAAGCAATCATTTCATTGTAATTATGTGGTGCAGAGCTAATTAACAACGTTTTTCAGCAAGATGCCAAAGAAATACAATGTAAAATTTCAGAAGGCACATGCAAAATTTTCCTTGCGTTGTAAAATCTACTAAGTTGTTTTAGTTGAAATCAACTAAGTTGTCTTTGCCCCACTAGAGAATTACCAGAAGATCGGCATTTAAGGAATTGGTAGCAGAGTTTCGAGAAGTTGAAGCTGATTGAGCAGGACAAGGTTTCTCAAAATGGAAAGTGGAATGCAATGTGCTATCATCGGCAAAACTATGGATAGGATTTCCAGTCAATGAAAGAAGGTCATTAATATACAAGAGGAAAAGAGTGGGGGAAAGAACTGAACCTTGGGGGACACCAGCATTAGTGGAGAAGTTAGAAGACAGAGAGCCATCTACCATCACCCTCAGTGAGCGATCAGAGAGAAAACTGGATAACCAATTAATAAATACAGTTGGCAAACCATAAGATGGAAGCTTGTTTAGAAGACCTTTATGCCAACACGATCGAAAGCCTTTGAGATGTCAAGAGAAATTACTTGTGTTTCACCGAACCTTTCCATTGAATTAGTCCATAAATGGGTAACATAAGCCAGAATATCACCAGTGGATCGACACTGACGGAATCAATACTGGCGATCGTTGATCAGATGGAAGGTTTCTAGATAGTTTAAGAGTTGGTGGTTAATTGATTTCTCCATTACTTTAGAAAGAGTAGAAGTAATTGCAATGGGATGATAATTGGATGGAAGGGATTTGTCACCCTTTTTAGGAACTGGCTGGATATGAGTAAATTTCCAAGCAGAAGGAAAAACACCTTTGGAATAAGAAAGTGAAAAAAGGCGGCAAAGAATAGGAGTAAGTTTAGAAGCACAGGTTTTGAGAACAAGTGGAGAAATACCATCATGACCTGGAGCTTTCTTAGCATCAAGATTCATCAAAATCCTTCTGATATCCTTTTGACGGAAGACCACAGGAGGCATTGAATGGAGCGTGTTGGGAATGGTGAGAGGTGTTTTTCCAAGATCATTAATACATGAGCTGGAAGAAAAATGGGATGCTAGCAGATCAGCTTTATGCTTGGCTGAAGTGACAACAGAACCATCTGGTTTGGACAGAGGTGGGAGCAGAGATGGGCAAAAGTTGCGGCCAGTAGCTTTGGCAAGAGACCAGAATGCTCGGCTACCATTAGGGCAAGAAGAAAGTTTTCTACTCTTAGCCTGTTCAAACTCTAGTTTGGACTGATTAATTACTGCTTTACAATTGTTGCGAGCTTTGGTGTAGGCAGAAAATGAAACTGAAGAATTAGAAACAAGCCAATTACGATATGCAACATTCTTCTCTTGAACAGCCTTAGCACATTTATTGAAAAACCAAGGTTTAGATAAGGGACGAGATTTTAAAGTGGAGTGTGGGATAAAGGATTCCATTCCTGCAAGAATAATTTCACTGACACGATCTGAGCAAACGTTGACATCAGAAGTTTTGAAACAGTAATCCGACCAAGGAAAAGAAGTCTCGGAGGTCATCCCATTTTGCATTCTTGTAATGCCAAACAACACGAGGTTGGGAATAGCCATGAGATAAAGGTTCCATTGGAGAAGAGACAATCACCAAGTTGTGATCTGAATTGCCTAAAGCACCTCTCACTTCGACCGTGTACTTAGAAGGGTTGTTTGTGAGAAAAAGATCAAGCATATTGGCTGTATGATTAGGATTGTCCGGTATTTTTGTAGGTAAATGAACAATCTGTGCTAGGTCATTAGTAATTGCAAAAGCTTCAGCATCTCGACCTGCTGAGTCGGTGTGACTAGAAAATGTAAGCCAGCTGGAGTTGTGAACATTAAAATCACCAAGGAAAATTACCTCACTGTTAGGAAAGTTGGACTGGAGAAAGTCAAGTTGCAAAGAGAGGAAGTCAAAGAGCTCCAAGTGATTAGTGGAGTTGGGAGAATGGTAGAGACAACAGATGAATTTGACACAATGAGGTAGAGAGATTTTAAGCCAGAGAAGATCAAAGAGAGGAGATTCCAAATTGCCAAGTCTCTGACAGGGAATATCAGAATGGACATATGTACAAGTACCACCTTTGAGGCGAAAGGAATCATATATTGAATAATTTGGGCATCTGAGATGAGCAGTAGTTGAATCAACCGATAACTGAGATTCTGTCAGAAAAAGTACATGGAGTTTGGCAGACTGCAAGTGGAAATGGACATCGTATATTTGTGAAATGAATTAGGATGTGCTTGGGAGGTTTAGATCTTTTCGCAGATAAGCTTGCTCTATTAGTTTGACAATTCATGGTGTATTCAATAGTAAGAAAAAGTGGGTGGGACATGCTGTATGAAGTAATGAAATTTTTGGATATGGCGTACACGTGGTAAGAATACACACAGATCCTTGACATAACGTGGCCTCGACAATGCTCCCCGCATACACACTACTCGGATTCCCTCCAGTCGCTATCTGGCAGAGTAGAGGTAGCAAGATTATACACTAGCTGATCCGGAAGCCTCCTAGAAGCTGGCTGCTAGTTAGTACACCGGACCGAACCTATTGGTTCGGTCCGGTGTACTAACTAGTGGCCAGCCTGCGAACACCGTTTTAGAGCTGTACCCTTGAAATGTAAGGAATATTGGATCTCGCCACGACGTTCATCATAACCTCAAAAGTCATCAATCATACTCTGCATGATGGAAGAGATAGGGAAGGGTTGACCGGAACTTAGCTCTAGAGACTAAACGTGGGTTCCACCACTTCAAGCCTCCAATAAGCAAAGTGGTGGTATTTCACCGGTTGATGAAAGTCATCTACCACCTAGTACTGCCTGGTAACATAGAGGGGCGGCGTTCTTCCATGTGGTGTGGGCGCCACACCTCGACCCCTGCTTACGTTGGTTCACACCTGGGTGGTCACCCACCATGTACTTGTGCATGGAGGTTATACCCAGGATTACTAACAGTCCCACCATCGTGAAGGTGCAAGCAGAGGATTTGGCTGTCACAGACCGTCCGGACTTCGCCGAAATTGGGTCCACTTGACTTGAGTGTCACCCGAATATCAGTTCCATCAGCTTGTCTGGCATATCTGAGAGAATGTCTATGATAACCTCAAGGACCAAAGAAAAATTTATTTATTAAAATTTAGTTGGCAGTACATCATTTTTAATTTGAGGCAGAACTTGAAAAAAATTTTTTATGGACTAGTTTCAGTGTTTCTTGTTGTTGTTAAAGATAGAGTTGAAGCAATACATGTTTTCCAGCATCATGTCTATCAGTTGCATTGTGATAACCTACCAAATGCTATTATGAAAAAACAGAATTAATGTGCAGTAGTCAGGGAACGAACCATTTAGAAGCATATTGATGTAATATTTTTTTGGTTATGGCTTATTTAATTTTACTAGTTCATAAAATTCTGTTTTTAACATTGAATTTTTCCATGGAGGTTATTTTTTTCAAGCTGTTTTGCATGGACTGCTATTTTCTCCAGGCCATTTTTTAATACCTAATTTTTTAGACTTGACAAAGTAGATATCTTATTCATCTCACTGTTATGGTATGAAGCATTATCTATGAACTATAACAGAATTAGCTGGAAAATTTGGAATAAATTTTTCTTTGGTCCATTTTTGAAACTTTTCACTATTCATTTCCATATGATAATCCCTACTTCATTATGTTTGTTATTTGTTATTTGGTTTTTAGGAGCATTAGCAACTAAGGCCATATTGCTCCGGGATATGCGGTGGTCATTCCCTGACCTTTCCACATCCTCCATATTTGGTGGTGACGGGCTCGAATCCCGGTCTAATTCAGAAGCATGTGCTACGCTTCTGCTCCTGCCCACCTGGCTACTGAGGCACCTACTTCATTATGTATCTCTACTTTACTTATATATTATCAGCTCAGCTATAATAACTACAAAGTCTCTTCCTGCATGAACAATAATCAGTCTGTTTCCTTTTACATAAAGAGCAGGTGAATCCTTTTTCATCATTATACCATTTTTTTAAGAACAGTATGCAGACTGTGAATGAAAGTCTCCTCTGTATAAACAATTGATTTATTTTGTTCTTGGTCTCTTAATATTCCACAATTTTGCATATTATGCCTTTCAACCAACATTTTTTTATTATTTGCTGTCTTTTTCCATTTAAAGCCTATTTCTTTTAATAATCTTTATAAACTTGTATTTGACAAATATAAAGAAGGGTTCTGCTTAAAATCTGTCTTCAGATTTCTGATTGTTGGTGACATTTTTTCTACTACATAAAAGTCATGAACTAATCTTCATATAGCACTTTTATCAAAAATCATCAATCTGTCTCTTCTTTCAACATTCTTATTGATTAAACAAATTCTCCAGTATTACTCATTTTTGAGTTTATTCTGTTTATTGACATTTCTGAAATTCTTGTAGCAGCAGCAGCAGCAGCTCTCTCTTGAACTTTGTTTACTGGAACAGTAAAGTTTACTATTTCTGAATCTTTTGTCATAAAACTTAAAACATTAGAAATAATTCCTTGTCCTTGGCTATGTACACTCATATGCTTTATACATGAGGACACTGTTTAAATTTCTGGAATTAGTTCAAACAAACAAACATGCAAAAACAGATTAAACCTTTTAATTGCCATGAGCTCTTACTACTGCTAACCAACCTATTTCTGAGTAATGATTTTACTGATACACGTGTATGCCCACATATTCACTTATTTGAAACAACTAATAGTGAAGTAAGCAGTTCCCCTTTCTTTATTTGCACTGGCATAACATCTAATAGCAGTATTTCTCAAACAGTAAAGACTATTATTCCAACGGTTTATATAATTGTATAACAACTGCAAAATAGCAATTATTTTTATCTCAGTACATTTAATAACATAGTATATATTTAAAAGTGTAAAACTATTGGGAGATAAACAACAAAAAGATGTATTGTCTGAATGGCTATTTTATGTAGATAGGATGGAATTGGAAGTTTTTTTGAATACTTGTCCAGTAATAGAATTTTGCAAAATTCTGAGGTTCCATAGGTTTGTCATGAACATTCCTTTAGTAAAGTGTAAATGTAGGGTAAAGTAATGTAAACATAGTAATGAAATGTAAAAGTAATGTAAAGTAACATAAATGTAGGGTGTAGGGTAAATGTCCTCGAAGAAATTAATATGAGGGGCCCATCAAGCTCTCAGCTGCCCAGCTCAATGACAGAGCTCACTCCTGTGCTTCAGGCAAACCAGAGGCAATCTCCAAGGCAGAATGCGCTGGGCCCAAAGGAACTAGTTATTGTTGGTGATTCTATTTTCAGGGAGATGGGGAATATACTATGCAAGGAGGATAGGTGGAACAGGACCAGGGTATGTCTGCCAGGGGCAAAAATTGATGACATTGTAGAGCAGATATCATCTTTTAAGGGCCCAAAGATGATGTTGTTGTACATGTTGGAACCAATGACATTAAGAGTAAGAGATCTGCAGATTTACTCAACAAGTACAGGTCAATGTTGAAAAAAAGTCATGAGTTAGGGTTGAATGTGAAAGTATCTGCAATTCTGCCCAGACGCGATAGGAGGGAGTATATGATGAAAGCCTTGTCGATCAATTCGGCCCTGGAGAGATTGTGCAAGGCTCAAGGGGTAGAATTTTTTTCAGCCTGGTGCTTGTTGACAGGAGAGATTGTTCTACAGGAATGGGGTACACTTAAATAGAAAGGGTTCAAGAATATTTGCTGATGTTATCGAGGCAGTGTTAGGTGTGTCAGAAAACTGCTAGCTTAGGGGGATACACAGACTAAAAGGTTAACAGTGGCTGCAGGCAGAGGCAAAAGTGATCCTTGCATTGCTTCTATTAGAATGAGTATTAGCCTGGAAAGCAAGGTAATGGAGATTTCCAGGACTGCTGCGAGTCATAGTGGAACAAGTAAATACATGGGCTGTGTTAGGGTAACTAAGAGTAAGAACAGGTTATGTTGTGTTATTATTTTGGTTTTTAGGAGCATTAACAACTAAGGCCATATTGCTCCAGGATATGCGGTGGTCATTCCCTGACCTTTCCGCATCCTCCGTATTTGGCGGTGACGGGCCTTAACCCCGGTCTAATCAAGAAGCGGGTGCTACGTAGGAACAGGTGCATGTATACTTGCATGTACACCAATGCTAGGAGTATAGTTAATAAATTTGATGAGCTTGAAGTGCTAGTCAAGACATCAAAGGCAGATGTTGTTGGGATATCAGAGACGTGGTGTCACACAGATATGAGCAGTGCAGAATTGGAATTTGCAGAGTACAATGTGTACAGAAAGGATAGACAGGACAGGAAGGGAGGAGGGGTTATGCTGTTAGTTATGAAACACAGAAAATCTAAGGAAGTGCATCCAGTTGATGTTGGTGGACAATGCAGTGTTGAGTCGGTTTGGTGTGAAATAAGCATTGGCAAAGGAAAAATGAGAGTAGGTGTGTGTTATAGGCCAAATGAATCTGATGAGTATAATGAGCAATTGTTCACAGAAATAAGAGTGGGCCAGTAAATCAGAATGTCTTATAATGGGGGATTTTAACTTTCCAGATATTGACTGGAACTTGTGCGTTGGTCACTCGCACACTAGCAACACTTTTGTGGATTTATTGGATGACTGTTTTCTACAGCAACGTGTTCGAGAGGCAACCGGAGGGAGTAATACTCTTGATCTGATTATCAGTAGTGATTCTTCATGCATTAAGAATCTGCAGATAAAGAAACCACTAGGTGGCAGTGATCACAGTGTGCTGAAGTGGGATTTACTCAAAGAGGTAACTATCATCAAGGGTAAAGGGAACGGTTTTTGCTTTCGTAAAGGAGACTACGGAGGTCTGAGATGGTATTTAAATTCTATACGGCGGGACCAACTGATGATGTTACCAACAGCAAATTCAAAATGGGAAGCATTCAAAGAATTAATCTTGGAAGCTACTAGGCTTTACATACCAAATAAGAAATATTGTTCAAGGTTTAGGCCTAAATGGATGTCAGATGAACCATTGAGACATGTGGCAGAGAAGAATAATGCATGGGATACATATAAATTAATGGGTGACATGGAAGCCTAAGATAGATATAATCTGGTCTGTAACCAAGTCACAAAGGAGGTTCGGCAGGCAAAGGCTGATTATGAGGCGCCTCCGTAACCAGGTGGGCCGGAGCAGCAGTGCGTAGCACACGCTTCTTGATTAGACTGGGGTTCGACTAATGCTCCTAAAAACCAAATAGCAACAGCTGATTATGAGAAATCTTTGGCAAAGGATGCAAAGAAAAACAGCAAAGAGTTCTTTACTTACGTAAACTCTAGAAGGAAAGGGACGAATCAGATTGGACCACTTAACATAGATGGATTGACTATTGATGATAATGCTCAGGTGGCTGACAGACTGAAAGAGTATTTTCATCTACATTCACACGTGAGGAGTCATTCAATGAGGGGAGTGCCAGAGGTTTATCAAACGCTAACAGGGAGCTAAGTGATTTTGTAATAACTAAAAGCAAAGTGGAGGAGAAATGGTTGAAGCTGAACATAAGGAAGGCACCTGGGGTAGTAGTAGTAGTGGCATGTGATGCAAGAAAGCAAATGTGTGAGCTTATGCAGCATCAGCCAAAAAAAAAAAAAAAAAATCACACCATTCCCTCCATATGCCTGTCCAGTTCCTCCTTAAATTTATTCAACCTATCAACTTCCACAACGACAGATGGAAGTTTGTTCCAGCAATTAACCACCCGCTGGCTAAAGGAAAATTTCCGCACATCTATTCTACATCTGTCCTTTCTTAATTTGAATTTATGCCCCCTTAGGTTCGTAATCTGAACAAGTGGAAGGATCCCATCAGAATTCAGCGTGCTCAACCCATTCAAGGCCTTATATACCTCAATCAGATCACCGCGCAGGTGCCTAGTCTCCAGCCACTGCAATTTGCAGAACTTAAGCCTCTCTTGGTAAGAGGATCCCTTCATTCCCCTCACCAATCTTGTTGCCCTTCTCTGTACACGCTCAAGTAAATCTGTATCCTTCCTAAAATGAGGCCTCCAGACCTGTACGCAGTACTCAAGGCGTGGCCTGACCATTGCCTTATACAGAGGGATAATCACCTCCTTTTCCCTGCTAGCAAAATTCCTATATATCATTGACAAAACCCCATGACCTGCCCTGGCAGCCTGTCTGCATTGCTCAGAAAACTTCATATCTGCCTGCACAATTACTCCCAGGTCTTTTTCATTTTCTACCACCTTAAGTGTAGTATCACACAGTTGGTACGTTTCTTTGGGGTTACTTCTACCCATATGTAGTACTTTGCATTTGTCAAGGTTAAACTTCAGTTGCCACTTCTTAGCCCATCTGCCCAAATTATCTAGATCCTGTTGCAGTAGCACACTGCCATTACTGTCATTAACAACCCTGCCAACTTTGTATCATCTGCAAACTTCGACATTAAGCCTGATATACCTTCATCAATATCATTGATAAATATACAAAACAACAGTGGACCTAACACCGAACCCTGTGGGACTCCACTAATAACATTAGTCCAAGAAGAGCAGCACCCATTGATTACCACCCTCTGTCTTCTAGCACTTAACCATCCTTTTATCCATTGTAGCAACTTACCCTTAATACCATTTTGCTCCAATTTGTACAATAGTCTTCCATGCGCAACAGTGTCAAAAGCTTTCCTGAAATCCAAATATATGATATCAAAATTATTTTTCGCATCCAGTTCCTTTGTAACCACATCATAATATCCTATCAAATTTGTCAGACAAGACTTTCCCTTAACAAACCCATGCTGTGTCTGAATTATTGCTGCAGTCTTGTCTAGATGATCCTGCAATGCATCTTTAACCAGTGACTCCATTATTTTACCCGGAACAGAAGTTAAACTAATTGGTCTGTATTTACTCGTGTCACCCTTCGATCCCCCTTTGTGAATTGGGGATACATTTGCACATCTCCAGTCCGTGGGAACCTCCCCTGAGTCCAAGGATGCTCTCATAATTATGGCTAAGGGTTTGCTTCCTTCCTTTGCCGCCTCCTTTAATATAACTGGATAGATCCCATCCACTCCAGGTGCTTTTCTTACGTTTAACTTCAACAATTTCTCTTCCACTTTGCTCTCAGTTATTACAAAATCATTAAGTATCTTGCTACAATTTGATAACCTTCTGCCATTTTCAAACCTTAATAATTCCTCACGTGTGAATGTAGATGCAAAATACTCATTCAGTTTGTTTGCTATCTGAGCAGGATCATCAACAGTCGAACCATCGATGTCAAGTGGACCAATCAGATTCACCCCCTTCCTCTTAGAGTTTATATAAGTAAAGAAATCCTTGCTGTTTTTCTTAGCATCTTGGGATGGATGGGATCTATCCAGTTATATTAAAGGAGGCAGCAAAGGAAGGAAGCAAACCCTTAGCCATAATTTGAGAGCTTCCTTGAACTCAGGGGAGGTCCCCATGGACTGGAGATGTGCAAATGTATCACCAATTCACGAAGGGGGTTCAAAAGGTGACACAAGTAACTACAGACCTGTTAGTTTAACTTGTGTTCTGGTGAAAATAATGGAATCACTGGTTAAAGAAGCATTGCGGGAACATCTAGACAAGCCTGCAGTAATAGTTAAGACACAGCATGGGTTTGTTAAAGGGAGGTCTTGTCTGACCAATTTTATTGGATACTATGATGTGGTCAGAGAAGAACTGAATGCCAAAAATAATTTTGATATCATATACTTGGATTTCAGGAAAGCTTTTGATACTGTTGCACATGGAAAACTGCTGTACAAATTGGAGAGGTATGGCATTAAGGGTAAGTTGCTACAATTGATAAAGGGATGGTTGAGTGGGAGACAACAGAGAGTGGTAATCTATGGACACTGCTCTTCATGGACAAATGTTGTTAGTGGAGTTCCCCAGGGTTCGGTGTTGGGCCCATTGTTGTTTTGTATATTTATCAATGATATTGATGAAGGTATATCAGGCTTACTGTTAAAGTTTGCAGATGATACAAAGGTTGGCAGGATTTTTAATGGCAGTAAAGACAGTATGCTACTACAACTGGATCTAGATAAGTTGGGACAGTGGGCTGAGAAGTGGCAACTGAAGTTTAATGTTGACAAATGCAAAGTTCTGCATATGGCTAGCTTTAATCAAAGAGAAATGTACAAACTCTGTGGTACTACACTCAGGGAAGTGGAAAGTGAAAAAGACCAGGGGGTAATTGTGCAGTCAAATATGAACTTCGCCGAGCAGTGCAGACGGGCTGTTAGGGAAGGTCATGGAGTCTTGTCAATGATATATAGGAATTTTGCTAGCAGGGACAGGGAAGTGATTACCTGTTATTTATACAAGGCAGTGGTCAGGCCACACCTAGCGTACTGTGTACAGGTCTGGAGGCCTCATTTTAAGAAAGATATAGCGTTGCTAGAATGAGTACAAAGAAGGGCAACAAGATTGGTGAGGGGAACAAAGGGGTGATCTTACCAAGACAAGCTTCAGTTCTGCAAATTGCAGTGCATGGAGAGTAGGCACCTGCAAGGTGATCTGATTGAAGTGTATAAGGCCTTGAATGAGTTGAGCAAGCTGAATGCTGATGGGATTTTTCCTCTTTCTCAGACTAAGGACCTGATGGGGCACAGTTTTAAATTGAGGAAAGATAGTTGTAGAATAGATGTGTGGAAATTTGCCTTTAGCCAGCTGGTAGTTGATTGGTGGAACAGGCTTCCATCTTTTGTTATCGAAACTAATAGCCTAAATAAATTTAAGGCTGAGCTGGACAGGCATTTGGAATGAATGTAGGAGTGAAATGGGAGGGGGTTTTTTTTTTTTTTTATTTTGGCTGATGCTGCATAAGCTTGCTTTTTTGCATCTTGTGCCTCTACTAATGCTAATGCTAAATCTAGCCAATAGATATAGAGGATCAAATAGACAAAGGTAAATGAAGTGAGCAGTTCTCAGTTTTCATTTATGCTAACATAACATCTAATAGCAGTTGCTGTACTTCTGAAACAGTAAAGACTATTATTTCAACAAGGTTCTGCTGTTCCATGACAGCCAAATCGTCAAATGATCTATGTCCAAAATTAGAGCAATTGACTCAGGCCTAAATCATCTCCATCAGTGTCTTAGACTATCAAGTGGTAGTCTTAATTATTATCGTTGGAAAAATGTTCGTGACAAACTTCAGGGACCCCTTAATTATTAATATTGATGTATTTTATGATTCTCTCCATCAAATATTCTTTCTTGGGTTTTGTCAAATCATATACTAGCAGCATTGCTGCTAATACACTATATCCCTGAAATAGGCGCCTCCGTAGCCACAGGTGGGCAGGAGCAGCAGTGTGTAACACACGCTTCCTGATTAGACCAGGGTTCGAGCCCGTAACCACCAAATACGGAGGATGCGGAAGGTCAAAGAATGACCGCCACATATCCCCAGCCCAGGTAAAGGGTTGGCGGCAGGAAGAGCATCCGGCCGTAAAAATTTCATGCCAAAACGAGGGAAAAAGGCGAGGGGGGAAAAAAAAACACTATATCCCGAAAGTATTTAGACATTAGTACTTTCCAAGAAATGTACATTTATTTAGTAAATAAAGTGCAAGCCAACCTTACCTTAATGGTGACAGCAATCTTTCAAAGCACACTTTTGCCCAGTTTATGATAATAAATGAGTGATCTTCCTTTCTACTTCTTTAATATAGTTGCCAACAATTCAGTTGTAGTGTGGCACCTTGTTTATTTTCCTGATATAGCATTCTAGCTAAGGCCAAAGATATATATGGCACCTTATTTATTTTTCTAATATAGCATTCTAGCTAAGGCCAAAGATATATACTGTGAGATTCAGTCAGGACTCTGTGTCACCAGTTCAAATTCTAAAACTTAATTCTTCTCATATGAGAGGCTTATATGCCTGGCATTGTGGCTTAAAGCATAACATACCGGTACATTTATTATTTATTAATGAAAGCGGTCCCAGCAACATACCGGTATAGGATCCATTTCATGGAATTATCCAGAATGTTAACATAGGACACAACCATTATGGTTCAAAGAAATAGGACCAATGACAGCTTGAGCTAAAAGAGGCAGCCCCACACAGTGATATCCCCTCCAAACTTTAATGTTAGAATAATGCACTGTAATAATTAGTGTCCTCCAGGAATTGACCCAGTTCACATTGCACCATCTGGCCTGGACAATGTGTATCTCAGCACATTCCATTATTCAAAGTCCAAAAAATAATAATGCATCACTTGTGATTTGCAGCCTCACTATGAAAGCCAAGGTTTTGTAATGCCTACAGATAGTGGGAGCATTTAAAGTCACTCCTGTTGATACTTGTACTTGTGGTTTGCAAAGACAGTTGTTGAAATGATGTAATTAACTTCTTTGAGAATTGCCAATCCTCCTTAAGTATTCTTGATCTACATGATCATATTTTTTGCTGCCTGGCCAGTAGAGTTATGCACTATATCCCTAGTTCAAATCTATAAAATGTGGTAATATTCTTATAGCTGTTTATCTTGTTTAACTCCTCTGATCCTTTATGGCTGTCCCAGAGTATAAACAGAAAAAATAGTTAAGTTATTATTCCTTCACTGATGTTCTTCCATCATTATGCATCAGCTAACTTGAAGGTTTAGAGTACCATGTAATAGTTCTTAAATGCTTCCACCAGATTGCATTTAGAATAAAAATGGTTGACAGATATAGAATCCAGCAGTGAAACTTCTAAAATTCAGTAAGCTCTACTCTGACCCATACTGGCTTTTATTGATATGCATACGTATGGTGTTCCCTTGCCACTTCATAGCTGCAACAATTCTGCATTTGACCTTTTAGACCTGTTTCACTAATGCTGAAGAATATATACTTAAGAATATAGTGTATTAAGATAATAAAATAATTTAACTTTTCTGTATTATTTCTTCTTTCAGATAAAAAATCTTTCAAAAACATGATGCTGATAGCACTATATAGCAAAATAAAGATGGCACCACATAGCTGTGATACAAAAATATTAGGCTTTAATTCACAATATTGGAAAACTAGGTGCATACCAACCTTCAAGCAACTTAAAGAGTGACTGTAAATATGATACATATAATAAAATATGTAGCATTTTGTAATATTACCACATTAAGACAATAAATATATATATTTATTATATATGTGTGAGAATCACTCAAAGTTTTCCCCTATAATATTTTCCCTTAGAAAACATTTTAAATCTTTTGTGACTTAAGTGGGATATCACCAATACTGCAGTCATATATTTCTCTAATATCCTTTGAATTATGAAGTATACTTTATTCAGCTTCTATGTAATCCTTACAAACATTAAATAAAATAATAAAATTATAAGTTATTAGTATGTATAAAATAATTTTGTTCAACACTTTTGGGAAGCAGTTTTATTCTTGAATCCCACTTAGTCTGTAGTGCCCATATATATACATATATATAGATGCATATACAGTCGGACCTCTCCTTAATGAACTTCCTTATAGCGAATTTTTTTTGATTTCACCTTGGTCATTACATTGAAAATAGTTTCCGTATAATGAACTGATTTTAAGAGACCTGGGTGCACATTGCTCACACCTCTCACCTTTAGGCAATAGAGCTGATGCTGTAGAAAGCACAAATTAAGAGCTAAAATGATTAAGACTGAAAAACAGTGGTACCTGTAAAACCTATGCAATCACCTCTGCTGTACTGCGAAGTTGCACTGGTCAACTGCTATCTATGTGTCCACAGCCAATAGCAAAGATTAAGGTATATTCCCGACATTGGCAATGGTCAACCTGTTTTCTAGTGTAAGACCCTATTAAAGAATTAGGAGAGAGTGATTTTCCTTTATCCTGGAAATTCATGTAGTTTCACAGAAATGAGTCGTCCCTACTTCCAATAAATTTCACCTGCCGCTGTTTACATGGAAGGTACAAGTGGACCCTAATCAGTTTTGTTTTAATTTCTGTGCAAGTAAACCTTACAATGTCTAAGAGGAATCCTTCAGTGTAGTGGAAAAAGTGGAAGTGCTTAATAGTGTAGATTGGGGCATTTAAAAAAAAAGAAATCGCTTTAAAATTTGGTATCCCTGCCCATAATGTGTCAGCCATTCTGAAAAACTGTTTTGATTCTTGAACTGTTTGAGGAAATGGGACTCAGTTGGAAGCGTGCAAAATTATGCCTGTATGAAGATGTAGATGAAGCTCATTCGAGACAGAACATGCCGACATCAGGGCCATTAATAAAAGAAAAAGCTATGGAGTATGCATCTTTTTTGGGGCATAAAACATTCCAAGCCAGTTCTAGGTTGACTGGACAAATTTAAAAAGCACCATGGCTTACTTGAAAAAGTTATTGCTGGTGAAAGTGGAGTTGTAATCGAAATCATTCTTCTCTTTCTTGGTGATTCCCTTCTATTTCTGGACCCCCCCCCCCCCCCTCTTTCTCTCTCTCTCAGGGGTAACTCAGAATTTTTTTTTTTTTTTTTTTTTTTTTTTTGGCTGGTGCAGCAAAAGCCTCAGGCTTCCTTGCACCATATGGCTAATTATAATAATAATAATAATAATAATAATAATAAGACTGTACCCATTAGTAAGAAACAGTTTTGAAAAAATTATGGAGGACTACGAACCCAAAGAAATATTCAACGTTGATGAAACAGATCTATTTTTTAAATGTTTACTGAGTAAGACTGACCGCTTAAAGGTGATAAATGTTTAGAGAGTAAAAATAGTAAGGGGAGAATTAGTCTTGGTTGGTGCAAATATGGCTGGTAATGAAAAACTGAAGCTTTTTGGTAATAGGCAAAAGTAAACAACCCTGATGTTTCAAAGAAGTAAAGTCATTAGAGTTGGACTACAACAAAAAATTTTTGAACAGTGGATTTTAAATTTTTATAGAAAGATGACAAAAGAAAACAGAAAAATTGCGTTGAACAATTTCACTTGGTAATTTGGTCACTAATTTGGACACTAATTTGGTAATAAGGTCACTTGGTAACCTTTACTTGGTAATTTCAAAACTTACAAGTGTGAAGCTTGTTTTCTTCCCTCCGAATACCTTGTCTAAACTGCAACCAGCCAACCAAGAATAAAATGTACTATCCAAGGCGCATACTGAAAAAATTATACTGAGAATAGAAATAGAAACCAACCAACCTACAGATTCTGTTATAGATTTGCATAACAAGAGTTGCCGAAAGTGTGGAGTCAAGATGTGACAGAAACAGTGATTAAGAATTGTTTCACAAAAGCTGGTTTTGCTAAAGTGCCAATTAACAGCAATTAGAGGGATGACTACTACAAGATATTGAGCAATCTCGGGAAGAACTCTAAGCGAGAGGTTTGATCTGTGGAGAAATTGTTCTTGACGAATTTTTAGGAGTTGATAATGATGTCATGGTAGCTGAATATCCAAATGACTCCAACATTTTGGAGAGTATTCAAAGAACTAAACAATATCTACAATGAGTTGGATGAAAATGAGGGCAACAAAGGCAGTATTAAACCTTCCAAACATGAAATGTTGTCAGTATTTGAAACTTTGTGTCGAGGCCTTCAGTGTCAAGAAAATGTGCCAGAAAATATATTTGAGTGTTTACATTTTGATGAATGAAGTACAGTAAAATCCATTGTACAACAAAAAATAACCAAATATTTTATTGAAATAATTCTTAAAATATATTGTGTGCATCATGTAGGTAGTCATTTCTTAATATGTATGCATTAATAAATTAATTGCTTTAAAATGCTTGAAAATTTATTCATTCCCACTTATTTCTGATTTATTTCCCATCTTTTACTATATTTGCGAAATTACAATATTTTTCATTGTTGAAAAGGTCATATTTCTTTATAACAAAATTTCTGTTTTCCAAATTTTTTCAAATGAACAATCGATTTCGTTATATAGTGGTCTGTTTGTGTGTGTGTGTGTATATATATATATATATGAATAATATTGTTAAATTACACATATTCCATGTTTTAATTATGTCTGATGATGCTGAACTGCTGTAATTATTTAGAAAGTCAGAGGTGCATTCAGTACCTCTTCAGAGTGTACATTCTGTGAACTGCATATGCTTGCTCAGATCTGCATGCACAAATCTGAAACTAAAAATCTTGTTCCATTGAAAAAAATTAAAAGTTCCTATTTGCATTGATAATTTTTATTTTTACTGCTAGATTTCATTTTTTAAAGATGAAGTTCAAGTACTTTGAGTTTTGCAAATTTTCTTTCAGTTTTAAATTTTATAGACAAGAACTGCATGAGTATATAAAAACCTTTCTAAAAGTGGCAGTAATTTCTAGCTGATGAATTATTCAAAAAAAAATTTTGAATATGAGGATGTAATAAAGATATTTTAAAAACTAAAGATGAAATTGCAGGTGATAGGTATAATCAATCAATCTTTTGAAGGTAGGAAAATAATATAAATGTTTGTCAGTCTCAATCAGGATATGAATAGAAAACAAACCAAACCTTCCCACTAAGATTAACTATTATGGTGCCTCCGTAGCCAGGTGGGAAGGAGCAGCAGTGCGTAGCACACGCTTCTTGATTAGACCGGGGTTCAAGCCCGTCACCACCAAATACGGAGGATGCGGAAAGGTCAGGGACTGACCACCGCATATCCCGGAGCAATATGGCCTTAGTTGCTAATGCTCCTAAAAACCAAACAACAACAACAACAATTAATTACTATATTTAATAACCACTGTTATACTACATGAAATTAATAGTATAGTTTATTAAGCTTACAGCCCAAACCACTATACATTTAAGGTGACATTTCAGGCATCTTATTCACACCCATCATCAGACCAGCTACTATCAGACTCTTGCTTGCCGATGCTATCAGAACCTGATGTGTCTACTGATAGCTTCATTCTGGTATCACTGGCAAGCAGGTGTATAACATCAGCTGGTCTGATGATAAGTATCAGTAAGATGCCTGACACGTCACTCTAAATGTTTAGTGATTTGGGCTGTAAGCTTAATAAACTATATTATTAATTTCACATGGTATAAGAGTGGTTATTAAATATAGTAATTAATCTTTGTGGAAAACAACCACGTAACATCCTTCCCTAACTATATCAACTTTACCACTCCTACAAGATGTAGAACACAACTGTGTTTTTTCTTCTTCTGGAAGTTTACACAAAAATCATGAAAAACTTCATAAAAGAAAGAAGCTTTTCTCTTATTATAGAAAAAATACAACATATTGTTATTAGTAGTAGTGGTGGCAAATGGTGCAAGAAAGCAAGCTTATACAGCATCAGCCAAAAAAAAAAAAAAACCAGTTGCACCTGTCCATTTCCTCTAACAGTTTATTTTGTTCTTGAATGTATTCAATCTACTTACCTCTACAACATAAACTACTCTCTGGCTCAAGGCAGATTACCACATATCTGACCTGCAACCTTCCTTTAAATTTGAATTTGTCTCCTCGTGTGTTTAGTGTGAGCAAGAGGAAAAACTTCATCAGCATTCAGCTTACTCAATCCACTCCTGGCTTTAAATGCATCAATCACCTCCTTTCAGGAAACTAGTCTCCAGATGCTTCAATTTGCAAAACTGAGGCCTTTCCTGGTATGAACACTATTTTGCTCCCCTCAACAATATTGTTGCTCTACTCTGAACCCATTCCAATGATCTGTGTCCTTCCTAAAATGAAACTTCCAAACCTGTATGCAATGCTCAAGATGTTTACTAACCACTGCCTTATACAATGGGATAATCACTACCTTATGATTGCTGGCAAAATTCTTGTATATCATTGACAAAACCCCCATGAGCTGGCTTGGCAGCCTGTCTGCACTGCTAGAGAACTTCATATGTGACTGCAAAATTACCTACAGGTCTTTTTCATTCTCTACTGCCCTGAGTGTGGTACCACATAACTGGTATTTAAATATGGGATTACTGCTCCAAGGATGAAGTACCTTTCATTTGTCAATATTAAACTTCAATTGCCACTTCTCAGCCCATCTGCCTAATTTGTAAAGATCTTGTTGCAGTAACATACCCTGATTACTGTCATTAACCACCCTGCCAACCTTCATGTCATTGCAAACTTAGACACTAAGTCTAATATGCCTTCATCAGTATCATTAATAAATATAGAAAACAACAGTGGGCCCAGCACTCAACCCTGGAGGACTCAGCTAATAACATTATTCCAAGAAGAGCAGTGCCCATTGATAACAACACTGTCTTTTCTACTTAAGCATCTCTGTTGCTGCTATGGATAAATCCATAGCAGCAAGCCACATTGTTCCAAATCCATGTCACATTGCTCCAATTTGTAAAGCAGTCTTTAATGTGCAATAGTATCAAAAACTTTTCTGAAATCTAAGTATATGATATCAAATCTGTTACTGTCTCATTGCATCCAGTCAGATCGGTCATACAAGATTGCCCAAATCCAAGCTCTTACTGCAGTATAACTGTATTCCTGTCTAGATGATCCTGCATTCTTTAACCAGTGACTCCTTTATTTTCTCTGGAACAGAAGTAAAGCTAACAGATCTGTAAGTGCTCACCTCTCCCTTTGATCTTTTGTGAATTGAAGATGCATTTGCACATTTCCAGTCCATAGGGACATCCACTGAATTCAGGAATATTCTCATAATTATGGCTAAAGGTTTGCTTACAACTTTTGCTACCTCCTTTAATATTACTGGATAGATCTCATTCACTCTAGATGTCTTTTTATGTTTATCTTGAACAATTTCTCCTCCATTTTGTTTAGCTTGAACAATTTCTCTTCTCAGTTATCACAAAATGACAGTAATTTCTAACTGAGTAAATTATTCAAAATAAAATCCTGAATATGTGGATGGAATAGATATTTTAATAAGCTGAAGATGAAATTGCAGATGATAGTATAAATCAGTCTTTTGATGGTAATCAGGAAAATAATTTAAATGTTTATCAGTCTAAATCAGAATATAAATAGAAAATCAACCTTCCCACTGCTATAACATGTAGTTTTCAACTGTGTTTCTTCTGCCAGAAGTTACAAAAATCACAAAAAAACTTTATCAATTAAAGAAGTTTTTCTATTTTTATTTTGGAAGAAATACAGCATATGACCAAAAGTATTGAGGTAAGTACTTGCAGAGGCTTTTAATTCAAAAATGCATAGAACACCTTTGGCCTGTATGGCAGCCCCAACCTTTATGGGTGACTTACTGCAAGCTTCTGGTAGGTGACAGTCGGAAAACAATCTTCATTCCTTCTACAATGCAACTGCCAAAGCTGGTTTGTAAGAATGCTATTTTAGCAAAAACCTAATCTAGCACTACAGTTTATCATACAGGTGTTCAGTGGGTTTTAGGTTTGGTCTCCATGCCAGCCAGCCAACCAAACCAACTTTTCACATAATTGTCTATAAACTAGTCCTGTATGACATGGAGCATTGCCATTTTGCTTTGATAACCATGATATTGGATTTATGCACGGTTGCATACCGTTGAACTGAATGCTTTGTAGCATTCATACCTTTCATTTGTCGAATTACTGCCTGGTCTACTCTGTTTGAATAACATCATCCATAATGGATTTTGAGAGGTTTAGACACATTGAAGTTGCATGCACAGAAAGGTTACCAATGTGGTGATTGGCCACCCTTCTACACTAGAAGTCTAAGTTCCAATCCATGACCTGTACCAGTCTGTAACATACTGCTTCTGTACAGACAGACCCATGCAATTTATATCGGTACATCTAAGCCAATACATATTCATGAAGAACTTCTATGTGACCAAATAATTTTGATCACATAGTGTAAATGAAACTTGTTTCAAACAATAGTTACATATCTCAAGAAGAACGAAATGATCACATTCATACCAATGCTGATAGGAGCAGACGGAAAACCAAAGAAGTAAACAGCATATAAATGATATGTGGTCAGGAGAAGAGCTATCAGCAAACAATTGAGTTTTACTATAACAATGGCCATGTGATAGATAATAAAAAAGCATATTTAGTCATCTGAAGTTTGACGATCACTGTACAAGAGTAAAACACATTGAAAAGTTCAAGGATAGGCAATAAGGTACATTTTTTATCAACTTGCAGAAGCATACAAATTACATACCTGTCAACTCTTCCGATTTAGTTGGAAGATTTCCAATAATTAGGTGTCTTCTAGTTTTTTGACAACTTTAGCTTTTTTTCCAATTTTTAAGTTGCCATTCATTTCGTATATTTAGATTTGATTTTTTTTTTTTTTTTTTTTCAATTATAGATTAACAAAATTAAACAACAGACCTACCAAAATTAATGATATGCACATAAAATTAGATGGCTTTGCTCATGTTAAACCTAATTATAATAACCATGTCCCTACGTAAGTATGGTTTATTTTAATTTCTGGACAGTAGCATTGTATGAAGCTCTACGTTACTGTTCAGTTACTGTTTTTTACGTGGAGAGAAAAAGTTTGTTTTTTCACCAATGCCTTAACATTTATTAATTATCATTAGAATTCGTTATCAGTGCATTGCATGGTTATGAAAAGTGTAGGCTTGGTACATATCAGAAAAAATTTAATGTGAAAAACTGAAAATCTGAATTTTTCCCAAATTACATCCACAGATTAGAATTTGGGAAAACCAAATCAAATAATACATAAATAGACATACATAGAGGATATTATTTCACTGATAAAGTAATAATGGGTTTATTTACAAATTGTTTTAAAAAAAATTCTAATTTGATTTTTGACAATAATTTTACTTTATTGTTGGACAGTAAAGTCAAAATAAGAACAAATTAATTTTTTAAAGCATTTATGTAAAAAAATTTTCATTTTTACAAAATTTTGAAAATTGCGTATAAAAGATCCTGCCACTTACAAACACTACTGAATAAGTTAATATCTCAATTTCAGTTCTTGAACAAATTAAAAAATAATGGAATTTGTTTATTTCCTGAGCATGAATACACAAAAGAACTGTAATGTGGACAGTTTGAAATCTAAAATTCTGTATATCATGTATAGAATAAAGTATTTTTCATCAATTTAGAGTGATTTTTTGTGGTTGATTTTCATTCATGATGACAATCGTTTTTAAAGTGTTTACTTTAAAATTAGTACATATTTTGTATCTCTGAGCAAATGACAAATCCTTTTATTAAAATGATGTCATGAAGATTTAGGAATGTTCATCTTTTTATTATTATTATTTATTTATTTTTTTTTTATTTATTATTATTATTTTTTTTTTTTTTTCAAAAATAAAAATGCCGAATTTTAAAGTTTATTCAACCATATCACCTTTTAAAATCAGTGTGGAGTGCCATGTGACATATATCACTCTGTAAACATCTCCTGTTAAATTGATGAATAGGGCCCACATAATTCTAATTTTTAAGAAATTACTTCTGAAGCAGAGCATGAACAGGAATTTCTAATGTTGAGAGATTAATCCCATAAATCATGCAGTTTCAGAAGCATCATGGGGTTTTTTGTGAGCAGATTATTTTACATGGTGGTATAACATGCAACAGATTTCTTTGAACAAACTGCTGTTATTTGATTTACTTTTCTCTGAAGATCCAAACTACAAAAAATATTATTAGAATTACTTTCTTCAACTAAATTTTCAGTTTTCATTAATTTGCATGCAAATTTGTGCTACCCTGGTGCAATGTCTATTTGATACTATAAAATTACAAGGTTAGACAATAGCACTGATATTTGTGAATATGTTTTGTTGCTTAGTGGCATATGTGAATATCTTAGATAGCTTGTGTATTTAGTGATACACAGTATGCACATTCAAATCATAACACAATAAAAAAAAATGAACAAGTCATTTTCTGAACTGGGCAGTGTTGTGTGGCTGTCACAAAAATGGTAGAATCTTAAACTCCTGCCACTGGCTGCTAACACAGAATTCCAAAATTCTACCTACACTCAATCATTTCTTGCTATTTTAAGATTTGTAATTTGAACATTGGCATGAGTGTCCACTACAGCAAATTTTAAAATGATCTCAGTAGGCTAGCAAAATAATCTCTTTTGAATCACATGTGGCTTTCCTTTTAAGATAAGAAAGCAAATACTGTTATGATGCCTGAATCCCTCTTTCAGTGAAAGCTGTTGCTGGTGGCTTGATAAAAGATTAGCACAAGAAGTGGTATGAAAGTAATGCCTCCTATTACTTTCCTCCAGAAAATTTAATTCCTACAATTATGCCCTTTACATCAATTAATCCTCAATCATTAATACACACACTGTTATTTTTCCACAAAGTTACCACTTTCTATGCACTTCCATCATCTCTGAGTCAGATGCTGTATTCCAGTCCTGTAAAAGTACTTACTCTTGCTCCGGAGGGCTTTGTTAACACTGCTTGAGCTGGTCATAGGCTGCAAAATGGGTTTCGTGGAGTGCATCTTTCAGTGGGCCAAAGAGGTGATAGTTGGAAGGTGCAAGATCTGGGCACCACATTTGGAAAGCAAAATATTAGGAGACATTACTTTTGTACTGGTCCTGTATTGTCTTTTTCATTCTTTCAATGTTTTCAGAAACCTGAGGTCATTGGTTTTTCTTATCAGAATGTATGTATCTCTCTCTAGGAGGTTCTTCTTAGAAGGCTTCAGTGCAGCATTACTGGTGTTGTGTTTTTTTTTTCCCCTCATAGACAGCATTTCAAAGTATGAATCTGAAAATATTCATTTTTTTTCAGATTCATACTTTGTAAATAGTGGAAGCATTTTTACTTAATATTGAGGATTGACATGATGATACCATTAATGGTTGTTAGCAGCCATAGTAAATTTACTTGTGTCACCATTTCAGTAGTCTGCATTTGTGGAGATGGAGGCAAAAGTGATGATTGTACGTCACTCACTTCAGGAACCAGTATGTTTCTGCATACACCTTTTCTTTAATGATGGAACAGCAGATGCAGAAATTTAAGCCACACATAGCACTGAAGAGTAGATTAAGGTCTGGATATATTTCTTTGTGGTAAGCCATTAATATAAAGTATATGCTACTTGGCATATTCTGTGGCTTCTCATTTTATTTTCCAAGACTTATGTAGTTGTGGAAGTGAAGATGAATGCAACTCCCAAGTCCTTTTGGCTGCTTACAGCTGGGATGAGGTCATTTTGGAGACAGTAGGACTTGGTTGGTATCTTTACCAAGAACGTTGCCAATTTGTTTTTGGGTTAAACCTCAGCCCAGAGATTTTCAGGTAGTCAGTAAATTGCATTATATTAATAATGAATGTCACCACCATAGGACTAGCTTCAGATGGAACAGGGGTTAGTAGCTTAATGTTATCTGCATATCTTTACAACCCACAATAAATGGCATCATCACTGCTGTAAAAGGTAGCCCCAAATGTACACTGTGTGGGCTTTAAAGGAATACTGCTCACTTAGTTAGCAATAATATTATAAAGTCCAGCATATCACCTTTGATATGAAAATAGCTCTCAAACGGGGTTCAGATGAGCATTTATATTTATGCTATCATATGCTGCTTCCAGCTCTGTGTAGATTACTGCCTTTTTATTTGCTGGCTAGTGTTTTGGTGATAGCTACTAGGTTTGTTACAATGGAGCATTTTAGGGATTGCTTATTGACATTGTGGTGGTTGAGAAGGGAAAAGGTAATTTTTTAATTTCACAATTAACAACCCCACATGATTTCAGTGGTTGTGCTCTACTTGGTCCACACAACTGAAACTTCCATTACACTTTCAACAAAAATATTTACTTTGATTTTACTAATGAAAATTCATGAAATCTCTTTTAAGTATTACAAAAATAGAAAAAATGCAGGATTGAGTTGTGCTTATTTTCGATAATTATATGCATGTGCCCAAAAACATGAATTTAAAATTAAGCAGCATCCAATCATTGAAGCATACACAATGTTTTATGGCATCGTATCAAGTTGTTACATTCTCTAGCTTTGCAGCAACAAAGTCCAACTGTGGGAGGTGATAAAAAATGTCTAAAACAATGCTGGGGGTGTTTTATTTGCAAAAAATAATTAAAAATATGTTTTTAAATGTAAAAGAAAATGGATTTTTCACAGTTTCATTCATAGTAGATTGAAAATAAAGGTGGCAATCAAAAAGGAAACAATTTTGAATTATTTCTTGCTGATTTTCAAGGTTATAAATAGGATTACTTTTTATCCCATTTAACCAAGTACAAGTGTGATACTCAAAAAACACTGGCATGACCAGTTACAGGTTAATACTGGTAGAATTTCTTTTCAAAGACTCTTTTTTAAAAGAATTGATGAGATAGGTCCATATTTCGTAGGTTGGTGGTCTTTGTTATGGGTTCTATGGAATAATCATTCCATGTCTCAAGGAAGGCTTGCTGCAAGAGGACTGCATTGAGTGCTGGTTCTAGCACTTAAGCGCCTGAGGTACTCAGCAGTGAAGTGTGGAATGTCATCAAGGGGCACTGTGGCAGTTAGCTGTAAAAAGTTGTTGCTTCAATTATTTTCTGTCTGCTAATACAGGTTGTGTAACTCCAGGAATTTTACTTCATTCAATGTTAATTCTCTGCTAAATTATTCAACTGGGTTTGACGAAAATCTGGCAACAAAGGCCAACTGCACGTTGGGTTTGAAACTTCCAAGTTTGTTTTTGGGCTGCTTTATATATGATTTCCCTCCTTCCCCCTTTATAACTGTGCTATTAATAGTTTTAATTGCAGTTGATTTTATTCTATTAAACTGAGCCATGCCAATGAGTAGGAAACTATCTTCTGTAGATATGTCTGCAGGTTAACATGCTTATAGACAAAGCTGGAGGTCATGTTGTGGATTCACTATACTTGGTACCTTGGTTGAATAGCGGGTTTTTTTTTATTCTTTTTTTTTTTTTTTATGCAACAACAAATGACATGGTGGAGTTTAGCTGTCTCGTTAATATGTCAATTGCTACATGAGAGGTGGCCAGCCTTTTCCTGCAGTGTGCACTTATCTAGCAGCTGCTGTAATCAATAAACCCTCCCGTCCCTTTCTGATCTGTGGCTAATGCCACCAAATATTTTTGCTAATTCCATAAAGGAATTTTATAAAACAATTTTACATTTTTAAAATAAATTTAATATAGTTTAACAAATAAATGTTTCCTTGCAGAATTGTCACAAGGAGCTCACTAGTGACCCTACTTATATTCACTAAATTAACACTAAAAGGTAATAAATATGAACCATAGGTCCCTGTCACATTAAAACCCTGGTTATAATTTCTGGTGACAAAAATGCGGAATTTGAATTGTGTTTAGCTTCATTTCTAATTTTTTAAATCAGTTGTAATAATTTTTTAGGTTTTTTTCTATTTTTCTATTAAGCATTTGTTGGCATCCAGGAACTTTAACAAGATTACTGTTGTGATTGACCTAATGTGTCACATTGGGTAGGGATTGGTAGAGAAGACTATCAGCTCACGGTCAGATGTGACTTTTTCTGATTGGCTGTGAAGTAGTAGTAGTAGTGGCACTTGATGCAAGAAAGCAAGTGTAGGAGCTTATGCAGCATCAGCCAAAAAAAAAAAAAAAAAAAAATCACACCATACCCTCCAAATGCCTGTCCAGTTCCTCCTTAAATTTATTCAACCTATCAACTTCCACAACGACAGATGGAAGTTTGTTCCAGCAATTAACCACCCGCTGGCTAAAGGCAAATTTCCGCGCATCTATTCTACATCTATCCTTTCTTAATTTGAACTTATGTCCCCGTAGGTTCGTATTCTGAACAAGTGGGAGGATCCCATCAGAATTCAGCGTGCTCAACCCATTCAAGGCCTTATAGACCTCAATCAGATCACCGCGCAGGTGCCTAGTCTCCAGCCACTGCAATTTGCAGAACTTAAGCCTCTCTTGGTAAGAGGATCCCTTCATTCCCCTCACCAATCGTGTTGCTCTTCTCTGTACACGCTCAAGCAAATCTACATCCTTCCTAAAATGAGGCCTCCGGACCTGTACGCAGTACTCAAGGCGTGGCCTGACCATTGCCTTATACAGAGGGACAATCACCTCCTTTTCCCTGCTAGCAAAATTCCTATATATCATTGACAAAACCCCATGACCTGCCCTAGCAGCCTGTCTGCATTGCTCAGAAAACTTCATATCTGACTGCACAATTATTCCCAGGTCTTTTTCATTTTCTACCACCTTAAGTGTAGTACCACACAGTTGGTACGTTTCTCTGGGGTTACTTCTACCCATATGCAGTACTTTGCATTTGTCAAGGTTAAACTTCAGTTGCCACTTCTTAGCCTATCTGCCCAAATTATCTAGATCCTGTTGCAGTAGCACACTGCCATGACTGTCATTAACAACCCTGCCAACCTTCGTGTCATCTGCAAACTTCGACATTAAGCCTGATATACCTTCATCAATATCATTGATAAATATACAAAACAACAGTGGACCCAACACCGAACCCTGTGGGACTCCACTAATAACATTAGTCCACGAAGAGCAGCACCCATTGATTACCACCCTCTGTCTTCTCCCACTTAACCATCCTTTTATCCATTGTAGCAACTTACCCTTAATACCATTTTGCTCCAATTTGTACAGTAGTCTTCCATGCGCAACAGTGTCAAAAGCTTTCCTGAAATCCAAGTATATGATATCAAAATTATTTTTTGCATCCAGTTCCTTTGTGATCACATCATAATAACCAATCAAATTTGTTAGACAAGACTTTCCCTTAACAAACCCATGCTGTGTCTGAATTATTGCTGCAGTCTTGTCTAGATGATCCTGCAATGCATCTTTAACCAGTGACTCCATTATTTTACCCGGAACAGAAGTTAAACTAACTGGTCTGTAATTACTCGTGTCACCCTTCGAACCTCCTTTGTGAATTGGGGATACATTTGCACATCTCCAGTCCGTGGGAACCTCCCCTGAATCCAAGGATGCTCTCATAATTATGGCTAAGGGTTTGCTTAGTTGCTTTGCCGCCTCCTTTAATATAACTGGATAGATCCCATCCACCCCAGGTGCCTTTCTTATGTTTAACTTCAACAATTTCTCCTGCACTTTGCTCTCAGTTATTACAAAATCATTAAACACACTGCTACAATTTGATAACCTTCTTCCATTTTCAAACTGTAATAATTCCTCACGTGTGAATGTAGATGCAAAATACTCATTCAGTTTGTTTGCTATCTGAGAAGGATCATTAACAGTCGAACCATCGATGTCAAGTGGACCAATCAGATTCATCCCCTTCCTTTTAGAGTTTATATAAGTAAAGAAATCCTTGCTGTTTTTCTTAGCATCTTTTGCCAAAGATTTCTCGTAATCCGCCTTTGCCTGCCGAACCTCCTTTGTGACCTGATTACAGACTAGCTTATATCTGCTACAGGCTTCTGCGTCGGAATCAGATCCAGCTTGGTTTGTCCTCTGGTTGGGTGTTTGTTTTTGAGTTTGAATCTAGTAGATTCAATCTTTTTGAGCAGTAATTCCTGCAATTTGTGTACTGTAGGGAAAAGTTGAAATTCCCACGGGGGATGTTCTTTATTAATTAAATTTTTTTTTAAATTTAGTTTACAGTCTAAATTTTCCATTGTCTCTAAAACTAATTGAGATCCTACCAAAAGTCTAAATCTATTTACAGAAAGTGGCATCTTTCGTGGAGTCCATTTTGCTTCACATAATCAAGAAACCCAGAATCCACATGTGAGATACTGATATTAGCATTTTCAAATATATTTATACTTCTTTATATTGTCTAGCTTTTGACGCACATTCTAATCTTATTCAGTGGGTTAGTAAGAATTTTTTTAATAATAAATCCTGATAAATGATCTGTAATCTCTTTTTATAACTTAATAAAAAAATAGCTAAATTATAAATGCCATTAATAATTCTCCACCAGCTCAGCCTAAATATATTAAATGACTTTCATTTATTTATGGCAGTTACTTTTATAACCATATCTCCATTGCAAAAGATGCAGAAAAAAGTTGGCTTTATCCCTTTCAAAAGTAATCACATGTATATACATTTCTTCGTGTGAGGGGAAAAAAGGAGTGTGGCTATATGAAGTGTGTCAATAAATTTCCTGAACTAGCGCAATGAAAAGACCACCTATTGAAAGAGCTCAAAAATGGTTGTACAGTTAGCTCCCGACTTTACAAGTTAATTATTTCCTAGCACGCACTCGTAAAGCGGGAATTGATTATCCATAGACATAATGTTAAAAATAGGGGTTATGTTCTCAACAACGAAATTAGTTAGCTAATTAGTTTGTGTTTAAACAATGATTGATTTATCCAAAGAAGGGAAAACGTAGCCTGTAAAATAAAGCAAATTATAATAATAATGAAATGATTTGACTTACAAATGTTAAAGAATGTTTATTCTTTATCATCATCATCAACTAAATGCACACTGGTTGATCACTCATTATTGGCTCGGCACTCTTTGGTTTGTTGCACAAGGAGTCTTCTTCAGAAGTGCTTCAAGAGGCATTTGTTTCCAAGATAATCTCTTTTCTTTATAAATTTCAATAACATGCATAAGCATTTTTTTAATGGAACACACAAATTGCAACTAACACGATTTGCACGGAGTAACAAGTTTACAAAGCTTAAAAAAAAAAGGAACGAAGAAAAGATTCTGAAAATGTATTTGTTTTTTATACAATTGAAGATTTCAGTGAAGTGAAAACACATTTCACCATAATAACAAAACCCACACAATTCCAGTTATCGGTATTATCTCAAATGCAATAAGATAGAGTTTACTACCCGTTTATTTATAGGCACACTATAGCCTATAAATAGAAGCTTATGCGCCATTAAGCCTCCATAACACACACACACTACCCATTTATAATTAGATGCACTAACAGAAAACCCCAATAAACCAGAAAGTGCAAATTGTTTTGTTTTATGGTAGTGATCTCCAGAAATGTGTTTTAGAAAAATATCACAAAGCCGTTCAAAAATTGGTTCTTATAACAGAACATATGATAACGATGAAAGTGTAGTGTATTTTAATGATTTCAATTGGTAACTAATACAATTTACCCTATAAAAACAATCTTTTAGAGAGTTATATAGAAAAATTTCAACTTCCAAGGTTGTGGAATGAATTATCAAAAACAATGTGTTATTGGATTCACATTACAATATTTTCACAATACAGTGGTGTCTCTGGAACAAATTAATATCGTAAAGCGAGGCACACTGTATTGCATAGCTACACACATGGTTTCAAATGGGGTATTAATGAATGTTTAACAATCCTTTTTTTGTAATTAACGGGAATGTTTAACAATCCTTTTTTTGTAATTAACGTTCGTATTTTCGATTTTGTTGATACTTGAAAAAAAAAAAAAAAAAAAAAATCTCTTAAACCCAGAACTCGTAAAGCGGGAACTACCTGCATTTTTATTCAAAGTAATCATCACCTAACTGAATGCACTTATTACATAATTCTAAAAGAGTCAGCAAAGGTGTCGAAAGAGATGATGTTCAGTTCAACAGTTACATTTGTGTTTTCAACATTTTATTATAAGCATTGATATAAAGTAATTGGCAAAAGTAAATAGTGTTGTGCTTATGGTAATACATGTAAAAGTAATATTTCTGACAGCAAAAATTTGAACACAAAACTTTTGCTTAGGAATTAAATGGAAGTTTAAAAATTAACTTGCACAATATAAACAAATGACTGCTTTTTGTTTTTATGAGTTCCTATGCTTTCCGCATACATACTTTTTACACGCTGCACATTTATATAGTTTTGTTTGCCTTGCATCACCTAATTTAGCTTTGGCACCTTTTGAGAGGTTTGACATGGACACTTGTTACTGGTTTGAGGTACTGCTTTCTTTGAATTATATTTTATTTTATTTATTTTTATTTTTGAGTTCTTCAGCTAGATTCAATATAAAATCTCTTCTCTTCAAAACTTTTCCTGTCAGTTCTTTATAAATAATCCAAGCATTGATTACTGCAAGATCTAATATTTTATAAAAGATGTGAACGATCATCTATGTGAACCTGCTTTTGTTGAATATTTTAGTCATTTGCTCTAAAACATCAGCTCTGTACTTTGTTTCGCTGTAATATAATACAGGTAACCCTTGTATAACACGGCTATTTGGTTCCTACAAAATCTCATGTAATGCGAAGCCGTGTTATATGGGACTAAGAACCAGTACAAAAAGGGGAGTTACATTCCAAAAGCTAACAAAAATACACCTTTTTTTTTAAAATAACTATCGAAAACTTAATTTTTATAGTATTAATAACTTAATATTTTAACTTTATTTTTATAGTAGTAGTAACTTAAATAGTAATAACTCAACAAACATCTTACCTTACAAACTGCGATACTTATGTCAGGAAATGTATGTTCATCTAGATTTTGTGTACCTTCTGCTCTCTGTCACAATCTGCATGCTTTGAAGTCACAATTTTTTATGGTCTCAAACAAGTACAAGAATACAGGGTCTCCCAACAAAATACAGTAGACCACCGCTTTAAAGATATAAAGCACAAATTTAACTTTATTACCTTACCAATTAACGAAGTTAAATGATATATGAAAATCAGAAGAATATTTTCCAGTTAGCAAAATTAAAATAAATTTACACTTACGTACATAGCTTAATATGTTATGTAATATGTATATACTAATTGCTATTTCTGTTCACTGACTTTTTTTTTTTTGTTGTAAAATTTAAAACAGTAAAAATGATAAGCAATTAATAAGTCACACCGACCCAGCTGGTCGAGATGCTGAGGGTTTTGCAATTACTAATGACCTTGCACAGATTGTTCATTTACCTACAAGAATACCAGACAATCCTAATCATACAGCCAACACGTTTGATCACAAACCCTTCTAAGTACACGGTCGAAGTGAGAGGTCCTTTAGGCACTTCAGATCACAACTTGGTGATTGTCTCTTCTCCAATGGAGCCTTTATCTCATGGCTATTCCCAACCTCATGTTGTTTGGCATTACAAGCATGCAAAATGGGATGACCTGCGAGATTTCTTTTCTTCTTTTCCTTGGTCGGATTACCGTTTCAAAACTTCTGATGTCAACGTTTGCTCAGATCGTGTCAGTGAAATTATTCTTGAAGGAATGGAATCCTTTATCCCACACTCCTCTTTAAAATCTCGTACTTTATCTAAACCAGTGATTTCCAAACTGGGAGGCGTGAACTAATGCAAAAGGAGGCGCGAAAAGTTTAACAGAAATGTAATTTTCTTAACATAACATATATAAATAAAAAAATATATAGATGAGTTTAATAAACAAAAGCAAACCTTCAAAAAAATAGTTTCTGTTCCATAAAATGCATTGCTAGCATCGTACCACGTTTCTTACAGAATCGCGAAATGTAAAAAACCACACACAATAAGAGAAACTCTAGTTTTTCCGAAGAACTAGAAATTGCATAATTATGGATGTTTTACTTCAAGGGAGGCGCCGGGAAAATTTTACAGGTCAAGGGAGGCATGGGCTCAGAAAGTTTGGGAAAAGCTGATCTAAAGCTGATCTAAACCTTGGTTTTCCAATAAATGTGCTAAGGCAGTTCAAGAGAAGAACGTAATTTGCTTGTTTCTAATTCTTCAGCTTCATTTTCTGCCTACACCAAAGCACGCAACAATTGTAAAGCAATTATTAATCAGTCCAAACTAGAGTTTGAACAGGCTAAGAGTAGAAAACTTGCTTCTTGCCCTAATGGTAGCCGAGCATTCTGATCTCTTGCCAAAGCTATTGGCCGCAACTTTTGCCTATCTCTACTCCCACCTCTGTCCAAACCAGATGGTTCTGTTGTCACTTCAGCCAAGGATAAAGCTGACCTGTTAGCATCCCATTTCTCTTCCAACTCGTGTATTAATGATCTTGGTAAAACACCTCCCTCCATTCCCAACACACTCCATCCTGTGGTCTTCCGTCAAAAGGATGTCAGAGGGATTTTGACAAATCTTGATGCTAAGAAAGCTCCAGGACCCGATGGTATTTTTCCACTTGTTCTCAGGCACCTCTGTAGCCAGGTGTGAATGAGCAGCAGTGCGTAGCACACGCTTCTTGATTAGACCGGGGTTCGAGCCCGTCACCACCAAATACAGAGGATGCGGAAAGGTCAGGGAATGACCACCACATATCCCCGGAGCAATATGGCCTTAGTTGCTAATGCTCCTAAAAACCAAATAACAACAAACAAACCACTTGTTCTCAAAATCTGTGCTCCTGAACTTACTCCTATTCTTTGATGCCTTTTTTAACTTTCTTATTCCAAAGGTGTTTTTCCTTCTGCTTGGAAATTTGCTCATATCCAGCCAGTTCCTAAAAAGGGTGACAAATCCCTCCCATCCAATTACCATCCCATTGCAATTACTTCTTTCAAAAATAAAGGAGAAATCCATTAACCGCCAACTCTTAAACTACCTAGCAACCTTCCGTCTGATCAACGATCGGCAGTATGGATTCCGTAGGTGTTGATCCACTGGTGATATTCTGGCTTATGTTACCCATTTATGGACTAATTCAATGGAAAGGTTCGGTGAAACACAAGTAGTTGCTCTTCATATCTCAAAGGCTTTCGATCGTGTTTGGCATAAAGGTCTTCTAAACAAACTTTCATCTTATGGTTTGTCATCTGTTTTTTTGTAATTGGTTATCCAGTTTTCTCTCTGATCGCTCACTGAGGGTGATGGTAGATAGCTCTGTCTTCTAACTTCTCCACTAATGCCGGTGTCCCCAAGGTTCAGTTCTTTCCCCCACTCTTTTCCTCTTGTATATTAATGACCTTCTTCCATTGATTGGAAATCCTATCCACAGTTTTGCCGATGATAGCACATTGCATTCCACTTTCCATTTTGAGAAACCTTGCCCTGCTTAATCAGCTTCAACTTCTCGAAAATCTGCTACCAATTCCTTAATTGCGGATCTTCAGGTAATTCTCCAGTGGGACAAAGACAACTTAGTTGATTTCAATCCTTCTAAAACTCAGTCTTGTCTTATATCTCGCAAAAAGGATTCTTCTGCTCCTATGCTTATCTTTGATGACTTCGATTTCTAGGCAAGATGAGATCTCTTTTGGGGATTACCTTCACTTCTAATCTCTCTTAGCACAAGCACATTACAATTATTGCTTCCTCTGCATCTAAAAAACTTGGTTTTCTCTTTAGCTCTTGGTGTTACTTTTCTTCCAAACAGCTGCTCACTCTGTACAAATCATAAATCCGCCCTACTATGGAATATTGTTCCCACATCTGGGGTGGTGCCCCAAAACCTCTCTCAGGCTTCTTGATTCCATTCAGAAGAGGACAGTTAGGCTAATTAATGATTCATCTCTAACAGAGTCTCTCCACTTGCTGTCTCATAGACGTACTGTTTCTGCTGCATGCCTCTTCTACAGATATTTCCATGGGCACTGTTCTTCTGAATTGGCTTCTATAATTCCTGCTCTCTCTTTCAAAACAGTCTGAACACGTGCAGCCACCAGCCAACAACCATTTACTGTCCAACTTCAAACTCACAGAACCAACTTTTAATCTTCCTCGTTTATTCATTCAACTGCCATTTTCTGGAACAACCTTCCTTCGTACATATTTCCTGAAAATTGCAGTCTACAGAAGTTCAAGTCCAATATCAACAAATATCTTCTTCCACCTTCTCAACCTCCAATCCAAGCATGGTACTAAGTACTATAGGTTCCAATACCTCTCGTGTTTGGGGTTCACATAAAAAAAAAAAAAAAAAAACGAAGAACACGATGCGTACAAGTTGCAACAAACACGATATGCACAAGTGAGATACAGAGTAACGAGTTTCACATTTATTTATGTTTTTTATCATTGAGTATTTCATGGAAGGGAAAACACGTCACCATAATAATGTAATTTCTTCTTCGGTACTATAGCAAATGCAAGATCAAGTTTACTACCCGTTTATAATTGATTTCACTAACAGAAAAGACCAATAAACCGGGAACTGCAAATTGTTTTTATTGTTCTATGATAGTGACCTCCAGAAATGTGTTTTGGAAAAATATCACAAAGGTGACTAGTCAGTCAACAGCCGGGATTCACAAAAAGTAATTTAAACGTTGAAAATTACATCTAACATAATAGCAGGGTTTTCCCAGCACAAAAGCTGAAAAATACCATGTTATGCGAGGTATCCAGCAATTCTTAAACTGTGTTAGAGCGAAACCGTATTATATTATACGGTGTGAGAATTGCCACAATATGTTAGAGCGAAACTGTGTTATACAGGGATTGGCTGTACCGTGTCAGGTTTCTTCTTTGCACTATTACTTATTGTACCCTCGTAAGAAGTGTACTCAAGATTATGACATTTTTATTTGCTTTGTATTATTAGTATTAGTAATGGCCGCATGGTGCAAGAAAGCCTATGGCTTATGCTGCACCAGCCAAAAAAAAACGAATAAAACAATGATAAAAAAAATAATAATAGAAAAAAAATAAAAATAAATAATAATAATAAGAGAAAAGGAAATTAAACCTATCATCCTATGCACTTCCCTGACCCGAAGGTACTATCCAGATGACCTTTGAATTTCCCCAAACTGTCAGCCTCTACTACCCATGTAGGCAACTTATTCCAGTAATTTATAACTCGCTGGCTAAAATAAAACTTCCTGCAGTCCAATCTAAACATTTCCCCCCGTAACTTGAATTTATGTCCCCTAGTTCTAGCATCGTTTATAATCTTGAAAATTTTGTCCTCATTCATTTTACCGATGCCTCTCAGTGCCTTAAACACCTCAATCAAATCTCCTCTAAGGTGTCTAGTTTCCAAACTCTGCAACCCACATATTCGAAGTCTTTCTTCATAAGGACACCCTTTTGCCGATCTCACCGGGCGAGTTACCCGTCTTTGCACCCTTTCAAGAAGGTCAATGTCTTTCTTTAGGTGCAGTCTCCATACTTGAACAGAGTATTCCAAGTGTGGTCTAACAAAAGCCTTATATAAATGGATTATCATGTTCTATCTCTACTTGCAAAAGTTTGATAGATCATCGATAGGACACCATGGGCCTTCCTTGCAATCTGTTTACAATGCTCAGAGAATTTCATGTCTCACCGTATCGTAACACCCAAGTCCCTTTCCTCCAGTACTGGGTTTAGTTGAACTCCACCAAGTGAATAAGTTATTTTGGGATTACTGTTTCCCAGGTGTAATACCTTACACTTTGTTGGATTAAAGCATAGCTGCCATTTTTCTGACCATTCCTGAAGTCTATCTTGGTCTCTCTAAAGAAGCTCAGCTTGACAGTGATCATTAACTACTCTACTAATTTTAACATCTGCAAATTTAGACATCACGCCATCTATCCCTTCATCGATGTCATTTATGAAAATTAAAAACAACAGTGGTCCTAATACTGATCCTTGGGGAAACCCCACTTCTTACATCAATCCAATCTGAGGAATAGCCATTTTTTCACAACCCTCTGCCTCCTGCCCTGAAGCCATTCTGCTATCCATCTAAGGATTTTCCCAGTGATTCCAGCTTATAAAGCAACCACTCATGTGGGACTGAGTCAAAACCTTTGCTGAAATCTAAATAAACAATGTCGAAATTATTCCCTAAATCCAGCTCGTGAGTGACCCTTTCAAAATAGCAAACCAGATTTGTTAAACATTATTTTCTCTTTACAAAACCATGCTGAGTATCCTTGAGAATTTCAATTCGATCCAAATGATCCTGAATTCCACCCTTGATCATTGCTTCCATGATTTTCCCTACCACCGAAGTCAGACTGACAGGTCGATAATTTCCCACTTCGCTCTTAGAGCCACCCTTATATATGGGAGATACATTGCCACTTTTCCAATCCAAGGGAATCTCCCCAGAGTCTAGTGATGCTCACATAATTAGCCTCAATGGTTCAGTGCACTCACCTGCTGCCTCTCTTAAGATTATAGGGTATATTCCATCAACTCCAGGAGCCTTACTGGCCTGTAGCTGCGAAAGTTTTTTTCATTAAATAATCTTGCAAAATTTCAATATCATTAATTATATATTTTTCAACTTCGCTCCCACAATTTCCCATTGCCACAAAAGGTTTTTCATTTGTAAATATCGATGCAAAATAGCTGTTGAGTTCATCTGCAATGGAAGCTGGTCTATTTAATACTATCCCCTTTCCCTTACATAAAGGTCCGATCTGGTTTGTCCTGCTCTTCTTGGAATTTATATGTGAAGAATTCCTTATCCCCCCCCCACCTCTTTGCTCTGTTTGCTAGTGATTTCTCATAAACTGCCTTTGCCTGTCGAACCTTTTCTGTGGCTCTATTACAGATCATCTTGTAGCTGTTATAGGCTTCAGTACTTTTTATTGCTCTGTAACCTTTCCATGCCACCTTTTTCTGCTCAAGTAATGTCGCAGCTTCACTATTCATCCAACTAGGAACCTCCTCATGGAGTATTTTTTTAATACGCATTACGCATTCAAGGCATCTGTGATTAATGTTTTAAAAGCATACCACAGTTCAATTGTATTCATTCTCTGTGCGATATATACCCAGTTAATAGAGGCCATGTAGTACCTTAAGGCATCGTAATTTCCTTTTCTGAAATTAAAACCCATTCCTTTGCCTTTTTACTACTACTACCTCTCATCATCATCCACCGTAGAGCTCCGTGATCACTTCCTGCTACAGGTTCCTCTACTGTCAGCCGTTATGTCATGTGATTCATGAGTGATGATGAGGTCTAGGATAGTCTTTTCTCAAGTACTTTCCCTGACATTTTGATACAAATAACAGTCATCTAGTTGATTTAAAAATTTTGTTCCCCATGTCGAGTTTCCTTCCCATTTTCTCCAATCAATTAGAGGCAAATTGAAATAACCCATAATAAGACATTGACGCTTACTTGCCCATTCCATTTGCATGTAGAGACTTTCATCATAATCTTTACAATCACCTGGTCTGTAGATTACTCCTACTCGCATTATACCTTTGTTTCCAACTATCTCATACCATACAGATTCTATATTAGCATGTGAAACATCTGAATCTGGGAAAGCTATCGTCGCACTCAGGCTGCTTCTGATAAGAAGCATTACCCCATCACCTCTTCTATCTACCCTATCCTTCCTAAATACATTATACAAGCTGTACTGAAACTCATCATCCCCAATTTCCAGATGGCACCACGTCTCCATAAGCCCTATTATGTCCGCGTTACTTGTTTTAACCAGCAGTTCAAATTCACTCATTTTATTGACAACACTTCTAACATTGCTATATAAACAATTAAGACTTACTTTTCTTGTATATTTAACAACCCTAACACAGCCCTTGAAGTTTTTTAGGCTCTCTTCCCTGGCATTAGCTACCCACTCACTTGAAATGTTTCTGCCCCCAGAACATCTAGATAATATGTCCAGTTGGGGTAATAGATAAGAACTCTTGAGGTATGTGCAAGTTACTTTGACTAATATTATCAGATAAACGCATGTCAGTATTACCCACATCCCCCCAACTAGCATTTTCCCTGAACCTTTAAATCCTCAATAATACTGACAAGAACTTTTGCACCACCTTTGTTTAAGTGTATCCCGTCTCAACAAAACAAATTCCTTCTACCTACAAGTGTGGGCCATGCTGATAGAAATTTCCCCCCTAAAGCCTTGCAGAGTCCTTCAAGTCTTGAGTTAATCCACAAGGCTTTTAACATATAATCCCTCCTATCGTGTCGGGCAGAATTGCAGACATATAGACATTGCAGTCTAGCTCGCGACATTACCTCAGCATGGTCATGTATTTTTCCAACAAATCGTCAGATCGTGTACATTTAATGTCATTTGTCCCCACATGAATAATAATATTCTCCTTACCCCTCTTAAAATCTGACAGTCTGTTGGTGACATCATTAATAGTTGCTCCCAGCAGACATACCCTGGTTCTACTCCACCTATCCTTATTACAAAAAATGTTCCCCGTTTCCCTGACAATGGAGTCTCCTAATAAAACAATGTCCTTTTTAACCAGAGTAGTTTGCACTTGGTTTTTCTGTTTTGAGGGCCGAATCAGGTGTGCATCACTTGGTAGATTGCTGGAGTTTTGAGCTCCTGACGAGCTCCCAGATGCATTATTCTCGAGGGCAAGTACCCGTTTTTTCAGGGACTCAAATTGTTCCATCAGTGTACCAAATTGTAATTTAAGATCGGTGCACTCCTTACATCGATCACAAAGAAAAGAATCCCCAGGTGAGCTATGATTAGTCACCAGGTCGACCTTGGAAAACATTCCACAGGTTCCGCAATGGATTAAATCATGACTCACCCGTAAATTGCTATCAGCTTGTTTTTTCGTGTGAGTCACGTTACCCTGTGACGTGTTTAAGGCAGATCTCGTATATAAATAAATCAAATATTTAAAAGCATTAATCAACAGTAATCCAATTCACTTAACTGAGGAGCCCTGACGAAGCACGTCTGCTCACCTCGACCTTTGGCCTGATAATTCATCAGAGTGCAATCATCAAGGTTGAAAATTGAAGTGGAATATAATTCTGCCCTCTTCATTTTAAGGATGTTGGAAATCCTTTATGAGCATGATCCACATTTCCTACGATAAGCTGTATTTTTTTGGACTAATTTCCTTGCCAATACAAAACTGGTAAAGAAGCTAATGGTTACATTTCTAACTCTATTCAAAAATGGTTCCATAAGTGGTTGACTATTTGGGTGCATATCATCTTTCCCCAAATCAGGAAAGCCATTACAGGCCCAGGGTTATTGTGAATTATGTTCCTTTGTAGTGCACATCCAACTGAAGGTCCACTAGACTTTATAACTTTCCATATATTCCCAGATTTCAAGTATGTTTGCTGCCCACTGTTACAGTTTTTTACAATTATGATGCTGTGTATTATCATCTACAGTATCGTTTGATGTACAAGGATCAGAAGTATTATTTTTACTATTACTAGATTCCTCATCTCTTTCATTAGGAATCCATTCGACACTGTCTTCTCTAAATTCATCTCCACTCTCCTCTCCAGATAGCTTTTCTAATTCCTATAGACAATTTTGAACCTTCTCTTGGATAAGACTAAGAAATTGCCACATTTTAGTAAAGCAATCAAAGTAGCACTGTAAATATTGTTGAGATACATTTCCATGCATAAAGTTTCACCCAGACTAAACTAAAATGACATGGTGCAGCAATATAGAGTAGTGATTCCTACACACACTCAAACCTGAAGTGGCATGCACAGACATGCAGACCTATGCACTTGGGCTTGTATTTGCATAAACCATAGGGTGATTCAAATCACAAATGTTTGTTACAAAATAAATAAATGCAAAAACTTGATTAAACTGTATAAAAGTTAGCTAATTTTAAAAAACTTTTACAATCCAATTGGCTGCTTTGGCAGGTTTAGCCAAAGCTGAAATTTAAAAGAAAAATGTGTGCAAAATTATTTGCAATTGTGCAGGCTGTATGCAGGGTATTTCAGAGACTGCTAGGAGTCATTGCGGTACAAGTAAACACATCGGTTGTGTTAGGGTAGCTACGAATAGGAACAGGTGCATGTATGCCATAGCCTAGTGGTCAGGCATGTGGATGCATACATACACGTGCCTTGAGTGACCGGGGTTCAAGCCCATGACTGCTGAATACGGTGCCGTTTCTTGTATTCTGCCTATCTTGTGAAATCCTCTGACCATTTGGTCATCCCGGAGTATAAACAGAAAATTTATTTTATTTATTTATACTTGTGTGTACACCAATGCTAGGAGTTTGGTAGATGAATTTGATGTATTGCTCAAAACATCAAAGGTAGATATTGTTGGGATATCAGAGACGTGGTGTCACACAGATATAAGAAATGCAGAACTCGATTTTGGGTAGTACAATGTGTACAGAAAGGATAGAAAGGGAGGAGGGGTTATGCTATTAGTTAAGAAACACATAAAATCCAAGGAAGTGAAGCCAGTCGACATCACTGGACAGTGCAGTGTCGAGTCAGTTTGGTGGGACACAAGCATTGGGAGATCAAAAATGAGAGTAAGAGTGTGCTATAGGCCTAATGATTCTGATGAGTATATTAAGAAACTGTACAGGGAAATAGAGTGGGCCAGTAAATCAGAGAGTCTTATAATGGGGGATTTTAATTTCCCAGATATTGACTGGAATTTGTGGGTTGGTCACTCACACACTAGCAGGGCTTTTGTGGATTTACTGGATGACCGATTTCTACATCAGCATGTTCGGGAGGCAACTCGAGGGAGTAATACTCTTGATCTGATTATCAGTAGTGATTCTTCATGCATTAAGAATCTGCAGATAAAGGAACCACTAGGTGGCAGTGATCACAGCGTGCTGAAGTGGGATTTACTCAAAGAGGTAACTACCATCAGGGGTAAAGGGAAGGGTTTTTGCTTTCGTAAAGGCAACTACGATGGTCTGAGACAATATTTAAATTCTATAAAGTGGGAAAAACTGATGATGTTACCAACAGCAAATTCAAAATGGGAAGCATTCAAAGAACTTATCTTGGAAGCTGCTAGGCTTTACATACCAACTAAGAAATATTGTTCAAGGTTTAGGCCTAAATGGATATCAGATGAACTAATGAGACATTTTTTTTTTTTTTTTTTTGATTTGGTAGTTGTTGGCACATCGGCTTCGGTGGCCATATTGCACCTCCCAAGGTTTTTTGCAGTACTTTGATCCAAGCCCGAGGCGGGAATCGAACCCGCGACCTTTGGGTTGCCGGGCAGGTACTTTACCCACTCGGCTAGCCCGGTCGGCTAAATGAGACATATGGTAGAGAAGAAAAATGCATGGGATACATATAGATTAATAGGTGACATGGAAGCCTACGATAGATATAAACTGGTCTGTAACCAAGTCACAAAGGAGGTTAGGCAGGCACAGGCAGATTACGAGAAATCTTTGGCAAAGGATGCAAAGAAAAACAGCAGAGTTCTTTACTTATTATGTAAACTCTAGAAGGAAAGGGATGAATCAGATTGGACCACTTAACATAGATGGAATGACTATTGATGATAATACTCAGGTAGCTGACAAACTGAAAGAGTATTTTGCATCTACATTCACACATGAGGAGTCATTCAATGAGGGGACTGCCACAAGTTTAACTCTAGAAGGGGAGAGGGATGAATCAGATTGGTCCACCGGATATTGATGGTTCAACTGTTGATGATCGTGCTCAGGTGGCTAACAAACTAAACGAGTATTTTGTATCTACATTCACACATGAGGAGTTATTCAGGAAGGGGAATGCCAGAGGTGAAGTAAACTCTGGCAGTGAGCTAGATGATTTTGTAATAACTGAGAGGAAAGTGGAGGAGAAATTGTTGAGGATAAACATAAAAAAGGCACCCGGGGTGGATGGGACCTATCCAGTTATATTAAAGGAGGCAAAAAAGGAAGTAAGAAAATTCTTATGCATAATTATGAGTGCTTCTTTGGACTCAGGGGAGGTAGCCATAGACTAGAGATGAGCAAATGTGACCCCAATTCACAAAAGAGGATCAAAGGCTGACACAAGTAATTATAGACCTGTGAGTTTAACTTCTGTTCCAGGAAAATTAATGGGGAGGCAGTGGTTAAAGAAGTAATGCAGAATCATCTAGACAAGACTTCAGTTATAGCTCGGACACAGCATGGTTTTGTTAAGGGAGTCTTGCCTGACCAACTTGATTGGATATTATGATGCAGTCACAAAAGAACTGGATGCAGGGAATAACTTTGATATTATATATTTGGATCTTAGAAAGGCTTTTGATACTGTTGCAGATGGAAGACTGCTGAACAAATTGGAGCAGTGTGGCATTGGAGGCAAATTGCTGCTATGGATAAAGGGATGGTTGAGGGTGAGAAGATAGAGAGTGGTAATCAATGGACACTGCTCATCGTGGACTAATGTTATTAGTGGAGTCTCTCAGGGTTCAGTGTTGGGTCCTTTGTTGTTTTCTGTATTTATAAATGATATTGATGATGGTATATCAAGCTTAATGTCCAAGTTTTCAGACGATACAAAGGTTGGCAGAGTTGTTAAGGACACTATTGACAGTATGCTGCTGCAACAGGATCTGGAAAGGTTGAGCAGATGGGCTGAGAGGTGGCAAATGAAGTTTAACATTGACAAATGTAAAGTACTATACATGGGAAACAGTAACCCCAGAGCAACATATCAACTCTGTGGTACTACACTGACAGTGGTAGAGAATGAAAAGGACCTGGGGGTAATTTTGCAGGCAGATATGAAGTTTTCTGAGCAGTGCAGACAGGCTGCAAGAGTAGCACATGGTGTCTTGTCAGTGGTATACAGGAATTTTTCTAGCAGGGATAAGGAGGTGATTATTCCCTTGTATAAGGCAATGGTCAGGCCACACCTTGAATACTGTATGCAAGTCTGGAGGTCTCATTTCAAGAAGGATGTAGAGCTGCTGGAATGAGTACAGAGAAGGGCAACAAGATTAGTGAATGGAACAAATGGTTGCTCTTACAAAGAAAGACTTAAGTTTTGCAAATTACAGTGTCTGGAGACTAGGCACCAGCGAGGTGATCTGATAGAGGTGTATAAAGCCTTGAATGGTTTGAGCATGCTCAATGCTGATAGGATTCTTCTTCCTGCTCAGAATAATCACCTGAGAGGGCATAAATTCAAATTGAGGAAAGACAGATGTAGGATAGATGTGCGGAAATTTGCCTTTAGCCAGTGGGTAGTTGGTTGGTGGAACAGACTTCCATCCCTTGTTGTGGAAGTTGATAGCCTAAATAAATTTAAGGCTCAGTTGGACAGGTATTTCAAACAAATGGAGGGGTGAAATGGGAGTGGTTTTTTTTTTTTTTTTTTTGGCTGATGCTGCATAAGCTTGCTTTCTTGCATCATATGTCTCTACTAATGCTAAAGTTAATAAGCAGTTAGGAGATGTCATGAACTCACACTTCTGTAGATAAAAACTGCAACAATTTAAAGGCCATTGCAACCGTTCTAGTGCTAAAAGAACTGTGCAGTTTTTCAGTTCTTACAAATTTTCAAAATTCACTCCAGGTGGCACACATACCATCCAGAAACTCACTCAGAAAAGGGTTAAAGAGGCTGAAGCAGATTCATAAACATCCCTCTTTTGATTCTAAAATATTAGCATTAGCATTAGTAGAGGCATATGATGCAAGAAAGCAAGCTTATTCAGCATCATATAAAATTTTTGTTCTTTTTATTTCAGACCTATGCTTATGTTATTATTAGCCACATGGTGCAAGGAAGCCTAAGGCTTTGCTGCCTGCACCAGCCAAAAAAAAAACTTCCGAGTTACCCTGTGTGAATGAGAGAGAGAGAGAGTCAGAAGTAGAAAGGAATGACCAAGAAAAAGCAGAATGATGATATCCGGCTCAGGACCCTTGATGTGCCAAGCCTATACTCAACAGATGAGCCCCTGGGGTGTATAGGGTAAACAGACATCTAGCAAAAGCCAATTTTTTTCTGATCTGGCAGAATTTTAAAATTTGCTAATAAGTTTAGCTTTTCTGTATGGATAGTACATTTTTAACTCCCTTCCATTTTTTTTTTTTTTTTTTTTGCTTCCACCCCTGATTTCTGTATTGAAGCGTTTCAATGCAATGGAAAAGCAAATATGCAGGATAGTCTAGTTCATGTTAAATTTGTGTACAAAGTTAGCCATTTTTGAAATTAGTTATTCTGAAAACTGGTCCCATCAAGGTACAAACAATATCAAATCAGTTATTTTGTTTGTTTGTTTTGATTTTATTGGCGCATTAGCTACTAAGGCTATAATGTGCCAAGACCAGGTCATTCATAACAAAAATTTAAACTTTCAGTGACCTAATTAGTTAGGTCACTATGTCAAAAGGTATAAAAGAAAAATGTAAATTTTATACACGAGCAAAAATATTTATTGATTTTAAAAAGCTAAAAACAGCAGACACATTGTCCTTGTCGGATAAAATCTGACTGAGTGTATACGGCTCAGTCAGATGATCAAATCAGTTTAACTGAGAAAGGAAGAGTGAGAATAGTCAAGCAAGGCTAAGTTCACTATTGTTGCAATTACTGGAGAGGACATAAATTTAGAGAATTAAACAAAATTATCAAGTTATGTACAATATATTTTATTTCTTTTTATTTTAAATGAAAAACATTTCAAAATTATCTCAAATGAAGTGGACTGCGATAGCAGTTTTTCCATTTTTCCTTGCAGTTTTTGCTAACATTTGGTAACGTTTTAATATTAGCCCTTATTTAAGTTGGCTCCCCTTAAAAAAAAGTGCAAATTCTCAACAATCTTTTGACGAAGTATTCCTTGCTTCGATGTCGTGCAAATGAAAATGAGGCAAAGTGTACCATTTTTGAAAATTACATATCAATTGTGTGTAGAGCTTCCACTGATTTGGAGTGCCATGTTCAAATTGATAAACAAATAAATGATGCAGATTTCATCTTCTGGGAAACTGGAATCATTTTTTTCCAGGCATAATTTAAATGTAGGTGGTAGATGACTTTCATCAACAGGTGAAATACCACCACTTTGCTTATTGGAGGCTTGAAGTGGTGAAACCCATGTTTAGTCTCTAGAGCAAAGTTTTCGGCATCCCCCTCCCCCCATACTTCTCCTTCAACCCATGCACGGTACTAAGTACTATAGGTTTTGATACCTTTCGTGTTTGGGGTTTTCATAAAAAAAAAAAAAAAAACACAAAATTGCATTCTGATGAGGGTTGTTGTTGTTGTTGTTCGGTTTTTAGGAGCATTAGCAAAGTCTAATCAAGAAGCGTGTGCTACGCACAGCTACTCCTGCCCACGGAGGCGCCCTCCAATGAGGGAACTTTCCGTGTAATTAAGCATCATCAGTCTTACAATTCAATGGACTGCACTGCATGTTTATTATGTGAATTGTTTAAGTACTCATAAATTGCTGTAAACATTGCATGTGAAAAAACAAAAAATTAAACAATTAAATTATTTTAGTTTAAACAATTAAACAAAAACTAAAACAATTAAAAATAAATTGATTGTACCACACACTATTGAAGTCTTAGTGAAAAGACTTAATTACACCAGTGAGCCAAAACATTATGACCTACCCAATATGATTCTTCAAACAGGCCTCTGAGGTTGGGTATATTCATACTGTAGATTTTAGTGTTTTGCACCAACCTTGCGTAGAAATAAAAACACAAAAGAAAACTAGACTTTTACTAACTGTGTTTATAATAAATTATAATAACCTGTATTTACAATAAATTTAACTTTACGATAAACTATACATATAAAATGTTACAATCTGCTACATTATAAACAATAAAATGCATTAAAATATACTAAGTTAAAAGCGATAAAAAAAAAACCGATAAAAACCATAGCTTTCAAAGGCTCCAGCCTTCTTCTTCAGCGGTATTTTCTTATTCTGCAGTACATCTTTAAATATCAGCAGGTTCATGGTACTCATCACGTGTTTCATTCTCACGTGTTCCGTTCTCCTGCGTTGTGGAACCGGAAGTGGCTCGAGCGGGAGTCATACGGAACCATTCATCCCTTCTGAGGATAACGGCCTCAAAGAGGGGATGAATCCGCGTACCTCTATCTCTATTAATGTTGATTGTAGAACAGATCCGCAAACTCTCGAGCCACTTACGGTCCCAGAACTTATGCGCCCGATCGGTGATGATAGCATCGTCCGGGGAGATCTGGTGCTGCTTCTCCCAAAAATGCTCGGCCACGGCGGACTTGCCATATTCCGCATTTCTTATTGCCTTAGTGTGTTCCCCCAGACGATCTTTGAGACGGCGTTTTGTCTCCCCTACATAACATTCCCCACAATCCGGGCATTTAATGCTATATACGACCCCACTTGTGTTCTCTTTTTGAATGGGGTCCTTAACCTGAGACACGATTGTGTGCAGCTTCCGCCCCGGAAGTTGCACACAACGTGTCTGGTACTTTCTTAGTGTTCTAGCTATATGATCAGTCAGACCCGGATAATAGGGAATGTATGCAGTGGATGTTGGTGTAAAAGACTCGCCTCTCCTCTGATTTCCTTTAACATATTTTTCTATAATCCTCTGGGGGTAGCCACATTTTGCAAGATCCGTCGTGACACGTTCATACTCTAACTTCCTATCATCGGAGGTACTGCAATGTGATTTTGCTCTATCAACTAACGTTCTTATCACACTGTTCCTATGATGGTTGCTCTGAGCTGAGCTGTAGTGCGAATACTGCCCTTTACACATGGATTTCCTATATACCTTAGTCTTTAGCTGTCGGTCTTCCCTACAGACCAACACATCTAGGAATGGCAAAACTCCTCCTTCTTCTGCCTCCGATGTAAATTGTATGAATGGGGAGAAGCCATTTAAGATGTTCAACACCTGATCTTCACTCCCCTTCCGAATAATTGAAAACTTATCATCTATGTACCTTTTCCAGGGGCGCATAGGGAGAACACTAACATTAAATATTCTAGCCTCGAGCTCCTCCATAGCTAAATTAGCTATAATTGCGCTAATGGGGGAGCCCATGGCTGTACCATTAACCTGCTTATACATAGTATTGTGAAAGACCATAGTGGTGCTTGAGAGGCATAACTCTATTCCTTCCCCAATATCCTCTAGCTTTAGCTGTGTTCTAGTATTTAGGGTGGTGTCCCTCCGTAATGCCATGTGTGCACATCACACCCCATGGTCAATCGGGATACATGTAAATAGCGATTTCACGTCGAAAGATATCATGATTTCATTCTCTTCTATGCGTTGGCTTCTAATAAAATGCACAAAGTCCTTACTATCTTTAATACTATATTCGGAAAGTCCCACTAGTGGAGATAATAATTTGGCTAAGAAGCCAGAAAGTGCATAGGTTGGACTGCCTATAAATGAGACAATGGGTCTGAGTGGCACATCTATTTTATGAATTTTGGGCAAGCCATAAAATCTTGGCATTTGGCTACCTGTAGCATGCAGCATCCAATATTGTTCCTTAGAAATTTTGTTAGACTTAAGCCAACCCTGTACCATTCTGTTCACTTGTCGTTCCAAACTAAGCAGTGGACTTTTCTGAATAACTTTATAGGTTATCTGATCTTCCAATAAATCCAACGCTTTATTTCTGTATGCTTCCTTATCAAGAATCACAGTTGCTCTACCTTTGTCCGCGGGTAGGACTACAATGCTGTCATCTTGTTTAAGGCTTCTTAGTGCTAATTTTTTTTTTTTTTGCTTCACATTAGCCCTTTCCACGCCCATTGCTATTTCTGCAACGGGTAATCTGGGCGGCACCATGGCAAATTTCGGTCCTAAATTTAGCACTTCCAACTGCTCTTTAGTTAGTTGCTTATTACTCAAATTCACCACAAAATCCCTGGTAGTGCTATCACTATTGCCCCTAAGCTTGGTTTGTTCTCTAAGCCTGTCAAACTTCCCCATTTGTCTCCGTCTATAACTGTCCGAAATTTGTTTTGCTTTAGTTGCCACCACACTAATCACTCCTGCTAAGTGCATCGGAGTCAACTTGTCACTTATCTTCTCAAAGCACTGTCTTTTGCCTCTCCTAATGTGGTATAAATTGTTATGCAATTTTTCGATCCATATATTAAGGATCTTCTTTTGATACCACTTGGTAATATTAAATAATCGTTCATCTTCAAAGGGTAGCTTTGTTTGAAAGCCTCGTGGTATGATATTATGCGTTTTACATCGATGGGCAAACCTCAAATGCTGTTCGTGTTTAGCCTCCCTAACACTATGTCTCTGAAATTCTCTGATGTACTGCACAATTGGACGGCCATAACATCGAAATAATTCTTCAAACAGGCCTCTGAGGTTGGGTATATTCATACTGTAGATTTTAGTGTTTTGCACCAACCTTGCGTAGAAATAAAAACACAAAAGAAAACTAGACTTTTACTAACTGTGTTTATAATAAATTATAATAACCTGTATTTACAATAAATTTAACTTTACGATAAACTATACATATAAAATGTTACAATCTGCTACATTATAAACAATAAAATGCATTAAAATATACTAAGTTAAAAGCGATAAAAACCATAGCTTTCAAAGGCTCCAGCCTTCTTCTTCAGCGGTATTTTCTTATTCTGCAGTACAGAATAAGAAAAAGTTAGAGTATGAACGTGTCACAACGGATCTTGCAAAATGTGGCTACCCCCAGAGGATTATAGAAAAATATGTTAAAGGAAATCAGAGGAGAGGCGAGTCTTTTACACCAACATCCACTGCATACATTCCCTATTATCCGGGTCTGACTGATCATATAGCTAGAACACTAAGAAAGTACCAGACACGTTGTGTGCAGCTTCCGGGGCGGAAGCTGCACACAATCGTGTCTCAGGTTAAGGACCCCATTCAAAAAGAGAACACAAGTGGGGTCGTATATAGCATTAAATGCCCAGATTGTGGGGAATGTTATGTAGGGGAGACAAAACGCCGTCTCAAAGATCGTCTGGGGGAACACACTAAGGCAATAAGAAATGCGGAATATGGCAAGTCCGCCGTGGCCGAGCATTTTTGGGAGAAGCAGCACCAGATCTCCCCGGACGATGCTATCATCACCGATCGGGCGCATAAGTTCTGGGACCATAAGTGGCTCGAGAGTTTGCGGATCTGTTCTACAATCAACATTAATAGAGATAGAGGTACGCGGATTCATCCCCTCTTTGAGGCCGTTATCCTCAGAAGGGATGAACGGTTCCGTATGACTCCCGCTCGAGCCACTTCCGGTTACACAACGCAGGAGAACGGAACACGTGAGAATGAAACACGTGATGAGTACCATGAACCTGCTGATATTTAAAGATGTACTGCAGAATAAGAAAATACCGCTGAAGAAGAAGGCTGGAACCTTTGAAAGCTATGGTTTTTATCGGTTTTTTTTTTTATCGCTTTTAACTTAGTATATTTTAATGCATTTTATTGTTTATAATGTAGCAGATTGTAACATTTTATATGTATAGTTTATCGTAAAGTTAAATTTATTGTAAATACAGGTTATTATAATTTATTATAAACACAGTTAGTAAAAGTCTAGTTTTCTTTTGTGTTTTTATTTCTACGCAAGGTTGGTGCAAAACACTAAAATCTACAGTACCCAATATGATGTTGATCCTCTATGTACAGCCAAAACAGCTCATATCCAGTAAAGCATGGACGCTACAAGATTTCTAAATGTGTCTTGTAGTATCTGGTTCCCAACACATAACCAGGCAGATCCTTTAACTCCTGTAACGTCCGTGGTTGAGATGCTGCAGATCAGAGTTGCTGTTCCAACACAAACCACAGATACTCAATGGGATTGATGTCTGGAGAATTTGGAGGCTAGGGCAATACCTTGAAGTCTTCCTCATGTTCCACAAACCAGTCTCGAACAATCCGAGTGGTGTGGCATTGCACATTATCCTGCTGAAAGATGACACAACCAGAGGGGAAGACTGTTGCTGTGAAAGGGTGTACCTGGTCAACAATAATGCTTAGGTAGGTGGTAAACAGTGCTCAGCACATGGATGACTGGACCCAGGGTATCCCAACAGAACACATCGCCCAAAGCATGACACCACCATAACTAGCTTGTTTTCATCCCACGGTACATCCAGGCACCATCACTTCCCCAGGTAAATGACGCACACGTACCTGGCCGTCCACATGGTGCAACAGGAAATGTGATTCATCGGACCAGACGACCTTCTTCCAGTCAATCAAGGTGGAGTTTCGATGCTCGTATACCCATTGTAGGCACTGTCGCTGGTGAACTGTGGTTAGCATGGGCACTCAGAGCGGTCTGTGGCTATGCAACCCCATTTTCATCAGGGTTCAATTTACCGTGTGTTGTGACACATTACTGCTGTCACCAACATCCAATTACCAGCAAGTTGTGCCACATTCGCCCTCCTGTTGCCAAGTGCCATCCGGGAGAGCATTCGCTCACTTCAAGCATCGATGAGCCATGGTCGTCCAACACCTCACCAGCAGTTCATAGGTTTTCCCTCCTCAGACCACTTTCGGTAGGTACTAACCACGACTGACTGTGAGCATCCCACCAGCCATGCCGTTTTGGATATGCTCTGACCCAGTCATCTGGCCATTACAATTTGGCCTTTGTCAAACTCACCTAAGTCTTCTGCCCTTCCCATCTGATGAACAAGAGTAACACTGATTAACGGAGCTCAGTATCAGGTGTTTTTTATACCATGTCCCAACCCGCACATGCACCGTAGTTCACCTGCAGTTGCTTCGATTTGCATAATGACTCACTGGTCATAATGTTTTGGTTCATCAGTGTATCTTGTATTGGAGTTTCAATGGGAGCCAGCAACCATGGCCCACTGAAGCTTATCCCAATTCTTGTGCAGTATTTTGATCAGGGGCAGCTCGTTGGTAGACACTATGGAACTGCAACACCCCCAGCTTTTTAAATCTAAAAATACAATCAACGGAGTTATATGAAATATTGTGAAGAACAATGCAACGCAACGAATATTTTTATTAACAGATCCTGCATATAGTATACTCATCTTCTATTTCCAATAATTATTTCAATAATAAACAAATAAAAAACACGAAATTGTTTTCAACTTTGAAGTTTAACCGTAGGCAAAACTATGCACTGCGCAGTTCCCAATTTTGGCCACAGTGGTTGAGTCAATGCCTAGTTGGCAGGTTGCCAATATGCATTTTTCAGAGGTGACAAAATGAGTCGAAGGAGCTGCAGAGCGAGCAGTGCCGATTTGAACAGTGCACCAAACCTGAATGAAACTGTTGTTAATCTATTTCCAACAAATAAAAACCGAAGAATGGATTTTATTTTTAAATAAAATTACAAGATTACCCAAGTCTATTAATGGTAAGTGTCCAGTTAATGTTTTGTTTTATTTTTAACTTGCTTATTATTATTATTACTATCTATGGCTACGTGTTTTATAACCAAGGCAATTTAATATAACTTTAAGAAGCAGCACCCGCCACTGATTTTGATTGGAAAGCGAGTGGAATTAAAATAAAAGTGATTGAACATTTTGGCATTGATATGTCTCTTCCCCCTAACAAGCTTAACAGAGAGAGATCAGAATACACCTGAATGTAAATGGATTATTCATTTTAACCTTAACTGGTTTTTTAGTACTGAAGGTTTTTAGATGGATATATATATATATATATATATATATATACTTATTATTTTATTACATCTTAAGATTTGGACTGCTCTTTGAAAATACATTTTTTAGACAATGTTTTGTTTAAAAATTTACGATTATTATAATCTTACTTTTGTATCTTTGAATTTATGATTTATAGTCGATGCTGTTTATTTTAAATTTATAATATTGTGGGGGGTAGTATAATTACTGTATGGGTAGAATGATTTCTATATGGCAATATATCAATTTAAAAAAAATTTAATTCAAAACTATCTTCAAGATTTTGATTCCCAACATCATCAGGATATCTTGCACAAAACGTTGTTGTTGTTGTTGTTCGGTTTTTAGGAGCATTAGCAACTAAGGCCATATTGCTCCGGGGATATGCAGTGATCATTCCCTGACCTTTCCGCATCCTCTATACAAAACGTACAAAAGTGCCCAGTGTTCAGTTTCTCATAGTATAAATTAAAATAAGTTAGAATTAGTAAATGCTAATAAACATCCAATAACAAATTAAACCTTAATCAAAGAACTGAATAAAAGTATACCTGTGTGTGTGTGTGTACATCTTGCATACAGGTATATTTTTAATACTAGCATTTACACCAAAATATTTAGCTTAAATTAAAGATAATCTATATGAGGGAGATTTATCTTAAATTAAAGATAATTTATCTTTAATTTATGAGAGGGGCTGCAATCAGCCCTAAAAAACTTGTGTAACCTATTTACAACTTTTACAAGTTCACAGATTATGTAAAAATTTTGGTATTAAAGGAGTTACACTAAATTTCAAAATATTTCTATAAAAATTCATGACTTATACAAAATTCTTATAATACACAGTCTTCAAGTATATGTACATCTTGCATAGTACTTACTAGCACCATAATATTTATCCTAAATTTTAGATCATCTAAACTGTGGGGGGGATGCAACTGTTGTATCACCCAAGTTACAACTTTTACAAATAATTTCTTCTCAGTCAATGAAAGAGATACATGTGATCAAAGACCATACAAATATGCTGAAATGTAACCTTATTATTTAGATTACTTATATTATTCAGCATTTAACACCAATAAAATATACAAAACAAATTTTGGGTGTTTCAAGTATTACACAGATTTCCTACGAAAATAGCAGAACCCTTAACATACACATTGTTTTGTGCTTTCATATACTACAGGAGACATTTCCTTTATAATCCTTTCTTTTTCATCTTCTTTGTCTTCTTCAGATGAATGTTCATTTACCAAAACATCACCTGAACTCTTAACTACAGTCCATGGCTGTATATCTGCTGATCCAAAAATTAAAAATATTAGGATACCAACCACATATAATATTGCAGTGAGATAAAACACTTTGGACCACTGATTCATACTTTCCTGTTAAAGAAAAAATAAACAATAAAGAATAACTTTATGTGCTTTACAAAATAATTGAATTGTTGGATTTCTTAACACAAGATAAAAATAAAAAGTTTGATTAACAAAATAATAATTAATCACATCATACTCTTAACTACTGATAACACTGAATGTGTAAGAAAAAGAAGTAAGGCCTATGCACTCTCGAAAGTTAAAATAAAGTAAAAATCTGCACCACGAACAGAGAATTGTGTTCAGGAACCTATATCAGTCCTTTGATCAGATACACAACAGCTCACATCAATTCAAAATATTAAACACTACAATCTATTTAATTACATACAATATGTAAAAAGAAAACAAATCTCACTGGTTTTTTTTTTTTTTTTTTTTTTTTTTTTAATGAGAACTAATTTTACAGTTCAAATCAGTGTGAAGGTTTTTAACATCTAGTTCACTGTACAAAGTGCAGACTGTTGCCTCCCAATTCCAAATTGGTATAAACTAGGTTCACTTTATAACCACAATCTTCAATAAAACCAACATGCACAGGCTCTCAATGTAACTTAAGATCAACTCATCTAATATAATCTCTATTCAACAGGTGACTGCCACAGCACAAAGCTTAATCGGAAAGTCCCTTTTTTATTGTAATAAATAGTTTTGTAATGTATTAATATAAATAGTATTGTAGTAAATAGCCACAAAATTTAAACGGACAGACTCAGATGTGATGTAATAATGTATCACTTCCTTTATTAGAGAAGAGGCCATGAGTAGCAGGAATAGTCATAATGAAATAAATATTGCTTCTACCAACGAAACACAGTCAAAATAAGTAAAGTTTAAAAAATACATCCTATTATTGTGGCCATTATTTTACATCATGATGAGAGATGGCGAGCTAACAACAGGGCCAGCCGTACCATTCCCACAGAGTCAGACAGTTGAGTATTTCGTTGTTTCCTCTTTCCCCTTCTTTTTGCCACACTTGTTGTTAATGCACGATATAAGCATAATATATAAGGACTTGCTATTGTGTATTTTGTTTAAGTTGATAAAGAGGTTCATCACCTTAAAAGCTTCTTCGTGCTTATTTTATTGCTTTTATTCTCTTTATACCACATTTATATATTGGTAACATAATCTGGTCATGACAGCCAACTATGACCAAAGTCATTCTGTTTTGCCATATGGTATCTGAATACTCAGCCAGTCAATTACCAAAAGATATAATATTGGCCACATCGTGGTGCCAACAACTAGCCTCAGATTTGTCCTGTACAAAACCATATCAACCACACCAAATACACTGTTTCAAAATTGTACAGCACAAATGTAGGAGCATACTCTACAGCTAAAAATAAGGAAAAAAATTACCTATAATCATGTCCCAAATTTCTTCATTTCTAAGATATTAGACATTAATCATAAATTAAAAATCATAAAAAGAAATGAAATAAACTAGAGGAAAACATCTAAAGTAGCTGTTCAAAGTGGCCCTCCACTTTGTTCAGTACAGCATTTAAGCATGACAAATCCACAATTCCCTGAAATGTAACTCCAGGGGCTTACATCTGGTGAGTATGGACTTTGCACACCCAGGGTCCTGAGCTGGATATCATCATCCTTCTCTTTCTTGGTGATTCCTCTCTCTCTCTCTCTCTCTCTCTCTCTCTCTCTCTCAGGGTAACTCAGGGAATTTTTTTGGCTGGTGCAGCATAAGCCTCAGGCTTCCTTGCACCTTGTAGCTAATAATAATAATAATAATTTCAGGACTATTCATAATGATTTCAGCAACTTCTGAAATGTAAATTCTCAGTTAGTCTTTCATGGTGATACAAATAGAAGAGAAATCTTTATTGCAACAATCTTTGATTGTAACTGGTTAAAAGGTTAGTGTTGCACTTCCCCTTCATGGTCAGAAAGCCAGGAGTTAACATAATGGCAAATGATGCAAGAAAGCAAGTTTAATATAGCATCAGCCAAAAAAAAAAAAAAACAGTTAACCCATCTGTATCCTCCAAGAATTTGTCTAGTTCTCCCTTGAATTTATTCAATCCATTCACTTCCACACATCTATTCTGCAACCATTCTTCCTCAACTTGAATTTATGACCCCTCATCAGCAAGTGGAAGAATACCATTAACTTTCAGCTTACTCAATCCATTCAAGGCTTTAAACACCATAGTCAGATATCCCTACAGGTTCCTGGTCTCAAGACACTGCAGTTTGCAGAACTGAAGCGTTTCTAGGTTAGAGCACTGGCACTGTTTTGTTCCCTTCACCAATCTGGTTGCCCTTCCCCCCCCTTCCAACAGATCTACATCCTTCCTAAAGTGAGGCCTCCAGACCTGTATACAGTACTCATGATGTGGCCTAACCATGGCCTTATACAAAGGGATAATCACCTCCTTATCTCTGCTAGAAAAGTTTCTGTGTATCACTGACAAAATCCCATGAGCTGTCCTGGCAGCATGTGTGCACTACTCAGAAAATTTCATGTCTGACTGCAAAATAACCCCCAAGTCTTTTTCATTCTCAATTACCTTGAGTGAAGTATCACACAGTTGATAAGTTACTATGGGGTTACTGCAACCCATGTGCAGGACCTTGCATTTGTTAATGTTAAACTTCAACTGCCATTTCTCAGCCCATTGACCCAATTTTCCTTGATCTTGTTGCTCACCCCAATGACTGTCATTAACCACCCTACTAACCTTTGTATCATCTGCAAACTTAGACATTAAACCTGATATATCTTTATCAATATTATTAATAAATACTGAAAACAATAGATCCAGAGCTGTATTGTAGGTACAGAAATTATTGGTCTATGGTAACTAAATCATTGACCAGCAATTTTGAACTGCTGTGCTGCGAAGGGTCCACAGATGTGCTGCTGGAGTTTGGGGGAAGATCTAAAAGAAGCAAGAAAAACTTGAGGAATAAAAAAAATCGTCAAGGTAAATTTTAGAAGTACTATATTTTTTTTAAAGGCCAATAAGAATGAAAACAACAACACTTCAATTTAAAAAAAAAAATTATAATAGTAAAATTTCCAAGAACTTCTGTCCCTATTGTTACAGATCCCAAAATAACTCTGCAATGTACTTTTACCACCCCACCTTTCACCCTTGTCAAGCCACCAGTGTCAGTCTTCAGTCAGCTGTTTTTCGGATCAGGTACATTATTCCTTGTGAGTTTGCACTAATGCATTTTTGTTTATTTCTATTTTGTTATTTCTGAATTTAGTCGATGCTTAGTTTTATTTTTTGGACTAAAATAATGTAATAATGTTTAAATAATGTAAGTTAGATGATGACAATGATCAAGTGTAGCTGGCACTAGTTCTGGTAGTATAACACAGTACAGTCAGTGTTAGTTCTAAAACTGATGTGCTCCAGTATAATGAAGGCTATTTTTCCTTCAGATTCTTTTCATCTGGAGAAGAGCAGCCACGTCCTATGTGTGTTGTTTGTGATGAGAAACTGGCAAATCAAGCTATGGTTCCAACTGAGCTGAAAAGACACCTTCACACAAAGCACTCACATTTATGCAAGAAACCAATTGAACATTTTAAAAGGTTTATAGCTGATAAAATACGTCAGGCTAAACAATGGCCCAAAATCAAATGCTGTAAAATTGTAAATATTACATTTGGTGATATTTACAATTAAGATTAGTTGTAATTAAGATTAAAAACCTGGTAGGAGTCACAACTGGCAGTGCAAAAAATATGATTGGTAAAAACATTGGGCTTATGGATGGAATAATCAAGAAAATGATAGATATCGGAGCTGAAACTTCGATTGGAATTCACTGCATTGTACATCAAGAAGCTCTTTATGGGAAAGTATTGGATCTCCAACACATTATGAATATGGTTATTTCAACTATAAATTGTACAAGATCACATGGCCTTAATGTGGCTTTTGGAATATCACCGAATGTTTCAACACAGAAAAATGGAAACCAATAAAACAACTATCAAATATGGAGTGGCTGTTTGATCATGCAATTCATACATACATTTCTAGTAATTTAAATGCTCTTAATTTAAAACTAAAAGGGAAAGGAAATTTGGTCTGATTTGTTTGGTGACATCAAATCATTTCAGAATAAGTTATTATTTAAATCCCAGTTGAGCAAGACAATTTAGTTCATTTTCAATTTTGAGCTAAAGGAGAAACATAGTTCCAAAGAATCGTTGCCTGTCATTATTACAATTACTTTTTGACAAGTTTGAAAGTCGATTTTCTGATATAAAATCCCATGAAAAAACAAGCTTTTTGTTGAGAACCCATTTACTTCTATGGATTGAAAACTACAATCCCAGATTGCAACTTGAAATTATTGAGCTTCAAGCCAAAATATGATTCAAAAATAAGTATATAGACTGCAAAAATAAACTATTTGAATTCTACAAGGCTTTCCCATCTGAAGATTTTCTGCTAATAAAAGAAAATGCCATTAAAATGGCCACTTTGTCCGGATCAACAATATGTTTGCAAGCAGATTTTTTTCACTCGTAAATTCAAATAAATACACTGTGCTGCCACATTATTAGGTACACCCCTGCTGTGCACACTAATGGTTTGTCCCACAACTTTGTGTCACATGACCACACTTATGGATATAAATGCAGCAGAACAACCTTTCTAGCACCAGTTAAGCTTACAAACTGTAACAAGAATGGGGAAAAGGAGTGATCTAACGGACTTCGAACGTGGCATGGTAGTAGGTGCAAGATGTGCTGGACAAAGCATCTCTAAAACGGCAGTTCTCCTGAACTTTTCACACACCACAGTTTCAAGGGTGTATCGAGAATGGTGCAATGAGCAGAAAACATCCTCTCAACAGCACTCCTGTGGAAGAAAATCACTTGTTGATGACAGAGAAGTCAGAGGAGAATGGCTAGAATTGTGCAAGCAAACCGACGGGCCGAAATGTCGCACATCACGTCAGAAAACAACCTTGGTGCACAGAACAAAATATTGCAATAGACCACTAGTCACACTTTGTCGTGAATGGGCTACAACAGCCAATGGCCACATCGCGTACCTCTGTTATCAATGAAGAACAAGAGAGCACACCTCTTGTGGGCACAGCAACACCAGCACTGGACTATTGAGGATTGGAAAACAGTTGCTTGGTTTGACGAGTCGAAGTTCCTGGTGCATCATGTTGATGGAAGGCTCACAATTTGGAAAAAACAACATGAATCCATGGACCCATCATATCTGACGACTACTGTGCAAGGTGGTGGGGGCAGTGTTATGGTGTAGGGAATGTTTTCTTGGCACACGTTGGGTCCATTGATACCCATAGATTCATGTCTGAATGCCACATCGTTGCTGACCAAGTACATCCGTTCGTGTTGACAGTTTATCCTCAGTCAGATGGTTACTTCCAGCATGATAATGCGCTAGTGCACAAAGCCCAAATCAGTATAGAATGGTTCCAGGAACGTGACAATGACTTTTCTTTGCTGCAGTGGCTGGCTCAGTCCCTGGATCTCAATCCTATTGAGCATCTTTGGGATGAGCTGGAAAGGGCTATTCATTACAGGGCTTACACCTCCGTTGAAACTCAAGGAACTGCGTGACACACTCATGTCTGCATTTTCAGCATCTTGTTCAATCCGTGCCTAGACGAATTCAGGCTGTTTTGAAGGCTAAAGGAGGCTCAACTCGCTACTAGGTAGGTGTACATAATAAAGTGGTAGCACATTGTATTTAAAAAGAAAGAATAACAAATGAGCATTTTTGTTTTTTTTTTTTTTTTTTATGAAAACCCCAAACACGAGAGGTATTAGAACCTATAGTACCGTGCACGGTTTGGAGGTTGAGAAGACGAAAGAAGATATTTGTTGACATTAGACTTGAACTTCTGTACAGTACACTGTAATTTTCAGGAAATACGTATGAAGGAAGGTTGTTCCAGAAAATGGCAGTTGAATGGATAACAAGGAAGATGAAAAGTTGGTTCTGTGAGTTTGAAGTTGGACAGTAAATGGATGTTGGTTGATTGCAGCACATGTTCGGACTGTTTTGAAAGAGAGAGTGGAAATCATAGAAGTAAATTCAGAACAGTGCCCATGAAAGTATCTGTAAAAAAGGCATGCAGCAGAAACAGTATGTCTATGAGACAGTGAGTGGAGAGACTCTGTTAGAGATGAGTCATTAATTAACCTAACTGCCCTCTTCTGAATGGAAGCCTGAGAGAGGTTTTGGGGACACAGCCCCAGATGTGGGAACAATATTCCACGGTAGGGCGGATTTGTGATTTGTACATAGTGAACAGCTGTTTGGAAGAAAAGTAACACCGAGAGCGAAAGAGAAAACCAAATTTTTTTTAGATGCAGAGGAAGCAATATTTGTAATGTGCTTGTGCCAAGAGGGATTAGAAGTCAGGGTAATCCCCAAAAGAGATATCATCTTGCCCAGAAATCAGAGTGTCACCAAAGATAAGCATAGGAGCAGAAGAATCCTTTTTGCGAGATATAAGACAGGACTGAGTTTTAGAAGGATTAAAATGGACTAAGTTGTCTTTGCCCCACTGGAGAATTACCTGAAGATCGGCATTTAAGGAATTGGTAGCAGATTTTCGAGAAGTTAAAGCTGATTGAGCAGGACAAGGTTTCTCAAAATGGAAAGTGGAATGCAATGTGCTATCATCAGCAAAACTACGGATAGGATTTCCAGTCAATGGAAGAAGGTCATTAATATACAAGAGGAAAAGAGTAGGGGAAAGAACTGAACCTTGGGGGACACCGGCATTAGTGGAGAAGTTAGAAGACAGAGCCATCTACCATCACCCTCTGTGAATAGTCAGAGAGAAAACTGGATAACCAATTACAAAGAACAGTTGGCAAACCATAAGATGGAAGCTTGTTTAGAAGATCTTTATGCCAAACACAATCAAAAGTCTTTGAGATGTCAAGAGCAACTGCTTGTTTCAACAAACTTTTCCATTGAATTTGTCCATAAATTGGTAACATAGGCACGAATATCACCTGTGGATCAACACTGACAGAATCCATACTGGAAGAGTTGACGGTAAGTGATTTCTCCATTACTTTAGAACAAGTAGAAGTAATTTGATGGGAGGGATTTGTCGGATTTGTCACCCTTTTTAGGAACTGGCTGGATATGAGCAAATTTCCAAGCAGAAGGAAAAACACATTTGGAATAAGAAAGTGAATAAAGGTGGCAGAGAACAGGAGTAAGTTCAGGAGCGCAGGTTTTGAGAACAACTGGAGAAATACCATCAGGACCTGGAGCTCCAATGAGAAATACCATCAGGACATAATCTTCATTATGTACAAAGGGTACTAGGAAAGTTTTGCAATATGACGCAACAATGAATCACAGGAAGCTGCTTGTTGCTGCATGTTGAGACATGTTCATACGTGCATAGTAGCCGCCGCGCCAAGTCGATGGGCTCAGTTATTCATTAGTAGTGAGAGTGTAAAGTGCTTGCGATGGCATCGTGGTCACGAAATGAGATAAGGACAGTTTTGCGGTATAATTTCGTGCGTGGTTTAACCATAGACCAGTGCTTAGAAGAAATGACTCTTGCACTAGATGATGATTGTCCACATCGTACAACGATATTCAGGTGGTATAGAGCAGTGTTTCTCAATCTTTTTACTCTCGTGGCACATTTTCCAAAGAAGAAAAATTTCGCGGCACACCTACGTAGTCATAGAAGAAGAAATTTCTAAATTTCGCGGCACACTTGGAAAATTTTGCGGCACACTAATGTGACGCGGCACACCCTTTGAGAAACACTGGTATAGAGAATTCCAAAGGGGAAATTTCACTCTGGAGGATTCTGAGAGGCCGGGAAGGCCACGAACGTCAGTTACGGAGGAAAACGTTCCTGCTGTGAGGAAAATGCTTGACGAAAACAGGCGAGTGACCTACCAACAGATAGAGGATACTTTGGGCCTAAATGCACCAGCAATTCGTTCGATTCTGCAAGATCATTTGCACGTGAAGAAACTTTGTTCTCTCTGGGTGCCGCATCAACTGACTGAAGAGCAGATGACACGACGTGTGACTTGGTGCCGGGAGATGTTAAAAAAGTTTGATAAGGGACAATCTCGGTATGTGAACAACATCGTGACAGGTGACGAGACTTGGCTGTACTATTACGATCTGCCGACCAAGGCTCAAAACAAAGTTTGGGTCTTTGATGATGATGATGACGACACACCCGTAATTGTCAGAAAATCCCAATCTGTAAAGAAGAAAATGATAGCTGTATTTTTCAAATCGAGTGGAATTGTGGAACATGTCGTTTTGGACACGCAGAAGACAGTCACAGCTAAGTGGTATACTGAACAATGCCTGCCTAAAGTCATTGGATCTATGAAGAACCTGCGGCCAAAGTCAAGAATGGACACCTGGTACCTCCATCACGATAATGTTCCAGCTGACCGCGCCAAAGCCTGCACCGAATATTTGACCACGACAGGACTGAAACTTCTCGAGCACCCTCCCTACAGTCCAGACCTTGCTCCCTGCGACTTTGCACTGTTCCCGCATGTGAAAATGAAGCTAAAAGGGAGGCGGTTTTCCAGTGATGAGGACCTTCTACGGGCTTGGGACAACGAGTGTGCTTTACTCCCTAGTGAAACTTGGCAGAACTGGTTTAAAGATTGGTTTCAGAGGATGGAGAGGTGTATTGAATGTAGAGGAAATTACTTTGAAAAAATTAAATAAACAAAGCTGTATTGCAAAACTTTCCTAGTACCCTTTGTATTGAGACTGGCATCACAAATTTGCAACCAAATTTTGAACAATTATTTAAAAATATCCAGCCTCAATCATCTTGTTAAATGTTAAATTTTGTCCAGTAAATATTATTGTGTACTGTACTTAATAAAATTTTCGAATATTTCAATTTTAGGTTTATTATTATATTTATTTATTCACCTTAATATTGAAAAGCAGTGATCCTTTTCGGGTTGTAAATTTTCTAAAATGAGCATTTAAAAGCAAAAGTAGAGTATTTTTTTTTAGACAAAAGTGAAGTATTTCAAGCAGAAAAAAAAGTAAAGTATTTAAAAAAAAAAAAAGTAAGTCATATTTTTATAATTTTAGTAAAATCTAAAAAATAAATCACTGACATAGATTTGTTGCACATAAAAGTTCTGTGAATTTGCATTTTTTTATATACAGCTTGAAAAGAAAAAACGGTAACATGAAAATAGAAACTTTCTTTTACGAGTAACAAGATATAGAAAATGTGACACAATATTTTCTCAAATCACTCTGCGTGGCCCGCGAAACAAATTTAACTTTGAATACGGCCCCCGTACAGGAGAAGGTTGGACACCACTGTCGTAGACCAATAATATTGAAATCACCAGAAAGTGTAATAAGCAAATGATCCAGTGGTTTTTCGATTAATTTTACTCCTTCCATTGAATAAGGCATTCAATTTTCATATCTTAAGACTCGAGAACATCTAAGCTCCATGGGTTGTAACTGTTGGTAAAATTTTCTTTCATTGTGTGCTGAAGAAGAAATACATGCAGCATTTTTCTTCTTCATTTAAGTTATTTCTTAATTCTTTCTATAGTCTGCTCTTCAAATGTCTGTTGAAGCCATGGGGATTAAAATTTGAGTCTGTGACAAAGCCCAGAATAGAGCTTAAAATCGACATTCTTACCACTCGGTTGGTTAAATTTTTTACGATGCATTGGCATCTTAGGCCATAATACATTCTTGCTGCTTTGTTTTATTATTTTTATAACAAGTGAACATGTTTATGTTGCTGTAATTTTGCATTTTCAGCATTTCTTTCTGCAAAACATAATGATGAATCTATCATTCTGATTGCTGCTTCCATACACCAATTTTCCTCATCCAATGGCATCTAGACTTCCTCCGTGTTGAAATTCTATTTGTTTGAAATATCTACAACATAATATAGCCACTCCCCAGCTTACATAATACTCAACTTACAGAAATTCGACTTTACATAAGTTTTTGCCAGCCGGTGAAAACTTTAAAAAATCGTGGAAACGTATTTTGCATCCTGTAAGAATAAATGGGGTATCATGAAAATATTGTAATGTGAACCTAATAACACATTTTTTTTTTTTTTGATAATTCATTCCAAGACCTCGGAAATTGAAATTTTCACTATATAACTAAGCTATTTATCTCTCTAAAAGGCCATTTTTATAATGAAAATTGCAGTATGTTCCATTTTGTTTTGTTGTTTATTATTTAGTTTTTAGGAGCATTAGCAACTAAGGCCATATTGCTCCGGGGATATGCGGTGGTCATTCCCTGACCTTCCCGCATCCTCCGTATTTGGTGGTCACGGGCTCGAACCCCGGTCTAATCAAGAAGCGTGTGCTACGCACTGCTGCTCCTGCCCACCTGGCTGCGGAGGCACCTATATGTTCCGTTATAAGAATTAATTTTGATCGTCTTTGTGTTTCATTTTTCTTGGTGAAGGGAAAGGGACCAACAGAAAGTGCAAGGAAACAAAAGATTCTGAAAGGTAGTGCTAGAAAATGAAACAAAATTGATTTAGAAATGAAGATGATTAATTAAGAAGTACGAAACAGGACAAAGTTTGTCATCTATTGCACGGAATTAGGTCTCACTGCTTCAACAGTGAATAGTATTTTAAGGGACAGTGCACGTATAAAAGAACGTGTTGAGGGTTCAACACATTTAAGATCAACAGTGATCACAAAACAGCATTCAGGTGCTATATCAAAGATGGAAAAGCTATTAATAATATGGATGGAAAATCAGATTCAGAAACAAGAGTCCCCGAGTCTAATGGTCATTCAAGCAAAAGCAAGAAGTATTTATGAAGATATTAAAGATAAGAATGGTGAACCACAAGCCAAGTTCGTGGCAAGCAATGGGCAGTTTAATAGGTTCAAGCATCGCGCTGGTTTCCAAAACATTACAGTATGTGGTGAAGTTGCCAGTGCTGATTCTGCAGCTGCAGAGAAATTGTGATATGTCGGTAAAAACCCCTTCTATATCTCCACAGCCCACAACTTCCACAGTGGCATGCTTATCAGCTGGAGAGTTAATTCTGGCAACGATGCTTAAAAAGTAAAACTTGCTGATGTTATGCTTGTTTCCTCTCTCCTTTTGTAATTTTATAATTTTGAAATTTTTGTAATTTTGTACACTTTTGTAATTTTTCCTGCACATGTGATAAAAAAATTGAATAAATAATTCTATTACATGTTCATTGAACATTTCTTTTCTGCTTCAATCAAATTTGCAAGTGCTGCATAAGCATTTAGGGAAATTCCGACTTACGTAAAGTTTTGCGGAACGCAACCATTGCGAAGTCGGGGTGGCTGTATTCACCAAAGGGACTATAATTTTTTGATTTCAACAACTTTATTGAAATATATAGCACATAGAATTTTCACTGAATAAAGTTGCTTGCATCATATATGATAAAATCATTACTTTTTCAGTCCTAATTTCTCTTGTATATCAAAATTCATACAAGATACATAGTAATTTAGACCATTTTGGTTCACATGCACTTAAAGTCAAGAACATCATAGACTTTCCTAATTGACAAATTGTTCCAAACATCCCATTTTCATTGACTCCAATAATATACCAAATTGGGAATGGATTTGACAAACTCCAAATTGGATTCTAAGGACTGCTTTATAATTCCTTTGCTTCCAACATAGAATGCATAATATTAGATATGATTCCTACAGATTCAAATGCAGCCTGTGAACCTTTTACAGTTTGCAACCATAAAATCATTGCCATATACAACAAATGCTGGGATGTTACACTATAGCGATCTGACCCACAGATTTCACTAGATGGAATTATAAATGGAGTGATTTTTAATGCATGTTTATATTTTTGTGCATGTCCAAGATACAAAGTTGGAAGTGAAAGTTCCACCATGTGTTCATCAAATAGTAAATTCATTGGGGAAGATTTTTGAGCACGATACATAAATAGTTTTCCTCCAAACCATACCAATGTTTTTTGTTGTATTAACAACGGTTCGTCGTCATTTTCAACTGGTTCCAGTATCTCATCCCATGGTTCCATGGAATTTGTTTCTTAATTTTTATCATTGAGAAAATCATCTGTCACCTTAAAACCATAAAATTTATATAAAGGTGAATTTTTGACATATCCTTCTAGATACAAAGATTAAAAGAAAACTTATACAAAGTATAAGTTTTCTTTTAATGTGTACATTGATGGAATAATCATTATCTAATTCTTTAAGTAACTGATGAACCATTGTATCTACATCGACTGGTACGTTTGAAACTTATCCGATGATGTCATATTGTCCATGTTCATACCACAAATGATGAATCTGCATAAATGGTAGTCATGGCGAAATCAAATGCTCTATCACCAGATCCAATCGACGTAAATGAGTAGAATACACAGGGTATACAAAACCATTCAACCTTGATACTGAATGGTTATAGGTGTCAACAAGGAAGCATAATGGTGTAAGGCTGTTTACGTTTACTAGTGTTTTTATATATGCTTTCAACAGGAAAATTTTCTTCCATAATGACAGAAGTCACACTATATCTGTTCTCTTATATTATACACTTTTATACCATTACAACATATATACCACATATTGTTAAATATCGAGGTTATACAACACATCTGTCTTCCATGATCCTATACATGAGCTCATTTAGTCTCCTATGATCCTTTGCATGACACCTGGAAGGATGAGCCCATGTTTTTAACATCGCTGGTGCTCACTGATCACGCTATAGTTTGAGCTCATGTTGCCTCCCATGATCTTTTGCACAAAATTTTCATAACACTTTTTGTAAATTGTTACATATCTAAATTGTGCAATCTTACTACCCTTTTTTTTTTTACCATAACGCTTTTTAACATCAAAAATAATGAACAATCAAGAGTACCACACCAAACACTAAAGAAAAAAATATACTGATAACGATTGGTCAAACACTCAGCTTCCTAGTTCAATGCCTGAGCTTACACTTGAGCATCAGACAACACAGTAGAAAGTGCTGGTCCCAAAGGAAGTAGCAATTGTCAAGAAAATGGAAAATATATTGTGCAAAAACGATAGAAGGGACAGGAGTAGGGACTAAAGTTAATGATGCAGAAGTTATCTTTTAAGGGTACAGAAAGCAATACTGTACTGTCATTCATAGTACCAATGATAATAAGAATAGATCTGAAGAGTTACTTAACAGGTACAGAGCAATGCTAATGTCAAGAAAAAGTAGAGTTAGGATTAAATATGAAAGTAACTGGAACTGTAACCAGACATGACAGGAAGGAGTACATGATGAGAGCCTTGTCCATCAGTTTGGTACTGGAGAGTTCATACAAGGCTCATGGGTTAGAATTGTTTTCAGCATGGGCTATGGCTTGTTAACAAGAGAGACTTTTTACAGGGATGGTATACACTTAAATAGGAATGTGAGAATATTTTTGCTGATGTTATTGAGGCAATATTAGCTCATTTGTAGAGATATGCAGACTAATAGTTTAATGGTGGCCACAAGCAGAAATGGAATTCTCTTTCTTGCACTGCTTCTACCAGGACATACAGCATCCTGAAAGCAATGTATCCTTGTGGGATGGGCAAATATATGGGCTGTGTTACAGTTACTAATAGCAAAAATAGGCACACATAATACTTGCTTGTACACTAATGCTAAGAGTATAATAAATAAATTTGAAGTATTGGTTAAGTCATCAAATGCAGACATAAGGATATCAGAAATCTGGTGCTACCCACACATAGAGGATGGAGAATTTGAATATGGGGATTACTTGGTTATTTGATTATTCTTGGTTACACACATGGAATCTCAGGGTAGCCAGTATAATGTTCTATCAGTTTGGTGTGATAATCACTGGGAAAACAAAAATGAGAATAGGCCATGTGACCGTGATGAGTGTAATGAACAGTTATATGGACACATATAGTGAGTCAGTAAATTAGAATGCCTTATGATGAGAGACTTGTTAACTTTCCAAATATTAACTGGAACTAGCAGGTTAGTCGCTAACACAGTAGTAGAACTTTTCTGGATTTTAACTTACGACACAATATGCATGTGATCAAGAGACTGGCAGAAGTTCCAGAACATGATACTATTAACAAAAGTAATAATCGTAATGTAATAGTGCAGTGGTGTAAGTTGGTAGATGAATTTAATCAACCGGTGAAATACCACCACTTTGCTTATTGGAGGCTTGAAGTGGCGAAACCATGTTTAGTCTCTAGAGCAAAGTTTCCGGCATTCCCCTCCCCCCCCCCATACTTCTCGTTCAACCCATGCACGGTACTGAGTACTATAGGTTTTGATGCCTTTCGTGTTTGGGGTTTTCATAAAAAAAAAAAAAACCTATGGCCCATGGGCTGGATACAGACCGCAAGTAATTTTTATATGGCCCGTGTGGAAAGTGAACTAAAACGGCATTTTAGGGAGTTGCATCACTGCATGTACAGGCACGCAAGCATCAAGCTAGACTATATCAAACTTATACATGTAGTCCAGTGCAGTTATATATATGCATCAATTTTTCCATATTGTGATATACCATTTTTGATATAACTTGTTCATTGTATTGAATTAAAAAATCATCCTTAAAAATATTCCAAAAGAGGAAAATAGATTTGGAGTTTGATGTCTTTAATCAACGGTGGACTGAAGGCTATTTATTCATTGAGTACGATGAAAGGGCAGTGTTTGGTGTGTAAGGAGACTGTTAGTTTTTCAAGAATATAATTTAAAACGACACTATGATTTCAAGCACAAATCTTGTGATCAATATAAAGGAGTGTTGCAAAAAGAAGTGTTCAAAGTTACAAAATGAATTAAGAAAACAACAAAACACACTGAAAACATATCAGTAAAGAAATTTATCTGCTGTAAGTGCCAGTTATTAAGTTGCACATTTGATCATTTTTGAAAGAAAACCGTTCAGTGATGGTGAATTTGTTAAATGTTGTTTGTTAAAAGTTGTGGAAGAAATTTGTCCGGAGAAATGAACAATGATACAAGACATTACTTTGTCTCAACAAACAATTGTGCAAAGCATATAAGATATTGGAAAGAATTGGTTCGAAAAACTTTTGGAAAACATAAAACAAATGAAATATTTCAGTGTGGTACTGGACGACAGTGCTGATGTAAATGACACAGCCGAACTCCTTATCTTCATAGGTGGAATTAATAATGATTTTGTACCAGTTGAAGATTTAGCTGATCTACAGAGTATTCATGGGATAACTACAGGTGAAAGTATTTTTAAAATTTTTTGCCAATCTATTGAAAAGTTAAGATAAAATATTAAAAACCCGGTAGGAGTCAACATTGACGGTGCAAAATAATATGATTGGTAAAAACATTGGGCTTAATAACTAGATAGAATAACCCAGAAAATGATATATATAGGAGCTGTCCCTCCGATTGGAATTCACTGCATTGTGCATTAAGAAGCTCTCTGTGGGAAAGTATTGGATCTCCAACACATTATTGAATGTGGTTATTGCAACTGTAAATTTTATATGATCACATGGCCTTAATCGTCGTAGGTTTCAACAGTTTCAGAAAATGAAGCTGAATAAAAAGATGTAATTTTACATTGTGTAGTGTGATGGCTTAGTCGTGGCAAAGTGTTATATCATTTCTTTAAACTGTATCATGAAATTGATATTTTTATGATAGAAAAAGGGAAACCAATAAAACAACTATCAAATATGGAATGGCTGTTTTATCTTACAATTCTTAGACATTTCTAGTCATTTAAATGTTCTTAATTTAAAACTACAAGGGAAAGAAAATTTGGTCTCTGATTTGTATGGTGGCATTAAATCATTTTAGAATAAGTTGTTATTATTTAAATCCCAAATTGAGCAAAACAATTTAGTTCACTTTGAATGTTGTTTTGAGCTAAAAGAGAAATGCATATTTCCAAAGAATCATTGCCTCTCATTATTATAATTACTTTTTGATGAGTTTGAAAGTCAATTCACTGATATGAGACCCCATGAAAAAGACAGCTTGATTGAGAATCCATTTACTTCTATGGCTGGAACTACAATCCCAGCTTGCAACTTGAAATTATTAATTTTCAAGCCAAAACATGGTTCAAAAATAAGTATATGAACTGTGAAAATAAACTACTTGAATTCTATAAGGCTCTCCCATCTAAAGATTTTCCTCTAATAAAAGAAAATGCCAATGAAAATGGCTATTTTGTTCGGATCAACATATGTTTGTGAGCAAATTTTTTTGCCCATGAAATCAAATAAATATTTAAAAAGAAACGGAATAACAGATGAGCATCTATATTGAGAATTGGTGTCACAAATTTTCAACAAAATTTTGAATAATTATCTAAAAATATCCAGCTTCAATCATCTCATTAAATGTTAAGTTCTGTTGGGTAAATGTTATTGTGTATTGTACTTAATAAAATTCAAATAATTTCAATTTTAGGTGTATCATTATATTTATTTATTCACATTAATATTGAAAAGCACTGATTCTTTTTAGGTTGTAAATTTTCTGAAGTGAACATTTAAAAGCAAAGGTAAGGTATTTTTTTAAAAAACAAAAATAAGTCATTTTTATAATTTTAAAAAATAAATCACTGACACAGATTTGTTGCACATAAGTGTTGGGAATTTGCATTTTTTGTATATAGTCTGAAAATAAAAAATGGTAACGTGAAAATAGAAATTCATTTTACATGTAACAAGATATGGAAAATGTAACACTAATTTTTCTCAAATCACTCGGTATGGCCTGCAAAACAAATCTGACTTTGAAGATGAAATGGCCATTGTACGGGGAAGGTTTGGACACCACTGTAATAGTGTATCAATTGGTAGTTACTTTTAATGGAAATAACCCATGGAGGAAATGACCCTTTTAAAGTTTTCTGGATTTATTGGATGACTGTTTTCCACACTGGGAAGTTAGGCAACAAGAGAAACAAATCTAATCATCAGCAGTGACTTCATTCATTAAGAATCACCAAATAAATGAACCACTACTTGGCAATGATCATGGAGTATTAATATGGGTTGTTGTTGTTGTGGGTTTAATGGTGCATAAGCTTTAATGGAGCATAATGCACCTTTGTCCTTGAGTCTTGTCACAGACATTCTCTCAAGTATGACAAGCTAGGGCCTGCCACACCTGGAGGCTCAAGAGAGAACTTTCTTTGAAGCTAGAATCACTGCATTACAGTATCGGTGGAAAAAAAGTGTATTGACTCCAAAGGGGACTATGTTGAAAAGTAAAATGTTACCAGACTCCTCAAATAAACCCTTCATATTTAGGCCACAAAATTTTCAAATTGCTCCTCATATATGATTGAAACTTCTGTAACCAAAATACCAACTACCATTAAAAAAAATTCTAGACAATCTAGATGAAATAATAAAAATAAAGTGTTTCTTACAAAATGTTCAGATATTTTTAACAAATTCAGTCCTGGACCTTTCTGGTCCTACCATGTACATACATCAAGGATAGCAAATAGGTTAGTGTACCAAAAAATATAAAATAACTCTTATACAATTTAAGATTAAGTGTAGTAAATTTAATAATCTGAAAAGCAAATTATTTCCTTCATATGCTCAGGGGTTGTCCAACATATAGCTTTTCATACTGTCAATGAACGGATGACATTTCCCTTCATCCTTTCATTACATATGTATAAAAAAAAGTTTCAGTTTACACCCAGTACAAATGCCCATTGGATTTATGGTTAGTTGGTTAGAGGCTTGATGCAATGAATGCAGTGTTCATAATTTCAATTCTTGTAGTAGTAGTAGATGGGCTATGCATATTTTCTGTAGGATGTATGTGTGGGCATTTGTGAGCCTTATGTGTGGGCTGAATAACTTAGAATAATTCACCGGACAAAATCCTACTCCCTACATATGAGATCCACTAAGTCCATTCTGAGCTGAACAAACCATTAAGAATTCCTTCAGTCACTAAAAGGTATCAAACCTAGTCCTCTCCAAAAGAGTGACAAGTATTTATGATAGCCAGTATGTCAGTTCTATAGTTAACAATGGACAGTACACATTGTTAACTACGGCAAGAGTTGCATGCTAACAAAGGAATCCCTTTGTATTCCACAGACCAGAACAGTTACTAGTAAGAATAAACATGTTGCAATATTTTTTTGAAGTACTGTAATTTCAAAATATTTTTGAACCTTTAATATGTTAATTTAATTGTTAGTCATCCCTTAAGTTACCAAGGAAAGGAATGAAGTAAATCCCACAATATACAGGTGTATACATAATTGTTATCTCCTGAAATTCTGTATATATATCCCACATAAGCATACTTATTACTGTGATTGTCTACAGCAGCAGTTCCAAAACTGGGGTCCATAGATCAGTTCCAGGGGGGTCTGCAGAACAACTCTCTGGAACTGGTAAAATTATTCATTCTATGTATAGCAAATTGATGATAAATAAAGTTGAGTTGCTTTAAACATAAAACTTTGAATTTTTTTTTCCAGAAAACCCAGTGTTCATTGGATTTAAATATTGGATTTATATATATATATATATATATATATGTTCATTGGATTTAAACTAGTTCTGTATCCTTGTACTTACTGTCCTTTCAACATTGGATTCTTACTATATCCTTTCACCTTTGGATTTATACCTGAAACTACCTTTGTTTTTAAGATATTCTATCAATTACAGTAATGACTACTGATATCACTTCAGTATTGGTTAACTCCATTTTGGACTACAGATTATAATTATTAATTTAAATTTTCTCTATCTCAGAACATTGTGATTCTTCACATATTTCCTTCTTTCTATGCTTAGATATGTAAGCAATTACTCCCCTAATTGGTAATTTTTCGATTTATATGAGATTATACAACTTCAATTGTCAGCTTAATATATTGTAGTCATATCACTTGGTCTACCATCTATTAATTTTGATATGCATTCTTTTTATCACCACTTTGTTCTATACTTTTTATTTATCTATTAACTGTTATATGTTTATTTTTGGTTATCTTACGATTTTATTATGGTAAAGTCCTGTTATTCCAACCACATTTCTTTTTTCCAATCCTAATCTTATTTCTCCCATGCATTTATTGGTTCAAAATATGACAATAGAGGTCACTATTTTCCCATTTCTTCACAGCTGTCTATTAAGTCCGTTATGCTGCTATAAATTGCTTCATCATGTACTTATGTTACTAATGTGGTTATGGTTGACATACATTCATCCACTCTACTAAATACACTGAGTGATCACTGAATTATGACCACCTACCTAATACTTCGTAGGTCCTCCTTTTACCCTCAGTACAGCAGCTATCCGACATGGCATTGATTCAACAAGATGTCGGAAGCATTCGGAAGGTATGGCTAACCAAGCTGTATGTAATGTGGTCAGCAATGCAGGTATGGAGGATTGGTGTATCCAGATGCCTGATATGCCTTTCCATCGTATCCCACAAGTGCTCTATGGGATTGATATTGGGGGAGTTTGGAGGCCAGTCGATATGCTGGAAGTCAGAACTGTGTTCCTCAAACCATTCCTGCACAACAAGTGCCCGATGGCTCGGCACGTTGTCATCTTGGAAGACACCATTGTCATTCAGGAAAAAGTGTAACATAGTCAGCAAACAGTTGACGATAGCGGAGACCACTCACATGTTGTTTCACATGCACCAGGGTTTCAAGTTCCTGTGAGTGTAACATGCCCCACACCATACAACTGCCTCCACTGGCCTGCACTTTTGATCCCATGCAGTTTTGCCATCTGGTTGTTGTTTGGCCATTTTGATGCCAGTCCTGGTATACTTTAACTACGGCAGCTCTCGAACACCCCACCAGTTCAGTCATTTGGGAAATCGAGGCACCAGCTCGTTGAGCACCCACAATCTGTCCTTTATCAAAGTCCAATAAATCCTTCGTTTTACCCATCACGCTCGCAATTTTACTAACTACTGAACCATTGACACCTTATCTGTGCTATGTAGGTCGACTAACTCCACACTCTCGTACCTCACGTGGTCAACGGGTCGCATTCAGTTTTCATAGGGGTGGTCATAATTCAGTGATCACTGTGTATGTGTGCTATATTTCCCACCTTTTTCCTTCAGCTATGTATTATTTTCCTGCCAGCTTACTTCTGCTGCATATTACTTGAAAACTCCAGGTATCATTGACTTTCTTATTATATACTTTCAGTTTCGTTTTCAGTTCGTTTCTTGGCATGTTTCAACTTATATATTTTGTGTGGCTGCTTTTTCTTCACAATACAAACATTTAGTATTAGCTCCCTTTTATACTAACGCTTACAAATCCTGAGCTCTTACCATAAGGTTGGGCTTCACAACCCAGCTAGCTCAGTATGATTTAACAACTTTTTCTTTGCTTTTTATCTTTCTACTATCTATTTCTACCTCTCTTCCAGTTCGTAAAACTATTAGTGTATACGAGGGTGATACGAACATTCCTCCTCTCCTCCTTCTCTCGCTACTTTCATCTTTATTTACTTAACTACTCCTTTTTCCCTTCCCTATCCTCAATTTAATACCTCACCCTATACCATGTGCTTCTTCCAAATTATTTAATTTAATTTCCACAAAATTACTACATTTAAATCCTACACAAAATTCTACATATTTTTATTAAAAACACCTTTTCCCATTCTGAAAACACTTAACTATATTTTATTCTAACTTGATCCTTATTTTTATCTTAATAATTGACACTGTGTTGGGACTACCTTGTCCATACTGTATAAAAATATGCTAATTTCATTTTTTTTTTTTTTTTTTGCTTTTTGGCCTTTCATCTTTCTTCTACTACTATGGACAAGTATAGAAATGCAGTTCCTGATATGTGGTCAGGTGTAGTCCCCTGATGAAATACCTGACCATGTATCAATATTTTCTTTAGCTGACATCAGATTCTGCATATTTCCCTTACATGTATTCCACTTTTATCTAAATATGTCCCCCCCCATATCTGATGACAGCTCTACCACTTTTTTATTTCATTTATGTTACATTTTACCTTATTATTAATAATTTTACTTTACAGTTCACTCATCTCCTATTGGCTTTGTAATTCAGCCCATAATTTTCTTAATTCATCATAACTTTTAGGATATTAACATTCTTTCATCTTTTACATATCTACTATACTTTTTTTTCTGCTCTCCTTACCCTTCTAGTCACTGGCTCTTTATGTGTAATTTTCACCTCCATCTATGCATACTTTATCTAATATATCTATTCATACATACTTATGTTTATAAGGGGTCCGCAAACTTTTTATTCATTTTTGAAGGGGTCCGTAGATCTCAGTAGTTTGGGAACCACTGGTCTACAGTAATGGTCTTCAGCCAGTTGCTTTTGAAGTAATATCAAGTAGTTTTTGTGAACTTAGGAGTCCTAACTGGCTGCTTAATCTGCATGCAGTTATGCCATGCACTGTTACACAGCAAGATGCATGGAAGCAAAGAGACCTCAATTTTAAAAATTCAATGCCAGCATTCGTGAAAATTTTTCATTGATTTTATTTTATTTTGCATGAAAATATCTTATTCATAACTGCAGTAGTCATTTTTTTTTTGTTTAATATAATGTATTCCATATTGTTTTGATTTGATGCCAGTTTTTAAAAGTTTATAGTGTACAACCACCAATAGTGCATTTCCTTTTAATATTATGCAGTCAGTTCCAAAAAAGATATCATAATAAAAATAAAAACAATTGTTACGAGTAGCATGCACTTTTTTTTTTTTTTTTACCATGGAAACTAAGGAGGATGTGAAATTTTTTATTCTAGAGCAAATCTTATTATTTTAAAATGCAGCTGTAAGTATATAATTGTTCTTGAAGTTTTGTTACCAGATCAAGTAAACACTGAATAAAGAGAGTATAATATTTTTTCAAAAACAATCCATTATGAGTATTACTATTTTCCTTGCATAAAATGAAAGTAATCTGAAGATTTCTTATTTTTGTTTGTGGCTAATTTTTATAAGTTTTTAATGCAGCTGCCAATATATAATGTTCCAGAAATTTTGTTATTAGTTCAAGTACTCATCAAGAAAGGGTATAACAATATGGATTTCAAAAATCATTTGAAATCTGTATTATTATTTCAATTCTTTATGAGTATTTTGCACTCATAAGTTTTTCACACAGATTAATATGATGGGTTCAAAGTTCCTACTTTATATGATTTTGAGAGTTTACATCATGATGACTGCTAACAGATAATTTTACTTGAAATTTTGTTACCAAATCAGATACACATCTGAGAAAGTTTCTACAATAGTATCTGTTTCAAAAAATAATTCATTATGAATTACTGAACATTTTTTTTTGTGTGTGTGTGTGTGGAATAATATTACTTCAAGTTTTTTTTTTACCAGGTCAAATAAAATTTTCTGTTTATACTCCGGGACGACCAAACAGTTAGAGGAGTTCACAAGATAGACAGAATATGAGAAACAGCACCATATTTAGCAGTCATGGGCTTGAACCGCGGTCACTCAGGGCTTGTGTACTTATGCACCCACGTGCTTGACCACTCGGCTACGGCGGCATCTAAGAAGGTACTATGACAATATACTTCTCAAAGAACAATTTTGGGTAGCATACTTTTTTTTTCTTTTCTTTTTTTTTGCATGCAATGTAAGATGGATACAGAATATTCATATTCTGTGTTTCTGTATTATTCTTTACAGAAATCACATTCGTCACTTTAGATAAGTCAGTCCTCCAATGAAATGAAAATTTATCTGCACAATCAAAAAAGAATAACATACTTTCCATGTAACAGACTGAAATATGGAAAGATCTTACATTATAGAGCTGAAAACTTAGTTTTTTTGCACTTTGCAGTAAACCAAAAAGTATCAATGTTGTTTTAGTGTAAACTGTATTCCCACATTGCAATTTCAAAAAAAAACTCCAGAAACATTACAGGCGCCTCCGTAGCCAGGTGGGCAGGAGCGGCAGTGCGTAGCACATGCTTCTTGATTAGACCGAGGTTCGAGCCCGTGACCACCAAATACGGAGGATGCGGAAAGGTCAGGTAATGACCACCGCATATATCCAGAGCAATATGGCCTTAGTTGCTAATGCTCCAAAAAACCAAACAACAAACAGTGCATTACATTTCAAAGCATGTTATAGTAATAATTCATGATTTATAACAAAAAAAAGCAAAAAGCAACAACTTTTATGTGCAGAGAAATTTTCATTTCTGCTCATCCACCATGTTGTCCATTCATTCTCCAACTAGCACATAAAAAACAAACACAATATCCAGTGCTTTGGTTGTGATGCATCGCATATGGATAGCCTACGTGAGATGTATGAAAACAATTAATAATAACTGTTGGATTTCTATTGGTCTGATATTAATGAAGCTTGGGAAGGGTAGACAAAATTTTCTAAAAGGCCTAAATATAAAATTTCATGAAAATTCAGTGAGTCAAATTATTACATGAGGACAGGAAAAAATAATTTCGATTGATCCAATTTTAATGAAATTTGAGTTGGCCCAAATATAAAATTTCATGAAAATCTGTCCACTTGGAGCCAAGGTGTGTTACATGTGGACAGGCAAACAGACAGAAGGTGTGAAGATAACAGGTTTATTATGCATATATGTTAATGCACCTAAAAAAGTCACCTGAAACTATTTTTATTAGAATTTCATATTTGATCCCATATATATTTTTTTTTAAATATATGAATCAAAGAGGTTACATTGTGTGTGTGTGTGTGTGTGTGTGTGTGTGTGTGTGTGTGTGTGTGTGTGTGTGTGTGTGTGTGTGTGTGTGTGTGTGTGTGTGTGTGTGTGTGTGTGTGCGTGCATGCGCGTGATGTGCAGAAAAGCAAATGAAAGTTCCCAAACCAGTTCTTCAACAATCAGGAATAGAGGGTCTTTGTGAAAACCAAAGAACTACGATTATCACTGGTCAACATCAATTTCCTCCCTGACATAATTGACAGATTCTCATAGGAAATATGCTTAAAAATTCAGATATGCGCTTAAAAAGTTCTCATCACCCTCAGTTTTCAAATACTGTAGGTTAATGACTGAAAACCAAGGTGTGTATTTGGTTTAATCATCTTTTCATCTATTTTATCTTTTTTATTTTTTATTTTATTTTTTTCTAGAACATTCGGAAGGTTTCTAGAGCCTCTGAGAGCTTTCTACAACATTTGAAAATGTTCTGGAATATTCTAGAATATTGTTACATGCTGAAGAAAGGGCAGAATGTTTCTAGAGGGTTCTAGAACTTTTAATGAAGTTCTCCAGAAACATTGTGAGCCTTCTAGAAACTTTTCTACCAGTATATATATGAGTGGGTTCCATACCAGCAAGCATTTTCATATTTCGAAACGTGTATGAAACAGGTGTTGTGTGCATTAGTGTAAATTGCGAACTGTGTTTAAATTATAAATAAAAATCGACAATGTCTTAATCACATTCTTATGTTCATGTACCACAACTGTACATGAAATATGTGATGTTCTTGCCAAAATAAGCCTGATAACGTTTACTACATTTTGAGAGAAGTGGTATTAAAATCGCAAAGGAAGCCACTGTCACAACTTGTGAGAAAAGCCTATGAACTCTATTTTGGATGTAAGGTCAGAGCTCAAGATAAAGTATGGGCTCCAAAGATTTCCTGTAGCTCATGTTCAACAACATTAACAGGCTAGCTTAGATGTGGTTATAAATCGATGCCTTTTGCTGTTCCAGACATATATATATTGGGAACCTTGAGACCACATAAATGATCATTACTTTTGCATGACCAATATTTCTGGTTTTTCTAGGAAATCCAAGCACAAAGTAGAGTTCCCCAACATACCTTCTGCTCTAAGGCCAGTCCTCAATGATACAATGCCAGTGCCAAAGCCACCAGAAACTTATAGACTTGACTCTGATTCAGGATCGGAAAGGGAGTCTCCAAAAGATGAAGAACCCAGAACAAGTCCAGATCCAGATTGACTCTTCAACTCTTGGTACTGCAAAGCACCATCTAATCACTCGGGCAGAACTGAACGATTTGGTCAGAAATTTGGATCTCTCCAAAACCAAGCCTTAATTACTAGATCACAGCTTCATCAGTGAAATCTTCTTGAAAAGAGTGTCAAGGTGTCTTTTTATAGGAAGAGACAATCGAATTAACCTATTACTTCATGAATGGTACTTTGGTTTATTGTAACAATGTCCAGGAATTAATGAAAGGGTTACATCTGGAGCAAGTCCCCGAGCAGTGGAGGCTTTACAGTGATTCATCCAAGGTCAATTTGAAAGCAATTTTACTGCACAATGGAAATAAGCAGTGCTTTTTTTTGGGATGGTATGCAATGGTACAGTGTATTGGCACCTTTATTAACAGCGACGTGTGACATTTGGATGTAATGCACTTCTAAATTTGTAATATTCCTTAAATTTGCTATTCAAAAAAGCTTAAAATTATTTAACTAAATTTGCATTTTTCACTGTCTATTGTTAAGATATTTTCTATATAAAACTGTATAACCATTTTTATAATTCTAAATTACTCAGTCGGACCTCTGTTTAACGAAATCCTTTTATAGCAAATTATTTTGAATTCCCCTTGGAAGTTACATTTAAAATACTTTCTGTTGAGCGAGAAAATTTTCATATAGCGAACAGATTAGGAGAGTATATACACGGTACGCACTGTTCGCATTTCTGGCCTTCAGGCAATTTAGGCAATTAGTGCTGCTGTGCGAATAAGAGGGCTAAAGGTTGTTGTTGTTTTGGTTTTTAGGAGTATTAGCAACTAAGGCCATATTGCTCCGGGATATGCGGTGGTCATTCTCTGACCTTTCCGCATCCTCCATATTTGGTGGTGATGGGCTCAAACTCCGGTCTAATCAAGAAGCGTGTGCTACGCACTGCTGCTCCTTCCCACCTGGCTATGGAGGCGCCAGGGCTAAAGGGATTACCATTCTACAACTTAGTGGTACCTGGTAAAACCTATTCGACCACCTGTCCCACATACAGAGAAGTCGCACTGGTCAGCAGTGAGCAGATTAAGGGGTATTCCCAATGGGCTCTGGTTCACCTTCTACTGCAGTGGTGTTCAAACTTTTCCCGTACATGAGCCATATTCAAAAAAAATTCGAAGTTAGATTTTTTTTGTGTGTTCCTTTTTCATATCTTGGTGCATGTAAAAGTAAAATTGAAAATATTCGAAAATTTTATTAAGTACAATACACAATTACATTTACTGAACAAAACATTTAATGAGAAAGTTTTTTTGATAATTAACAAAATTTAAAATGCTGTTTTAGTTCACTTTCCTGGTGGGCCGTAGGTTGAACACCGCTATAAATCAACTGTAAGCGTCCCGTTCAAGAATTAGGAGGGAGTGATTTTCTTTTACCCCGACGAATAATCATCTGTTGTTTTGCGAAAGTGCATTATCCAAATTTTTCCATAAATTTTCCCTATCTCTGTTTACATGTTCACAGTAAAAAAAATTTAAGAATTAGTGACAATACCGATGACGAGAGAAAGAAAACGAGGACAATGAAGATATTAAACCTTCTGAACGTGAAATGATGGCATTTGGTGAAACTTAAGTTAGAAAATTGTCAATTAGGTTACAGTTAAATGAAAGATATACAATTCATGGATTTCGGGAAAACCTAATTGAAAAGATGGTTTCGGAAGAATTGAAGCATTTGATGGATGCTCTGAGTACGATACCAGTTTCATTGAGTGAATGTGAACGAGGATTTTCACAAATGAATCTGATTGTCAGCCCAACCAGAGCTTCATTGATGACAAAAGCAGTTTCTTCACTACTGTTTGTAGGCCCACCGCTGACCCGCTTCGATCCAGCAAAATATGTTGATTCGTGGCTGCTCCCAAAACATCATTAAGCAAGAGACACACAAAGAGGAAGAAAAGAAGCCGGCAGAGGGTGTTCGATGAGAACTTAATAAAAATTTGGAATATTCTACAGAAACTTTATTATGAAATTATTTTTATTTATGTTATTTATTTTTACTTATTATTTTTAGGGGCCATAGTCTAACGAAGGGCCCTTATAATGTTACTCGGTTGTCTGTCTGTCTGTCTGTCTGTCCGTCCGCCTGTCACAGCATTGTATCTCTGGAACCACTCAACCTATTGACTCGAAATTTTGCATGGATTTGTACATCACGTGGGCCAACATAACGCCATATTGATTGTTGTTTAAAAACATTTGTCTGAGAAATAGGCGGGGGGTAAAATATGGGGGGAACAAAAATATCGTCGACAATCTATAACTTATTATATACCTTTCAAAAGAGCTCAACGAGTAGGTTTAAAATATAATTTTAAAATATTTTTAAAATTAAAAATGGGGGCGCCAGAAAGGAAAATGTGAGTAACTTTCATGTCCCCACACCCCTCTATTTCCGTCACTAATGGAGCTAAAAATTTTAAAATCACATTAGCTATGCATTATTCGATGTTTATTAAGGGAAAACTATTCTGATTGAAATCTATTATTTACTTTTTGTGTTAAAATTAAAAAAAATTTTATTGCATTTCGATAACATTCTTCTTTGTGCTAAGCAACTCTCCTTTTGGTGACAAAAAGGTTGCTAAATAGTTAGTTATAAAGGTCATTTATAAATTTTGCGATGAGAAGTATTTTTTAACAATTTTCAAAGCTGGAGTTGTCCCGGCAAGGAGGTACTCAGAGAGCCAGTGGTGGGGAGACGCCTGCGCGGAGTCTTGTACGGCCCTCACTTGCCAGTCGCTTCTCCCCCAAGACTTTAATCCCTTCCCCAGGAAGAAGTCGGAGTTGCTTCTCCCACCCTTGTCATTCACAACTGCAAAGACTCAAATAGACAACGTTTTCGTTAGTTCCTCAGTTTTAGGCCAAACCGGGGCACTAGAAACTTTTTTCAGTTACCATAAAGCTCTCTATTTGAGATACTACACTAACGACCATTCGTGACTACAGACTCTTCAACCTGAGTACCAGGCACTCAGTAATTGACTGATTTATTTACTTATTTTATTCATATTTAACTAATTTTTTTAATATACTTGAATGATTAATAAACTGTGTTAATATACTAAATTTGTTGTTCTTATTCCAAAAACTTTACTACAAAAGTAACAATATCAGGAAAAAAAAAAACTTTTAGAGTACTTTTCATATCCTTTTAATTTTCAATTTTTCCTGATAACAAAAAATTGAGTACCAGCATCTATTTTTTTACAAAAAAAGCACTAGTGGTGTAGATGGACACTAGAAATAAGTGTCCATCTACACCACTAGCCCACTCAGTTCACATGAAGGAAGAAAACGTACAAGAACCTACAGGTTGTTTTACAAAAAATATGCTATGAAAAATACAAATGGAATATCTGTGCCAAGGAAAATGTAGTTGAAATACAGTATCTTAGCATTAGTACAGGCATACAATGCAAGAAAGCAAGCTTATGCAGCATCAGCCAACAAAAAGGGGGAAAAAAAAAAAAAACCTCCCATTTCACCCCTCCATTCGTTTCAAATGCCTGTACAGCTCAGCCTTAAATTTATTTACACTATCAACTTCCACAACAAAAGATGGGAGTCTCTTCCACCAATTAACTACCCGCTGGCTAAATTCATTATTCTACTTTTCTTGTGTTAAATTTTCTTATGTCCTCTCTGAGTCTCTAATGGCTTTGCATAACTCAGTATACTCAATTTTCTCCCTGTCAGTGTTTTTCTTGCTCTTCATTTGTTGTCTTCAGTTCATCGTGACAAGTGTTTCTTGATTGATTTTTTCTTCTTTGGATTTCTTTTTACCTATAGGTTTCTTGGTCCAATATCTTGGTCCTGAGCAGTCTGCAGAAGCTCAAACTTGTTCTTAAGTTCCAGGACATTCTGCTTTTTCTCCTCTTCGGTTATCTCAAAGACCTTTGTATTATTTACTTGAGTCAGCTTTTTCCTTTCTTTTCTTACATCTATATCAAGTGTGCATCTTACCATTCTGTGATCACTTCCAGCATTTACAGGACAGTAACATCATTCACGATATATCTTCTGTTAGTGAGGATGAAGTCGATTTCATTAGTTAATCCATTTGGGCTCTTCCATGTCCACTTTCTGTTCACCCTTTTCTTGAAAAAAGTGTTCATTACTGACATTCCTCGAGATTCTGCAAATTCCACAAGTCTTTCACCTCTTTTAGTTCTTTACCAATTCCAAAATTTCCTATAGTTCCCCTTTCTGTGCTGTTTTGTCTCTTTCCAACATTAACATTGAAGTCCCCCATAATGATAGTGTAGTGAGTTTTCTGTTCATCCAGAAGACTCGATTTTGGTGTACATTTCTTCAACCTCATCATCATGGCTCGATGTTGGTGCATAAATCATTATAACCTTCAGCTTATACCTCTTAGAAATCCTGAATAGTAGTCTTGACATCCTTGATGATGTACTTTTGAATTCCAAAATGTTGTTTTTTATATCTTTATGGACCAGAAAGCCAACTCCACCTTCACTCCTTTCATTGTTTCCATTGGTGTACAGCAGATTTCCACTTGATAAGTGATTCATTTCTTCTTCTTGTTTCAGCCAAACCGATGATATTCCAATTCATATTTTCTAATTCCTTTTCCAGCTCTAATATCCTGTCTTCACCAATGAGCGATCTTACGTTGTAACAGGCCATGTTCAGTTTCCGTGCACGGCAGCCTGGTCGTACCCGGAGATTCTTAGCACCCTCTGCTTCCACTCTGATCCTCTCGCTGCCATAAGAGGGGGAGTGAAAGCCGCTGGGGACTGAAGGCCATTGTTTCATCTTACTGTCATGTGCTGGAGGGTTTGGTCTTTTCCTTTTCACGCTGACCAAGCATCTTGAAGAGAACCACTCTACACGTTCATTGCTGCCTAAATGACATAACAGGGCTTACCATCGAGAAGGTGTGCATGAGTGGATTTTAGGGAGGCAGGCCAACTGGACTTCTCCTAAATCTTCTGAAACAGAAAGATATTGGACCCACAAGTGTTTTAGACTGAATGTCTGATAACACACAAAATACCTGTTCCCCTCTAAGCCCCTACACATGTATATATAATATTAAAAATATATATATACAGGGTGTCTCAAAAATATTGGTACAAAGGTTTAAGGGAGGTAGGTAACATCTAAAGGAATGTGAATTGCATAGGAACCCATAACCGGAAACGTCACCATAAGTCGGTACACAGCACTGTTCATCAGTTCGCGAGAGGGAAAATTTCTGGTTTACTCATATAAGCAGTGGTCGCCGCACAAAGAGCATGCATCGATATACGAACTGTGAGCTGGCAGACATGAACCTAGTGTATGGATTAGCAGAGGGCAATGGACGAGCCGCTCAACGAATTTATGGAGAACGCTTCCCAGACAGATATGTACCGGACCACCGTTTGTTTGCACGTGTGCATCAAAATTTGTGCGATTATGGATCATTTAGAGGTAACAGGAGTAGTGCGGGCAGACCACGTTCGATGCGAACTCCCGCTGTGGAAGAAAGTGTGTTGAATGCCGTCCAGAATAATCCTACTACCAACATACGTGCCGTTGCCTCTGCCTTAGGAGTGTCTCGTTGCAGGGTACAGCGTGTTTGGCACGACGATTCCTTACATCCCTTTCATCTCCAAAGGGTTCAGTTACTGCTCCCCCAAGATCATCCTGCACGTGTGGCTTTTGCACAGTGGTTTCTCCAAGAAAGTGTTCAAGACTTGAATTTTTCCAGCCTATGTTTTGGTCACGGACGAGGCTTATTTCACTCGGGAAGGCTTATTCAATCAGCACAATGCTTATGTGGGCTCACAACCCATACGGTGTGCACCCCCATGCGGCACAACATCGCTTCGCAATAAATGTGTGGGCAGTTATGATCGGTGACTGCTTAGTCGGCCCATACCTGTTACCATCCTGCATGAACTCCACTAAATATCGGATCTTTCTTGAACAAGTTCTACCAAGTTACTTGAACAAGTTCTACGTCAAGAAACCCTTGACGATGTTCCAGCAAATGTGAGATGCAACATTTGGTTTCAACATGACAGGCACCTGCCCATTATGGAAGGCGTGTTCGCGACCATTTGAACAGGCGTTTTGGGCGTCGATGGATTGGCCGTGGTGGACCCGTTGCCTGGTCCCCACGCTTACCTGATTTATCGAGCCTTGATTTCTTTCTGTGGGGGCCCTCAAATCTATCATGTATGAATTGCCTGTGGAGACGGAAATGGATCTCGTGGCGAGACTCACCTGCGCTGCTGCTGCTACTACTGTCAAAGAAACTCCAGGTGTGTTCAACCGTGTCTGCCAATCCATGCTGCATCTGTGTAACGCATGCATCGCGTCTCATGGTGGAACCTTCAAGCATCTGTTGTAACATCATGAAATACATCCATCTCGTACTCCATTGTTAATATTACGCCAAATAAATGTTTGCCACTAATTACTGTCTTATGTCATTTCTGCTTCTTGTGCCTCCGCTACTACTTTCCCGTGACGTTTCCAGTTATGGGTTCCTATGCGATTCACATTCCTTTAGATGTTACCTACCTCCCCTAAACATTTGTACCAATATTTTTGAGACACCCCGTATATATATATACACACACATATATATATAATATTAAAAAAATATGTTATATGTTAGTTATTACAATAATATAGCTATAAACAAAATTACAATTCATAATACAAATTATATATATACTGTTTTTTTTTTTTTTTTGTTAGTTGTTGATGCATCAGCTTCTGTGGCCATAATGCACCTCCCAAAGTTTTTGCATTTTCTATTCTGATCCAAGCCCGAGGCAGGATTCGAACCCATGACCTTTGGGTTGCCAGGCAGGCCCTTTACCCACCTGGCTAGCCTAATCGGCATATATACTGTATAGTTTTATTCTGTATATATAGAGGTACTAAATAAACATGAATCCCCACAAAATTAAAAAGTTAAAAAGATACCACACACCTTTTTATAATGAAATTAATATATAAATTTTAAAAAATAAATTTAAGTAACTTAAACCAAAATTATATGGCACCCCTGGAATGTTGTTGAAGCACCTTAAGGTGCAGTGGCACCCCAGTTGAAAACCACGTCGTTAGACAATACACAATGCAATAAAACAGGAAAATTAATGTTTATATTTTCAAATAATAATTTGATCAGAATTGCTTTTCCAGACCATAACATGCAAGTTTTTTATACTGGAAAGTATTGCCTAAAATTCTCCTGCATCTTATCCCCAAAATACATAAGTAGCTTTAAAAAGCAAGCTTTTATTGTATGATCATTTCAGACCACATTTGACAGAGCAGAGACATCAAAAAAGAATGTTGGTGAATTAAATATGCAGTTAAGATAGCTTTAAGTCCAGATGATCTTAGCCAGCTGCAGCCAATGGACATCTCATATTTGATATTGTAATAGCAGAATGTAATCTCTAGAAGGGGATGAATAAAATTGATCCACTTGATATCGATAGTTCGACTGTTAATAATTCCACTCAGGTTGATGTTTTTTAGGGAAGAGGAGGCCAGAAGATTATCATACTCTTAACAGAGAGGCAAATGATTTTATAACAAGTTAGAGGAAAGTTGAACAGAAATTGTAGAAGTTAAACATAAGAAAGGCACCTGGGGTGGATGAGATCTATCCAATTATATTAAGGGAGACAGCTAAGGAAGTAAGCAAACCCTTAACCTTAATTATAAGAGCATCCTTGGATTCAGGGGACTTCTCCACAGGCTGGAGATGTGCAACGTTTTGCCAATTCACAAAGGGGGATTAAAGGGTGACAGATAATTACAGACCTGTTAGTTTAACTTCTGTTACAGGAAAAATAATGGCATCACTGGTTAAAGAAGTAATGCAGGTTCAACTAGACAAGCCTGCAGTTATACTTCAGACACAGCATGGGTTTGTTAAGGGGAAGTCTTGTCTGACCAATTTGATTGTGTACTATGATGTAGTCACAACGGAACTGGAAGCAAAAAATAACTTTGATATCGTATACTTTTTAGATTTCAGGAAAGCATTTGGTACTGTTGCACATAAAAGACTGCTGTACAAATTGGAGCAGTGTGGCATTAAGGGTAAGTTGCTGCTATGGATAAAGGGGTGGTGAGAGGGAGAAAACAGAGAGTGGTAATCAATGGACACAGCTCTTTGTGGACTAATGTTACTAGTGGAGTCCCAGGGTTCAGTGTTTGGCCCAGAATAATATACCAACTATGTGGTATTACATGAGGGTAGTGGAAAATTAAAAAATCTGTGGAATCAGATATGAAGTTCTCTGAGCAGTGCATTCAGGCTGCCAGGACAGTATATGGGGTTATGTCAACAACATACAGGAATTTTGCAAGCAGGTAAAAAGAAGTGATTATCCCGTTATATAAGGCAATTTTAAGGCCACAACTTGAGTACTGCATACAGGTCTGGAAGCTTCATTTTAGGAAGGATGTAGAGCTTCTGGAAAAAGTACAGAGATGGGCAACAAGATTGGTGAGGGGGTGATCTTACCAAAAAAGACTTTAGTTCTGCAGATTGCAGCATCTGGAGATTAGGCACCTGTGATATAATCTGACTGAGGTGTTTAAGGCTTTGAATATGGTTTGAGCATTGTCAATACTGATGAGATTCTTCCTTTTGCTCAGATTATGCACACGAGAGGGCATAAATTCAAGCTGAGGAAGGACTGTTACAAAATAGGTGTGGAAGTTTGCATTTAACTAGTGAGTGGTAGATTGCTGGAACCAATTTCCATCTGTTGTTATGGAAATTGATAGCTTAAATAAATTCAAGGAAGAACTAGACACTATTGGAGGGAATAGATTGGTGAAATGGGAAGTGTGTTTTTTTTTTTATATATATATATTGCTGATGCTGTATAAGCTTGCTTTCTTGCATCTTATGCCACTACTAACACTAATATATAAAATTATATTTTCTGCCAATTACAGCATCCTACAGTGGGATTAGGAAACCAAGGATATATCACAAAAACATGTCTTATACCACTGCACCTCCTCCAGCAGCCTCTAATGTAATTCAATATGAATTTCAAAAATATATATTTTGATATTGAAATTTGGATTTAAAATATAAAATATTTTTTCCCAAACTTTTCCTTCTAAAACTTGGATGCATCTTATGGTCTGGTGCATCTTCATCTGGAATGTACAGTATATCTGACATCAACTTATAGGCTTTTCTGTGCAGTGTAATCATATTACTTAGTTTCTTATATTTTGTACTGACCTATTCATTATGTCAGAATATGCAATGAAATAAAGTAGTAAAAAAAAATGTTTGTACTGAATGTGAATAAAGAATATGAATGGAATTGTGTTCTATTCATTCAAAATGTTAAAAGCTTTTTAAAACAGAAAATTTTACTTGTAGTAGTTAATTGTTACTGAAGTCACTACTTACATCATTTAATGTAATGATGCCTGTTGCTAAAGGAGCCAACACACTGCCAATATTTGAAAATCCATTTGTAATTCCTGTAATTGTGCCTAAAGAGCAAAATAAATTAAGCTTCTTAATATAAAAGGTATCTAAATAAGAGTATGATAAACTAAATATATGCTAAATAACTGACCAGGGTAAATATCTATGCCATACTAGAAGTAATACTTCATTTCATACTTGATACCTAATAAAAGTGCAACTTATCAATGGACTGTGACTGGGTGGGAAAATGTTTTAGGGAACATTTCCTCCTCTTTCAGGAAATGCAAAAAAAAAAAAAAAAAAAAAACTTTGTTCACTGTAAACACACTTGAATTCCTGTTATATCCAGGTTAGAGGATATTTAGTTTAATACAGTATTAATGTACCAACTGTGTAGTACCATATGCAGGGCAGTGAAGAATATAAAAGGAGGCAGGCTAGTTTTCTCAATGATATACAGGAATTCAGCCAGCATGGATAAAGACATGATTATCCCGTTATATAAGGCAATTAGCATTATATGAGGCATATGATGCAAGAAAGCAATCTTATGCAGCATCAGCCAAAAAAAAAAAAAAAAAACTTCCACTTCACCCCTCTGTTCCTTCAAAATATCTGTCCAGCTGAGCCTTAAATTTATTTAGGCTAACTTCCACAATAAGGGATGGAAGTCTATTCCACCAACCAACTACCCGCTGGCTAAAGGCAAATTTCTGCACATCTATCCTACATCTGTCTTTCCTCAATTTGAATTTATGCCCTCTCAGGTTATTATTCTGAGCAAGAGGAAGAATCCCATCAGCATTGAGCATGCTCAAACCATTCAAGGCTTTATACACTTCTATCAGATCACCTCGCCGGTGCCTAGTCTCCAGACACTATTTCTTCGTAAGAGCAACCCTTTGTTCCATTCACTAACTTTTGCCCTTCTCAGTACTCGTTCCAGCAGCTCTACATCCTTCTTGAAATGAGGCCTCCAGACCTGTATACAGTACTCAAGGTGTGGCCTGACCATTGCCTTATACAAGGGAATAATCACCTCCTTATCCCTGCTAGAAAAATTCCTGCATGTCATTGACAAGACACCATGAGCTACTCTTGCAGCCCGTCTGCACTGTCAGAGAATTTCATATCTGCCTGCACAATTATCCCCAGGTCCTTTTCATCCTCTACCACTGTCAGTGTAGTACCACAGAGTTGATACGTTGCTCTGGGGGGTTACTGTTTCCCATATGTAGTACTTTACATTTGTCAATGTTAAACTTCATTTGCCACTTCTCAGCCCATCTACTCAACCTTTCCAGATCCTGTTGCAGCAGCATAGCATCAGTAGTGTCCTTAACAACCCTGCCAATCTTTGTATTGTCTGCAAACTTGGACATTAAGCTTGATATACCATCATCAATATTATTTATAAATACAGAAAACAATAATGGACCCAACACTGAACCCTGAGGGACTCCACTAATAACATTAATCAACGATGAGCAGTGTCCATTGATTACCACTCTCTGTCTTCTCCCCCTCAACCACCCCTTTATCCATAGCAGCAATTTGCCTCCAATGCCACACTGCTCCAATTTGTGCAGCAGTCTTCCATGTGCAACAGTATCAAAAGCCTTTCTAAGATACAAGTATATAATATCAAAGTTATTCCCTCCATCCAGTTCTTTTGTGACTGCATCATAGTATCCAATTAAATTGGTCAGGCAAGACTTCCCCTTAACAAAACCATGCTGTGTCCGAGCTTTTTCTTTGCATCCCTTGCCAAAGATTTCTCGTAATCTGCCTTCGCCTGCCTAACCTCCTTTGTAACTTGGTTACAGACCAGCTTATATCTATCATTCCCCCCCCTCCCTGTATAACTCCTCATGTGTGAAAGTCAATGCAAAATATTCATTTAGTTTGTTACATACCTGAGTAGGATCATAAACAGTTGAAACATCGATATCAAATGGACTAATCTTATTCATCCCCTTTCTTCTAGAGTTTTACGTAAGTAAATAACTCTTTGCTGTTTTTCTTTGCATCTTTTGCCAAAGATTTCTCGTAATTCGCCTTCGCCTGCCGAACCTCCTTTGTGACCTGATTACAGACTAGCTTATATCTGCCACAGGCTTCTGCGTCGCCTGCTAATTTATATGCATCCCATGCATTTTTCTTCTCTGTCACGAGTCTCATTAGTTCATTTGATAACCATTTAGGCCTAAACCTTGAAAAATATTTCTTAATCGGTATGAAAAGTCTAGTAGCTTCCACGATTAATTCCTTGAATGCTTCCCACTTAGAATTTACTGTTTGTAACATCGTCAGTTGATCCCACTGTACAGAATTTAAAAACTGTCTGAGACCACTGTACTCCCCTTTACGGAAGCAAAAACCCTTTCCTTTACCCCTGACGGTAGTTACCTCTTTGAGTAAATCCCACTTCAGCACACTGTGATCACTGCCACCTAGTGGTTCCTTTATCTGCAAATTCTTAATACACAACAATGATCACTGCTGATAACCAGATCAAGAGTGTTACTTTCTCTGGTTGCCTCTCGAACATGCTGCTGCAGAAAACAATCATCCAATAAATCCACAAAAGTCTGACTAGTGTGTGAGTGACCAACCCACAAGTTCCAGTCAATATCTGGGAAGTTAAAATCCCCCATTATAAGACATTCTGATTTACTGGCCCACTCTATTTCTCTGTACAATTGTTCATTGTACTCATTCAAGTACTCATTGTACAGTGGGATTACAAAGGCTGGCAGGGTTATTAATGACAATAATGGCAGTGTGGTACTTTTTTTTTTTTTTTTGGTATTTGTAGGTGCATCATCTTCTGTGGCCATAATGCACCTCCCATGGTTTTTGCAGTACTTTGATCCAAGCCCAAGGCAGGATTCGAACCCGTGACCTTTGGGTTGCCAGGCAGGAACTTTACCCACCCCGGCTAGCCTGGTCGGCGCAGTTTGGTACTGCAACAGGATCTAGAAAAGTCGGGCAGATGGGCTGAGAAGTGGCAACTGAAGTTTAACATTGACAAATAAAAAGTACTGCATATGGGTAGAAGTAACCCCAGAGAAATGTACCAACTGTATGGTACTACACTTAGGGTGGTAGAAAATGAAAAAGATCTAAGAGTAATTGTGCAGTCAAATATGAATTTTTCTGAGCAATGCAGACAGGTTACCAGAGCAGGTCATGGGGTATTATCAATGATACATAGGAATTTTGCTGGTGGGGAAAAGGAGGTGATTGTCTCTTTGTAAAAAGCAATGGTCAGGCCACGCCTTGAGTACTGCTTACAGGTCTGGAGGCCTCATTTTAGGAAGAATGCAGAGTTGCTTGAGAGTGTACAGAGAAATGCAACAAGACTGGTGAGGGGAACGAAGGGGTTCTTTTACTAAAAGAGGCTCAAGTTCTGCAAATTGCAGCAGCTGGAGTCGAGGCACCTGTGAGGTGATATGATTGAGGTGTATAAGGCCTTGAATGGGTTTGAGCACGCTGAATTCTGATGGGATTCTTCCGCTTGCTCAGTTACGAACCTGAGGAAGCATAAATTCAAATTGAGGAAATACAGTTGTAGAATAGATGTGTGCCTTTAGCCAGCGGGTATTTGATTGCTGGAACAAACTTACATCTGTCGTGGAAGTTGACAGCTTAAATAAATTCAAGGAGGAACTGGACAAACTTTTAGAGGGAACGGATGTGTGAAATTTTTTTTTTTTTTTTTGGCTGATGCTACATAAGCTCATATGCTTGCTTTCTTGCATCACATGCCTCTACTACTACTACTACTACTACATCCCCAGTTTTGTCTTTACATATTATGCTGACATTATACAAGGCAGGACCTTCATTTGCCTTTAGATATTTTTTTTCGATATATTTCGCAAGATATATTTTTAGATATATTTTATAAGATATACCTTTAGATATATTTCGCAATCCACAGCAATTCCATCGTATGAAATTGCCCATTATTTAGGCTTTGTGGGTCCATCAGAGCTTCTGAAGTGCTGAGGGCTTTGCTTTCTGTCTTGGATTTATCCTTTTTTGAGGAAGTATGGACATTGTCCAGTGTCCACTTCTTCCATAAAAAGTTCAAAGACTGCATTTACATTGGTTTTCTTCACCTCTATCTCCATGTTTTCATTTGTTGCATGCATAAAGTCAGGTTTGTCAGTTTTCTCCATATTATTTTTTTGTTTAGTTCGAGGTGGAGCAGTAAGTGGTTTTAATATGGGAGTGGCAACTGATTGAGTGTTTTGTACTGGATTTTTTTACTGTTGTTCAATTAGTAGTGTGCAATGGGAGAAAAAGATTCTTTTGGTGGAATTGTCATATCTGTTTGAGTTCCAACAGATTCATGCAGCCTTTTGAGCATATGTGGGCTTATTGCTACTTACTGGCATTACCAGTTTTCTAACTGCCTGATATGGAATATTCAGCTCTGCTTTGTGTCAATGCAGATTTATTATTTCTGTATTTGCAGCAGATCTGTATTTGCTTTTCTTGTTTCCACTGCTGGCATGCCCTCGAGTATGCAGTGTGCTCGCCTTCACAGTTGACACAAATAGGTTTGGTGGCTGAGTATTCATTACTATTGTGATCTTTTGTGCCACACCGAGCACAGGCAGGTACTCTGTGCCAGGCCATCATATTTCTGGCATTTGTAACACCACAATGGGTTTGGGATATATAGTCTTACTGTGCAATTTATGTACTCAACTGCTATGAAATTAGGAGATGTTGGAATATTAAACATAAGGTTTCTGGTTGGAACTAACTTCCCATCCCTATGCAGAGAAATTCCTTTAATAGCTATCACTCCCTGTAGCTTTAGTTCAGAGCAGATTTCCTCCTCAGTAACCTCAACAAGGTTCCACTCTGAAATTACACCTCTTGATGAATTCAGTGTTCTGTGTGGTGTCACAGTAATTGGTATTCCTCCAAATGATACTGTTCGGAGTAACTGCTGAGAGTGCCTGTCATTTTTGGCTTCAGTTAAGGTCCCCAGAGTGAAGCCTCTTGATTGATTTCAGGGAACCTACTAACCCCTCTAAACCCTGCTGTATAAAAAAGAACGACATTTTCCCAATAGGTTTTTCAGTTTTTGAGTGCATTATTAAGAATCTTGAAATTGGATCAGATAGTACTTCTGTTCAGGATCTCTTTGCTGCATTGGTAGTGTCTATTTCATGGTTTTTATTTTCTGATAGGGATCGTGTTGGAGACCCTGAAGAAATTACATTATCAAGATTGATAGTGTTTTTTTTTTTATATTTTGTTCAGTGCTCAGGCTCGCCATGCACCACAGAGCCCAAATGAAATGGCCACTACCCAGCAAGCAATAAATGTGCCTGGGAGTGGGACACCGGGGCTACCAAAACACCATATCCACATCGCTGCCAGCCTGAATCCTGTTTCTCAGACCATGAAGGTAGGTGCATGACATTGACATGGTTGATCCTTGGAGGTGAGCCCACTAGCTGATTGATTCTCCTCCAAGCCATCCAGGACCACCTGTCTTGTTGAAGCAGGGGCCAAAGTGGTGTGTTAAAGTTGGGACCCTCAACCACCAGGATCCCCTTTCCGAGTTTCCACAGGCCACAGCTCATGGCAACCACTCCATATTTCTAGTGTTAGCCTGGAACCTAGTGGGCACTGGATCACAGCGATGCTAATCTGGAGGAGCCCTCACCACATACAGGTGCTCATGTCAAGGTGAACTCCAGTAATAACATTACTGATTAATAAGGTTTTACTGCATATAGCAGTAAAACCTCATTAATTTGGCCTTGATTTTTTATGGCAGATTAGCAACTTAGGCCATGATGTGCCAAGTTAAAATTAAATACATTAAAAGCTATAGGCAAACTAAAAATACCATATCAATGAATATAAAACAAAGTAGTAAATATAACTAAAATCTACTAAAACCAAATAAAGAATAAAAGTATATGATAAATATTAAAAATGTGTTTATATGTATTGGTAAAGGTTTACAGCTTATAAGAAGTGAAAAATTTCTGACATTGTTTGTCAGATAAAACCTGACAATATATATAAACAGCAAAAATCCATTGGTTAAAAGTGCTAAAATATAAATGGTGTGCACAAATGAAATTTATACATTCAATAAAAATATATTTGATTGTTAAAATAGTGTCAAACTTCTTGGAGCATGGCACCTCCATAGCCAGGTGGGAAGGAGCAGCAGTGCGTAGCACACGCTTCTTGATTAGACCGGGGTTCGAGCCCGTCACCACCAAATACGGAGGATGCGGAAAGGTCAGGGAATGACCACCACATATCCCAGAGCAATATGGCCTTAGTTTCTAATGCTCCTAAAAACCAAATAACAAACAAGCTGGAGCATCATCAGTCCTTAGCAAAAAAATAATGTGTAAGATGACTATGTCCTATACAGAGCCAAAAAAATAACAACTTCTTCTCTACAGTTCCTTTGCAGACCAGACTACCAAAGTTTGATTGCAGGCTTAATCTCATATAATTTGTTTGAAGTCTGTCCAGCCATGAATGTTACTAATGGAAAAGCAGCTTCCTTCACAGTACTTGCCAGTGGTTTGCATTAGGGACTAGTGGGCAAGAGTCTTTCAGGATCACTAATGATTTACCTGACCATGTATCAATATTTACTTTAGCTGATCAGATTCTGTATATCTGCTTTGCCTATATTCGACTTTTATCTAAAAATGTCCCCCCATATCTGATGACAGCTCTACCATTTTTTATTTTAATTTATTTTATTTGTATTATATTTTACCTTATTATTAATAATTTTATTTTACAGTTCACTTAACTCCTATTGGAGTTAAGTGAACTAGACCGTCATACTAGATCGGTCGGCCTACCTAGAGAAAGCCCTGGTCCTCCTACAAGATCCCAACGTCTATGAGCCCGGAACGGATCCGCCCATCAAAGTCTTAGGACGTCTGGAGTCATACATTAATAAACTTGTCTATGCATGGTTTAAAGCTAAGAAAATTTCTACTCTGACTTAGTGGTTTCTTCATGCTACAGGCTGCCAACTACCCCAGTTTTATGGCCTACCTAAAAATCCATAAGCCAGGTGTTCCTCTCCGGCCCATAGTGTCCTGTTGCAATGCACCTACATGAACTATCCAAATATGTGCACGACTTCTTATACCTCTTGTAGGAAATACCACCCACACTGTCACTAACAGCGGTGAGTTCATTCACCTTATTAAAGAGCTCTCGATTTCTGACAACGAGGTTATGGCGTTATTCGATGTAGCGTCCCTGTTCACATCAATCCCAGTCCAGCAGGCTATAAACTGCACCAAGAGGGTTCTAGAAAATGAGCCAAACCTACCAAACAGAACATCGCTGTCCACTGATGACATCTGTACTACCCTCAACCTGTGCTTGTCAGGCAGCGTCTTTACCTTTGAGGATTCCTTATACCAGCAGGTACATGGCACTGCCATGGGTGCCCCTGTTAGTTCCGCTGTGGCCAACATCGCCACGGAAGAATTGGAAGAGCAGATATTCCTGAACCCACCAGTACCTATTACAACATGGTGCAGATATGTTGATGACATCTTCACTGTCATCCCACGTGGCTCTGAAGCAACATTGCTAGAATATCTCAATTCCTTGTCAATGTTCATCCAGTTCACTCTAGAGTTAGAAGTAGACGAATCTCTCCCATTCTTAGATGTCCTGGTAAAACGCGTGGGCCCACATCTAGAAACCTCAGTGTACCGCAAGCCAATGTAGCGTGGACAGTTCACAAACTACAGATCCGGCCATGCCCCTAGCCATCTCAACAGCAGTGCCCGCACTATTCTCCAGGGGTTGGAGCCACTCCAGCACAGATGAAGCTAGGCGCAACAAGATTTCCAGAGTGAGAACAGACTTGATCAATTGTGGCTACCCAACACACATACTGGACAAGTGCTTATGACAAGCGCAGGAGCTCACAGTCCACCCGAGACCGCCATCAACTCAGGACAATGTACCTACCGCCTACATTCCCTACTATCCAGGCATGTCAGGCCGGATCTCAAAAATTCTCCGTGAATACCACATAAAATGCGTGCAGTTGCCTGGTAGAAACTTACATTCTCTAGTTTCCAACATAAAGACTCCAGTCACCACTCTCTTACGCAGCAGTGTGGTATACCACATAGCCTGCAAAGATTGTAACAGCTGCTACATAGGAGAAACCTCGAGATGTCTTCAAGACCGCCTCGCAGAACATGACAGATCAATTCGCCTTGCTGAGACTGTTTGTTTGTTTGTTTGTTATTTGGTTTTTAGGAGCATTAGCAACTAAGGCCATATTGCTCCGGGGATATGCGGTGGTCATTCCCTGACCTTTCCACATCCTCCGTATTTGGTGGTCATGGGTTCGAACCCCAGTCTAATCAAGAAGCGTGTACTACGCACTGCTGCTCCTGCCCACCTGGCTACGGTGGCACCTTGCTGAGACTGACCAGTCCGCAATTACAGAGCACACTACTGGTCAACCCACCACAATCTCAATCCCAAGCTGGACTACGAAGTAATTGACCAGTCCTGACACTTTTGCCACTGCCTCTGGTTAGAGTCACTCAATATATTATGTAACAGACTTCCATCCCTTGTAGTGGAGGTTGATAGCCTAAATAAGTTTAAGGCTCAGCTGGACAGGTATTTTGAACGAACAGAGGGGTGAAGTGGAAGTGGGTTTTTTTTTTTTTTTTGGCTGATGCTGCATAAGCTTGCTTTCTTGCATCAAATGCCTCTACTAATGCTAATGCTAATGCGGGAGCCATGAACCGCAACAAAGGCATGAGACTACACCCCATCTTAGAGGCAACTGTTTTAAGTCTAGATAAATGTTGGAGGCAAAACCACGCACGTCCATGCAGCAACAATGATCACCAGTTTAATGATTGAATGGCCTACCTTGTGCCCTCGCACAGCTCACTGCATGAACCTCTGTGTCCGTTAAATAATTTATCTGTAAAGTTTCCATTTGTTGATAAAGAGGCACATTCAGCCTCGAAAGCTCCAAAGTCAATTAAAATATTTCACTGGATATATGCATTATTATTTGTAACTCCTACTGGCTTTATAATTCGGCCCATAATTTTCTTAATTCATCATAACTTTTAGCATATTAACATTCTTTCACCTTTTACATATCTACTATACTTCTTTTTCCACTATCCTTACCCTTCTAGTCACTGGCACTTTGTAATTTTCACATCCATCTATGCATACTTTATCTAGCAGCAGTGCGTAGCACATGCTTCTTGATTAGACTGGGGTTTGAGCCTGTGACCACCAAATACGGAGGATGTGGAAAGGTCAGGGAATGACCACCACATATCCCCGGAGAAATATGGCCTTAGTTGCTAATGCTCCTAAAAACCAAATAACAACAGCAACTCTCCTTGAAATTGATGAGCAAACTGTATATGTAGAAGAGGAAAGCAATTTTGAAGTGGATAACACTGAAGTGCCACCAAAAGAATTTTCAACAGAAGAACTGGAGAGTTTTTCAGGGGGTTGACATGGCCTGCGAGGTGATTATGAATGGAGATCTGAATGTTGAACATCAAGATACAGCAAATTTTACAAGATGGGATTCGATGCTACAAAGACTTGTACGCCAAGAAAAAGAAGAGACAACTTCACGAGACTTCATTATTGAAATACCTAAATAACCAACCACCTTTTTTAAAGCTTTTTTTCTCATCTCTCATGATGCTACCTTTTCATTAATAAAATTTTTGCAATATATATATTTTTTTATTTCTCATCCTTTTAATTGGCTATCAGCACAAATTGTTTATAGATTTATTATAATTTGTTTACAGACTGTTTCTCTGTTACGCATTCAATTAAAACTCATTATAATTACACTTCAATCAGCACGGTTTCACATAACACGGAATAGTTTCGGTACCAGTTATCAGTGCTGTGCGGGGTATTGCTCTCTGACCATAACCAGGTGTTCATTTTTCACAAAGGCACTGGAAATTGCAGACTCACCCTTAATATAAGGACCTGTTTTGGTGAAAGCCATTTGATTGTTACTCATTAGATGTTGCATTTCGATGATCCATTTGGGTCGACTGTGGATCATTTTTTCAAGGATTTTACGGAGATAACTGGAGAGGGAGATTGGTCTGTAACTATAAGGACTAATGGGATCTTTACCAAGTTTCGAAAAAGGCTAGAACTGTGACATGGTGCCAAGAAGTGGGATAAATGTTTTCCAGAAAGATTTAATTATAAAATACCAGCACCAGTTGTAAATTTTTGTCACAGGGAGCTGTTTGTAACATGATATAATATGTTCCATCTGGCCCTGTGGCTGTGTTGAATGTTGTTCTAATGGATTGTGAAAGTTCCTAAGATTGAAGAGCCTGGTTATATGGAAGGAACAGAGAGGTTCAAAAGTTGATGAGTCACTGTTCAGTAGTAGTCTTAATTTTCTGGAATTCGAGAGTAAGAGTAAGTTCATGCTTCTGAGACTTGGGTAAAAATTTTGCCCAAGGCATTTGCTATATCCAGAGGAGCAGAGAGTTCTTGTCCATTCCAGGAAAGAATTGGGGAAGGGATGGTTGGAAACTTGCCAGAAAGCTGCCTGATTCTTCCACATTTAAGCTGGAGTCAGTGTTTCTATTCAGAGTAGATGCAAACCAAGTCCAGGAATCTTTCTTAGCTTGTCTTCAAATGAGATATGCTTTTACCTTTAGCTTCCTGTCATTAATAAATAACTGTGGTTGGGGATTGTTGAAATAAATTCTACGCTTTATTTTTTCCTTCTCCACTTTTATGCATTTTTCATTCCACCAATAGTTAAAATGGCATCAGGTCAGAGGATTCAATAATGGTATGGAGTATTTAGCTGCACATAATAGGTGGGATGTGATATATTCTGTGACTTCATCTGTGGGCTGAAGTCATATAATTTTCTCATCCAGGGTGATAACTGACTGAAATTTGACACAGGTGGCTTGAAAGAATTTACATTTTTTACAAGGTTGGGCTAATGGTGGGTGTGTAGTGAGCAGATTACAATAAAAAATGGTCAATGCCCACAGGATCATCCATAATGGACCATTCCATGATTGAAAAGAGTATTGGGGAGCAAATCAAGAGATCAATTGCAGAAGTTTGTCCAGGTTGAAATTGTATATGAGCATGCATGCTCATAGGAATGGGAAGGTTTTGCTTATCCAGAAAGGTTTCAATCAGTCAGTCATGCCTATCAAATTTAGAAGATACTCATAAGGGGTGGTGGCCACTGAAATCCCCAAACAGACAGACAGGCAGGCAGGAGAAGGTAATTGTATACGAAGTTCAATATCTTTGTAATAAAAGGGATGATTTTGTGGGAGATAAATTGAAACTAGTGTTAACGCAATCTGAATAATCAAATGTACAACAACAGCTTCATTTTCAATTCGAAGAACAATTTGCTTGGTCGGGATCTGTAAGCTGACCAAGATAGCCACACCACCACAGGCAGCATTCAGTGTACTGCCCAATAAACAGAATAGTTCTTTATGAAGAGGAAATTGGGCTCACATCTGGTGAGTATGGGCTTGGCACACCCAGGGTCCTGAGCTGGATATCATCATTCTTCTATTTCTTGGTGATTCCCTTCTACTTTTCTCTCTCTCTCTCAGGGTAATTCAGAAATTTTTTTTTTTTTGGCTGGTACAGCATAAGCCTCAGGCTTCCTTGCACCATATAGCTAATAATAATAATAATTTAAATAGGTTTTCTGCAGGCAGAAACCAACTGAAGAGTAGTGATTAATTAGGTCTTGAATATTGTCAATACTTCTATGAAATCCTCTGTAATTCCATTATAAAATAAAAGACATTACTTGAATTTAGTAGAAGAAGCTTATCCAACTGCTTTTTTAACATGACTGGCTTATGGCATTCAGGCTTCAGTTCGTCTTTCTTTTTTTTTTTTTTTTTGGGAAGAAAGGCCAACCAGTGTCCATATCTTATTCCGCATATGTTTTTAGGATCTTGATAGCTTATTTTACAGTTTCTACTAGTTTACTACTAGTTTCTAGCAGTTAACAGTTTCTACTAGTAGGTCCCCTGACTGCAGTCTCTCTCTAAGCCATCTTAGAAGATACTGCATTACTTTCTAGGTATTTATGGATAAAGAAGGGAGATAATTTACTGATAGGCTGATATGCAAGTGAGTGCAATTTTAGAAATGGGATAATCTGTCTCTGAGGAATTTGCTTTAAACCTCTTGGATTGCGAGGTGTCATGTTCAGTTTCTGTCTCTGGCCAAGAGCTTATTGGTTCTAAAAGCAGAAACACATTATGATCTATATTTGCTCCTTTTGGCACTTGGCAGATTAAGTGTTCTGAGAAGGTTTCCAGAACCTCCATGGGAAAACAGGAGCCATGTCCGGTGTGACCAAGCAGAGCTTAATAAGGATTAGTAGTTAAGAAAAAATATATAAAAAAGGTAGCTTTCCTTTCTCACTCTCTGTGGGAACTTTTTGGTAGAAGAGCTTCTATCAAATAGAGTTTTAGAAAATGTCAGAGCTTAAAAAGAACTACTATCTGCTCTAGAAGATCACAGAGATAATTCAATTGGTCACAATTTGCTTGGCACCTGGAGCCAGTGAAGGAAGATGGTTGTTGTTATTTGGTTTTTAGGAGCATTAGCAACTAAGGCCATATTGCTCCGGGGATATGCGGTGGTCATTCCCTGACCTTTCCCCATATTCCGTATTTGGTAGTCATGGGCTCGAACCCCGATCTAATCAAGAAGCGTGTGCTACACACTGCTGCTCCTGCCCACCTGGCTACGGAGGTGCCTGAAGAAGAGAAGGTGAACATATAGAAAGATCAATGGCAGAAAATGTATGAGCAGGCATGTGGAAGAAAAAAGTGTTAGTTCCCACTTTTAGAACAGAGGTCATTGTCACTGAGTGTATACTCTGACACATCCTCTTCCATTAATGTTGGCACTACCTCACATGGTATTATGTCAACTGAAATCCTCAAGATGTAAAACAGGGTAAGGCAACTGCATGATAAGATGATCAAGGTCATGCGGTGTCAGTAGTCCCAGATGACAAATAGATGTTCCAAACCATTAATAAAATCTCTACTGTAACAGAAATTGTTACATCCTCTATACTAGCGGTAAGAAACATAGATTGAAATTGTTGCCCACTGGGATAACAACTTCTCCATTGTGGGGAGGGGGTCCAGTTTTATCCTTACTCGTGATAGTAATATTATGTAAGGAAGAGTTTATCTGCCTTCCAGTACATCTCTTGCAGACAAAAGCAAACTGGTTCATGCTCTTGCAGGATGGCCTTGATGTCATCAGTATTTTGCAGGAATCCAAAACAATTTCACTGTAGGAACATTCCATTATTTGGGCTTGGTATATCCATCAGTTGGCTTCCAAAGTGCTAAGGGTTGTTTTCCTTGGCCTTAGATTTTACCTTTTTGGATAAGTATGGGTTCTGTCCTATGTCCATTTCTTCCTCCACAAAGAGATCCAAGACTGGATCATCCAGTACCTCCACCTTGATATCCATCTTTTATTGTTTTCAGGAGGATACATCAGGTTATTTTAGGCTTTTCTCTACTACTTCATTTATGTAGTGGTGGAGCACTAGGAAGGACAACTGATTGGTCCTTCTGTGCAAGCTTAATAAATAGCGTGTAATCAGAGTAAATGACTCTTTTGGTAGACTAGTTTATTGCATATGAAAGTTTATTAGTATTTATTAGCTTAATAGCTTTACTTGCCTCCTAATAAGATATCTTCAGCTCTGCCTTAACCTGTGGCATGCTGAAAAGTATGCAGGGTGTGCTTCCTGGTAGTTAACTATCTTGTTGACTATGCTTTCCTTTCCAAAACTCCTTTGAGGCTTTGCTTCAATGAGTCAATAAATAACCTCCACTCTGCCATTTGATAAAAAATTCCAAAAAAATTTCATAAATGCAGCAATATTGTTCCCATATATTAGTGAGCCTTCTTCAGAAAAAATGGGACCCAATTCTTTTTTTTTTTCACAATGTCCATACCATGAAAGGACTGTTCCTAGGGCCAGCAGGTTATTGGATTTCAGTCTTGACCCTAAAAGCTCTGAGGACCCCCTGGGTAGATTTAAAACTCGCACAAGATCGTCGAGTTCACTTTGTGTAAACAGCTGTGGTCCAGAGTTACAAATAGTTTCATCACAATAGTTTATACATTCTCTAGATCACAAATTTCAGATTTGGGATCCACTGGCATATGTTCAAGAACAATTAGTGGAGGTAGTACCAGTAGTTCGGGTCCACGGGGTACTGTCCTTACAGCTGAAGTAATGTTGTTGTTGTGTATACAGTGCTCTGTTTATTCTTTGTGTTATAACCTGGTACATTTATGGAAGTAACAGTCATAATATGATCAAGATTTTCACCACACCATGTGAATGGCAAATGTCATAGCTTTCTTTTTAAAAGAGTTCCACAATTGCAAGCCTTCCACACATGTATAGCACACTTTATGTGGGGGGGGGGGAAGGAGGAAGAGTCCAACTTCTATCTTAGTCACCTAATTCCAAAATATGCAGCATATACAATTCACCACAACATAGTTAACTACAAATGTAACAAAATATATTGGATTGTTCACCCAATCACAAGTTTCCACTGTCAAAGATAGAATATGAAAATCACATTAGAAGCAGGTAACAATTAGCACAACTGCACCAGAAAACAAATCAATGGAGAAGAAACACTTCACAAGTTTATACAGCTACTACCTGACTTGCAGGTCTGGGAAAATCCATACCTGACAGTCACAAAGGAAGTAGTACCCAAATTGCATATACATGGAATGTGTATCTAAGAAAAAATTGTCTGTAAAAAACAGCTGTATGCGATAGATAAAAATGGTTAAGATTTTTAGCATTAGCACTAAAAGTATACCCAGAAATACTATGAATTTTGGAAACATCAAAATCTACACAGACCAGTGTTATCACTTGCTTGCACACTCGTTTTCTGAAGGTAAAACTCATGCTTTTGCCTTTAACAACTGTGACATCTCTCTTCATCATGCAACTTAGAACTCCATGATCATGGGTAATGATTAGGTACAGAATATGCTTTCCTATAATACTTTCCTTAACATACTGTGATAAATAACAATCATCTCGTTGATTTAAAAGTTTCGTCCCTCATTACAAGTTCCCCTACCACTTTACCCAGTCAACAAGGAGCAAACTAAAATTGCCAATCAGAAGACATTCACACTTGCTCATGCATTCCATCTGTATACAGAGATCATCATCATACTCTTCACAATCTTCTAGTCCCTAGCATACCACCCAAACTCTTGCTTTCCCTTTTCTTCCAACCATCTCACACCACAAAGATTCTATTCATACGTAAGTTCCAAATCTGGAAATACTGTACTTTTGTTACACCCAGACTGCTTTTGATAAGAAATGTGATTTCCTCTTACCCTTTCTATCAACCCTATCTCTCCTAAATACATGACACAGTTGAACTCATCAACACATATTTCTGGACAGCACTAAATTTCTGTTTAGCCCTATTATTAGCATTAGCATTAGTAGAGGCATTTGATGCAAGAAAGCAAGCTTATGCAGCATCAGCCAAAAAAAAAAAAAAACCACTTCCACTTCACCCCTCTGTTCGTTCAAAATACCTGTCCAGCTGAGCCTTAAACTTATTTAGGCTATCAACTTCCACGACAAGGGATGGAAGTCTGTTCCACCAACCAACCACTCGCTGGCTAAAGGCAAATTTCCGCACATCTATCCTACATCTGTCTTTCCTCAATTTGAATTTATGCCCTCTCAGGTGATTATTCTGAGCGAGAGGAAGAATCCCATCAGCATTGAGCATGCTCAAACCATTCAATGCTTTATACACCTCTATCAGATCACCTCGCTGGTGCCTAGTCTCCAGACACTGTAATTTGCAAAACTTAAGCCTTTCTTCGTAAGAGCACCCCTTTGTTCCATTCACTAATCTTGTTGCCCTTCTCTGTACTCGTTCCAGCAGCTCTACATCCTTCTTGAAATGAGGCCTCCAGACCTGTATACAGTACTCTAGGTTTGGCCTGACCATTGCCTTATACAAGGGAATAATCACCTCCTTATCCCTGCTAGAAAAATTCCTATATATCATTGACAATACACCATGAGCTACTCTTGCAGCCCGTCTGCACTGCTCAGAGAACTTCATATCTGCCTGCACAACCACCCCCAGGTCCCTTTCATTCTCTACCACTGTCAGTGTAGTACCACAGAGTTGATACGTTGCTCTGGGGTTGCTGTTTCCCATGTGTAGTACTTTACATTTGTCAATGTTAAACTTCATTTGCCACCTCTCAGCCCATCTGCTCAACCTTTCCAGATCCGGTTGCAGCAGCATAGTGTCAGTAGTGTCCTTGACAACCCTGCCTACCTTTGTATCGTCTGCAAACTTCGACATTAAGCTTGATATACCATCATCAATATCATTTATGAATACAGAAAACAATAATGGACCCAACACTGAGCCCTGAGGGACTCCACTAATAACATTAGTCAACGATGAGCAGTGTCCATTGATTACCACTCTCTGTCTTCTCCCCCTCAGCCACCCCTTTATCCACATCAGCAATTTGCCTCCAATGTCACACTGCTCCAATTTGTGCAGCAGTCTTCCATGTGCAACAGTATCAAAAGCCTTTCTAAGATCCAAGTATATAATATCAAAGTTATTCCCTGCATCCAGTTCCTTTGTAACTGCATCATAGTATCCAATCAAATTGGTCAGGCAAGACTTCCCCTTAACAAAACCATGCTGTGTCCGAGCTATAACTGAAGTCTTGTCTAAATGATCCTGCAGTGTCTCTTTAACTAGTGCCTCCATTAATTTTCCTGGAACAGAAGTTAAACTCACAGGTCTATAATTGCTTGTGTCAGCCTTTGATCCTCCTTTGTGAATTGGGGTCACATTTGCACATCTCCAGTCTGCAGGTACCTCCCCTGAGTCCAAGGAAGCTCTCATAATTATGGCTAAGGGTTTACTTACTTCCTCTGCTGCCTCCTTTAATATAACTGGATAGATCCCATCCACCCCAGGTGCCTTTCTTGTGTTTATCTTCAACAGTTTCTCCTCCACTTTACTCTCAGTTATTACAAGATTCTCTAGCTTACTGCTAGAGTTGAATACACCCCTGGCTTTCCCCTCGCTAAATAACTCCTCATATGTGAATGTCGATGCAAAATATTCATTTAGTTTGTTAGCTACCTGAGCAGGATCATCAACAGTTGACCCATCGATATCAAGTGGACCAATCTGATTCATCCCCTTCCTTCTAGAGTTTACATAAGTAAAGAACTCTTTGCTGTTTTTCTTTGCATCCCTTGCCAAAGATTTCTCGTACTCTGCCTTCGCCTGCCTAACCTCCTTTGTAACTTGGTTACAGATCAACTTGTATCTATCATACGCTTCTGTGTCATGTGTTAATTTGTATGTATCCCATGCATGTTTCTTCTCTGCCATATGCCTCATCAGTTCATCTGACATCCATTTAGGCCTAAACCTTGAACAATATTTCTTAGTTGGTATGTAAAGCCTAGTAGCTTCCAAGATAAGTTCTTTGAATGCTTCCCATTTTGAATTTGCTGTTGGTAACATCATCAGTTGGTCCCACTGTATAGAATTTAAATACTGTCTCAGTCCATCGTAGTCGCCTTTACGAAAGCAATAACCGTTCCCTTTACCCCTAATGGTAGTTATCTCTTTGAGTAAATCCCACTTCAGCACACTGTGATCACTGCCACCTAGTGGTTCCTTTATCTGCAGATTCTTAATGCATGAAGAGTCACTGCTGATAATCAAATCAGGAGTATTCCTCCCTCTAGTTGCCTCCCGAACATGCTGATGTAGAAAACAATCATCCAATAAATCCACAAAAGCCTTGCTAGTGTGTGAGTGACCAGCCCCCAAACTCCAGTCAATATCTGGGAAATTAAAATCTCCCATTATAAGACTCTCTGATTTACTGGCCCACTCTATTTCCCTGTACAGTTTCTTATTATACTCATCAGAGTCATTAGGCCTATAGCACACTCCTACTCTCAATTTTGATCTCCCAATGCTTATGTCACACCAAACTGACTCGACACTGCACTGTCCTGCGATGTCCACTGGCTTCACTTCCTTATGTTACCATCAGTTGTCCTACATTTACCAGGAGTTCAAACTCACTGATTTTAATGACTACACTCCCTCCTGACATTACTGTAGACACTGCAGTTTAAACAAAGTGTACTTGTGTTGTTTGCTATCATAACACATCCTTTGAATTCAGGCAGGTTTGCTGCCCTAGTGTTAGTAACCAACATAACCCGTTGGTTTTATGTTGGAAATATGTTTTAAAACCAGGCAGACAGACCCTGGTTCTAGTCTACTTATCCTTATTTAACAAAATGTTACCCATTTCCCTGAAATAAAGTTTCCCAATAAAATTACATCCTTTTGAATAAAAGCAGCCTGCACTGATAATTTTCTCCTGAGGTCTGAATCAAGAGTGCATCACCTGGCACAAAATCCTGATCCTCAATTTTATTGTCTTAAGAACAACTACACACTTCTTCAGCGATTCAATTGCATTTAGTAGTACACCAAGTTTTAGTTTTAGTCTGGTACCCTTCTTGCATCTAGTGCACAGTCATCAACTGAACCAGATAAACTACTAGACTGTCCTCTGAATACATGCCACATGCTGTATAAGCGATGAACACTTGACACACAGGGTAATTGCCTATGACCATTTCTATCTGATTTATGACAACCTTTAACAAAGTATTCAAAGTGGTTCTCATAGCAATCATTACTAAAGTAAAAATTTAACTTACAAAATATTTCAGCTGGCAGTCATCCAGTGGTTAGTATGCATAAACACAAGTAAGGAGGTCATGGGTTGAAGACCACATGCTGCTGTGAAAATTGCATGGCCACTTTGTGAATTGTGGCATCAACAAAAATCTGGCTGCCCTTAATAATAATTAACATAATATGTAAACTCTTCTGACCTCAGCCATATCAAGAATAAATAGAAATTCATTTATTTATTATTACAAAATTAACTTTACAAAACATTATATTATAGAAGATTACTTTACAAATTTATAGAAATTAAATACTTTAAAAAAAATTTAATTTAAAAGACAAAATTGAGCAAATAACAAAATTAATTTTCTATCTTAACTCCTAAAATAAGCCTCTTTTTTATCCACCAAAAAGAAGAAACTTCCACCTGGTATTGTGGAAGTAGGCAGTTTGAATAAATTTAAGGAAGGACTGGACAAATTATTACAAAGGATGGCAAAGTGGACAAATTTTTTTATTTATATTTTTATTATTTTTTTTAACAGCTAATGCTGCAACATGGCTTCCTTGCATCATTTTTCCACTACTATCACTAAACTATACCAGAAAAAAAAATGGTGCATGTGCCAAGCATGAGTAGTAGATGGTTTTATATGAAACATCCTTTGTTGCAATCATACCATTCAACAAATGGCTAAAATCAAATGGGTAATTAGGTTATTGGCTTGGATTTCACTAACTTCTTCCTAAGGGTATATTGTACCAGTCACGGAAAATGTGTCACACACGCTAATCACACTACTAGTGAGTGCTTGGCACAGACTAGTGGTGAGAGTGTGGGAAGTGCCACTGGCGGAAGCCAAGAATGATGTTACTTCTGTGACTCATTTTTTTGTGACTGATCTAATTTACTCTGCTTATGCGCCCAAGGATGTTTCACATAAAAAAATGCTTACATTTAAAAACTTTATCAATTCATTATCCATACCTGCAAAATTAGGAGACATATCTATGGGCATAGCTCCTTCACCACCAGAAGACAAGCCAAACATTAAACTAGATAATGCTAATAATGCTACTGCTGCTGTCCGATTACAACCAGCAACAGGTACAAATGTCAGACAACACGCTCGGCCAATAAAAGCTGTTCAAAAAATTAAAAAAAAAGGGAATAAATTTAGTAATAAAAATTATTGAACACAACTAGCCAGAATCAACAACAAAACTTATGTATGCTTACCTTTTTTATTGGAACACACAAATGGGAACAAAAACCTGCTTGAATAGTGTTTATTAGGCTCGAATATTTTATTTTGTTAAAAAAATTTTATTTTCAGTTTTTAACTGGATATTGTTATAATGATCATGGTTTATATAAAATTTATCCAATTCCTCACATCTTGAAATTTCTTGTGCTATACCTAATTTCTATAATTCCCTTGACACTCAGTCAAGTTTCTCTAGGAAACAATCCTCTAATTTCCAAACAGCTGATTTTTTCATAGTATAAACTGACTTCTTTATGGAAGAGGCTTTCACCAGCAAAGATCAACGTGTAATACCCATTCAAGTCATCATCTGGGTTATGAATTAATATTCTTAATTCACTGCATGGGGGGTCCCTACTGGGTTTGCTATTTTCTTCTTTGTATTTGAGAAACTCAATGCTAGTGCCCATTTTCCAGCATTATACAACGTAACAGCATCCGCTGTGGCAGATATAGCTCTGGTCCCAGAGGAGGTAACTATAATCAATGATTCTACTGTCACACAAACAGGAAATATACTCTGCAAAACGTACAGGCAGAATAGCACCAGCATTAGGTGGGTGAGAAAGTTGCTAGCTTGGGGGGGGGGGATACATAGACTAACTGATAAACAATAGCTGCAGGCAGAGGTGAAGGTGATTTCTGCACTGCTTCTATTGGAATGAGCGGCAGCCTGGAAAGTAAGGTGCTGGAGTTTGTTTGTTTGTTTGTTTTAGAGTTTTATGGCGCATTAGCATCTAAGGCTATAATGTGCCAAGTCAAAGGTGCTGGAGATTTCAAGGACTGCTGGGAGTCAATGTGGAATGAGTATATACATGAGCTGTGTTAGGGTAATTAAGAATAAAAACAGATGTATGTATACTTGCATATATACTAATGCTAGGAGCATAGTAAATAAATTTGATGAATATTAAGTTCTGGTCAAGTCATAAAATGCAAACATTGTACAGACATTGGAAACATAGTGACATTAAGGGATGGATGCAGAATTTAAATATGTGCAACGGGAAAGGAAGGGGGGCTATGCTCTTTATTAAGAAGAAGACAGAATCCAAGGCAGTGCATCCAGTTAACACGTGGCCAATTTGGTGTGACAAAGACATACTGGGAAAACTAAAATTAGGCATCTAAACCAAAAGACTGTGGTGAGTATAATGAATGTCTCTACAGATAAACAGAAATGGCAAGTAAATCAAAGTACTATAATGGGGGATTTTAACTTTCAGATATTGACTGAAAGCTCTGGATTGGCCACTCACACAGCAGCAGCATACTAGAGAGTCTAAAAAGGAGAGCAATGCTCTTGAGTTGATTATGAGTAGTGATTCTTCATGCATTAAGAATCTCTAAATAAAGGAACCACTAAGTTACAGTGATCATAACATATTGCTATGGGATGTATGTCAAGATATAACTACTGTAAAGGAAGGGATATAGCTGTCATAAAGGTGACCACAGTGTTCTTAAACAGCTTTTAAATTCCTTTCAGTGAGACCAACTAATGATATTACCAACTGCAAATTGTAAATTGAAAGGAAGCATTTAAGGAAGTAATCAAGAAAGTGGTCAGGCACGAGGGTGCAGTAGTACATGTGCCTTGAGTGACCGGGGTTCAAGCCCGTGATTGCTAAATACATTGCTGTTTCTTGTATTCTCTCTATCTTGTGAACTCCTCTGACTGTGTAGTCGTCCCGGAGTATAAACAGAAAATTTATTTATTTATTTATTTAATCATAGAAGCTACTAAGCTTTTTATACTGATTAAGACATATTATATTATGCAAGGCTTAGACCTAAATGGATATCAGATGAACTGATGAGACTAGTCACAAATAAGAAAAATGCATTGGATGATTATAAATTACCAGGGCACTTAGAAACCTACATAAGTACAAACTATTCTTCAAACAAGTCACTATAGGGGTTAGGCGAACTAAGGAATATGAGAAATGCTTGGCTCAGAATGCAAAGGAAAGTAGCAATAAATGCTTTGTTTATGTTAACACTATAAGAAAATAAACGGACAACATTCACTCAAAATATATATGTATGGCATGACTACTGATGATCATGTTCAGATCACTGACAAACTAAACATTTTGCATCAACGTTAACCCACAAAGTTTTTAGGGATGTAATTACCAGAAGTGGTACACCATGTTATAACTGGGAGCTAAATGATTTTGGGATAACTTTAGACGAAAGTGGAAAATAAATTATTGAAGCTAAAACAAGGTATCTGGAGCTGACAGTATCTATCCAATTATATAGAAAGAAGCAGCAAAAGAGATAAGCAAACAATTTGCCATAATTACGAGAGTATCCTTGGGTTCATGGGGTCCCTATAGACAGGTTTGTTTGTTTGTTTGTTATTTGAAGCATTAGCAACTAAGGCCATATTGCTCCGGGATATGCGGTGGTCATTCCCTGACCTTTCCACATCCTCCGTATTTGGTGGTGACGGGCTCGAACCCCGGTCTAATCAAGAAGCGTGTGCTATGTACTGCTGCTCCTTCCCACCTGGCTACGGAGGCGCCTCCTATAGACAGGAGATGTGCAAATGTCTCTCCCATTCACAAAGAGAAATCAAAGGGTGAAGAATGATTATAGATGGTGAAGAGTAATCAAAGAGTGAAGAGTATCAAAGGGTGAAGAGTAATCAAAGGGTGAAGTAATTATAGACCTATAAGCTTAAACTCTGTTCCAGGTAAATAATAGAGTCAGTGTTTAAAGAAGTATTTCCGGATTATCTTGAAAGTAACTGAGTTTATGAAAATTACAGCATGGATTTGTTAAGCAGAGACCTTATCTGGCCATTGTAGTTAGCTACTATAACACAGTAACAAAGGAACTGTGTGCAAAGATAATTTTGACATTATATACTTGGATTTCAGCAAAGCTTTTGATACCATTCCACATAAAAGACTGCTGTACAAACTGGGGCAGTGTGGCGATAATGTAAATTTACTCCTATGGAACAAAAGATTCAGCTAAGTATCAGAAGGCACAGGGTGGTTATAAATGGACACTGATCTTCTTAGAATAACAATGGAGTCCCTCAAGGTTCACTGCTGGGGCTCTTAGTGTTTTCAATATTTATTAACAATGTTGATGAAGACATATGAAGCTTATTGTCTAAGTTTTCAAAGGACAAAAAAGTTTGCAAGATGGTTAACAATAGAAATCAAGGTATACTACTGCAGCAAGACCTAGAAAAATTAGGTAGCTGGACTATGAAGTGACAATTGATAATTAACATTGATAAATACAAAATAATGCACAGGGGTAGATGTAATTCCAGAATAATATACCAATTGGGTGGTAACACACACAAAAAAATGAATAACACTGATTGGCAAAAAAAAGTTTTTATAGCTCCCTGTTAAAATTCAGGGTGACTCTTGTAGAGTTGATGTTGCTGAATTCAAATATGGCAACCATACTGCTGTAACACCAATTTTAAAAAAAGTTTTTAGTAAAAAAGATTTCATATTTTTTAAGAAAATGTTACATACAGTATTAAATATTGAACAACAGGTATATTAACCTTATTCTATTTACAAAAAAGTTTATCTGATAACAAAACACTTATTTTGTCGTTTTTTGCTTTTTATATTCATCCATTGGTGTCTCCCGTATGAGATTCCAACAGTAGTCTGTCAACATATTTGGCCATTTTCCCATTTGAGAAATATCTTAGTGAAACCTTTCACCATGTTCATTGGAGACTGCTCCCAAGTTTTCAGGAAAAAAGTCTAAATGGGAATATAGGAAATGAAGCTTGAATGGCAGGTCTTGGTTTTCAGTCATTAACCCATGATGAATATTTGATGAAAACTAAGAGTGATGAGAACTTTTTAAGCACGTATGAGTTTTTGAACATATCTCCTATGAGAATCTGTCAAAATTATTTCAAGGAGGAAATTGATGCTAACCAGTATAATCATTTTATTGCACACAACCAGATAGAGTGGGAAATAAATACCCATCACAGAATACAAGGCTAGGAGACTGAATATCATGAGTATACATCAACATACAATTAGATGCTATAACAAAAGGAAATTAACAGATTATGTTAACAATTATGATAATGGAAAATTAGGTGTAACCTAAAATCAATTAAGTTTTCTAAAAAAAAGTGCAAACTAAGTTATAGTTAAAGTACAAGTATAATGAATTAAATTATAATGAATTTTAATTTTAAATTTTAATAAATAAGTAAAGTATAATGAATGTCTATACAGATAAACAGAAATGGCAAGTAAATCAAAGTACTATAATGTGGGATTTTAACTTTCAGATATTGACTGAAAGCACTGGATTGGCCACTCACACAGCAGCAGCATACTAGAGAGTCTAAAAAAGGAGAGCAATACTCTTGAGTTGATTATGAGTAGTGATTCTTCATGCATTAAGAATCTCTAAATTACTAAATTTGTGCAATATTTACATTAAAGTAGCATTTAATTCATCACACTGCATTCCTGGGAATTAGAATATCTACATACTAGTCAGAATTTTCAGCTTGCAGGAACAATTTTTTGAAAAATGTTGCCGTTTTATTGATGTATTGTCATATTCAATCATATTCTATAAATGGCTTTATAGTCATAGTCACACTCATTAGTTTATTTTTTAATTTGGCTATAGATTTTGTACTTAATATATGTAGAACCTTTGTACCATTCAAATTTTGCCATCATTTTCACAATATCGTAGAATGAGTAGTATGGGAAATGCTAGTGTTTTAATTTTGTAATAGGGAGATCAAAAGTTTGAATCAGGTAGGTTGGCATTAGCTGGATAACTTTATTATATATTATAATTAACTTACAACTTTCAAGCGTAACGGTATAGCCTAATATATATAATGTAAACTTGGTAGTGTGGTAGTATTATTGGTGCATAACTGGTGAACTGGAGTAGGATTATTATTGCATTTAACTTTTGATTTAAAATTTTAAGTATAGTTATTAGTTGTGATTCACCAACGTAATTGGTGAATCACAACTAATAACTTGAATTTGTTTGTTACTTGTCATTTATAACTGCTTAAGAAACTACATTTGACTTCTGCCATCATTGTTTTGAATTGATAAGAACATTCAAATTTTGCTGCCATTGTCAGTATTGTTATAGTAGTGAGTGCATGGCAGAGGAATTCTGGCATTTTAATTAATAACAGCTTACAGACATAAGAGCATATTGTAATACATATAACTTACACTTGATAGAAGATACAAAATAAATACATATAACTTACACTTGATAGGAAATATGAAATAATTATACTGTAAGCTCAATATATATATATATATATATATATATATATATTAAATGTAAGTTTAAAATAAAAGTTTAAGTGGATGAAAAAAGGTTTCAGTTGATTAAATTTATAAGTCAGGTATGACAGATGCACCTAAAAGTGCAGAGCATTAAATGATGCAAAAGTATATATATATGTATGTATGAATAGATATATTAGATAAAGTATGCATAGATGGAGACGAAAATTACACAAAGTGCCAGTGACTAGAAGGGTAAGGATAGTAGAAAAAGAAGTATAGCAGATATGTAAAAGGTGAAAGAATGTTAATATCCTAAAAGTTATGATGAATTAAAAAAATTACGGGCTGAATTACAAAGCCAATAGAAGGTGAGTGAACTGTAAGGTAAAATTATTAATAATAAGGTAAAATATAATACAAATAAAATAAAAAGTGGTAGAGCTGTCATCAAATATGGGGGGACATATTTAGATAAAAGTCGAATAAAGGTAAGACAAATATGCAGAATCTGATGTCAACTAAAGTAAATATTGATACATGGTCAGGTATTTCATCAGGGAACTACACCTGACCATGTACCAGGAACTGAATTACTATACTTGTCTATAGTAGTAGAAGAAAGATAAAAGGCCAAAAGGAAAAAAAATTAAATTAGCATATTCTTATACAGTATGGACAAGGTAGTCCCCAATGCAGTGTCAATTGTTAAGGTAAATATAAGCATCAAGTTAGAAAAACACATAGTTGAGTGTTTTCAGGAAGGGAAAAGGTGTTCTCAATAAAAATATGTAGGCTTTTGTGTAGGATTTAAATGTAGTAATTTTGTGGAAATTAGAATTAAATAATTTGGAACAAGCACATGGCATAAGGTGAGGTATTAAATTGAGGATAGGGAAGGGGAAAAAGGAGTAGTTACGTAAATAAAGACGAAAGTAGCGATAGAAGGGGGATAGTGGAGGAATGTTCATATCGCCCTCGTATACACTAATAGTTTTACGAATGGGAAGAAAGGTAGAAACAGATAGTAGAAAGATAAAAAGCAAAGAAAAAGTTGTTAAATCACACTGGGCTAGCTGGAGTTGTGAAGCCCAACCTTATAGTAAAGGCTCTGGCTTTGTAAGCTTAGTATCAAAGGGAGCTAATACCAAACGTTTGTATTGCGAGGAAGAAGCAAATGCAAAAAATGTGTAAGTCGAAACATGCCAAGAAACGAACTGAAAATGAAACCAACAGTATAATAAGAAAGTGAATGATACCTGGAATTTTCAAGTAATGTGTAGCAGAGGTAAGCTGGTGAGAAAAAAATGCGTAAATGAAGGAAAAAGGCGGGGAAATACAACACACACATTTAGCAGAGTAGATGAATGTATGTCAACCATAACCACATTAGTAACATAGCTACATGATGAAGCAATTTATAGCAGCATAATTGACTTAATAGAGAGCTGTGAAGAAATGGGAAAATAGTGACCTCTATTGTCGTATTTTGAACCAATAAATGCATGGGGATACATAAAATTAGTGTTATTAGTGTTAGAAAAAAGAAATGTGGTTGGAATAATAGGACTTTACCATAATAAAGTCGTAAGATATACAAAAATAAACATATAACAGTTCATAGATAAATAAAAAGTGTTGAACAAACGATGATAAAAAGAATGCAAATCAAAATTGATAGATGGTAGACAAAGTGATATGGCTACAATATATTAAGCTGACAATTGAAGTTGTATAATCTCATATAAATCGAAAAATTACCAATTAGGGAAGTAATTGCTTACATGTCTAAACATAGAAAGAAGCAAATATGTGAAGAATCATATAATGTTCTGAGATAGAGAAAAGTTAGATTAATAATTATAATCTGTAGTCCACAATGGAGTGAACCAATATTGAAGTGATATCAGTAATCATTACTGTAATCGATAGAATGTCTTAAATCCAAGGGAAATTTCAGATATAAATCCAAACGTGAAAGGGTGTAGTAAGAATCCAATGTTGAAAGAACAGTAAGTAAGTCCAAGGATATAGAACTAGTTTAAATCCAATTGTGAAAGAATATGAAATAATTCCAAGGATATAAATAACTGGGTGACTTTAGACCCAATGGTGGTGTAGTCAAGGATCCAACGAAAGAGCAGGAAATAAGTCCAAGGATACAAAATTGGTTTAAATCCAGAGATGGAAGGACATGAAATAATTCCAAGGAAACAGATAACTGTATGCCTCTAGACCCAATTGTGATGTAGTTAGGAGACTGTATAAAGTCATTTATACTAAATTAGTAGAAATATCAAGCCACTAAAATCCTAAGACGGCTATACAATTTAGGTAGAAAACAAATCCAGAGGTGGATATTCAAAGGTAGAGTAGTAAGTTACCACATCTTGTGTATAGTGTATAATATTACTAATGATATTAAGAGTAGGAGACCGGCAGAATTACTTAACAAGTACAGGTCACTGATGAAAAAAAGCCATGAATTAGGTTTGAATTTTAAAGTGTCTGCAATTCTTCCCAGACACGATAGGAGGGAGTATATGATGACAGCCTTGTCGATCAATTCGACCATGGAAAGATTGTGCAAGGCTCAAGGGGTAGAATTTTTTTCAGCCTGGTCTGTACTAGCTAACATGAGAGACTGCTTCTACAGGGATGGGATACACTTAAATAGAAAGGGTGCAAGAATATTTGCTGATGCTATCGAGGCAGTGTTAGGTGGTTCTTAAAACTACTAGCTTGAGGGGATACAAGGACTAATAGATTAACAGTAGCCACTGGCAGTGGTGAAAGTGATTCTTGCACTGCTTCTGTTGGAATGAGCAGCAGCCTGGAAAACAAGATGCAGGATATTTCAGAGACTGTTGGGAGTCATTGTGGTACAAGTAAACACATGGGTTCTGTTAGGGTAGCTAAGAATAGGAACAGGTGCATGTATACTTGCGTGTACACCAATGCTAGGAGTTTGGTAAATAAATTTGATGAATTTGAGGTATTGCTCAAAACATCAAAGACAGATATTGTTGGGATATCAGAGATGTGGTGTCACACAGATATAAGGAATGCAGAACTGGAATTTGGGGAGTACAATGTGTACAGAAAGAATAGACAGGATAGGAAGGGAGGAGGGGTTATGCTATTAGTTAAGAAACACATAAAATCCAAGGAAGTGAAGCCAGTAGACATCACTGGACAGTGCAGTGTCAAGTCAGTTTGGTGGGACATAAGCATTGGGAGATCAAAATAGAGAGTAGGAGTGTCCTATAGGGATAATGACTCTGATGAGTACAATAAGAAACTGTACAGGGAAATAGAGTGGGCCAGTAAATCAGATAGTCTTATAATGGGGGATTTTAATTTCCCAGATATTGACTGGAATTTGTGGGTTGGTCACTCACCCACTAGCAAGGCTTTTGTGGATTTATTGGATGATTGTTTTCTACATCAGCATGTTCGGGAGGCAACTAGAGGGAGTAATACTCTTGATCTGATTATCAGTAGTGATTCTTCATGCATTAAGAATCTGCAGATAAAGGAACCACTAGGTGGCAGTGATCACAGTGTGCTGAAGTGGGATTTACTCAAAGAGGTAACTACCATCAGGGGTAAAGGAAGGGTTTTTGCTTTCGTAAAGGCGACTACGATGGACTGAGACAGTATTTAAATTCTATACAGTGGCACCAACTGATGATGATGATCATGTTACCAACAGCAAATTCAAAATGGGAAGCATTCAAAGAACTTATCGTGGAAGCTACTAGGCTTTACATACCAACTAAGAAATATTGTTCAAGGTTTAGGCTTAAATGGATGTCAGATGAACTAATGAGATATAAGGCAAAGAAGAAAAATGCATGGGATACATAAAAATTAATGGGTGACATGGAAGCCTATGCACATGGAAGCCTATAAGCTGGTCTGTAACCAAGTCACAAAGGAGATTAGGCAGGCAAAGGCAGATGAGAAATCCTTGGCAAAGGATGTGCAGAAAAACAGAAAAGAGTTCTTTACCTATGTAAACTCTAGAAGGAAAGGGATGAATCAGATTGGTCCACTGTATATTGATGGTTCAACAGTTGAGGATCCTGCTTAGGTGGCTAACAAACTGAAAGAGTATTTTGCATCTACATTCACACATGAGGAGTTATTCAGGAAGGGGATTGCCAGAGGTGAAGTAACCTCTGGCAGTGAGCTAGATGATTTTGTAATAACTGAGAGAAAAGTGGAGGAGAAATTGTTGAGGATAAACATAAAAAAGGTACCCAATGTGGATGGGATCTATCCAGTTATATTAAAGTAGGCAGCAAAGTAAGTAAGCAAACCCTTAGCCATAATTATGAGAGCTTCTTTGGACTCAGGGGAGGTGCCCATAGACTGGAGATGTGCAAATGTGACCCCAATTCACAAAGGAGGATCAAAGGCTGACACAAGTAATTATAGACCTGTGAGTTTAACTTCTGTTCCAGGAAACTTAATGGGGAGGCAGTGGTTAAAGAAGCACTGCAGGATCATCTAGACAAGACTTCAGTTATAGCTCGGACACAACATAGTTTTGTTAAGGAAAAGTCTTGCCTGACCAATTTGATTGGATACTATGATGCAGTCACAAAAGAACTGGATGCAGGGAATAACCTTGATATTATATACAGTCTGTCCTCGTATAGCACGATAGTTGCGTTCCTAGAAACCCTTGTGCAATGCAAAATCGTGCAATATAAACAACAGGCCCTATGGGAAAAGTAGGGTTAGGTGCCGACCATCCAAGATTGAACACACATTTGGAACCAAAACATTACCAAACACAATAAATAATCGGGTAATTTTAATCGTTATAAAATACGTAAGTATTTTATAACGATTAAAATACGTAATAAAAATAATATTATATTATAATAAAGTATTTTTAGTATTTTTTAATACTAAAAAAGTATTTTTTACGGATAAAATACGTATTTTATTCGTAAAAAATTTATTATATTAAATAAAATAGTCGTAATAAAATACTTACGTATTTTATAATACGTAAGTATAAATTATAATACGTAAGTTGTAATAAAATATTGCTAATGCTTTTGCTTCTATCGTAAGCAAACTTGCTTTTTGTTTGATTTTCTATCCAAAGAGATGACAGCCGTTCCATCTCTTCCTATTCTTTGTGTCTTAATCTAATGGATTTTAATTACACTTTGACTTGTTCCCGCTATGAAAGTTGTTTTTATTTTCTCTGCATTCTTTGTAATTCTCCGCGTTGCTTCATTTAGGTCTGTAGCACGTGCAATATCACATGGTCTTTCATTTCGCTCAAAGCGTTTCACAATTTCATATTTTTTCTCTATCGACAGAAGTGGACTGGCCATAAGCCTTACGGGGGAAACCACGGTGGGCCGGAGGCCGGTGTGATTTTGGCCATAAACACTAGTATGAGGCCACTACAAATTTTCCCGGGTAAGAATTTTTGACCCAGTCCGCCTCTGTTTATCGATATTGCTTCTTTTTTTTCTCTCTGAATCTGCAGTGTCTTAGCCAGGACGCTTCCTTTTCACACCTTTTAAGTATTTTACTAATTTTTAGGGAATAAAGCATAATTACAAACGAGGTGGCACGCTTGATACACAGAAACAAAGCTGCGCGCGTGTAGCAACTGAATAAACAACACCGTAAAGGCCGAGATACACTATTAACACCTCACATTTTACTAAAGCACATTTCTGGGGGTTACTACCATAAAACAATAAAAACAATTTCCAGTTGCGTTTCTGCTAGCAGAATCTGTTATAAACTGGTAGTAAACTCCATCTAATTGCATTTGCGATTATATCGATAGCTGGAATTGTGTTGGTTTTTACGTTATTATGGTGAAATGTGTTTCCCCTTCACTGATATAAAACACATAAATACATTTTCAGAATCTTCTTCGTTCCTATCGTGTTGCGTTCAGTTGGGGTGATTCCGCATTCGACTGCCATTTCTTGTAAACACAAAGGCGAATCGTGTATAAGCGAATTCGGTTCGTGTTATATAAGATAACGTTCCCTATTTATAAATCGTGTATGATCGAATTCGTGTAATGCAAACAAGTGTTATACGAGGACCGACTGTACTTGGATCTTAGAAAGGCTTTTGATACTGTTGCACATGGAAGACTGCTGCACAAATTGGAGCAGTGTGGCATTGGAAGCAAATTGCTGCTATGGATAAAGGGGTGGTTGAGGGGTAGGAGACAGAGAGTGGTAATCAATGGACACTGCTCATCGTGGACTAATGTTATTAGTGGAGTCCCTCAGGGTTCAGTGTTGGGTCCATTATTGTTTTCTGTATTTATAAAGAATATTGATGATGGTATATCAAGCTTAATGTCCAAGTTTGCAGACGATACAAAGTTTGGCAGGGTTGTTAAGGACACTACTGACGCTATGCTGCTGCAACAGGATCTGGAAAGGTTGAGCAGATGGGCTGAGAGGTGGCAAATGAAGTTTGTCCATTATTGTTTTGTGTATTTATAAAGAATATTGATGATGGTTTATCAAGCTTAATGTCCAAGTTTGCAGACGATACAAAGGTTGGCAAGGTTGTTAAGGACACTACTGACGCTATGCTGCTGCAACAGGATCTGGAAAGGTTGAGCAGATGGGCTGAGAGGTGGCAAATGAAGTTTAACATTGACAAATGTAAAGTACTACATATGGGAAACAGTAACCCCAGAGCAATGTATCAACTCTGTAGTACTACACTGACAGTGGTAGAGAATGGAAAGGACCTGAGGGTAATTGTGCAGGCAGATATGAAGTTCTCTGAGCAGTGCAGATGGGCTGCAAGAGTAGCTCATGGTGTCTTGTCAATGATATACAGGAATTTTTCTAGCAGGGATAAGGAGGTGATTATTCCCTTGTATAAGGCAATGGTCACACCTTGAGTACTGTATACAGGTCTGGAGGCCTCATTTCAAGAAGGATGTAGAGCTGCTGGAACGAGTACAGAGAAGGGCAACAAGATTAGTGAATGGAACAAAGGGTTGCTCTTATGAAGAAAGGCTTAAGTTTTGCAAATTACAGTGTCTGGAGGCTAGGCACCTGCGAGGTGATCTGATTGAGGTGTATAAAGCCTTGAATGGTTTGAGCATGCTCAATGCTGATGGGATTGTTCCTCTTGCTCAGAATAATCACCTGAGAGGGCACAAATTCAAATTGAGGAAAGACAGATGTAGGATAGATGTGCAGAAATTTGCCTTTAGCCAGCGTGTAGTTGGTTGGTGGAACAGACTTCCATCCTCTGTTGTGGAAGTTGATAGTGTAAATAAATTTAAGGCTCAGCTGGACAGGTATTTCGAAAGAACGGAGGGGTGAAGTGGAAGTGTATTTTTTTTTTTTTTTTTTTTTTTCTGATGCTGCAGAAGCTTGCTTACTTGCATCATATGCCTCTACTAATGCTAATGCTATCAACTTCTACAACAAAATATGGATGTTTGTTCCAGCAATCAACCATTTGCTGACTATAAGAAAACTTCTATACATCTATTCTGCAACTGTCCTTCCCCAGTTTGAATTTGTGACCCCTTTTGTGTGTAGTCTGAGCAAGAGGAAGAATCCCATCAGTATTGAGGTTGCTCGATCCATTCAAAGTCTTAAACATCTCAATAAAATACCACAGGTGTCCATTCTCCAGAAGCTGCAATTTGCAGAACTGAAGCCTTTCTTGGTAAGAGCACCCCTCTGTTTGTTCCACTCACCAATCTTATTGCCTTCTCTATACTCGTTCCAGTAGCTCTACATCCTTCCTAAAATGAGGCCTCCAGACATGTATGCAGTTATTCAAGATGTGGTCTGACCTTATACAAGGTCAATATCCAAGGTCTGACTTTGGATATTGCCTTACACAATTGGATAATCACCTCCTTATACAGGCGCCCCCGTAGCCAGGTGGGAAGGAGTAGCAGTGTGTAGCACACTCTTCTTGATTAGACCGGGGTTCGAGCCCGTCACCACCAAATATGGAGGATGTGGAAAGGTCAGGGAATGACCACCGCATATCCCGGAGCAATATGGCTTAGTTGCTAATGCTCCTAAAAACCAAACAACAACAACAACCTCCTTATACCTGCTAGAAATACCTTTGGGTTGCCAGGCAGGCACTTTACACACCTGGCTAGCCCGGTCGGCGTCATCAGATATGGGGGGACATATTTAGATAAAAGTCGAATAAAGGTAAGGCAGATATGCAGAATCTGTTGTCAGCTAAAGTAAATATTGATACAGGTCAGGTATTTCATGCCAAATTCCATAAATAACCTGTAGGCTTCAGATTCATTACCAGCTCCAAAAATAGTGGTTGCTACCTCCCAGCTAAACAATTTTTCATACTACTTAAAACTATTTTTAACAATCTTACATCTACTTGGATAATAAACAATAACCAAGCTGTCATCAACACCTTCAAATATAATATTACCATAACCAGCATAGAAACTTTTGATTTCATCAACCTTTTCACTTCAATCCCACATAACCTACTGATTTTTGTGCTAAAACAACTTTATCACAGATACAAGGATAAATTAATTGTTGGTGGAACAGACTTCCATCCCTTGTTGTGGAAGTTGATAGCCTAAATAAATTTAAGGCTCAGCTCTGGACAGATATTTTGAACGAATGGAGGGGTGAAATGGGAGTGGTTTTCTTTTTTTTTTTTGGCTGATGCTGCATAAGCTTGCTTTCTTGCATCATATGCCTCTACTAATGCTATACATTAAACTACTTTAATACTTGAAAGATCCAAGACCTGAAGGAATTTTTGCATTTATCTACATATATTATAATCCATATCTGAAAATAAAATAGGAAATGTCAACAAATAATCAACATGGGAAGTGAACTTTAAGTAATTTCATGAAGAATTGTTAAAACATATCAAATAAATACATGAGAAAAGTGAAAACTTAACAGTAGAAACTTAGTGAGTACAGAAACAAATTAATCATTCTGAAAAAAATAATTACATCGGAAATCATGTATAGTTATTATTTAAACAGTAGTGGAATTCCACCATCTTATATTACAACTTTACAAATACAATTAGAACTTACCAGTTCATATTAAATTATAAATGAATTTATTTCTGATCAAATGGGAAACTATATTGAAACAGTATTTTATAAAATAGATAGGGATGTTATTCTTGATTAGCTTATTGTAAAGTAGTTGTAGAGCTTTGGTGAACAGTAAATGTTAGCCAATCTGATAGTTTGAGTACAAATTATATTTTTATGTATTTTGTTGGAAATATTAGAATGCCAGTTGGTAAGGTGAATGATATCAAAGTTAAATTTATTTCTTTTATCATATATGTCACTATTATATGGCAGTGAAGCATTGCTAAGAGTAATATTGAGGTCAAGGAAGTTGGCGGTGCTATTAGTGGAGTTTTCTTTATTTAGTTTAAGTTCAATGGAGTAAACTGCTTTGGTTATAGGTTCGAAGTTTGTATTTAAAACTAGGATGTCATCTACATATCTCAAAGCTAAAAGGTTATGATTAGGATTGTTTATGGTGTATAGTTCTTCATAATAGTGTAAAAATAGGTTGGATACTAAGCTAGGAATTTGGGAACCCATGGGAACACCAATAGTTTGTTTATAAGTAAGTTTGCCATTGAAGATATAGTTATTAAGTAAACAGAGATTTACATAATTGTTCACGTAATTACATAATTGTATCATCACTTGTATTTAATTTATCCTTGTATCTGTGATAAAGTTGTTTTAGCACAAAAATCAGTAGGTTATGTGGGATTGAAGTGAAAAGGTTGATGAAATCAAAAGTTTCTATGCTGGTTATGGTAATATTAGATTTGAAGGTGTTGATGACAGCTTGGTTATTGTTTATTATCCAAGTAGATGTAAGATTGTTAAAAATAGTTTTAAGTAGTATGAAAAATTGTTTAGCTGGGAGGTAGCAACCACTATTTTTGGAGCTGGTAATGAATCTGAAGCCTACAGGTTATTTATGGAATTTGGCATGAAATACCTGACCTGTATCAATATTTACTTTAGCTGACAACAGATTCTGCATATCTGCCTTACCTTTATTCGACTTTTATCTAAATATGTCCCCCCATATCTGATGACGCCGACCGGGCTAGCCAGGTGGGTAAAGTGCCTGCCTGGCAACCCAAAGGTATTTCTAGCAGGTATAAGGAGGTTGTTGTTGTTGTTTGGTTTTTAGGAGCATTAGCAACTAAGCCATATTGCTCCGGGATATGCGGTGGTCATTCCCTGACCTTTCCACATCCTCCATATTTGGTGGTGACGGGCTCGAACCCCGGTCTAATCAAGAAGAGTGTGCTACACACTGCTACTCCTTCCCACCTGGCTACGGGGGCGCCTGTATAAGGAGGTGATTATCCAATTGTGTAAGGCAATATCCAAAATCAGACCTTGGATATTGACCTTGTATAAGGTCAGACGACATCTTGAATAACTGCATACATGTCTGGAGGCCTCATTTTAGGAAGGATGTAGAGCTACTGGAACGAGTATAGAGAAGGCAATAAGATTGGTGAGTGGAACAAACAGAGGGGTGCTCTTACCAAGAAAGGCTTCAGTTCTGCAAATTGCAGCTTCTGGAGAATAGACACCTGTGGTATTTTATTGAGATGTTTAAGACTTTGAATGGATCGAGCAACCTCAATACTGATGGGATTCTTCCTCTTGCTCAGACTACACACAAAAGGGGTCACAAATTCAAACTGGGGAAGGACAGTTGCAGAATAGATGTATAGAAGTTTTCTTATAGTCAGCAAATGGTTGATTGCTGGAACAAACATCCATATTTTGTTGTAGAAGTTGATAGCATTAGCATTAGTAGAGGCATATGATGCAAGTAAGCAAGCTTCTGCAGCATCAGAAAAAAAAAAAAAAAAATACACTTCCACTTCACCCCTCCGTTCTTTCGAAATACCTGTCCAGCTGAGCCTTAAATTTATTTACACTATCAACTTCCACAACAGAGGATGGAAGTCTGTTCCACCAACCAACTACACGCTGGCTAAAGGCAAATTTCTGCACATCTATCCTACATCTGTCTTTCCTCAATTTGAATTTGTGCCCTCTCAGGTGATTATTCTGAGCAAGAGGAACAATCCCATCAGCATTGAGCATGCTCAAACCATTCAAGGCTTTATACACCTCAATCAGATCACCTTGCAGGTGCCTAGCATCCAGACACTGTAATTTGCAAAACTTAAGCCTTTCTTCATAAGAGCAACCCTTTGTTCCATTCACTAATCTTGTTGCCCTTCTCTGTACTCGTTCCAGCAGCTCTACATCCTTCTTGAAATGAGGCCTCCAGACCTGTATACAGTACTCAAGGTGTGACCATTGCCTTATACAAGGGAATAATCACCTCCTTATCCCTGCTAGAAAAATTCCTGTATATCATTGACAAGACACCATGAGCTACTCTTGCAGCCCATCTGCACTGCTCAGAGAACTTCATATCTGCCTGCACAATTACCCCCAAGTCCTTTCCATTCTCTACCACTGTCAGTGTAGTACCACAGAGTTGATACATTGCTCTGGGGTTACTGTTTCCCCATATGTAGTACTTTACATTTGTCAATGTTAAACTTCATTTGCCACCTCTCAGCCCATCTGCTCAACCTTTCCAGATCCTATTGCAGCAGCATAGCGTCAGTAGTGTCCTTAACAACCCTGCCAACCTTTGTATCGTCTGCAAACTTGGACATTAAGCTTGATATACCATCATCAATATTCTTTATAAATACACAAAACAATAATGGACCCAACACTTAACCCTGAGGGACTCCACTAATAACATTAGTCCACGATGAGCAGTGTCCATTGATTACCACTCTCTGTCTTCTCCCCCCTAAACCACCCCTTTATCCATAGCAGCAATTTGCTTCCAATGCCACACTTCTCCAATTTGTGCAGCAGTCTTCCGTGTGCAACAGTATCAAAAGCCTTTCTAAGATCCAAGTATATAATATCAAAGTTATTCCCTGCATCCAGTTCTTTTGTGACTGCATCATAGTATCCAATCAAATTGGTCAGGCAAAACTTTCCCTTAACAAAACCATGGTGTGTCCGAGCTATAAATGAAGTCTTGTCTAAATGATTCTGCAGTGCTTCTTTATCCAGTGCCTCCATTAATTTTCCTGGAACAGAAGTTAAACTCACAAGTCTATAATTACTTGTGTCAGCCTTTGATCCTCCTTTGTGAATTGGGGTCACATTTGCACATCTCCAGTCTATGGGTACCTCCCCTGAGTCCAAGAAAGCTCTCATAATTATGGCTAAGGGTTTGCTTACTTCCATTGCTGCCTCCTTTAATATAACTGGATAGATCCCATCCACCCCAGATGCCTTTCTTGTGTTTATCTTCAACAATTTCTCCTCCACTTTACTCTCAGTTATTACAAGATTATTACAAGATTATCTATGCCAGAGTTGAATACACCTCTGGCATTCCCCTCGCTGAATAACTCCCCATGTGTGAATGTCGATGCAGAATATTCATTTAGTTTGTTAGCTACCTGACAAGGATCATCAACAGTTGAACCATCGATATCAAGTGGACCAATCTGTTTCATCCCCTTCCTTCTAGAATTTACATAAGTAAAGAACTCTTTGCTGTTTTTCTTTGCATCCTTTGCCAAGGATTTCTCGTAATCTGCCTTCGCCTGCCTAACCTCCTTTGTAACTTGGTTACAGATCAACTTGTATCTATCATAGGCGTTTGTGTCACATGTTAATTTATATGTATCCCATGCATTTTTCTTCTCTGCCACGAGTCTCATTAGTTCATCTGACATCCATTTAGGCCTAAACCTTGAACAATATTTCTTAGTTGGTATGTAAAGCCTAGTAGCTTCCATGATAAGTTCTTTGAATGCTTCCCATTTTGAATTTGCTGTTGGTAACATCATCAGTTGGTGCCACTGTATAGAATTTAAATACTGTCTCAAACCATCGTAGTCGCCTTTACGAAATCAATAACCCTTCCCTTTACCCCTGATGGTAGTTACCTCTTGGTGTAAATCCCACTTCAGCACATTGTGATCACTGCCACCTAGTGGTTCCTTTATCTGCAGATTCTTAATGCATGAAGAATCACTACTGATAATCAAATCAATAGTATTAGTCCCTCTAGTTGCCTCCCGAACTTGCTGATGTAGAAAACAATCATCCAATAAATCCACAAAAGCCTTGCTAGCATGTGAATGACCAACCCACAAATTCCAGTCAATATCTGGGAAATTAAAAACCCCCATTATAAGACTCTCTGATTTACTGGCCCACTCTATTTCCCTGTACAGTTTCTTATTATACTCATCAGAGTCATTAGGCCTATAGCACACTCCTACTCTCTATTTTGATCTCCCAATGCTTATGTCACACTAAACTGACTCGACACTGCACTGTCCAGCGATGTCGACTGGCTTCACTTCCTTGGATTTTGTGTGTTTCTTAACTAACAGCATAACCCCTCCTCCCTTCCTATCCTTTCTGCACACACTGTACTCCCCAAAATCCAGTTCTGCATTCCTTATATCTGTGTGACACCACGTCTCTGATATCTCAACAATATCCGCCTTTGATGATTTGAGCAATACCTCAAATTCATCAAATTTATTTACCAAACTCCTAGCATTGGTGTACACGCAAGTATACATGCACGTGTTTCTATTCTTAGCTACCCTAACACAACTCATGTGTTTACTTGTGAAATGACTCCGAGCAGTCTCTGAAATATCCTGCATCTTGTTTTCCAGGCTTCTGCTCATTCTAATAGAAGCAGTGCAAGAATCATTTTCACCTCTGCCAGTGGCTACTGTTAATCTATTACTCCTTGTATCCCCTCAAGCTAGTAGTTTTAAGAACCACCTAACACTGCCTCGATAGCATCAGCAAATATTCTTGCACCCTTTCTATTTAAGTGTATCCCATCCCTGTAGAAGCAGTCTCTCCTATTAACAAGTACAGACCAGGCTGAAAAAAATTCTACCCCTTGAGCCTTGCACAATCTTTCCAAGGCCGAATTGATCGACAAGGCTCTCATCATATACTCCCTCCTATCGTGTCTGGGCAGAATTGCAGACTCTTTCAAATTCAATCCTAATTCATGGCTTTTTTTCAACAGTGACCTGTACTTCTGCCGGTCTCCTACTCTTAATATCATTACTGCCAACGTGTACAACTGTATCACCTTTTGTGCCCTTAAAAGATGATATCTTCTCTACAACTTCATCAACCTTTGCCCCTGGCAGACATACCCTGGTCCTGTTCCACCTATCCTTTTTACAACGCATGTTCCCCGTTTCCCTGACAATAGAGTCACCAACAACTACTAGTTCCTGTGGGACCAGCGCATTCTGCCTTGGGGGTTGTCGCTGTGTTGCATAATGACCAAGTGCAAGCTCTGGCGTTGATGTGGGCAGCTGAGAGCTTGATGGACCCCTCAATTTAGATCCTTTGAGGGCATCCACCCTGTCCTTCAAGCTCTCATATAGGCCCATAAAAACGCTGAGTTGTCGCCTGATTTCATTACACTCCTTACATCGCGCACACACACACACAAAGACATCCCCCATGGCAATATCATGTCCCGTACCCGATTGCTCCACAAACATCATGCAAGCAGTGCATTTTAAAATACTATGATTCAGAGGGCAACTGCCCCCCTCAGTTCTCCCCTGAGCCACAACACTCCCATCAGCTTGAGCCTTTTGCTTTGCTGCTCTGGTCTGAGTCATGATTTCGATTTAATTTCAATTAAATCGATAGCTTACATAATTTCAAGTAAGAACTAGACAAACTATTGGAAAGAATGGATAGATGAAATAGGAAGGTTTTTTTTTTTTGGATGATACTGTACAAGCTTGCTTTCTTGCATCGTTTGCCAGTACTAATGATAATAATTAGAAAAATATAAACCAAAATCAATTCCAGTTAATACAACACTGCCATAACATATAATTACAATGCTCAACAGAAGGTAGCCAGTTGCTCATTACACAACATAGACAAGATTTTCCATCTAATATGCAAAACTAAGTTTTGCATTCATTATCAATCTCCACTAGTTTTTTTACATTACAGCTTGTAACAGACAGCTTGTGTGGTACTTACAAGCCCTGTATTTTGGTGAGCACTTTTACAGATTGGATATCATCACCAGGATCAGAAGGCAGCACACAGAATGAGTGTGATCAAATGCCCTTATAGCCATTTATCTAATGGTATAGCATGGACTTATTTATGATTAGGCATATATATGCAGAGTGAATTGCAAATTTATCCCTATCCACAGGAGCTCCACTTTATTCCCCCCCCCTCCACCCTTCCTTCCCTATCCCACAGATTTAAAATAATTTCTTACCTACAGCCTGAAACAATTTTCTTGTTGGAGTCACCTTCAAATAGCCCTTACGTCGGATAAAATCAGATAAATATCCACCAATAAAAAGGGCAACTGCTTCCAAAAGATACATTAATGCATTCAATAGTCCTGTCTATTAATTAAAAGAAAAATAGAAATAATACCTTTATGTGGTTAAATAGCATAACTATTTCCTTGTATAAATGTTTCATACAATACATATAAAATTAATTTAAAACATACAAGGTGTGGCAATAAAGCTCCCAGTCTGGTACAATAAAAAGAACACTAAGTGCAGGAGCTCAAAAATGGTTTTATTTTTATTCAGAGTACCCCCTGATCGAATGCACTTAATACGTGTCTAAAAGTTTCTGAAAAGAGTCTGCAAAGGCATCCAAAGAGATGTCAGTACAGCACTTACATTTTTTTTTAAGTCCTCAAAATCCAAGGTGAAACCTTTCCTTTGAGGACAGTTTCACCTTGGTAAAAGGGAAGACATCCACTGGTGCTATATCAAGAAATTACAGTTGATCTGTACAATGACATGATTCATTAGAAATGGTTTCACAACAAGTATTTCTTTTCCAGTGACATTGTCATTAAAAAAAACCAGCTGCCTTTCTCTTGAAATTACAGCCTCACCCAAGAAACATGCTTCAATAGTTTTTGGAGCACCTGCACATAGAATGCAACACTGACTCCCTCCCCTTCATGTACAAATTCCTTGTAAATCACAGCCTGTTTGTCAAAAAACATGATCAGCATTGTCTTGATCCTGGACTTCTGTAAATTAAACTTTTTGGGCTGTGGTGATGATTTTGATGACCACTGTATGCTCTAACACTTCATCACTGGGTTGTACTGAAACACCCAATGCCCATTTCCAGTGAAAATACACTCAAGGAAATTAAGATTGACTTGACAAGGCTGGATGATGATACTCTTCGTTGCTTCTGCTCATCTGTGAGGCTGTGCAGCATAAATTTTTGCACAGATCTTCCTTTTTCCTAAGTCTTCATGCAAAATTTGATGAATTGTCTCCTTATTCATATCCCACTCACCAGCCATCATTCTGAGGGTCAAATAACGATCTCTTCCCACAGTGTTCTGAACTTTTGCAATTCTGTCCTCATTTCAAATGGTTGACAAATACCTGTTCTTGGGTCATCTCACAAACATCCTCATGTTCATCTTTAACTTTTAACCACTTAAACACCCTGAATCACACTCTGGTACAACTTAATATTTCATCACCATAAACAGCTTTTAACACTTCATGCATTTTTGTTGCAAATTTTCCACTTTAAAGCAAGAATAGAATTGATATCTGTTCATTGCTACATTGCAAAATAATGACAAGGAATATTAATGCTACAACAAAACTGGTTGTTTCTTTTAACCTGTCAGCATACTGGATAAACTTTTACCACATACATTGGATGAAGTTTGGACCACAACATACCACTTCCATTTATTTTCAGACTCGTCGAACATGACTGCAACAGCACCAGTCTGGAACCTTTATTGCCATACCTCATATTTCTTGAAAAATAATGCTAACTAACAAGGATATACTTTAATGAAAAAAAAAAACTCAAACGTTACTAAAATATGTAATTAATTAGACGCTTGGCAAACTATTACATATAATATGCTACTATTATTATAATAAACTCAAAACTAAAGCTGACTATAAAAGGACAAGTGGCATTCACTCTAAAACAATAGTTTCCAAACAATGATCCAGACCTGTGCCAATCCACAACATGTGGTCTCAGACAGTTTTTCAATTCTGTACAGTGGGATCAACTGATGATGTTACCAACAGCAAATTCTAAGTGGAAAGCATTCAAGGAATTAATCGTGGAAGCCACTAAACGTTTCATACTTATTAAGAAATATTGTTCAAGGCTTAGGTCTAAATGGTTGCCAAATGAACTAATGAGACGCGTGGCAGAGAAGAAAAATGCATGGGATGCATATAAATTATCAGACGACACAGAAACCTATGGAAGATATAAGCTAGTCTGTAATCAAGTCACAAAGGAGGTTAGGCAGGCGAAGGCAAATTACAAGAAATCTTTGGCAAAGGATGCTAAGAAAAACAGCAAGCATCTCTTTACTTATATAAACTCTAAAAGGATGGTTCAACTGTTGATAATCCTGCTCAAGATAGCAAACAAACTGAATGAGTATTTTGAATCTACATTCACACGTGAGGAGTTATTAAGGATTGAAAATGCCACAAGGTTATCAAATTGTAGAAGGGTGCTTAATGACTTTGTAATAACTGAGAGCAAAGTGCAGGAGAAATTGTTAAAGTTAAACATAAGAAAGGCACCTGGGGTGGATGGGATCTATCCAGTTATATTAAAGGAGGCAGCAAAGGAAGTAAGCAAACCCTTAGCCATAATTATGAGAGCATCCTTGGACTCAGGGGAGGTCCCCACGGACTGGAGATGTGCAAATGTATCCCTAATTCACAAAGGGGGATTGAAGGGTGACACAAGTAATTACAGACCAGTTAGTTTAACTTCTGCTCCGGGTAAAATAATAGAGTCACTGGTTAAAGATGCATTGCAGGATCATCTAGACAAGACTGCAGCAATAATTCAGACAGCATGGGTTTGTTAAGGGAAAGTCTTGTCTGACAAATTTGATTGGATATTATGATATGGTTACAAAGGAACTGGATGCAAAAAATAATTTTGATATCATATACATGCAGTTCTCGCTTTACGAGTTCTCGGGTTTACAACTTTTTTTTCCCCAAGTATCAAGTATCAACAAAATCGAAAATATGAACATTCATTGCAAAAAATGAATTATTATTATTATTATTATTATTATTATAAGCCATATGGTGCAAGGAAGCCTGAGGCTTATGCTGCACCAGCAAAAAAAAAAAATTTCCCAAGTTACTCTGAGAGAGAGAGAGACAATTAGAAAGGAATCACCAAGAAAGAGAAGAATGATGATATCCAGCTCAGGACCTGGTGAGCCCCTGGAGAATGTCCATCATCAGCCATTTTCAATCCACTGCAGGATGAAGGCCTCTCCAGCAACTTTCCAGTTCCTTCTGTTTTGTGCAATGGCCATCCATTTACTACCCACAAATTCATGAATTTCATCTGTCCATCTCCGTTGTTGTCGTCCAGGTTTTCTCTTAGCTCCTCTTGGGTACTATTCTGTTATTTTCTTAGTCCATCTGTCATCATGTCTTCGAGCTATGTGTCCTGCCCAAGACCATTTTAGTTCTTTAGTTTTGATAAGAATGTCCTTTACTTGAGTTTGCTGCCTAATCCATGTGTTTCTCTTCTTATCTAACAGTTTGATTCTCAATATAATTTGTTCTATTCTTTGCTGTGTAGTTCTCAGCTTCTCTTCCATTCTTTTGGTGAATGCCCAAGTTTCACTTTTATAAGTCATGGTGGGAAGTATACATTGGTTTGTTATTTTACATTTCAGACAAATTGGGATATTGCTCCTCAGTATGTGACTATATTTTCTGAATGCTATCCATCCAAAATTTATTCTTCTCTTGACTTTCAGCCATTTATCATTATTACAGCTAATGACTTGTCCCAGATAAGTATATGACTCCACCTTTTCAATTACTGCTCTTTCAATCATTATATCCCTTTCTGTGGCATACTTGTTCATCATTACTTTTGTTTTAGCCATATTCATTTTTAGTCCAAAATCCTTACTATCTCTGCATAACTGATTCAGATTTTCCTCTAATTCTTTGAGATCTTGGCTTATGACTGCAATGTCATCTGCAAATCGTAAATGGTTTGGGTACTCCCCATTCACATTGACTCCTTTCTGCAACCAATCTAATCTTCTGAAAGCTTCCTCAAGGGCAGCAGTAAACAACTTCGGAGATATTCTATCTCCTTGTCGAATTCCTTTCTCAATTTTAAATTTACTACTGTCTTTGTCTAGTCTAATAAAGGAGGTAACATTCTAATATATTTTCTTCAAAATCATAATATATGGGGTATCTATGCCTTGTTTTTCCAGTGCCCGAAACATTGTCTTATGCTGTATGGAGTCAAATGCCTTTTCATAATCCACAAATGCCAGGCATAATGGTGTTTTATATTCATTTTCTTTCTCCATTAGCTGTGATATTACATGAAGGTGACCCATAGTTGAGAATCCTGTCCTAAAGCCAGCTTGCTCTTTTGGTTGATTCTTATCAAGTATTCTTTCTAGTTTGTTAGTAATGACCCTTGTGAACAACTTGTAGATGTGGGACAACAAGCTAATTGGTCTATAATTTCCAATTTCTGATTTATCTCCTTTCTTATGCAGCAAAATTATGATTGCATTATTCCACTCCTTAGGTGTAGTGCCTTTCCTAATGTATTCTGTGAAGAGTTTTGCTAGTTTTTGTGTCATGTGTCTTCCTCCCAATTATAAAAACTCTACAGTAACTTCATCTTCCCCCGGGGCTTTCTGATTCTTCATTTTCTTCAACGCATGTTCTACATCATCAGGAAGGATATAAGGTATGTTGTATGTTAATGAATGTTAAACATTCATAAATAACACATTTCGAACCATGTGCATAGCTATACAATACAGTGTACCCAGCTCTATAATATTATTCCATTCCAGAGACACCATCGTATCGTTAAAATATCGTAATGTGAACCCAATAACACATTGTTTTTGGAAGACATTTCAATATCTTGGAAGTTGACATTTTCGCTGTATAACTAAGCTATTTATCTCTCTAAAATGTCATTTTTAAGGTCACGTTCGTGACCTTAAGGCCATATAAAAGGTCGTGAGCATGGTTTGTAAATTGTATTATTTACCAATTCAAATCATTAAAATGCACAACCCTTTCATCGTTATCATATGTTCCGTTATAAGAATAAATTTTTAACTCCTTTGTGATATTTTTCTAAAGCACATTTCTGTAGGTCACGGCCATAAAAGAATAAAAACAATTTGCACTTTCCTGTTTATTGGGCTTTTCTGTTACTGCAGGCAATTATAAACAGGTAGTAAACTCGATCTTCTTGCATTTGCGAAAATACCGATAGCTGAAATTGTGTGTTTTTACGTTATTATGGTGAAATGTGTTCCCCCTTTACTGAAATATTCAATTGTATAAAAAACATAAATAAATTTTCACAATCTTCTCTTCATTCCTTTTTTTAAGCTTCGTAAACGTGTTACTCCACGCGAAACGTGTTAGTTGCAATTTGTGTGTGCTGTTAAAAAATGCTAATGCATGCAATCATGAAATTTATAATTAAAAGAGAAGATTATCTTGGAAACAAATGCCTTTTGAAACATTACTCAAGAAGACGACTCCTTGTGCAACAAACCAACAAGTGCCGAGCCAATAATGAGCAATCAACGAGTGTGCATTTAGTCGATGATGAAGAATAAACATTTTTTAAAATTTGTAAATCGAAAATAATTTCTCTATTATTATAATTTGCTTGATTTTACAGGCTACGTTTTCATTTTTTAGGATAAATCAATCATTGTTTAAACATAAATTAATTAGCTATCTAATTTCATTGTTGAGAACGTAACCCCTATCTATTTTTAACCTTATGTCTACGCAAAAGGAATTCCCGCTTTACGAGCGCATGCTAGGAATGAATTAACTCGTAAAGTCAAGAACTACCTGTAGTTGGATTTCAGGAAAGCTTTTGACACTGTTGCACATGGAAGTCTACTGTACAAATCAGAGCGGTATGGCATTAAGGGCAAGTTGCTACAATGGATAAAAGGATGGTTGAGTGGGAGAAGACAGAGGGTGGTAATCAGTGGGTGCTGCTCTTCGTGGACTAATGTTATTAGTGGAGTCCCACAGGGTTCGATGTTCGGTCCACTGTTGTTTTGTATATTTATCGATGATATTGATGAAGGTATATCAGGCTTAGTGTCGAAGTTTGCAGATGATACAAAGGTTGGCAGGGTTGTTAATGACAGTAATGTTAGTGTGCTACTGCAACAGGATCTAGAAAATTTGGGCAGATGGGCTGAGAAGTGGCAACTGAAGTTTAACATTGACAAATGCAAAGTACTGCATATGGGTAGAAGTAACCCCAGAGGAACGTACTAACTGTGTGATACTACACTTAGGGTGGTATAAAATGAAAAAGACCTGGGCGTAATTGTGCAGTCAGATATGAAGTTTTCTGAGCAATGTAGACAGGCTGCCAGAGCAGGTCATGGAGTTTTGTCAATGATATACAGGAATTTTGCTAGCAGGGAAAAAGAGGTGATTGTCCCTCTGTATACAGGTCTGGATCCTCATTTTAGGAAGAATGTACAGAGAAGGGCAACAAGATTGGTGAGGGAAATGAAGGGATCCTTTTACCAAGAGAGGTTTAAGTTCTACAAATTGCAGCGGCTGGAAACTAGGCACCTGTGAGGTGATCTGATTCAGGTGTATAAGGCCTTGAATGTGTTGAGCACACTGAATTCTGATGGCATTCTTCCACTTGTTCAGATTACAAACCTAAGGGGGCATAAATTCAAATTGAGGAAAGACAGATGTAGAATAGATGTGCGGAAATTTGCCTTTAGCCAGCAATTAGGTGGTTAATTGCTGGAACAAACTTCCATCTGTCGTTGTGAAAGTTGACAAGTTAAATAAATTTAAGGAGGAACTGGACAAACATTTAGAGGGAATGGTTGTGTGAATTTTTTTTTTTTGGCTGATACTACATAGACTCATTCACTTGCTTTCTTGCATCACATGCCATGATTACTATTACTATAATTCCCAGCAGTTTCCAAAAATTAAGGGGAAAAAAATACAATGTAATATTCAATTTCAACAGCTCAGAGTTGGCTCACCTTTGACCTTAATTGTCCATTGTATCCTCACTGTAGACTCAAAATCAATTTTTAATAACAAAGATATTTTGGTTGCCACCTGTCCTGAATGGAGTAGGATGACCCCAACTAAAAAATGCATATCCCCACTTACCTAAGAAAAAAAAAAAAAAAGGTGAACTGCAGCCCAATGGCATAGCCAGGGTAGGGTCAGCAGGTACATTGTACCCCCTGACGCCGAAATCTGGTATTGTGTATCTTTTTTTTTTTTTACCATTAGGCAATTGCCGCCTTTTTTAGTGAATGTACCTGATGAATAAAAGTCCTGGCTACGCTACTGCTGCAGCTATTATCAATCCACTGCAGGATGGAAGCCTCCTCAACAATTCATGTTGAAAAAAATGGACCATAATCTGCCACACTGGTCCAATGCAGGTTGGCAGATAGACCATATTTAGCAGTCAGGGGCTTGAACCCCAGTCTACTCAGAGCGTGTTCTACTGCACTCCCGCTCTTGATCACTCGACTATGGAGGCCTAACTTCCCTATTTATGTTAAATTTTACAATGAAAACCTCACTTTCAAGTTGTTACTGATTGATATATTATCAGCTAACTTGGTTAAATAAACAGAATTCATTCATTCAATCAATTTCACATTCTCGCACCACTACTGAGAAGGAATCTTAGGTTTGATGAAGAACACAAAGTGAGGGGAACTAGCTGACTCAATATGTTAGAAGCAAAATTAATTGTAAAACAGTTCCTATTTTACTTATACACATGAAAAAAACTACTAAAGAATTCAAATTTAATGCCAAATTTACATATCATAAACAATAAAAATTCCAGTATTAAGAATTCCTTTGTGCTGCATTAACTGTTTTTCTTTGATTTTACTTGAATATTTGCTAATTTTGCTAACAATATGTATAATATACACTCCTTCCTAAAAGTTGGGCATCACATTTGCAACAGTTTTTTTGAAATTAGCTATGACAATGTAAGGTTTAATATAAAAAAAACTACTTGAGATTTTTTTTTATTAAACTGAAAAATTTACAGATTTTATCTATCTTACGCAGACAATGGCATTCTGGAAATTAATTTTATAATAGTGTCTTGACTAACATTATTTCAAGCGATCTGCAAGGTTTCCCATAAATTGTGAAGATGAGCAGACTTCATGGACTTGACAGTCTAGATGATCCCATAGAAGCTCTACTGGGTTTAAGTCATGCAATTGGGGTGAACACCTAATTTGCAATACCCCCTCCTGCTGTTTAGTTGCTAGAAAGTCCATGCACAGATAGAGTTGTGCTTCAGGTCACTGTCATGTTGTAATATAAAATTTCTTCTACAAAGCTGAAGCCCAGAGAATATTGCTTCCACAACAGTAGATGGAAGTTTGTTCCAGCAATCAACCACTTGCTTGCTGAATGCACACTTTCACACATATATTCCACAACTGTCCTTCCCTAGTTTGAATTTATGCCCCCTCAAGTGCATAGCCTGAGCAAGAGGAAGAATCTCATCAGCATTGAGCTTGCTGAAACCATACAAAGCCTCAATCAGATCACCTAGTACCTAGAGAGGTGCCAGCCTTCAAATACTGCAATTTGCAGAACTGAAGCCTTCTTGGTAAGAGCACCAGTTGATTCCCTTCACCAATCTCATTGCTCTTCTCTGTACTCGTTCCAGCAGCTCTACATCCTTGCTAAAATCAGGCCTTCAAACCTGTATGCAGTACTCAAGATGTGCCGCAACCATTGCCTTACACAATGATATAATCATCTCCTTATCCCTGCTAGCAAAATTTCTATGTATCATTGACAAAACCTCATAAGCTAACCTGGAAGTCTGCTGCACTGCTCACAGAACTTCATACCTGACTGCACAATTACCCCTAGGCCTTTTTCATTTTCCACTACCTGGGTGTAGCACCACACAGTTGGTACATTAGTCTAAGGTTACTGCTACCCATAAGCAGTAGTTGTGGCAAATGATTCAAGAAAACAAGCTTATATAGCATCAGCAAAAAAAAAAAAAAGAAACACTACACACTTCACTCATCCAATAACTCCAAGAATTTGTCTAGTTCTTCCTTTAATATATTCAAACCATCCACTTCCACAACAACAAATAGAAACCTCTTCCAACAGTCAACCAACTGCTGGCTGAAGGCAATCTTCCACACATCTATCCTGCAACCATACTTCCTCAACTTAAATTTATGCCGTTGTTGTGTGTAGTCTCAGCAAGAAAAAGAATGCCATTTTCATTCAGCTTACTCAATCCATTCAAGGCCTAAAACACCTCAATCATATCACCCCACGAGTGCTTAGTCTCCAGATGCTGCAATTTGCAGAACAAAAGCCTTTCTTGTTAAGAGCACCCCTTTGTTCTGCTCATAAATCTCATTGCCCTTCTCAGTACCTGCTCCAGCAGCACTACATCGTTCCTAAAATGAGGCCTCCAGACCTGTATGCAGTACTCAAGGTGTGACTTGACCATTTCCTTATACAATGTGATAATCACCTCCTTATCCCTGCTAGAAAAATTCCTGTATATCACTGAAAAAACCCCATCAGTCAGCCTGTCTGCACTGCTTAGAGAACTTAATATCTGACTGAACAATTACCCCAAGGTCTTTTTCATTTTTGACTACCCTGCTTGTAGTACCACAGAGTTAGTATGTTAATCTGGCATTACTACTACCCATATGTGATACTTTTCATTTGTCAATTTTAAACTTCAAGTGCCATTTCTCAAAATGTCAACCCACTTTTCCTAAATCATGTTGCAGTAGCATACTATCATTATTGCCATTAACCACCCTGCCAACCTTCATATCATCTGCAAACTTTGACATTGAGCCTGATATACCTTCATTAATATCATTAATAAATATTGAAAACAACAATGGGCCCAGCACTGAATCAAGGGGGATTCCACTGAAAATATTAGTTCATGAAATGCAGTGCCGATTGATAACCACTGTCTTCTTCCACTTTACCATCCCTTTACCCATAGCACCAACTTACCCTTAATGCCACATTGCTCCAGTTTATACAGTAGTCTTATGTGCAAAAGTATCAAAAGCCTTCCTGAAATCCAAGTATATGATATCAAAATTATTTTTAACATCCAGTTTCTTGGTCACTGCATCATAGTAACCTATCAGATTGATTAGACAAGATTGCTCCTTAAAAAATCCAAGCTGACTGCAGTATAACTGTATTCCTGTTCAGAAGGTCCTGCATTACTTCTTTAACCAGTGACTCCATTATTTTACCAGGAACAGAAGTTAAGCCAACAGGTCTGTAATTGCTCATGTCACACTTTGATCCCCTTAAGTGAATTGGAGATACATTTGCACATTTCAGTATACAGGAACCTTCTCTGAATTCAAGGATGCTCTCATAATTATGGCTAAGGGTTTGCTTACCTCCTTTGCTGCCTACCTTAATATAATTGGACAGATCCATCCATCCCAGGTACCAGTTGTTTAACTTAAACAATTTCTCTTCCACTTTCCTCTCTATTATAAAATTATCATTCAACTCCCTATTAGAGTGTGATAAACTTCTGGCTTCCTCCCCCCTAAAGAATTCCTCAGGTGTGAATGTAGGTGCAAAATACCTATTCAGCCTGTCAGTAACCTGAGCAGGATCATCAGCAATTAAACCATCAGCAAGAAGAGGACCAATGTGATTCATTTCCTTCCTTCTATTGTATTATAAGTAAAAAATTCTTTGCTGCTTTTCTTGGCATTCTTTGCCAAAGACTTCTCATAATCTGCCTTGGCTCACCTAACCTGCTTTGTGACTTGATTGTAGACTAGATTATATCTACCACTGGCTTTGTATCACCTGATAATTTATATGCATCCCATACATTTTTATTCTCTGCAGCAAGTCTCATTAGTTCATCTGGCAACCATTTAAGTCTAAGCCTTGAACAGTATTCCTTAGTTCCCAATCCTCAGTCTCCACTGAGAAAAGCGGAACCCTCCTATTAAGAGGCAAACTGTACTTCTCCAGAGCCCCTACCATACGTTTTAATGGCCACCCACTGAAAAATTACCAGTCGCTGAACTACCTAGAAGTAATTTTGGACAACCGGAGAACTTTCATCCCCCATCTCCAAGCCATCAAAGAAAAGATAAAAAAATTGCATCACTATTTAGCATGCTTTACCTGCAAGGACTGGGATCTAAAAGGACCGACTACACCTTCTATATTCAGCAGTATTTATACCAAATGTCACTTATGGAGCTGCAGTACCACCAAATGACTCCAGTATATGCACAATGTCAAATTCAGCAAATTCAATGGCTTGTGCTACTACAAATGACCCACACGTGTAGATGTTATGTTATTTGGTTTTTAGGAGCATTAGCAACTAAGGCCATATTGCTCCGGGCATATGCGGTGGTCATTCCCTGACCTTTCCGGCATCCTCCATATTTGGTGGTCACGGGCTCAAACCCCAGTCTAATCAAGAAACGTGTGCTACGCACTGCTGCTCCTGCCCACCTGGCTACGGAGGCGCCCATGCATGTAGAACAACAACTGTCACCTTACAGGTAGTAACAAGCTGACTCCCCTTGGACCTCCGCATCACTTTTATTGGCCTCTCAAATGCCATTAAGAAGAATGAGGAAGCAGAATTCCTCACTATTCAAACCCATACCGATACCAGTATCCAACAGGAACACAAACGTATGTGGCTAGAACTGATCAATTTATGGTAAACCTGCTGGAATAACTCCACAACTGGTGCAACTACTAAACTTTTCCTTTCTGGGGTATCCTATCCTATCCGACATCAACAAACAATGTTCCACTTGGTTCTTCCCTAACCTTATGCTTCCTTCCTATTAACTGGCCATGGGTCCTTCAAGAGGCACCTTCTGGATTTCGACCTAGTTGAAAATGTCCTCTTTACCTGTAGAAAATTTGAAGACTGGGACTGTGAGATGCACTCATGCAACATATACTTGGACCTAACAAATCAACTACTCCTAGACATTCACACTACATCAATTTGGCCAGACACAAAGTTATTGGAGTCTGACAATGTTTTCCATGCACCGACCAGATATGCCAAGGTTTATTTTCATTGCTGGCATCACCTGCAACCTCCTAACACTACTCCTCCACACAGCAACTGATACCCAGCACCGAAAATTCCCAGTCGTGAAACTGCAAATTGAGTTCCTAAACCACTGTTACTGATGGCCCAGGGCCCTCCCCCAGGCAAGATTATCTTTAGGGACCACCAAACTATGAGCCCCACAGGGTAATCTCTAACACTTTAAATTTGAACTTTGCCTGTTCTCTTCTACCCACAGTCCTCCTTCAGGACACCACCAACTGCACCTAACACTCATCTTGCTCCTTTTCACCTGGGGGGGGAAGCTTACACTCTGCCATCATCTGCTGTCTTGTCTCTTTTCTGCTCTTTCCTTGGTCCCTCTCCACTCTCACTCCTGCAAAACTGTGGATGGCCCGTCAGATGTCTTTCTACAACCTGGCCCAGCTCTTCATGCCAGTAGACAGAAACTGGGAGGCTCCATCCTGGTGATCGGGCCTCCCAGTAACAAAGAGGGCAGTCAAACAACACACTACTTACACAACCCACACTGACTGGCTTTGCAATGTTGTGCAGCATCACAGAGTACTTAACACAGATTTGTGGGAAACCACAGGAACCACAAAACAATAACACCATGTCCGCTATTATGATTACATTAACATTAGAATTAGTAGAGGCATACAATGCAAGAAAGCAAGCTTATGCAGCATCAACCAAAAGCAAACCCTCCCATTTCACCCTTCCATTCGTTCCAAATGCCTGTTCAGCTCCAAATGGTTATCAACTTCCACAACAAAAGATGGAAGTCTGTTCCACCAATCAACCGCTGGCTAAAGACAAATTTCTGCACATATATTCTACAAATATCTTTCCTCAATTTGAATCTTTTCCATCTCAGGTTCTTAATCTGAGCAAAAGGAAGAATCACATCAGCATTCAGCTTGCTCAACCCATTCAAGGCCTTATAAACCTCAATCAGATCACCTCGCAGGTGCCTACTCTCCAGGCACTGCAATTTGAAGAACTTACGCCTTTCTTGGTAAGAGCACCCCTTTGTTCCCCTCACCAATCTTGTTTCCCTTCTTTGTACTCGTTCTAGTAACTCTACATCCTTCCTAAAATGAGACTACCAGACTTGTACACAGTACTCTAGGTGTGTCCTGACCACTGCCTTGTACAACAGAATAATAATAAAATAAGTACTACACATGGGAAACAGCAACCCCAGAGCAATGTATCAACTCTGTGGTACTACACTGACAGTGGTAGAGAATGAAAGGGACCTGGGGGTGGTTGTGCAGGCAGATATGAAGTTCTCTGAGCAGTGCAGACGGGCTGCAAGAGTAGCTCATGGTGTATTGTCAATGATATATAGGAATTTTTCTAGCAGGGATAAGGAGGTGATTATTCCCTTGTATAAGGCAATGGTCAGGCCACACCTAGAGTACTGTATACAGGTCTGGAGGCCTCATTTCAAGAAGGATGTAGAGCTGCTGGAACGAGTACAGAGAAGAGCAACAAGATTAGTAAATGGAACAAAGGGGTGCTCTTACGAAGAAAGGCTTAAGTTTTGCAAATTACAGTGTCTGGAGACTAGGCACCAGCGAGGTGATCTGACAGAGGTGTATAAAGCATTGAATGGTTTGAGCATGCTCAATGCTGATGGGATTCTTCCTCTCGCTCAGAATAATCACCTGAGAGGGCATAAATTCAAATTGAGGAAAGACAGATGTAGGATAGACGTGAGGAAATTTGCCTTTAGCCAGCGAGTGGTTGGTTGGTGGAACAGACTTCCATCCCTTGTCGTGGAAGTTGATAGCCTAAATAAGTTTAAAGCTCAGCTGGACAGGTATTTTGAACGAACAAAGGGGTGAAGTGGAAGTGGTTTTTTTTTTTTTTTTTTTGGCTGATGCTGCCTAAGATTGCTTTCTTGCATCAAATGCCTCTACTAATGCTAATGCTAATGCTAATAATCACCTCCCTGTCCCTGCTACCAAAATTCCTATATATCACTAACAAGACTACATGACCTGCCCTGGCAGCCCATCTGCACTGCTCAGCAAACTTCATATTTGACTGCAAAATTACCCCCCAGGTCTTTTTCACTTTCCACTTCCCTGAGTGTAGTACCACACAGTTGGTACGTTTCTCTTCGGTTATTGCTACCCATATGCAGTATTTTTTGTCAAAGCATTTGTCAATGTTAAACTTCAGTTGCCACTTCTCAGCCCAAGTGCCCAACTTATCTAGATCCAGTTGGAGTAGCATACTGTCTTTAGTGTCGTTAACAACCCTGCCAACCTTTGTATCATCTACAAACTTGGACATTAATCCTGATATACCTTCATCAATATCATTGATGAATACACAAAACAACAATAGGCCCAGCACCGAACCCGGCGGAACTTCACTAATAACATTTGTCCACGAAGAGTAGTATCCATTGATTACCACTCTCTGTTGTCTCCCACTAAACCATCCCTTTATCCATTGTAGCAACTTACCCCTAATAGCATACCTCTTTAATTTGTACAGCAGTCTTCCTTGTGCAACAGTATCAAAAGCTTTCATGAAATCCAAGTATATTTACCCCAGGGGCTCACATCTGGTGAGTATGGGCTTGGCACAACCAGGGTCCTGAGCTGGATATCATCATTCTTCTCTTTCTCGGTGATTCCTTCTAATTCTCTCTCTCTCTCTCTCTCTCTCTGTGGGTAACTTGGAAATTTTTTTTTTTTTTTTTTTTTTGGGCTGGTGCAGCATAAGCCTCAGGCTTCCTTGCACTGTATGGCTAATAATAATAATAATAATATCAAAATTATTTTTGACATTCAGTTCCATTGTAACCACATTATAGTATCCAATCAAATTGGTCAGACAAGACTTTCCTTTTACAAATCCATGCTGTCTTAACTATTACCGCAGTCTTGTCTAGATGATCCTGCAATGCTTCTTTAACCAGTGACTCCATTATTTTCCCATATAGTTACTTGTGTCGCCTTTTGAACCCCCTTTGTGAATTGGTGATACATTTGCACACCTCCAGTCCAAGGGGAACTCCCCTAAGTCCAAGGAAGCTCTCATAATTATGGCTAAGGGTTTGCTTACTTCCTTTGCTGCCTCCTATAATATAACTGGACAGATCTCATCCGCCCCAGGTGTCTTCCTTATGTTTAACTTCAACAATTTCTCCTACACTTTGCTCTCAGTTATTACAAAATCACTTAGCTCATTGTAAGAGTTTGATAGACTTCTGGCATTCCCCTCATTGAATAGCTTCTCATGTGTGAATGTAGATGTAAAATACTCATTCAGTTTATCAGCTACCTGAGTATGATTATCAACAGTCAACCCATCTATATTAAGTGTTCTAATCTGATCCATCCCTTTCCTTCTAGAGTTTACATAAGTAAAGAACGTTTTGCTGTTTTTCTTTGCATCCTTTTCCAAAGATTTCTCGTCATTTGCCTTTGCCTGCCTAACCTCCTTTGTGACTTGATTACAGACAAGCTTATATCTGCCATAGACTTCTGTGTCACTTCATAATTTATATGCATCCCATACATTTTTTTTCTCTGCCACGAACCTCATTAATTCATCTGACATCCATTTAGGACTGAACCTTGAACAGTATTTCTTAGTTGGAATGAAAAGCCTACTAGCCTCCAAAATTAAGTCCCTGAAGCCTTCCCATTTAGAATTCAATGTTGGTAACATCATCAGTTTATCCCACTGTACAGAATTTAAAAACTGTCTAAGACCCCTGTAGTCACCTTTACAAAAGCAAAAGCCCTTCCCTTTAGCCTTACATCTTTAAGTAATTCCCATATCAGTACATTGTAATTGATTCCTTTATCTGCAAATTCTTAATGCATGAATAATCACTGCTGATAATCAGATCAAGAGTGTTACGCCCTCTGGTTGCCTCTTGAACATGCTGCTGTAGAAAACAGTCATCCAATAAATCCAAAAGAGTCTTGTTATTGTGAAAGTGACCACCACACAAGTTCCAGTCAATATCTGGAAAATTACAATCCCACATTATAAGACATTCTGATTTACTGGCCCACTCTATTTCTCTGCACAATTGCTCATTATACTCATCAGATTCATTAGGCCTATAACACACTCCTACTCTCATTTTTCCTTTCCCAGTGCTTATGTCACACCAAACAGACTCAACATTGCATTGTCCACCAAAATCAATTGGATGCACTTCCTTAGATAGATTTGATGTGTTTCTTAACTAACAGCATAACCCCTCCTCCCTTCCTATCCTGTCTATCCTTTCTGTACACATTGTACTCCGCAAATTCCAGTTCTGCACTGCTTATATCTGTGTGACACCACGTCTCTGATATCCCAACAATATCTGCCGTTGATGTCTTTGACCAGCACTTCAAGCTCATCAAATTTATTGACTATACTCCTAGCATTGGTGTACACACAAGTATACATGCACCTGTTTCTACTCTTAGTTACCCCTAACACAGCCCATGTATTTATTTGTTCCAATATGACTCCCAACAGTCCTGGAAATCTCCATTGCCTTGCTTTCCATGCTGCTGCTCATTCTAATAGAAGCAGTGCAAGAATCACTTTTGCCTCTGCCTACTGTTAACCTTTTAGTCTGTGTATCCCCCCCCAAGCTAGCAGTTTTCCGACCCACCTAACACTGCCTCAATAGCATCAGCAAATATTCTTGCACCCTTTCTATTTAAGTGTACCCCATCCCTGTAAAAGCAGTCTCTCCTGTCAACAAGCACAGACCAGGCTGAAAAAAATTCTACCCTTTGAGCCTTGCACAATCTCTCCAGGGCCAAATTGATCGACAAGGCTCTCATCATATACTCCCTCCTATCGTGTCTGGGCAGAATTGCAGACACTTTCACATTCAACCCTAACTTGCAACTTTTTTTCAACATTGAACTGTAATTGTTGAGTAAATCTGCAGATCTCTTACTTTTAATATCATTAGTTCCAACATGTACAACAATATCACCTTTTGTGCCCTTAAAAGATAATATCTGCTCTACAAAGTCATCAACTTCTGCCCCTGGCAGACATAACTGAACTCACAAAGGATTTTAAAATCCTTATAAAATACAATTTAGGTAATGTATGTAGTGTATTACACTTCAGGTACATTCAATTTTTATTTCTTAAATCAACTGAATTTTTTATTTTTCTATGATTAATAGAAGTGAAAAGTAAGTAACTAATTATCTTATTACAAATAATTCTTAATACATTTGTATCAACTGTTGGCATTTTAATTTGTAGTTTAAGGTGTCAGTATTTTGAGGTAGGTAGTGTTTGGAATTGTCAGGATTTCAACTATGCAGCTCTTTTTAACTGATGTAATTTTGAAATGTCAGCATTTTGAAATGTCAGTGTTTCAAACTTCCAGCATTTTAACATATTCACTATTTTTATTGTTGGCAATGTGATTTTCAGTATTTCAATTGTCAGTAATTTTAACTAAACACTTTTTTAATTACTAAGAACTTCCTGAACCTGCATATCATAATCTCTAAAGACTTTGTTAAATATAACACACAAACAATAAACTTAAAACAATATTAAAGAACTACCAATTTCAGTAAAGTTAAAGGTATAGGCTAATAATGCTGGGCAAGAGTAGATATTTAAGATTATAAATAATACTCAACATTAAGTACTTTTCAAATTATGTTTCCAGATATTAAGCACTTTTCAAATTGACACAGATTTGCAACCCACCTTTTCAATTGGAATGTGAAGAACTGATGTTAAATAAATAGGAAGCTCTGTCATCAGCATACCAAAACCCCAATTTCCACTAAATTTGGATATTGCCAGAGCCCATAAAGGTACAGATGTAAGAATACTTTTCCAAGGAATATCCTAACAGAAATAATTTTAAAGCAGTTAGTTAATTAGGAAATCTTATCAGTTAATTTTTCAATAAAAGTTCTTAAATATCTGAATGCAGAGTAGTCTGAACTTTTCAGTCAGAATACTCTGCTTTGTCAATTTGATGAGCTAGTCTAATTGTTGTGATTTTGTGTGATAAAATTGGTGATTTTTTTTTAACAAATTCTTACAGTGGCTAACAGTTTCCATTAGTTTTAAGACACCATAATCTTTAATGTTTTAATAAAAGACAGGTAAGATACACTTTCACAAAGAAAAAAGGTTTTATACCACACACGAAACACTTATGAAATCAGAGATAACTAAATTTGTTATCTGGATGGATACCACTAGATATAAATAAAATGCAACTAACATTAACATTCATCTCTTTTTCTTCTTTCCAGCAGTTAATTCACAGATATAAAGTGTATTATGGACAGCCGGATTTGGATTTCTTTGTTGCATTGATTATTTGGAATAGTGCACCGGTTCATATGATCTTTATCATGTATCATATTTGTACAAGTGGGTGCATTCACTGGCTGATTTGCAATACAACTTTTTAGTCCATTTTCTCTATCTAATGCTAACTGCTGCTAAGCCACAAAAATATCTTGGATGTAGTTCTCTGTGTGAATTTTCTCTCTGAAAACTTTAAATAAAATTTATATTTGGAAGGACTGTTCAGGGCTGCACCACCAACTAACTCAATTAAAAAAAGTACAGAAACCCTTCCATTTAAGGTAGTATAGGAAATCACCCAGTCAACTCTGGCATCAGAGCATGCTAAAATGCGTATTCTAATGAATAGTCAGTACAGCTCAATTTTAACTCATCAAATAACCTTGTGCAAATATGAAAATGATGTAATTTCAATTATGAAATATATTCAGGGGTGGTTCATATGCTTCAACTCAGGAAGGAAGAGGCACTGATTTTATGTTTTCTTAGAGCACACCAATTGATAGCAACTAATCGAGGACCACTTCTGAATATATGAATAAGTGGAACTAAAGTAATTGTAATTTACAAGAATCCAAACTTCAGTAATTTAGAGCATACCAGTTACAAATTTACAAAATTAATTCCATTTCCATTTTGGTGTTCTGCTAAGCACAAATCCATTCATACACTAAACAACCACTTCGCCATACCTCTCTATCCTCAGCCATAGTCTTCATCTCCACCATACATCATATCAATCTTATTCTCTCTCTCAACCACCTTTCTTAAAAGGAGGGGGCTAACCCACTTCCATTTAGTTACTGTACATCCAATGATACATACATTGCATACTGATGCCATTTGCCCGATATGCTTTTCCCAGGCTGGTTGAGGCACTATTTTCTATCATGAGTGGGAAAATATTTATTGGAAAAAGAGCATGCATTTAAGGTATTGTTAATCCTCAAAAATGTTCAGTTATCCAATTCATATTGTGGATTCCCACCCTCAAATTAAAATAGTGTTCATTCTCCCAAACAGCACTTCCACTCCACCCTAAAGACAAAGGGATCACTTTCACCTTTCTTCTTCTTCAATAGGAGTGTTTCCATTTACAGTGGGTTTCCTCTGCCTGCAAGTTTTTTGGTAGGAATTTTTTCCTGCCACAATGTGCAATTCAAGATTATTATTATTATTAATAGCCATATGGTGCAAGGAAGCTTGACGGCTTATGCTGCACCAGGAAAAAAAAAAAGTTCCCGAGTTACCCTGAGAGAGAGAGAGAGAGTTTGTTATTTGGTTTTTTATAGTCTTCATTCTAAGGCCATATTGCTCTGGGAATATGCGGTGACCATTCCCTGACCTTTCCACATCCTCCGTATTTAATGGTGACGGGCTCGAACCCCGGTCTAATCAAGAAGCGTGTGCTACCCACTGCTGCTCCTTCCCACCTGGCTACGGAGGCGCCAGAGAGAGAGAGTGTGTCAAAAGTAGAAGGGAATCACCAAGAAAGAGAAGAATGACCTGGGTGTGCCAAGCTCATACTCACCAGATGTGAGCCCCCAGGGTTAAATGGCTTGGTCAGGTAAACCTCGGGCTGTCATGCACTCCCATACTCCATCAATTCATGTCCTTTTAGGTCTTACTCTTCTCCTTCTTCCTGGAGATATCCATTCCAAAATAGTCTTTGGATATCTGGTTTCTTGCATCTGTTTTATGTGCCCATACCATGTTAAATGCTTTTCTTTGATAATAGCAATAATATTATTTTTTTACTTCCGTTTTCTCTCTTATGTCTTCATTGCATTTTCTGTCTCTTCTAGAAGTTCTTGCTGAGCATCTCCAAAAATCCACTTCTGCGGAGAGCAATTTGTTTACCCCTCACCTATTCAAAATCCAGGTTTCCATTCCATACAATAAAATACTTTGTACAATCATTTGAAATATGTTTTTTTGTTTTACTTAGAATATTTCTGCTCCATAGAACCAAACTTAGCATGCCAATAGTCTTTCTGCCATCTGCAATTCTAAAGTGGACAATTGAGTGCTTCCCTTTTAGTGCTTCCCATAAGAGTTTTCTTGGAACACTGTCATACACCTTTTCAAGGTCAATGAAAATCATAAAGATTTATTTTCCTTTCGATTGACATTTTTCAAGAATCTATCGTACTGTTGAGATATGGTCTATACATGACCTCCCAGCTGAAAAACCACTTTGTTGTTCTGACACCTCGATTCAAGCTTCTAAATGGTTCCTGATCCATATTCCAAGAATCTTTAAAAGTAGGTTCAGGGCGCATATTCCTATGTAATTTGAACAGCCTTTCCAATCACCCTTCTTATAAATTGATGTAATATATCCTGTTGTCATTTCTTTCAGTATTTCTTCTCCTCTCAGTGTGCCGTTTAATATTTTTTGTATCAGAACAGCCACTCCTCTTCCTCTGTATTTCTATATAAACTCCTCCAGGTCCAAGTGATTTGCCATTCCTTCCCTCCTTTAGTAAGAGTTCCACTTCCCTAACAGATACTTTTAAGCCCAAGTCTTCCACACCAAAATCCTCCAGTGTCTTGGACTCTTCCCTGTTTTCTTTTAAAAGTCCTTCATAGTACTTCATCCAATCTTTCAAAGATATTAATTGCAAATCAGTGTTGTGTTTATTCTGTTTTCTCAAGTCTTTAAGGACCTTCCACAATTCTGCTGATCGCTTGAAGCCCAATTTGCTATTAATAGTTGTGCACTTCCTTTCCTATTCTTAATTTTTCACTCCTACTACTAACAGATTGGCTATTTTCTTCTTTTCAACATAAACAGTCCTGTATGCATCATTCCTTTCACCCAGCCATTTCTGATATGCAAGTTTTTTTCCTCTACAGTAGCTCTTACTTTCTCTGTAATCCAAGTCTTTTTTGGTCCCTGGGTCTTCTTTTCACCTAGGATTTCATGAGCTATTTTTTTTACAATATTTTTTAAGTATTCATAAATTTCTTCCGCATTACCTTCTATCTCTATGTTAATTGCAGAATCCAATATCTGGGTGAAGTTGTTTCTAATGTTGTCATCCTGAAGTAGTTCAACATTAAATTGATCAGTTCACAGAATTTCTCCTTCCCTGCATAGTTGGTTGCCCACTCTTATTTTCTTAATCCAGTTCCACCTCAATGTTGTTTTAACAAAAAAATGGTCAGATTCACATTTGGCTCCTCTCTAAACTCTGACACTTTTCAATACATATGTCCCTGATTGTTTTGAAAGAATATAATCTATAACTGATCTAATTTGTCTTGTCTCCTGCAACCAAGTATATTTATGGATATCCTTGTGTTGGAAAAATGTGTTGTTTATTCTCAAGTTGAACTGTTCACATAGGTTGGATAGTTTGTCTCCGTTATCGTTCCCCTCTTTCTCTCCAAATCTTCCAATAACTTTGCTATTTTGTTCAGTTCCTACTCTTGCACCCCATTAAAAATATCTCTTTGTTCTTAGGGATTTTTTCTATTAGTTCTCTCAGATCCTCCCAAAATTCATCCTTTTAGGTATCAGTGATGTCATTAGCAGGGCATATATTCCCAAAATTGATATTTCTCTCCTATACATTGTCAAATCCAATGAGGTCATTCTTTCATTAATTAATTGCCAATTTTTGACATTATGTCTCAATTTCTTTTTAACAGCAATAGAAACTCCAGCTCTTCCTCTTTCACTCTTATCCACTCCACTCCAAAAATTGTAATATTCTCCCATTATTTTCTCTCCACATCCCTTTTTCTTTGTCTCCGATAACACAACAATGTCTAAATTGAATTTTTGCAGTTCATCCAGGAAAAGGTTCCTTTTAGTTGAAAGACCTTGAATATTCCAGTTTCCCAAAATCGTTGTCCTTTTCCATTTGCCGAGTTGTTTCCAAAAGTGCAGTCCATTTTCATTTAAATTTGTAAGTCATTTAGCATTTGTGTATTTTTTATGCTGAATGAGGTGCTAGCCTGCTGCAGCAACCCCCAACCTGGAGGATCAGGGTATCTCTCTTAGTCTGGCCCCTATCGTTTGACCTGTCCAGTTTGGGAGGCCCTACCGGTAGCTAATCTACTGCCGACTTAGCTCTCCAGGTCATTGGAGCACAAAGTCCCCCCCCTCACAACAATACGAAACATTGCTACAAGGTGGAAAGATAGTAAGAAACTCGCTGTTTATCCATGATTATGAAAATTTCCAAGAAGCAAAAGAAAATGTCAAAGAAGAAATTTTAGACATGGTGAAAAACCTTAACCTGAAAAATGGTTGTTCAAGTCTCAGACCCTAGAACTGATGATTGAGTTGTAGGCACAAATGCAAGTTGAAGAAAGGGACAATAGTGATGATGATGACATCTCCACTGCCCCTTAAAAAAGCCTGAACCTCTAAAGTTCACGAGAAATCAATTTTTGAAGATGGAAGAGACAATGGGAGTCATAAAAGATTTCAGTCCTGACACTGAAAGAAGCAGTGGAGCTGTCAGAGGACTTCATATGTCACTGTTTGCCATAAGGTTCTTTATGATGAAAAAAAGGCAAGTATTTAACTTTCTTTTAAAGTATTTTTCAAACATGAGGGTTTCAGTTATATGCAGTAATTATATTTATGCATATTTCATTTTTAAAAAAAAAATCTAATTATTCACAAATCTTTGGGAAGTATCTCAGCAATGTGGGTTAATATTTGGTCAGTACACATTCGGTTAACATCTCTCTCTCTCTTAATAATTGACAGAGAGAGAGATACAGTAAGTTCTCTCAGCATCCACTCAGTGTACTAAAGCAGGAGTGGCCAACCCAAGGCGCACACAGCTCCTCTTAGCAGCATGCTTCCTAATGTAAAAAATTATACATGACATGTATAATTTTCATTCCATATGTGACAAACAAGTTGTTTGTCACAAATGGGTCATTGTATTGGTTTTTATTTGATTAGCTGTAACTTTTCTGTTATCCTGTGCAAGTCTTTTGGCCTCCAATGGCCTTGCATGTCAATGCACTGTTTCTGACCACAGAATTACTGCTGACTAACATTATTTGGGTACTGGACCCATCTCAATACACCTGAGACACAGGTCATATGCGAAAACCCCACCAGGGTTGCAGTTTCCCAGATATTCATATCAGTGCATCTGGCACTGACTGTCATGTTCAGAGTCATATAAATCTATTGTCCTGCTCATTCTCACATTGAATTGCAAACATACAGCATCCCCACGTATCTGCTCACCTGCTTTAGAACACATGATATGAACACATTATGCTGTTATTGAAGGAGCGCCCAATTTCCCAAAATGTACCTAATAAAACTGGCCACTCAGTGTACTGCTATATCTATTTATATACTAACATAAACATATTAAAATAAACAAATGGCTAGTGAAATCAATTTATTCAAATCCCTCTTCAAACAGCATCCAAACCCAGCTTCCAAACCTCATCTAACACTAGCCAAGAAATATAACATCTCTGTAAGCTTCAATTCAGAGCCAAAATTTCATGTGGGGACTAATGATATTAAGCACATACGATCTAACGATTTGTTAGACAAATATAGGACCATTCTGAAGAAATGTCATGAGTGAGATCAAAATGTCTATGTGTCAGCAAATTCTGCCCAGGCACAATAGGAGGGATTACATGCTGAAAACCTTGTGGATTAAATTAAGACTCGAAGGACTCCGCAAGGCTTTTGGGGGTAAAATTTTTTATCAGGTTGGCCCACATCTGTAGGTAGAAGGAATCTGTTTTGTGAAGACTGGATACATTTAAACAAAGTTGGTGCAAGGGTTTTTGAGAAGTATCATTGATGAGATCAGGCAAAAGAAAAGTCAATCCTGGAAAAACTTTGTCCCCGGTACTGGCAACACGCACCTTTGGGGCATAGTTTATAAAATCATCACTAGCAAACTACCTCATGGAGAGGTCACAAATGCAACAATCACACCAAACAGAATTCTGACCAATATTTGGGAGGACTCAGTGGCAATCATTCTTACCTGTTTGTTTCCAGAAGATGACCAACAAGAAAATGAAACACAAAGACGCATTTGTGAAGAAAACACCAATTATAATAACGACCTGACTGAACTACCTTTCTGGCTTGAAGAACTTGCAGCTGCTTTTGCAAAAACAAAACCCAATAAGGCTCTAGGCCATAATCTCTTGGAAGTGGAGATCATTCACAAATTCTATGAGCACTTTCCAGAGCACCTATTAGCCTTCATAACAACTGCCTCGAAAAATCTACCTTCCCATCCACATGGAAGCTACCTTGCATTTGCTTAATCCTCAAGAAACCGGACAAACTACCAACATAGCCAAGTTCTTACCAGCCAACTGCCCTTCTACCGATTCTTGGTTAAATATTGGAATGATTATTGCATACCTGAGCAAACAACTACTACAATCAGGCAAATTTACAATCCCCACATCAACATGGGTTCAAGAAAGGCAGCTGCACTGAGGATGCTCTGTCGACATTTACCACTGCTCCATCCACAACTGACTAAAATATCAGCTTGCTGTATCCATAGACTTTGTGGGAGCCTTCAATGCCCTCTGGTGGCCGAGCATCATGAGGTGTCTGAGGCTTGCCACCTGCCAAAAAAATCTCTACTCCTGCCTACAGAATTATCTAACAAGTCGCACAGTCATGATCCGTACAAAATACAAAGCATCCTCCAGAATTTTCACCAAAGGCTGCCCCCCCCAGGAGGGGGGGGGGGTCTGTGCTTGGGCCAATGTTCTGTTCAATCATACTAGATGAGCTCCTGAATACCAACGTAGAGTATGGAAGACTTCTAGACCTCAAGGACGACCTAATTATCATTACAGATGCAAATAGACATGCTCAGCTTAAGGAAATGGCAAATTTGGCCCTAAAAGCTATCCACAATTGGAATACCACATAAACTAAAAATATCAACAGAAAAGACTCAAGCAATTCTAATCAAAGGCAGTCTCGGTACCACCAGACCACCAACAATCAGGATTGATGGCAGACCAGTAAAACTTGAAGCCAAATTCAAATATCTAGAGTTAGCTGACAGTAAACTTAACTTCTACCCACATCTACAACATCTTGCAGAAAAAAAATCCAGAAATACACTGGCATGATTTCAGGAATTACAAGATGTGATTGGAATCTAAAAAGAAGAACATTAACAATCATCTACAACGCTGTCCTGCTCCCTGATATCTGCTATGGTGCAGGTGCTGGTACCAGGGTGTAATCCTCGAAAGAAACGAGATCTGTTGTTACCACAACAGATCATAGTAACAAGATGTTCTGAGGGCAGAAATATTTCAAATGAGCATGTAGCTAATGCCAGGGAAGCAAGATTAAATAACTTCAAGGGATGTGTCAGGGTAGTTAACTATACAAGAATACTAAGTCTTAACTGTGTATACAGTAATGTCAGAAGTGCCGTAAATAAAATGAGAGAATTCAAACTACTGGAAGGAACAGTAACACTGACATAATAGGGCTTACAGAAATGTGGTGCCACCCAGAAATATTGGATGATCAGTTTCAGTACACTATATACAATGTATATAGGAAGGGTAGGGCAGATAGAAGGGATGATGGGGTCATGCTTCTAATCAAAAGCAGCCCGAGCATGACAAAAAAATTCCTAGATTCAGATGTTTTGCATGCTAGTATAGAATTTGTATGGTGTGAGATAGTTGGAAGCAAAGGTATAATGAGAGTGGGAGTAATCTACAGGCCAGGTGATTCTGAAGATTATGATGAGAGCCTGTACATGCAAATGGAATGGGCACGTAAGCATGAATGTCTTATTATAGGTGATTTTAATTTGCCTCTAACTGACTGGAACAAATGAGAAGGAAACTCAACATGGGGATAAAACTTTTAAACCAACTAGATGACTGTTATTTGTATCAACACGTCACGGAAAGTACTAGAGAAAAGAATATTCTAGACCAGATCATTACCCATGAACCAGATAACATAATAGGGCTGATAGTACAGGAACCAGTAGCAGGGAGTGATCACAGAGTTTTACAGTGGATAATGAAGAGAGAGGTAGCAGTAGTTAAAGGCAAAGGAACAGGTTATAATTTCAGAAAAGAAAATTACAATGGCTTAAGGTGCTACATGGCCTCTATTAACTGGGTAGACATCTCACAGAGATGTCTACCCAGTTAATAGAGAGCAAATACAATTGAATTTGGTACACCTTTAAAACATTAATCACAGAAGCCTTGAATGCTTATATACTATTAAAAATACTCCAGAAGGAGGATTCCAAGTTGGATGAATAATGAAGCTGCCAGATTACTTGAGCAGAAAAAGACAGCATGGAAAAGTTACAGAGCAATAAAAAGTACTGAAGCCTATAACAGCTACAAATTGATCTGTAATACTGCCACAGAAAAGGTTGGGCTGGCAAAGGCAGATTATGAAAATTTGCTGGCAAAGAGAGCAGAGAAGGGGAATAAGGAATTCTTCACATATACAAATGCAAAGAAGAGAAGGACAAACCAGATAGGAATCATATAACGGATGTGGGATAGTATTAGATACCCCAGCTGATGATGCAGATGAACTCAAGAGTTACTTTGCATCGATATTTATAGAAGAAAAACCCTTTATGTCAATGAGAAATTATGGTTGTGAAGTTGAAAAATATGTAATTAATGATATTGAAAATTTACAATTATTTAATGAAAACACTTCTGATCCTACAGGTGAGTAAGGCTCCTGCGGTTGAAGGTATATACCCTATAATTTTAAGGGCCGAACCAAGTGAGTGCAATGAACCATTGAGACTAATTATGAGAGCATCACTGGACTCAGGAGAGATTCTGTTGGATTCGAAAAATGCCAATGTATCTCCACTACATAAGGGCAGTTCTGAGAGTGTAGTGAGAAATTACTGACAGGTCAATCTAACTTCAGAAGCAGCAAAAATCATGGAGGCAATAATCAACAGTGAAATTCAAGATAATTTAGATAGAAATGGAATTCTGAAGTATATGCAGCATGGCCTTGTAATGGGAAAATTATTTTTAACAAATCTGGTTAGCTATTTTGACACGGTCATTCATGAGCTCGATTTAGGGAATAATTTCAACATTGTTTATTTAAAAGATATTTCTTGGCTAAATGCCTAAGAGTATGAAAGAGTTTACTAATGCATGGGTAATGAACACACATATCATTTCTACTACCAAGTCGGTTTTAATGCATCCTTTTAATGATATCTCATATTGTGAAGGTATTTACAATATGAGATATCGTTAACAGGAGAGATTGTTTCTACAGGGATGGGATACACTTAAATAGAAAGAGTGCAAGAATATTTGCTGATGCAATCAAGGCAGTGTTAAGTGGGTCGGAAAACTGCTAGCTTGTGGGGGGGGGATCACAGACTAATAGATTAACGGTAGCCACAGGCAGAAGTGAAAGTGATTCTTACACTGCTTCTATTAGAATGAGCAGCAGCCTGGAGGCATTCCAGGAATTAATCATGGAAGTTACTAGGCTTTTTATACCAACTAAAAAATACTGTTCAAGGTTTAGGCCAAAATGGATATCAGATGAACTAACAAGACACATGGCACAGAGAAAAATCCATGGGTACATATAAATTATCAGGCGACACAGAAGCCTATGGTAGATATCAGCTAGTCTGTAATCAAGTCAAAAAGGAGGTTAGGCAAGCGAAGGCCGATTACGACAAATCGTTGGCAAAGGATGCTAAGAAAAACAGCAAGAACTTCTTTACTTATATAAACTCTAGAAGGAAGGGTATGAATTAGATTGGTCCACATGATATCGATGGTTCGACTGTTGATGATCCTACTGAGGTAGTTGATAAACTGAATGAGTATTCTGCATCTACATTCACACATAAAGAGCAACAGCGGTTTGTTGATAGGCACTGCGGAACTGCATCAGCAAGCTTTTTAAAACTAAATATACAGTCAACGGAGTTATATGAAATTTTGTGAAGAAAAATGCAATGCAATGCAATGAAGAACAGATCCCACATATAGTATACTCATCCTCTATTTTCAATAATCATTTCAATAATAAACTAATAAAAACACAATATCATTTTCAACACTGAAGTTTAACCATAGGTGGACCTGTTCACTACATGGTTCCACATTTTGGCCACAGTGGTTGCCAATAAGCATTTTTTAGAGGTAATAAAATGAGTCAAAGGAACTGCAGAGTGAGCAGTGCACCAAACTTGAATGAAACAATTATTAATCTATTTTCAACAAATAAAAACCAAAGAATAGATTTTATTTTTAAATAAAATTTCAAGATTACCCAAATATGTTAATGTTTTATAGTATTTTTAACATGATTATTATTATTACCATCTATGTCTACATGTCTTATAACCAAGACAATTTAATGTAACTTTAAGAAGCAGCACCCACATACATCAGAGTCATGAGCCACAACTGATAAGGAGTTATTCAGGGAGGAGAATGCCAGAAGTTTATCAAACTCTGGCAAAGAGTAATGATTTTATAATAACTGAGAGCGAAGAGGAGGAGAAATTGTTGAATTTAAACATAAGAAAGGCACCAGGAGTGAATGGGATCTATCCAGTTATATTAAAGGAAGCAGCAAATGAAGTAAGCAAACCCTTAGCCATAATTATGAAAGCTTCCTTAGTCTCAAGGGAGGTGACCATGGACTGGAGACTTGCAAATGTGTCCCCAATTCACAAAGGGGATCAAAGGGTGACACGGGTAATTACACACCTGTTA